>NW_027507785.1:8667258-9267258 GCF_037356315.1 Lithobates pipiens | reverse complement strand
AAACATTCCTCGGTATAAGTGGAATGAATTAATAATGGGATTATAGCGGTGCCACAAAAAAGATCCATCAAAGTATTAAAATGTACAAACTTTAATTGACACACAGTAAAAACATGATAATTAGTAATATGCACATGTTCACAATATGGTCAACTTGAATATATTAGGCAAAGGCTGGTACTGTAGTGTCTGCTCCCAACATGTTTCGCCAGTGATGGCTTCTTCAAGGGACTTTGAAAGACACTAATAATTATTGGACTATAACGCAAAAGATTATTTTTTACATAATAGTCACTTGAAATTAACATATATTGTGTTTTAGTACAACAATTAACCGCTTGTCGCACGCCTACCATCATATGACGGCTGGGCGGCGCGGCTCTCGTTCTGGGAGGGAGTCATATGAGGTCGGTGGAGGCGTGTCACCGAGACAATGCTCGTCACTGACGAGGGTGAACAGCCATTGGGCATGGCTGTTTACCACGTGATCGGCCGCGATGAAGTGACGGTCGATCACAGATGGTACCTCCCCACTTTGCACAGCGTATATGTGCGATCGCAAGTGTGCTGCGCGTGCACGTCGGTGGCAGCGTGTTTTCCCGGGAACACTGCTCGTCACTAACGGTGGTAAACAGCAGTTGGTCGGTGGCTGTTTACCACGTGATCGTCTGTTATCCTTTCACAGCTGATCACTAAATGTAAACACAGACCGGTAACTACCTGTTACCGGCTCTTCCCTCCTTACACACCGTTTGCAGTGTGAAGAGAGAAGAGCCAGGAGCAGTGAGTTACAGATCTGTGTTCTGTAGTGTCTGCATCAAATACAACACTTGTCCCATCACCCCCCCAATTGTCATCTGTCACCCATCAGTCATCACAGCCAACCCCATAAAGTGCACCTGTCACATAAGAGACTGTCATCAGTGACCGTCAATGGTGCACCCGTCACCCATCAGTGACCGTGCCCTGTCACCCATCACCCGTCACCCATCAGTGACCGTGCCCTCTCACCCATCACCCATCAGTGACCGTCAGCGGTGCACCCGTCACCCATCAGTGACCGTGCCCTATCACCCATCTGTGACCATCACCCGTCACCCATCAGTGACCATCACCCTTCACACCGTCATCACCTATCACTGAACGTCACCTGCCACCCATCGCTCGGCCCATCAGTGACCGTCACCTGCCACCTGTCACACAGCCATCAGCATCATGTCCAAAAGATTATATACCAGTGAGGAGGCTTTCCAGGTCCTCTCCATGACTGATGAGAGCAGCAGGGAGTTCTTATCAGATTCCAATTCTGATTCCGAATCAAATTTGGCACTTGAACCGATTGAGAGTAGTGAATCGGCAAATGATTCAGAGGAAGAATGGGTCCCTCCTAAAAGGGCACGGTGCTCTGGAAACCAGGCAGCCATCAGCAAGGAGGATTATAATCCCGGCCCAGTACCAGTGCTGCCGCCAGCAATAGGCCCTAAGAACAAATTCCCAGGCCCAGTACCAGCGCTGCCACCAGCGATAGACCCCAGGAACAAATGCCCAGTACCAGTGCTGCCGCCGGTGATAGGCCCTGGGAACAAATGCCTAGGCCCAGTACCAGTGCTGCCACATCACGCCTGAGTACCAGCACAGGAAATTCAAATCCCCCAACTACTAGAGTGTCATGTCCCCCAAGAGCCAGGGTCTCTACATACATGCCAGATGTTCTTGTCAACCCAACATGGCTGACTCCCTCCCAGAACGATCACCAATTATTCCCCATTTCACAGCACAGCCAGGTATGCAGGCCAACACCCAAAATTTTACAGAGATCGATTGTTTTTATCTGTTTTTACCTGACACTTTGCTGCAATTCATTGTGGACCAACAACCCCCAATCATCATATGCCCGTCTGTTTGAGTGGAGAGATCTGAATTTGGAGGAGCTCAAATTGTTTATGGGCCTCACCATAAACACGGGGCTTACAAAAACAAATGAAAGCCATGCCTATTGGTCCACCAACCCCATCCACCACACGCCCATTTATTCTGATGTAATGTCCAGGTCCCGATACGAGATGATTATGAGATTCCTTCATTTTAGCAACAACACCCAGTACCCTCCCCACAATCATCCATATTACAATAAGTTATATAAAATTCGCCCACTGATACATTTCTTTTCCCAACGATTTTCAGAAATGTCCCCGGTCAGAATATATGTGTAGATGAGTCACTGTTACATTTTTCTTGGAATAAAGCAATACATTTCTAGCAAAAGGGCCAGATACAGAGGCAAATTTTACAAGCTCTGTGAAAGAGTCACATGATATCTGTATGTGTTCCGCGTATATGAAGGAAGAGATTCCCAGCTCCAGCCCCCTGAGTGCCCGGCCTACATGGGCACAATTGAAAAGATTTTATGGGACCTGGCATACCCACTTCTGAACAAAGGATATCATATATAATTTGACAACTTCTACACCAGCCTGCCCCTTTTCAAACACTTAGCCCTTGTACACACGGTCGGAGATTCCGGCGGAATGTGTCCTATCGGAGCATTTTGTCGGATATTCCGACTGTGTGTGGTCTGCATCGGACTGTTTCCGTCGGAATATCCGACGGACCAAGTTTTCCAACTTGCCGGTAAAATTTTCCGACAAAATGCTCCTATCGGACATACTCTGATCATGTGTAGCCTACTCCGACGGACAAAGTGCCACGCATGCTCAGATCAAATTCCTAGACCAAAGCTATTGGCTACTAGCCTGAACGTAGTCCCGACGTAATGAAATAACGTCATCACGTTATGTACAATCGGATTTTCCAACAATTTAGTCTGACCGTGTGTATGCAACATCACTTCCGGAATTAATTCGTCGGAATTACTCAGATGGATTTGGTTGTCGGAATCTCCGACCGTGTGTACAAGGGCTTATACATCGCAAAAACCCTGGCCTGCGCAACCTCCAGAAAGAATAGGAAGGGCTTCCCATAATCTCTAACAAAAAGCTGCGAAGGGGGGAAAGAGCAACACTGAGATGCAACGAAAGTGCTGGCCTTGAGGTGGAAGAATAAAAGGGACGTGCACATGATGTCCACCATCCATGACGAGGTTCAAAGAAGACGAGGTCCCATTGAAAAGCCAACATGTGTCCAAGATTAAAATCTCTACATGGTAGTGGGGGATTTCAACGATCAAATGGTTCAGCCCTATTTGTCAATAAGAAGGTCGCAATTCTGGTACATTAAGTTAGCAAGTTATCTCATCCATTTGGCCATTTATAATTCCTACGTAGTCTACACCAAATCCACTGAAAGCCCTGCCCCCTTCTTAAAATTCATAGAAGAAGTTGTCACGTCCCTCATCTATCAACAAAGACCCCCCCAGAAGACCTTTGCTCATATGCGTTAGCTTCATGAGCGCCACTTCCCGTACAACATTCCACCATCTGAAGCAGGCCTAAGACGGCAAAAAAAAAATGTTGCATGTACAGCAAAAGAGGATTTCGAAAAGATACCAGCTACCATTGTCCCCAGTGTCCCTCCCAAACTGGCCTTTGCATTGGTGAATGCTTCCAACTTCATCATACATCCCTAAAATATTAGCCCATATTTTTAACCATTTCCCCATTTTCATCATCTGTTCTGACCATTTTCCATGCTTCCCCAAATAACCATGCCACTGCGTTCCATGTGAACTGACCCTGGCCTGTTTTCTGACTATGCCTCTGCCTACCATTTGGACTGCTTCCACGTAAACTGACCCTGGCCTGTTTTATGGACTATTCTTTTGCCTACCTCTTGGACTGATCTGTTGCCCTGCTACTGTAGTACACAAGGGTCTCACATATGTGAGGGGCTCCAGAATTGTTTTTCAATATGGAGAAAACATTTTTTTTTAGATTAGGTTCTGGAGTCCGGAGGCTTCATAGAGATTTGGGTGGGCAAAGCCTCTACCCCTGTGCCCCTGTGCACAGGTCTTACCAGATTGCGGCCCTCAGCCTGCTGCTGACTAATAATTAGCTGTAGCAAGAGGCAGCATGTTTATTAAAGGCTAGAGAGTGGTACAATAATGAGTGTCTGCAGGTAACAGTTTACCAGGACCAATATTATGGCTGTGCTGACAATATCCTTGTGCTGACTATAGACAATATTCCTGCCTGCTGCCTGGATAATTACTATTGCTGTCGCTTAGCACATTCCTGGCTGCTGCCTGGACCAGTGCTCTCCTCTGTGGACACTACTAAAAGCACAAGTAGGCGTGGCTTGCCGGCTCGTGCGGATGGCTGACTGATTCTTCTGCTCTGCAGAAAACCAGCCACAGCGACAGTTTAAACGGCTCTTGAGAAGGGGGAAAACATTCCTAGAGCATCCAAAGGCTCCACACACTAAGCGGACATGCTGAAAAGAAGAAAGAGATCCTCTCTCCCTAAAAAATTAACGGACTATTTCCCCTCACCTGACGAGCTGAGCAGCCAAAATGGCGGCGGCGGCCGAGATTCCTCAGTGCGGTCCTCCTCCTCACAGCCGCCTCAGAGTTCCCTGCTGGCCTCGGGACCACAGCGTTTACACACCGCACAGGGTGAGTGTTCCCCACCTACCTCTCCTACAACTTCCAGCCCTGCTAAGTCCAGGCTCAGGACGGAAGAGCCATTACAACCTCCCTCAGCTCCCAGCTTGTTCTCCCTCCCCTCACCGCAACAGGCCTCTGTGCTGGAGACTTTCCCTGCCTCAGATCAACCTCTATCAGAAAACACCATGAAGAACATGCTGCTCTCACTGAGGCAGACACTGTATTCTGATATATCCTCAGCAGTCTCATCCCTCTCTATTGTAGTGAACCAACATGACACTGCTATCACTCATATAGAGAATAAATTGGGAGACATGCTTACTGCACATAATGATTTGGTTGACGGCTTTGCAGACCATGAAGACAAGCTACAATTGATCAACCTTAAAATCGCAGATTTGGAAGATCGTTCCAGAAGGAACAATATTAAATTCCGCAATGTCCCAGAATCGATCCAACAATCCGAGCTCATACAATTTATACAAGCTTTGATGCAGGCTCTTCTACCTGACCTGACTACCCGTGATCTGGAAATCGACAGAGCACACAGAATCCCCAAGCCGTCGCACCTTCCTGTCTCTACTCCCAGGGATGTATTGGCGCGCATCCATTTTTTTTCTGTCAAAGACAGAATCCTAAACGCAGCCAAACGGGCAACGAATCTCCCAGACCCCTTCACCAACATTGCATTGTATGCGGATCTCTCAAAAGCAACGATGGATAATCGCAGACAACTGGTGACCATCACAAAAGCACTTCGAAATCATAATATACCCTATAAATGGGGCTTCCCTACTAAGCTTCTTATCACGCATCAAAACAAAACTCATGCAGTGCGTACCCTCCCTATGGGGCTTTCTCTCCTGAAGCAATGGCGTATCATCCCAGAAGACTCGCTGATCCCTTCTGTCCAAATGCCGACTCTCATGGAAACCGGAGGAGATCCTTCTGATGGGCATCCAGCGTAAACTTTACCCTTCTCTACAAAATCATTATGGCTGGCTAACTGCAGCATTCCTATCCAGCACTTGCCTGCCTGTTCAGAGATCCCTGTCCCACGTTGTGGACGTAAGATCTCTCTACCCCACTTTCTTTTTTGCAGTAGTTTCTGCACATTGAGCTCAGACCCTTTTTTGTTACTGAGCTCTCATTTTTTAATCCCTATCCCTTGTCCATACCCAGCACCAGTTACTCTTCTTTCACTTCTTCTAACAAGCTGCATCAGACACCTAGCACTATAACATACAGCGTACTCCTCACATAGCCGGACTAGCAAACCAGCTCTACATATCTTCCTACTCTGCTGTTTATACGGACATCCACACTTCTATCCAATCCTCAAAATGGCTTTCAAACTAGTCTCTATTAACGCTAGGGGCTTAAACTCCCCTCAAAAAAGATCTGCACTCATTAAAGAGGCTACCAACCAAAAAGCTGACATCCTCTTAGTACAAGAGACTCATTTTGCAGCTGCAAAATCTCCTACACTCAAGATGAAAAACTATGACCATATTATCTTAGCCTCAGGGCCGAAGAACAGAAATGGTGTCCTCACTGCTATACGAAACACTATACAGTTTACGCTACATCAATCAATTGTCGATCCACAAGGCAGATTCCTAATTATCATCTGTGACATTAACCAAATTACCTACACTCTGGTAAATGTATGCGGTCCAAATACACATCAACTGCGATTCCTTAACCGATTATACAAAAAAGTCACACAAATTCGAAAAGGGAGGCTCCTCATGGGCGGAGACTTTAACATTATTGGAAATTCCTCTTTAGACACTACCTCTATGCCTAAAACCCAACGCTCCATCCTAAATCCCTTTCTTCATGCAAACGACCTTTATGATCCTTGGAGGTGCCACCACAGCAATGAACGGGACTTCTCCTACTTCTCCCCATCCCAACTTTCTTATTCCAGAATTGACTTCTTTGTTGTTGATAGACTCACCTTGTAAGATGTAACGAAATCTGAGATTGGCAGTATCACATGGTCGGATCACGCACCTGTCTCCCTCTCTGTGGGAAACTGCAGACTTAACACTGCTCGGTTGTGGAGACTTGACTCTTCTCTCCTCTCGGATCCCAAGGTTATTCAACTTCTCACTGCTGAACACCAATTGTATTTCCAAACCAATGATCAACCGAATACTGATAAGTTTGTATTGTGGTCAGCCTATAAAGCTTACATGCGTGGCATTCTAATTAAGCTACATAGTAATCTTAAATATCAGAGGTCTAAGCAAGTTGACGAGGTCCTCCGCCAAATTGCTCTCCTGGAATATCAAAATAAACAGAAACCCTCCCAAAAATTGACTGCTGAGCTCCTAGAACAGAGACAGAAACTCCGATCTCTTTTACTTTCCAAATTTGAGCACAACCTCAAATTGACCAAAGCCAAATACTACGCCTTAGGCAATAAAGCTGGCGCTCTACTAGCCAGACAGGTCAAAGCCCAACGCCTTAAAAATAAGATAAGTTCCCTCAGGCACCCTACCTCCGACACACTCTTGACAAATCCTCAGGATATAGCTAATGCCTTTAGCGACTATTACTCTTCGCTATACAACCTGTCTAAAGATGAAGATACCCCCCAACCAAATGACCAAATTATCCAAAATTTTCTATCCTCACTGGATCTTCCGACTATAAATAGAAACCAACTAGAGGAGCTCTCTCGTCCATTCTCCTTAGATGAAACCCTAAAGGCCATTAACTCTCTTCCGCTTCACAAATCTCCGGGTGAAGATGGATACACTAATGAATTCTATAAATCATTTGCCTCCATTATTGCTCCCCATCTTACGGACCTCTTCAACTTTGCTGCCACCTCTGGTTCTCTACCGGTAGATATGCTGCGTTCCACCATCACCACTATCCCCAAACCGGAAAAGGATCACACCTCCACTAAAAATTACAGACCTATCTCTCTCCTCAACACCAATATAAAATTATTTGCTAAAATCATTGCTTCCAGACTTGTAGACTACCTTCCCGACCTTGTGCACCCTGATCAAGTTGGCTTTATGCCGGACAGACAAGCCCCGGACGCCACTAGAAGGGTCCTTAACCTGATTCACCAGGCCACCCAAACTCGAACGCCTTCTCTGCTGTTGTCACTAGACGCAGAGAAGGCGTTCGACAGGGTGCATTGGGGTTTCCTCAGAGAAGTACTATCCAAATTTGGCATCACAGGATGGTTCCAAGCGGCCATACTCTCATTGTACTCAAATCCTTCAGCCAGAGTACTGACTAATGGTACCCTTTCTAATCCCTTTAAGATTTCTAATGGTACTCGCCAAGGATGCCCGCTCTCCCCTCTCATTTTTGCCCTGATAATGGAACCCCTTGCAGCAAAGATTAGAGAGGACAAGCGCATTTCAGGAATTATACATAACGATACTGAGCATAAAATCAGTCTCTTTGCTGATGATGTCATTTTAATGGTCACGAACCCAAACATCTCCATACCTGCAATTCAAGACATCATTAGCCAATTTAGTGCGGCCTCCTTTTACAAACTTAATTCTTCAAAATCCTTAATCCTTCCACTTAATCTCTCACATAGACAACAATCTCTTTTAGAGAGTACTCTCCCCTACTCTTGGACTAAAAGCTCCCTCCCATATCTCGGAATAAATTTAGCCCCTACCCTGTCCCAACTTTATGACCTCAACTATCGGGCCTTCCAAAAACGGCTACCCCAACTGCTGAATCAGTTGCGCACAACGGGTCTCTCCAAACTAGGTCGTATAGCATCTTTTAAAATGCTAATTCTCCCTAAGCTACTTTATCTTTTTAGGACTGTAATATCACCAATACCCCATTCCTTTTTCACCTCCATTCAAAAACAAATCTCCAGATTTGTATGGGACAATAAACCACCTAGATGTGCCCAATATATCCTAACCAGACATCACAGAAAAGGAGGGACCAGCCTTCCCAATATTCAGAATTATTATTACGCCTCCATTCTAGACCAACTATACTATTGGTGGCATCCAAATCCTAATAAGGCCTGGTCTGTTTTAGAATCCTTGTCATTCCATCCTAACACCCTACAGGAATCTCTGATCGCTACTTCGGCAGGCTTCCCTCTCCCTTCAACTCATAAATCCCCGGCCATAATGGCCTCTTTAACAGTCTGGAAGAAAGTCACCCAGAGGAAAATCTTAGATCAACAGTGTCACATACTACAAATTCCATTTAGATCGATACTGTCACACTTACCTGACATAAATTTAAGCAATTGGTTGAAACGTAAAATATCTACTTTATCAGATCTATACCACACTAACCACAACCTGAAAACCTTCACTACTCTCCAAAACGAATTTGGCCTTCCCAACACTGAAACCTTCACATATATTAGGATCGCATACCTTCTTCGCCATGCCAACCTCTCTACAGTACTGACTTTCCCTGAGAAATTCCATGACTTTTACACCAACTCGACATATCCGAAACGCGGTATTTCATTGATGTACTCTATCCTGAATGATAATCGGCCTTACTCGCAAATACCATCTCTATCCAGATGGATGGACGAACTAAATATTCAGGTCACACCTGACGTGTGGACACGTGCCTTTAGATTCACTTACACAGCCTCCCGCTGCTCTAATCATTGGGAATCTTATCAAAAAACACTCCATAGATGGTATCTCACACCTTATCATCTCTCTAAATTTTTCCCAGACCATCCCTCTACTTGTTGGAGATCATGTGGAAGTACCTGTACCATAGCGCACACCCTATGGTTCTGCAAATCTTTGAGCTCCTTCTGGAAACAAATTTTTGCCTTGATATCCAACTTGTCACAAATCCCTACACCCCCCGACCCTTCATTGGCTCTTCTACACTTAGGTATTGACAAATTTCCTACGAGTACACGAGTAGTGGTCATCCATCTACTTCTTGCAGTGAAACTGAATATAACTAAACTTTGGAAAGCCTCTTCTTCTCCTTCTCTCATACACACAATTGCAGACTTAAACTTTCAATGTGAGATGGAAAGGATAGTAGCTCGAAAAATTAAGTATGAAAAAGTTTTTTTCTGACTGGCGTATTTGGCTTTCGCACCCGAAATGTATGGTAACTACCTAATCTTAGTTCCTACTTGATATTCCTTATCAATATTATTGTCCGACTGATGTACTTTCCTCTGTAACCATTCCCCCCTGATGTATCCATTATATTCCTAACTGGTGCTCTCCTATCTATACTCTTCCCCTCTTCCCCACGACTAGAGATATTACATATCTACTCTCTTGTTCTAGTATTTGTACCCAATACTATTTTACCTAGTTTGCATAATTGACTAGCTATGTGTTACGTTACTCTGATATATATGATCTGTATCTGTTTTCTCTAGTCGGAACATCTGATAAGCTGTTATAATTGTTTATCTTGTTTCAAACACTAAAAATCAATAAAGAAATATTGAAAATAAAAGCACAAGTAATTTTTTACCCTTTCCGCAATACATTTTATTTTGGATTGCAATTCTTGTAATTCTTGGTATGTACATGCTATGTGTTAGAAATATAAGTGGCCTTCAAAAATGATAGGTTGCCAGGAAATTATATATGTACGGTAATTTATGCTCCTAGAATGCCTGATGGTGCTACTTGGATGTTGGGCCTTGGATGTTGTGACCAGGCTATGTAAAAGTCTCACACATGCGGTATTGCCATACTCAGGAGGAGTAGCAGAATGTATTTTGGGGTGGCATTTTTGCTATGTATTTGCTATGTGTTGGAAATATCTTATAAAAGGACACCTTTGTGTAAAAAAAAAAAAAAAACATGTTTTCATTTTTTTCAGCTTTTTCCAAGAACTTCTGGAAAAAATGAACGGTTCAAAAGACTCATTATGCCTAATAGATTATACATTGGGGTGTTTGCTTTCCAAAATGGGGTCATTATGTGGGCAATTCCATTGTCCTGGTGCTCCAGGGCCTTTAAAAATGTAATAGGTGGTTGAGAAATGAGATGTGTAATTTATGCTTGTAGAACGCCTGAAGGTGCTACTTAAATGTTGGGCCTTTGTATGTGGACAGTCTGTGTAAAATTCCCACACATGTGGTATCGCCATACTCAGGAAGAGTAGCAGAATGTATTTTGGGGTGTAATTCATTGTATGCATATTCTCTGTGAGAGAAATAACCTGTTAATATGGCAATTTTGTAAAATTTTGTAAAAAAAAAACAAAAAAAAAAGAAAATCTTAATTTTGCAAAGAATTGTGGGAAAAAATCACAACTTAAAAAAACTCCCCACGATACTTACTTAATACCTTGGAATGTCTACTTTCTAAAAATGGGTCATTTGGGAGTATTTGTACTTTCCTGACTTGTTTTGCCGCGTACACACGACTGGACTTTTCGACGGACTAGGTCCGACGGTCTTCCCGACGGACTTTCGACTGAGTTCCGACTGACTTTCCCGAATAAACGGACTTGGCCACACACAATCACAACAAAGTCAGACGGATTCCAACGTGATCACGTACGACCAGACTAGAATAAGGAAGTTCATAGCCAGTAGCCAATAGCTGCCCTAGCGTTGGTTTTTGTCTGTCGGACTAGCATACACGCAAACGGATTTCTCGATAGGAACTGGGCCCAAAAAATCGAATTGTCCGATGGATTCGTTCCGTCTTAACCTCTGCTGTCAAAAAGTCCTGTCGTGTTTAATGCGGCATTAGTGTCTCAAGAAAGGGAGCCCCGTAATGATCCGCCCCAAGGGGAGGGGTAATGGAGGGGCGGGCATGACCTGGTGCCTTAGGAACCAGGAAGATAGAAGAGGGAGTGGTAGGTAAGAAAAATAGAAGAAGGGGAGGAGCGGTATAAAAAGGGGGGTGGAGCTAGAGCGGGCACCAGTGCACGAGGGAACTCAGCGGAGGAGGCAGCTTTCCCACCCTCCCTCCCTTCTGTGGGGTTGTTCTTTAGTGCGGGGGTGTTTTTGTATCTGGCTGGTGTTTTTTCTTGCAGGGGCAGATAGCTGGTCGTCACAACAGTGGAAAACGGCCCTTTTGGGGGGCTGCAGCGGTATCTTTCTGGTGGTCTTTGACGGTGGCGGTAAACGGAGGTGATCAAAAAGGGGTGGGGGGCTCATCGGTAATATGGGCCCCTCCGGTGTATTCCTGAACGGTGGATGGAATACTGGGATGTTTTTCACTGCAGGAATTGGTTGTCTCTGAGCGGTCACAGCTGGAGGCCTGATATGTTAAAGGTACCGCAGTGAGGTTGGTGTTTTTGGTTCAAAGTGGGTCACTGTCAGAGATCACCAGACTGGAATTTAGTTTAAAAATGTTGTTTATGGTTTGATATACATGTTTATATATTTATATATTTATATATTTATATATATATATCTTTGGAGTGAGTAAAAAGTTTGGGTTGTGTTAATAAAGGCTGTTGTGGCCAGTTTACTCCAAAGAGAAGGTGTGGTCTCATTATTATTAAGGTTGATAAGAAGGTCGAGGTGGCAGTGGGTCAGAAGAAAGGGGACCTTTGGGCTACGCAGGTCAAGATACTTCAGTACATCAGGTGTGATCAGATGTTAAAAAATCTTTCAGCGATTGGCACCATAGTTTGTAGACTCTATAACTTTCACAAAGACCAAAAAATACACAATAATTTGGGTTATTTTTACCAAAGATATGTAGCAGTATAAATTTTGGCGAAATTTTATGAAGAAAAATGACTAATTTGCAAAAAAAAAATTATTTTTTATTTATAGCACAAAAAATAAAAAATAAAACACTAGTGATTTAAATACCACCAAAAGAAAGCTATATTTGTGTGAAAAAAAAGGATGCAAATGTCATATGGGTACAGTGTTATATGACTAATGAGTAATTGTCATTCAAAGTGTGAGAGCGCTGAAAGCTGAACATTGGTCTGGGCAGGAGGGGGGTACGGTGACCTGTATTGAAGTAGTTAATAAAGTTTAGATAAAGCAATATTCATCCTGTCATAACCATCCCCGCTTACCCAAGCAATCACCGATAAACTCCCACCTAGCCGCCAGCATCAAAGAATGGAGAGAGGACGCTGCATGACCATAGAAGGCATATGAAGACCAAGCTAAAATAGATGGAATACATAATTACATACCAAATAATACATGGACATATACAAGTCCATCAAGATGTCACCTCTAACAAACTCAATATTACATTTATATATATATATATATATATATATCACCCCTCTGACACCACAAAGACAAGATAGCACCTCCAAAGGCCAAGGATGGTCTAGCATAAAATAACATGAGTGAGAGAGGATATTGGGCACCAGTCACTTTTGTCTTTTAAAGTTGTATTGCACACTAGTTAAGAAGAACAGGGTTAAGGGTCCCAGATACCATAGCAGATCACTTACAGATTCTTTAGGTCAATGTCTAGCTTAACAGTGTCAGAACCTGTAAGCTGACCCGACAACACTGTAAATATGTTCCCAAATTTCAGTATGTCCTTCAAGTAAGTCACCAAGTCTTTCTGAAAGATCAGCCTTCTTCCTGGCTCTCCCCAGCACAGGGCCTCCCCTGGATCTTCTCACCTTGGCATAGCTTCCTCCAGACCAGGCGGGACAGCTTCAGGACCACTTCAGCACATGTTAGGAACCAAAGCAGGCTATTGGGCCTTTGCAGCAGAGCTTCATCCAGCAGAACCTCTCTAGGCCTCGGCCCAGGGCAAGAGAGAGAGAGCACATGGCCTTTCCAAGCAACAAGGTTTAGTAGTGTGTCTATGGGAATGTTTGACCATTCTCCCAGAAGCGCACTTATGAGGTCAGGCACTGATGTTGGACGAGAAGGCCTGGCTCGCAGTCTCCGCTCAAATTCATCCCAAAGGTGTTCTATCAGGTTGAGGTCAGGACTGTGCAGGCCAGTCAAGTTCCTCCACCCCAAACTCGCTCGTCCATGTCTTTATGGAGCTTGCATTGTGTATTGGTCCAAATCATTTGGTGGAGGGGGGATTATGGTGTGGGGGGTTGTTTTTCAGGGCTTGGGCTTGGCCCCTTAGTTCCAGTGAAGGGAGCACTTAAGGTGTCAGCATCCCAAGACGGCGTTGGTCCAGTTGGTGACTCCCATATGGAACAATTGAAGGTCAGTTTGTTGGGATCATTTTTTTATTTTATGCATACATTTTTCCTTATTTTTAATTAAAAAAAATACACAACATGTAAACAATATATATATATATATATATATATATATATATATATATATATATATATATATATATATATAATTTTCAAATAAGCACATCATGTTTTTTTGCCAGAAATAAAATTGGAGTGTCATTATAAAGTGGACAAATTATAGAACAAATATCAGCTATAATAGCATGAGTTGTATTAAAACTACGATTGATCAAGGTTGAATTTTTTTCCCCTTGTTCAATTGCTTTATTGATGTTTTCAAAAGTATATGACAAAGTCTCAAACTGTAAGCTCAAAGAAGATCACTGTTTATTTTATTTTTATTTATTTTTTTATTTTTTTTATTTTTAGATTTTTTTTGATCACTTAGAAAATAAAATCATTTACTTGCAAAATAATATTGCCAAAAGAAAACCTTGTCTGTGACCTCCAAACAAAGACTAAGGCCGCGTACACACGCGCGGACTGTTGGCCCAACTTTGTCCGTCCAACAGTTTGAGCGAACAGTCCGCTCAAACTTAGCATGGACGGACATGGCCACACACGACGAACGAACAGTTTGCTGAAACCGTGCGCGATGACGTGAACGGCACGTACGACGGGACGCAAAATACGACGTCCTATACACTGCATTATAACTTTCGGCTTGAAAATCCTTTCTGAGCATGCGCGGAACTTAGTTTGACGAACAAGCCTACACACGGGCGGACTGTTCGTTGAAACAAGGTTTCAGCGGACAGTTTTTCGGAATTTCCGTAAAACCTTGTCCGTCCAACTGTCCGCTGAAACTGTCCGCTGAAAGCCCCACACACGAGCGGACTGTCCGCTGAAACTGTCCGCTGAAAGCCCACACACGAGCGGACTGTCCGCCCAAACACTGTTCAGCGGACAAGGTTGGGCCAACAGTCCGCGCGTGTGTACGCGGCCTAAGCCTATTTTTGACATTTGGTGTTTACAAGTTAAAATTCATATTTTTTGCTAGAAAATTACTTGGAACCCCCAAACATTATATATATATATATATATATATATATATATATATATATATATTTATAGCAGAGACTCTAGAGAATAAAACGGCGATTGTTGCAATATTTTATGTCACACAGTATTTGCGCAGCAGTGTTTTAAACGCCACTTTTTGGGAAAAGGAACACTTTCATGAATTTTTAAAAAAACGAAACAGTAAAATTGGCCCAATTTTTTGGCATAATGTGAAAGATAATATTACGTCGAGTAAATAGATACCAAACATGTCACGCTTTATAATTGCAGGCCCTCGTGGAATGACGACAAACTACGGTACCTAAAAATCTCAATAGATGACGCTTTAAAAAAAAATTCTAGTTACCAGGTTACAGAGGAGGTCTAGTGCTAGAATTATTGTTCTCGCTCACATGTGTGATTTGAACACCGTTTACATATGCGGGCGCGACTTCCGTATGAGTTTTCTTTGCTGTGCGAGCTCACGGGGACGGGGGAGGGGAGGGGGGCGCTTTAAACATTTTTTTTCCTTATTTTTTTTATTTATTTTAAAATTAAAAAAATGTTTTAAAAAAAATGTGATCACTTTTATTGCTGTCACAAGGAATGTAAACATCCCTTGTGACAGTAATAGGTGGTGACAGGTACTCTTTATGGAGGGATCGGGGGTCTAAAAGACCCCCGATCCCTCCTTTACACTTCAAAGTATTCAGATCGCCGTTTTCGGTGATTCTGAATAGTGTATATATTTTTAAATCCGGCGCCATTGGCAGCCGAGTAAACCGGAAGTGACGTCATGACGTCGCTTCCGTGTTTACAATTAGGAGACTGGAATGAAGCCGCTTACGACTTCATTCCAGTCCCTCCCTAGCCGCTGGAAGCGGCGGATTGTGCATCGGTGTTCCCGATTAAACGGGAGCCCCGGTAAGAGCGGTGGGAGGGGGGGCGTCCCCTCCCACTCCTCAGGCATAACAGCCGAGCGGCTTTTAGCTGCATCGGTTGTTATGGCTGGAAAGCCAATCGCCCGCTCTGAAAAACGGTACCAGGATGACGCCTGCAGGTGCGGGCATCATCCCAGTAAAACCCCCGGAAGCCGAGTCTGCACATCTGCGTACGCTCGGCGTCAAGGGGTTAAAGGGCCACTTGTATCTGGGGTTTTACTATATACAGAGTGCAGGGTCCAGGAGTGCTTTATGTACAGAGTGGAGGGTTTAGGAATGCCCAATATACAGTACAGAGTGCAGAGTTTAGGAGTGCATTACATACAGAGTGTAGAGGTCAGAATTGCCTTACATACAGGGTGCAGAGTTCAGGAGAGCATTACGTAAAGAGTGCAGGGTTCAGGAGTGCATTACGAACAGAGTGCAGGGTTTAGGAGTGCATTACGTACAGAGTGCAGAGGTCAGAAGTGCGTTATATACAGGGTGCAGGGTTCAGGAGTACATTACATACAGAGTGCAGTGTTTAGGAGTGCATTACGTACAGAGTGCAGAGTTCAGGAGTGCATTAAGTACAGAGTGTAGAGTTTAGGTGTGTGTTACGTACAGGGTGCAGAGTTCAGGAGTGCATTACGTACAGAGTGCAGGGTTCAGGAGTGCCTTACGTACAGAGTGCAGAGTTTATGAGTACATTACATACAGAGTGCAGAGTTTAGGAGTGCATTACATACAGAGTTCGGAAGAGCGTTAAGTACGGGGTGTAGAGGTCAGAAGAGCATTACATACAGGTTGCAGAGTTCAGGAGAGCATTACGTAAAGAGTGTAGAGGTCAGAAGTGCGTTACATGCAGGGTGCAGAGTTCAGGAGAGCATTATGTAAAGAGTGCAGGGTTTAGGAGTGCGTTATGTACAGAGTGTAGCAGTCAGAAGTGCATTATATACAGGGTTCAGGAGTGCAGAGTTTAGGAGTGCGTTATATACAGAGTACAGAGTTTAGGAGTGCGTTACGTACAGAGTGAAGAGTTCAGAAGAGCGTTACATACAGGGTGCAGAGTTCAGGAGTGCGTTACGTACAGCGCACAGGGTTCAGGAGTGCATTACGTACAGGGTGCAGAGTTCAGGAGTGCGTTACGTACAGCGCACAGGGTTCAGGAGTGCGTTACGTATAGAGTACAGGGTCCAGGAGTGCATTACGTACAGAGTGCAGAGTTTAAGAGTGCGTTACGTACAGAGTGCAAAACTTCCTCCCATCTCCCTCTCCTACCTGGCCTGGCTCTAGTACCTCCCTGTGTAGGCAGCAATCCTTCCAGGGAGATCATTCTCTCTCTCTCTGTCTGGAGATCTGTCACTGCTGTGCCCCACCGTGAGTGTATGCAGGGATCTGTTAAATCTGGGAGTCGCTGAGCAAAACTGTCCCTTGTAAACACAGAAGGGTTCTGTGTTTACAAGTGACAGTGGGGAGCAGTGGGTGAGAACCGGAGGTGGCAGAATGGAGTTCCACCACACCGGCTGCAAATCTGGGAGTGATGGCCACATGACCAGGCCTAGCGGGCCTTATTCAGCCCGCAGGTCTTATGTTTGACATATACTATATTGTCAAAATTATTAGGACACCTGCCTTTACCGCACATGAACTTTAATGGCATCCCAGTCTTAGTCCGTAGGGTTTAATATTGAGTTGGCCCACCCTTTCCAGCTATAACAGCCTCACCTCTTCTGAAGCGGCTGTCCACAAGAGTTAGGAGATGTGTCTATGGAGATGTTTGACCATTCTTCCAGAAGCGCATTTGTGAGGTCAGGCACTGATGTTGGACAAGAAGGCCTGGCTCACAGTCTCACAGTCTCAGCTCTAACTCACTCCATTGGTGTTCTATCGGGTTGAGGTCAGGACTTTGTGCAGGCCAGTCAAGTTCCTCCACCCCAAGCTCGCTTATCCATGTCTTTATGGACCTTGCTTTGTGCACTGGTGCGCAGTCATTTTGGTACAGAACGGGGCCGTCCCCAAACTGCTCCCACAAAATTGGGAAAATGAATTCTTCCAAATTCTCTTGGTATGCTGACACCTTAAGTGTTCCCTTGGCTGGAACTAAGGGGCCAAGCCCAACCACTGAAAAACATCCCCACACCATAATCCCCCCGGCCACTAAATGATTTGGACCAGTGCACAAAGCGAGGTCCATAAAGGCATGGATGAGCAATTTTGGGGTGGGGGAACTTGACTGGCCAGCACACAGAGTCCTTACCTCAACCCGATAGAATAGTTTTGGGATGAATTAGATCGGAGACTGCGAGCCAGGCTTTCTTGTCCAACATCAGTGCCTGACCTCACAAATGTGCTTCTGGAAGAATGGTCAAACATTCCCATAGACACATCTCCTAAACCTTGTGGACGGCCTTCCCAGAAGAGTTGAAGCTGTTATAGCTGCAAAGGGCGGAGCCAACTCAATACTGAACCCTACAGACCAAGACTGGGATGCCATTAAAGTTCATGTGTGGTAAAGGCAGGCATCCCAATACTTTTGACAATATAGTGTATGTGTTCTACAGGTTTAATAGGGATGTAGGCAGCCCACGTACACATATTTTTCTGCCCCACCACTCCCCTCTTTTATCGAATAAGTGGAAGGATTGACACCTGACCCAGACTTCCTGACACCAAAAGATGGGATTATGTCATTAGAATGGGGTTCATAAAACCTTAACTTCTAAAATCAACATCTGCCTTGACACATTCCATGGTGATTGGGCGAAGGTGTCAGTGCCATCTGTGTGGACGTAGGTTTTGGGTTATATTGCCGATACTCAATTGAAGTGAAGAAATAGAGCGGTGATCTACGAAAAGGTCTTCACCATTACAGAACAAGTCCAGATAAATGTAACCAATTACTACTAGATCTACCATGACCTGGATACATGAGGAGCAGAGACGGGGCTCCTCCTGGTAACGTGACCACTGTGGCAGCCAAACGCATCGGTCACATAAAGACCCATTTAAAGGGATGCCCGGGCTGGGTAGTGAGGGATCAAACAAGGTTTTATCACCCACAACAGAACACACACAGCTCACATTTCACGAATAGGTCAAGTCACATTCTTCTGCCACGTGTGTTGCTATCCAAGCTGATCTATCTACAGTGGCGAGAACAAGTATTTGATACACGGCCGATTTTTCAGGTTTTCCTACTTACAAAGCTTATAGAGGTCTGTAATTTTTATCATAGGTGCTCTTCAACTGTGAGAGACGGAATCTAACAAACACAAATCCAGAAAAATCACATTGCATGATTTTTAATTAATTTGCATTTTATTGCATGATATAAGTGTTGGCTCGCCTACCAACCAGTAAGAATTCCGGCTCTCACATACCTGTTATTTTTTCTTTAACCACTTCCCACCCGGCCAATGCACATATACGGCCGGGTGGGAGCCGTCTACTTCTGATAGGACGTTCAGGAACGTCCTTCAGAAGGAGCGGGATCGCACGCGCACGTGCCCACGCAGCGGCGCGATCCCGATGTGCTTGTGTCACCCGGACACGGCGCATTTCAGATCGGCAGGAGGGCTCTGTGATTGGCCCTCCTGATCACATGATGGCCGTGTCCAATCACGGCCGTCATGTGATGTAAACAAACAGCCGGTTGCTAGGCAATCGGCTCCTCCTCTCCTCACACAGAAGTCATCGCTGAGGAGAGGAGAGCAGATTGCTGCAGCCGGCTGATGATCAGTGAGTATGAGCTGTTTTTACAGCTTTTTACTCACTGATTATCAGTCTAGTGTAATACACACATCACCACACAGTATAAACACAATGTCCCCAAAACACACATGTCCCCAAAACACACATGTCCCCAAATAATAAAAACACATGTCCCCCACATATGCCCCACTAAAATCACATGTCCCAATGATTATCTGCACACATGTACGTGATCACCTGCACACATATGTACATGATCATTTGCGTACATATGTCCATGATCACACAAACCAACAAACCAACACAAACCATACACTTAACGGAATTTTTTTTACCAAAAACTTGTAGCAGAATACATTTTGGCTTAAATTTATGACAAAATTTGATTTTATTGGATTTCTTTCAAAATAGAAAAAATAAAATATTGTTTTTTTTCCAAATTTCCACTGTTTTTGCGCTTATATCGCAAAAAATAAAAAACTGAGTCGTGAATAAATAACACCAAAATAAAGCTCTATTTGTGCGAACAAAATGATAAAAATTTCATTTGGGTACAGTGTAGCACGACCGCGCAATTGTCACTGAAAGCACTAGAGCGATGAAAGCTGAAAATTGGGCTGGGAAGGAAGGGGGCGAAAGTGCCCGGTATTGAAGTGGTTAAGAAGCCCTCCTGTTCTCCACTCGTTACCTGTATTAACTGCCCCTGTTTGAACTCATTACCTGTATAAAAGACCACACACTCAATCCAACAGACTCCAACCTCTCCACAATGGCCAAGACCAGAGAGCTGTGGAAGGACATCAGGGATACAATTGTAGACCTGCACAAGGCTGGGATGGGCTACAGGACAATAGGCAAGCAGTTTGGTGAGAAGGCACCAACTGTAAACGCAATTATTAGAAAATGGAAGAAGTTCAAGATGATGGTCAATCTCGCTCAGTCTGGGGCTCCATGCAAGATCTCACCTCGTGGGGCATCAATGATCATGGGGAAGGTGAGGGATCAGCACAGAACTACATGGCAGGACCTGGTCAATGACCTGAAGAGAGCAGGGACCACAAACTCAAGAAAAACCATTAGTAACACACTACGCCGTCATGGATTAAAATCCTGCAGAGCACGCAAGGTCCCCCTGCTCAAGCCAGCACATGTCCAGGCCCATCTGTAGTTTGCTAATGACTATCTGGATGATACAGAGGAGCAATGGGAGAAGGTCATGTGGTCCAATGAGACAAAAAATAGAGCTTTTTGGTCTAAACTACACTCGCCGTGTTTGGAGGAAGAAGAAGGATGAGTACAACCCCAAGAACACCATCCCAACCATGAAGCATGGAGGTGGACACATCATTCTTTGGGGCTGCTTTTCTGCAAAGGGGACAGGACGACTGACTATTCAGAAGAGGATGGATGGTCGCCATGTATCGCGAGATCTTGGCCAACAACCTCCTTCCCTCAGTAAGAGCATTGAAGATGGGTCGTGGCTGGGTCTTCCAGCATGACAATGACCCAAAACCCACAGCCAGAGCAACTAAGGAGTGGCTCCGTAAGAAACATCTCAAGGTCCTGGAGTGGCCTAGCCAGTCTCCAGACCTTAACCCAATAGAAAATCTTTGTAGGAAGCTAAAAGTCCGTATTGCCCAGCGACAGCCTCGAAACCTGAAGGATCTGGAGAAGGTCTGTATGGAGAAGTGGGCCAAAATCCCTGCTGCAGTGTGTGCAAACCTGGTCAAGAACTACAGGAAACGTCTGATCTTTGTAATTGCAAACAAAGGTTTCTGTACCAAATAATAAGTCCTGCTTTTCTGATGTATCAAATACTTATGTCATGCAAAAATTATGTTATAAAATGCAAAAATGTATTACTTAAAAATCAGACCCCTGGAATACCATGCCCAACCTGTTAAAAAGTTTGGAAAAATACGGGGGAAATTTCAAACTTCAAAATAAATTTAGCAAAATCGGAAATATTAAATATTAACTTGAAAAAAGAGGAAAGGAGAACATTGCAGCAGCAATACGGGTTCCCGTGGAGGAAGGAGTTAAAGAGGAGGGCCAGCTTTAAAACATTTTTTTTAAAAGTCAGCAGCTGCAAACACTGTAGCTGCTGACTTTTAATAAGCAGACTTACCTGTCCAGGGCGCCCGCGATGTCGGCCGCCCGAGGCAGACCCGTCCCTCGGCTCTCGGGTCCCAGCGCCACCATTTCACCTAAGGGAAACAGGCAGTGGAGCCTTGCGGCTTCACTGCCCGTTTCCTACTGCGCATGCGCGAGTTGCGCAGCGCTTTGTAAATGGGACAAGCAGTGTTCTGGGACACACAGTTCCCAGAACACAGCGCGACCCATTACCCAGAAGATGCCGCACGGAGGAGAGCAGAAAGAACATCACCGCGGAGGAGGAAGAGGCAGATTAGGACAATATGCCTAGCAGCAGACATTTCTGGTAAGTTTAAAAAAAAAAAAAATCATTTTTTTTTTCAAATTTTTTTCTAATTTTTAATGTACTTTTGTTTTTCAGGGTGGCCCTCCACTTTAAAGTACCTAGGAATTAAGCTAGCACATCCATCATGGGGTACAGGACAGCCAATTGAGACATTACAGCACATGGACACTTGGACATTCCCCCTAACTTATAAATACACCCGATCCGGCCATTTTACATTCTTTCTTCTGTCACTATAGGGAGAGGTTGCTGTGTGGAGCAGGGAGAGATAAATCGCTAGCTATTTGGTACACAAAAGTTCTTTTCAGGACTGGTATAGGTGTTAGGTGTATATAGGTTTGCTGTGCTACTGATTGTTGCAGCAGCCTGAGTGTCTTTGGTCAGTTTAGAGAAAGGGACAGGACGGTGTGTGCTGCAGGGAGAGTCAGATTAGTCATCATCATCATCATCATTAGCTGTTACTATCAGGTCCACAAAAGTGCTATTCCAGTAACCAGTTATTGTTCCAGCAGCCTCTGTTTTGCCAGTTTATATAGGGACAGGCAGGAAGCAGTGTGTCAGGCAGTGAGGGTCAGTTTAAACAGTAGCTGTTACTATTAGTTCCACAAAGGTTCTTTTCAGGACTGGTATCAGTGGTATGGTAATAGGCTTGTACACGTATAATATTCTTTCTTCCAAATATAGAAAGAATATTATACTTGACTGCTGCCCTTCTGCTGCAGTCTGATAATCAGTCACAACTCACTTGTTCCACAAAGCTCTTTATCAGGACTGCTAACTTGGTCTGTCTAGGGTTCTACAGTACATAGGGTTGAGTGAGGTACAGTCTGCCATTCTATAAGGACTGGTATCGGTCCACAATACATAGGGTTGAGGTGCACTACTGCTGACCGCTGCCCTATACTGCAGCAGTCCTTCATCGGTATAGGGACTGAGAGCTTTGTCACAGGGTCGTTTAAAAAATGACAGGCAGAGGAAGAGGCAGGCCCTTCCGCAGGGGTGGTATACAGGGGTGGGTCATATTTCTACTGGGGCTGCTTATTATGAGGGGCTCACACCATCCCTGTGCTATGCTGACATCCTCCTGGGGCTGCTTATTATGAGGGGCTCCCACCATCCCTGTGCTATGCTCATTATGAGGGGCTCCCACCATCCCTGTGCTATGCTCATTATGAGGGGCTCCCACCATCCCTGTGCTATGCTCCTTATGAAGGGGTCCAACCATCCCTGTGCTATACTCCTTATGAGGGGCTCCCACCATCCCTGTGCTATGCTCATTATGAGGGGCTCCCACCATCCCTGTGCTATGCTCATTATGAGGGGCTCCCACCATCCCTGTGCTATGCTGACTTCCTCCTGGGGCTGCTTACGGTGCTGGTGTGAGTGCTTTATGTCACGCTGCTGATGTCAGTGCTCTCTATCACAGTGCTGCTGTCAGTACTGTGTATCACGGTGCTGGTGTGAGTGCTTTATGTCACACTGCTGATGTCAGTGCTCTCTATCACGGTGCTGTTGTCAGATGCCTCTATCACGGTGCAGGTGTCATTGCTGTATGTCACGCTGCTGGTGATCATCTCCTGCACCCTCTTCTTTGCCTACCCTGGTCCCTGACCTTCCCTCTCCTCCATTGCCTTCATGTGCTCCACAGTCCTGAATTGTCACAACAATTTCCCATATAAAAAAAGAATCCTTGCAGTTGTCGATCCCAGATTCACCTCATACATGTATTATGTCATTGGTCATGTGGTGGGACTATGTTTGCACAGCTAATACCTGTAGGTTTGCGAAGTTCGCCTCCCATTGAAGTCAATGGGGCCCGCAGCGAACGTTCCGATTCGCGAACTATCGGCCGCGTTCGCGAAACTTTCCTTCGGAAGTTCGTCCATCACTACCCCTTATTAAACGAGATTAAAAAAGATAGTAAAGAGAAGATAAATAGGCCCCTCTCATGGCTAGGACGCGTAAAAACACGTTCAAAATGACGATCCTGCCCAAGATAACGTACAAGTTTCAAATGCTCCCCGTTCCCTTACTGCAAGTATTTTTTAAGAAAATAAAGTCATTGATGATGAATTTCATATGGAAAAACAGAAAACCTAGAGTTGCCTACTCTGTATTAAAACAGGACAAAAGACATGGAGGTTTCGCAGTCCCTAACATCCAGAAATACTATAATGCCGTAGCATTATCCCGGATTCTGGAATGGGTCAAAGAAAAAAAAAGAAAAAAGGTGGGTTAGTATAGAAAAAACACTTAGTAAGGTTAGGTTGAACACTATAATATGTAATCCTCCAAAAATGAGAGCACTAGACGACCATACTCACATAATGACACGCAATACATTCAATATTTGGGATAAAGTATATAAAAAAATTAATTGGGAAATATAATTCGCCACTGATAGGATTATTTGAAAACGATTACTTTGCACCGGGGAAAAAAATCAATAGGTGGAGGGTGGTTAAAAGAGGAGAGGGTACAATTGAGGGATGTGATGAGAGAGGGTCAAGTTTTACCCCTATACGAAATAAAAAAAAAAAAAGGGAATTTAGGGAAATGAATGAATGGCGGTAGTTACAGTTATGTCACTTTGTAAAAATTTACCTCAGCCTATGAGAATAAATGAGGAATTGAAGCCCTTGGAAAGGTTATGCATGTTAGAGAACACCAAGAACATGATATCAAAAATACTTGTACACACGGTCAGAGAATCCGTCGGAATGTGTCCTATCGGACCGTGTCGTCGGATAATCCGACTGTGTGTGGTATGCATCGGACTGTTTCCGTCGGAATATCCGTCGGACCCAATTTTCCAACATGTTGGAAATATTTCCCGACCAACTGGTTCGATCGGACATACTCCGATCATGTGTAGAGAATTTTGATCGGACCAAGTGCCACGCATGCTCAGATCAAATTCCTACACCAAAGCTATTGGCTACTAGCCTGAATGTAGTCCCATCGTAACGAAATTACGTCATCACGTTCTGAAAGATCGGATTTTTCGCCAACTTTATCCGACCGTGTGTATGCAACAGTATCAGACAAAATCCGACGGGCAAAATCCGACGGATTTGGTTGTGGAAATCTCCGACCGTGTGTACAGGGGCTTAAAGATGGATGAACTGGAGACTCCGCCATTCATGAACAAATGGAAAGCGACATTAAAAAGAAAATTTTGATACTAACCCACGGTTCGGAGGTTGATAGTCGCACGGCAGAGATGAATTACAAGTGTTTATCGAGATGGTACGCTACCCCGGATAAAACTAGTAAATTTTAGGCTTGTGCAATTCGTTTCGTTACGAATCGAAAATCGGCCGATTTTTGCATGTTTTGGACATTCGGATGCATCCAAATGTCAGAATAAAAAAATAACGAATTACAACGAATACGAAAGAAATATAACGAATTAATTCGAATGAATTTCGACATGATTCGGTAATTCTTTAAAGATCTAATGAAACAAAAGGTCAGCTCAAAGTACATCTTATAGTCCAATCAGCTAATTAATTTTGTGTCGGAGGTTGGATTACTGGCAAAGTGCATTCCTGAGAACTGAGTTAGAAGGGTGTTGTATTGTATTTGAGCCGAGGAGAAGAGACGTTGTCATTGTGTGTGTTAAAAGATTCAATAAACAAACAACTTTCCAAACTACGAATCATTATCACGAATGTCTATACATACATAAATAGCGAATTTCAACAAATACTAACGAATGAATTCGACACTCTACGAATAATAACGAATTATCCGAAAACGTATTAACGTAGCATAACGAATATAACAGAACGAAATTATGTATTTTACGAATGACAACGAACCGAAACTAAACGAAATTTTCCGTTGTCACAAGTCTAGTAAATTTCAAGGGGAAACTTCAGCAGACTGTTGGAGAGGATGCGACGCAGTAGGAAGTATGGGTCATCTATGGTGGGGTTGTCCTATTATTAAAGAATACTGGGGAAAAAAAATCTCCAGTTAAATAAGAGAAATCACTAAAAAAAGAAGGTAGTGAGCGATCCATGGGTCATTTTGCTGCATGGAACAAAGGAGGGTACTGAACAATATAAAGATTCCTTGGTGCCACACCTTTTAAACGCAGCAAAGAGACTCGTACCTAAAAAAATGGAGAATGGCGGAGAGCCCAACCGTGTGGGAATAGGTAGACGCAGTAGAGGAAACTTATAAAATGGAATGTTTGAAGCATAATTTGGAAGAGAGAAACAAAGAGATAAGGGGAAAGTGGGAGTGCTAGAGGGATTTTAAAAGAACTTGGTATTATGCCGAAACTATAAGGTCACAGGAAATGGATAAATAAAGAATTAATATCATAAGACAAAGGATTTAGAAGGCCGTTCAGAGGTGGGGGGTGGGAATAAGGAGAGGGTGGAAGGCGGGCGTTAGAATAAGCCCTTGTACACACGGTTGGACATTTCGACAACCAAATCCGTCGGATTTTGTCCGTCGGATTTTGTCCGTCGGATCTTGTCCGAAACTGTTGCATACACACGGTCGGACAAAGTTGTCGAAAAATCCAATCTCTCAGAACGTGATGACGTAATTTCGTTACGATGGGACTACGTTCAGGCTAGTAGCCAATAGCTTTGATGTAGGAATTTGATCTGAGCATGCGTGGCACTTTGTCCGATCGGAATTCTCTACACATGATCGGAGTATGTCCGATCGGGCCAGTTTGTCGGAAAATATTTCCAGCAAGTTTGAAAATTTGGTCCGACGGATATTCTGACGGAAACAGTCCGATGCAGACCACACACAGTCGGATTATCCGACAACACGGTCCGAAAGGACACATTCCGACAGATTCTCCGACCGTGTGTACAAGGGCTAAGAGAAAGAAGAAGAGAAGTAATCCCGAGATTAAATAAGGATGAGTTCATTTTACCATACGGATAGGGGGAGAGGGAGGAAGGGGAAGGAGCGGAGGGGAATTTTTTAAAAATAAATGTAATATATATATATATATATATATATATATATATATATATATATATATATATATATATATATATATATATATATATATATATATATATATAACATAATATGCTTTAATAATAAATCCCCCCCTCCCCCCTACATTTGGGGAAAGATAAATATAACAATATACAAGATACACTAAGGCCACGATGATGTGGAATAAGATGAGACATGAGGGACATTAAGGTGACCTAGGTTTCTGGAGTTTGAAACACTGAGGTGGCAAAAATAAAAAAAAATTAACTTAAAATTACTTAAAAATCATACAATGTGATTTTCTGGATTTTTGTTTTAGATTCTGTCTCTCACAGTTGGAGAGGACCTATGATAACAATAACAGACCTCTACATGCATTGTAATTAGGAAAACCTGCAAAATCGGCACTGTATCCAATACTTGTTCTCCCCCACTGTATGTGATAGGAGAAGCAGTCCAGGCTCTCCTTTGTTGAATAAAGAGGATTCTACAGATGTGTTTGGCGATTATTTCAGATATGATGGTGCTGACTACACTGCAGCGATCTCAGGAATCAAACAATACATAGAGATCTGCCAGTATCTGCTCTACAATGCTGTGAAATACCTAAAAAAATAAAGTTTGCATCATTTTGTATTCTTGCCCTCCGTGGTTGGAGGAGCGCTCACTGACCTCGATAATACTCTGCGCCTGGTGTGAGTGTACAATGAAGAATCACTGACAGGTCTTATATAAGTCTCAGAGGATCTGGAGTACTCATCCAGGGTAGAAGTGCTGACATAGGTTGTGGCGTCAGTGTGCTCTGTCTATCGGCACGCTGACTGCACTTCAGGCTTTATATATACAGAGGAAGATTCCCCAGGAGCTTTCCCCGTCTGAGAGATTTCTACAATCTGCTTTACTCTTTCTGCTTTATTTATGATAATGAATTATTATCATAATGAGCAGCACAGGACACAGGAAATCCAGCTGGAGCACAGGGCCATATTTCCCAGAAGGTACTTGTAGGACCATGTCTGGTACATGCCACCAAATGTTCCTATGGTAGTAAAGTGACGCTGAATTCTGTTTTTAAGAAAAAATCTATTCCAATCTGTATTCTTAACTCAGAAAAACCGCTGCTATTGCTCTCAACCTCCTCCAAATCTCCCATTTTTTTTCTCTTTTTGCTTTTGTGATCTGCCTTCTTGTTAGAGGGTGACTGCCCATGGCCCCGCTATACGTAGTAATGTAGCCACCATCTCTTGTTCACTTGGACTAGGGACTGTGGACCATAGATTAAAGACTGTAGACTGTGGACTGTTGGCTTAGACTATGGAATGTACAGTAGACTATAGACTGTTGACTGTGGACTTAGACAATGGAATGTAGACTATAGACCGTAGACTGTTGATTATAGACTACAAACTGTGGCTAATGGACAATGAACTTTGAGCTACTGTATGGACTTTAGGCTATGAACTGTGGTTTATGGAATATAGACTATGGACTGTGGACCAAGGACTGTAGACTTATGATTGTGGACTGTGGACTTTGAACTATAGACTATGAACTGTAGACTGTGGACTATAAACAGTAGACTAGGGGCTGTGAACTATGGACTGTAACTAAAAGACTGTGGACTCTAGGCTGTGGCCCATGGACTATGTACTGTTGAATGTAGACGACGGACTGTGAAATTTGGACTGTAGACTATGAACTGTGGACTAGAGATTGTGAACTATGAACAGTAGACTAGGGACTGTGAACTATACAGTATACTGTGGACTTTGAGCTGTGGATCATAGACTATGAACTGTAGACTATGGGGCTATGGGCTGTGGACTATGGGCTATGATCTGTAGACTATGGGACTATGGGATATGGACTATGAACTGTAGACTATGGGACTATGGACTGTATACTGTGGACTATGGATATTAGGCTGCATTGCTGGGCACTGATCAGGCTGCATTGCTGGGCATACCCCTTGAAATTTCCCACATTTTGTCATGTTATGACCAAAAACGTAAATGTATTTTATTGGGATTTTATTTGACAGACCAACACAAAGTGGCACATAATTCTGAAGTGGAAGGAAAATGATAAATGGTTTTCCAATTTTTTTACAAATAAATATATGAAAAGTGTGGGGGGTACATTTGTATTCAACCCCCCCCTGAGTCAATACTTTTGTAGAACCCCCTTTTTCTGCAATTACAGCAAGTCGTTTTGGGGGTGTCTCTACAAGCTTTGCACATCTAGAGAGGGACATTTTTGCCCATTTTTCTTCTTTGCAAAATATCTCAAGCTCTGTCAAATTGGATGGAGAGCGTCTGTGAACAGCAAATTTCAAGTCTTTCCACAGATTCTCAATTGGATTTAGGTCTGGACTGTGACTGGGCCATTCTAACACATGAATATGCTTTGATGTAAACAATTCCATTGTAGCTCTGGCTGGATGTTTCGGGTCGTTGTCCTGCTGGAAGGTGAACCTCTGCCCCAGTCTCAAGTCTTTTGCAGACTCTAATAGTGCGTACACAAGATCGGACTTTGCAGCAGAGGTCTGGCGTACTTTCCAAATGAGCGGACTTGCACACACACACAACCATACACGAACGGACTTTCCAGCGCACTAGGTCCGGCGGACAATTCGCTGGACTTTTGGTGGAGGTCCGCCGGACTTTACAAATAAACGGACTTGCCCACACACGGCCCGCCCACCCCAAAGCACCTTGTCCCCATGTTGATGAGGACAAGGGTCTCTTGCCGACAACCCTGGCCGTTGGTTGTCAGGGTCTGCGGGCGGGGGGCTTATCGATGTTCGAGCGCCCCCTTTAATAAGGGTACCCCCAGATCCCAGTCCCCCACCCTATGTGAATGTGTATGGGGTGCATCGTACCCCTACCCATTCACCTGAGGGAAAAAGTGTCAATTAAAAAACACACTACATAGGTTTTTAAAGTAGTTTACTAGGCAGCTCTGGGGGTCTTCTCTGCGCTTTCCGCTCCTTCTCGCCGTGCTCCTCCGCTATCTTCTGCTCTTTTGCTGCTCTTTTGCTAGCGGAGGAGCCCCTCTTTCTCCTTCGTCATCATCGCCGTCCGGGGGTCTTCTTCCGACTTCGGGGGTCTTCTTCCGACTTCGGGGTTCTTCTTCCTACTTCTCCACGCTTTCCGGTTCTTCTCATCGGGGTCCTCCGATATCTTCTGCTCTTTTGCCTCTCTTTTGCTAGCGGAAGAGCCCAGCTTTCTCCTTTGTCGTCGTCGTCACCATCGGGGTCCCGGGGATGCGGGGACTATAACGTCATAAGGGGCAGGGTCACCATATGACATCACCTGGTGACCCCGCCCCTTATGCTTATATAAGTCTCCATGCACCGTGTCCACGGCCTTACAGCGGGAAAGAGTGTCATGTCAACATCGGAAAAATTGAAGAAAGAAGAAGAAGACGGTGACGGCGACGACGACGAAGGAGAAAGCTGGGCTCCTCCACTAGCAAAAGAGCGGCAAGAGAGCAGAATATAGCAGAGGAGCCCAGCGAGAAGAACCGGAAAACGCAGAGAAGTCATAAGAAGACCCCCGAAGTTGGAAGAAGACCCCCGAACAGCGACGACGACGATGAAGGAGAAAGCCGTGCTCCTCCGCTAGCAAAAGAGCGGCAAAAGAGCAGAAGATAGCAAAGGTTCCCGGCGAGAAGAACCTGAAAGCGCGGAGAAGACCCCCATGCACCCGTTGAACAGTTGCAGAAAAATTGGGCCTTAGGCACTGGTGCTGGTGCCATGACACTGCAACCCCTCACAGATACTCTAGTTGGAGCGCAGGAATGAGCCCTGCTGCAAAGTATTGCATCACAAATTGTAATTACATGCCCCTGTTAAACAGGGGCTGAAATATTGGGCCTTAGGCACTGGTGCTGGTGCCACAACACTGCAACCCCTCACAGATACTCTAGTTGGAGCACAGGAATGAGCCCTGCTGCAAAGTATTGCATCAAAAATTGTAAATACATGCCCCTGTTAAACAGGGGCTGGAAAATTGGGCCTTAGGCACTGGTGCTGGTGCCACGACACTGCAACCTCTCCCATATACTCTAGTTGTAGTGCAGGAATGAGCCCTGCTGCAAAGCATTGCATCAAAAATTGTAATTAAACGCCCCTGTTAAACAGGGGCAGAAAAATTGGGCCTTAGGCACTGCTGGCAGTGCCCAGAACCAAAAATAGTTGCTGGCAGCACCCAGAACCAAAAATGTTCTTCCAAGCTATCAGCAGGATCATTTAGGAGGAAGAGGATAGTCGCTCAGCATCAGCATAGGCAGTCTTGAAGGGATCTGACATTTCAAACAAAATTATTCGGTTACATCAGCTTCAGGTGCTTGGTAGCTGGTGGCCACGTGACGGAGAGGGGATATTTAAACCCAGCCATCTAAATGCTGGCCAAGGAGTTAAGTGGAGCTCGGGATATCTTTTAACCGCTGTGTCAAGGTATAAAATCAGCCCTTTTGGTCTCTTATGGACAATGTTAGTTTGGCCTTTTTTCTGGAAATGTTTGGTCATCTGGTATTTACTTGATATATATGTGCTTTTTAACTAGGTCGATCATTGGGAGTCCCTGGTCTCTAGGGGAGGTGCTTTGTACCTGCTTGAGGACTTGGTTGACTGTTGGGACCAATCTTTTTCTTTTTGGGGATCCATTGTGATGCCCCCTATAAGGGCTCTGGATGCCATAAAAGGTGAGAGGTCTAGTATACATTCTTTGAGCACATTGATCTTTTGATTCTTGATTCATAATGTGGTGGGACTGTGGACATATATTGCCACTGTGGGTTTCTCTTGTGTTTGTCCCTATTCAATATTTTATTTTATTTTATTGTCTCATATAGACTCTGTTGGTGTAAATAATTATCCATCAGGCAATTGCCTATTGTGCGGTCTACCCCGAGCTCCTGAAGTTATCTTAATGTGTCTATTTATCTAGTAGTGGGAGGTAGGTACAGATCGGTATTTCAAGCTTGTTTTGAACTGTTTCCTGCTTCCCTCTATTTTTGTTTGATTGCTTTTTTCTTTTCTTTTTTATTGTTCAATGCTATTACAGGTATTGTGCTTGCATGGTATAAAAATTCTTGTAGCAAATCCACCCCTCTCTATGGGTATTCTGGCTCTTTTATGGACCATTCTTTGGCTTGCATGTACAACGAGATCTTTGGGAATTACCTTTATACTGGATCACACCATCATGCCCCCCATTTTGGAGGTAGGGGGAACATGCAATATCATGTTTTGTAGTGGGACATATTTTCAGTATCTCTCTAGGGGGTATAGGGTATGGAGCCACACGCCTGCAAAAATGTCTATTCTCTACTGTTTTTGTAAATATAGCTTGTATGTACTATTATGTATAAATTTCTGTTTTTCTTTCTAGTCATATACATCTAGAGTGAGATATATTTCTCTGTATATTCAGAAAAAGTACTCTGCGTCCTTTTTCCTGAAGAAGCCACATAGGCGAAACATGTCGAAAAAAAAATGGGAACAGAGTGTTTTATGTATTTGAGTACTGTAATCCCTGTCTTTCTGTAGTAGGTTGTATGTATAGACCTATGTTAGCAGGTATTATTGCAGACATTGCATTTTCTCCTTTTAACTTTGTCTAAATAAAAATGTATTTGTTGTTTTAATTTGTCATTCTGTGTTACTTGTATTATTATGTACCTTTAAAGTCCTGTATCTCCAAGCTTTTTCCATGTTTCTTCAAATTTTGGGATGTTGGTACTACATTTTGCAGTTTTGGAACTAACCTCTATCTAATACTTTCAAATATATCTTCTTGCAGAGGTTATCGCGAGTAGGAAAATCAATTTCCTTGCCAAAAGAATCAAAAGAATATTCTTATAGGTTCAAAGGGTTGTCTCTGCAACACCGACAAAACCAGATTCAAATCCTATGGGCACAAGAGTGTTCTGACTGGTGGATTTATCCGAGTTACCCCTTGTATGAATGCCCAGACTAAAGAATTCGAAGCAAGCGGCCTTTGGAAAAACACTGCCAAGGCCGAAATCTGGCCCTTGATTGTACTCAAGGCCAGTTGCATTTCTACTCCTAATTGTAGAAAGGCCAGAATTCCTCCTATGACATACTTACAAGGATGCCACCCTCAGTTTCACATCAAGTGACATAAGCCTTCCAGATCCTGTAATAAATGGTCCTAGATGCCAGATTTCTGGCATTAATCAGGGTGGTTACTACTGAACCTGGCAACCCCCCAATTTTTTAGAATATGGGCTACAAAAGCCACACCGTTAAATGTAACGTTTGTAAGGCAGGATGGAATACCGGTCCCTGCGGCAGCAGGTCCGGACGAGGTGGAAGAGTCAAAGACTCCCCTACTGCCATTCTCACAATCCCTGCATACAGGGTCTTCTGGGCCATGCCGGGGCCACTAGGATTACTGGCTTCCCTTCTTCCCCGATACTGTGAAGCAGCCATGGTAGCAGCTGAACTGGAGGGAATGCATAAATCAGTAAAAAATTATTCCACGGGATCACTAACCCAACTACTCCGAGTGCAAGTGGATCCCTTGTTCTCGCCACAAAGTTGTCAAACTTCTTGTTGAACCTGGACGCCAATAGATCTACGTCTGGCATACCCCATCTTTGGCATATGACCAAAAAGACATTGGGATGTAGAGACCATTCTCCCAGCCAGAGGCGGCTCTATAATTAGGCAAATTAGGTGGTCATCTAAGGCCTCACACTCACGGGGGCCTCACGGCTGCCTAATTTGCAGTGTTTAACAGTGGTTTCCCAGATGTTATGCAGTGAAGTCACCAGGAGCTCTGCGGTGATCTACCATCAATCACAGACAGCTGATGGGTGTCAGAGCTGATTTTTGGCTTTGCTGACTACCCGATCCAGTTACTGGACTCTGGCTATGCTTTGACTATGCTTACTCTATTCACCTTTTTATTTTTATTAATAAATAAATGTGATTACTAACACTTCTGCCCCTTCCAAACTTCTCAGCCTAACCTCCTCCTTTGACCTGAAACAGTGGATACATGATCCTACTCACTCCGAAGGCAATATCCTTGACCTCGTTTTCTCTCACCTTTGCACTCCATGCAACCTCTCTAACTATCCATTCCCTCTCTCTGATCACCACCTTATTAGTTTCACTCTCTCCCTCTCCTTCACCTCCTCTCCCTCCAACCGCATTAAAGTTACCCGCAGAAACCTACGTCATCTCAACCCTTCTCTTCTCTACTCTGCTATTGACGACCTCTACGACAAAATCTCACCCCTATCCTGCACCAACCTAGCCACTTCTGTCTACAACACTTCACTTCTAGCCTCTCTGGACTCACTGGCCCCCCTCACTACACACAGAATCAAGCCCCGACCCTTTCAACCTTGGAAAACAGATGTCACTAGAAGTCTGAAAAAACATAGTCGTGCTCATGAGCGCCTGTGGCGTAAGACTAAGTCTCAGAGAGATTTCAACCAATATAAATCTGCCTTCCAAAAATACAATTCTAGCCTCCTCTCTGCCAAGCAGAACTATTTTATCACTCTCATCAGCAACCTATCATCCCGTCCCCGTCAACTCTTCTCTACTTTCAACTCTCTACTTCGTCCTCCACCGCCTCCACCCGCCAACTCATTCACTGCCCATGAGATCGCCAATCACTTCAAACAGAAGATTGATACAATTCGTGCAGAGATCTCTACTGTTCTGATACCCTCCACGCTTCACACATCATGCCCACAGGCACAATCATTACTTCCCTCTTTTAACCCCACCACTATAGACAAAGTTGCTAAACTACTTGGTAATGTCCACCTTACCACCTGCCCTCTGGATCCTGTTCCCTCGCAAATGCTGCGTTCACCCTCTGGCTCTATGCTGCACTCTCTAACTCACATCTTCAATCTCTCCCTCTCTTCTGGCATCTTCCCCAACTCTCTAAAACATGCACTTGTCAAACCCATACTTAAAAAAACCCTCACTGCACCCATCCAATCCTAACAACCTAAGCCCCATCTCCTTGCTCCCCTTATTATCCAAACTACTCGAACGTCTGGTCTACAACCGACTGAGCGTCCACCTCGCTGATAATAGCCTTCTTGATCCCCTTCAGTCTGGATTTCGTCCTCAACACTCCACAGAAACTGCTCTCCTAAAACTAACAAACGATCTACTAACGGCCAAAACTAATCGACATTATTCTGTACTCCTCCTCCTGGACCTCTCTGCTGCCTTTGATATGGTTGACCACCCCCTCCTTCTCAAAAAACTCCACACCTTTGGTCTCCGTGACCTTACTCTATGATTGTTCTCTTCCTACTTATCCAACCGCACCTTTAGCGTTTCTTACAACTCTACTTCCTCCTCTCCTCTTCCTTTCTCTGTTGGGGTCCCCCAAGGTTCTGTTCTTGGACCTCTCCTATTTTCAATCTATACCTCCTCCCTGGGTCAACTCCCTCCCACGGCTTCCAATACCACCTCTATGCTGACGACACCAAAATCTATTTCTCTACCCCTCAGCTCACTCCCTCTGTCTCCTCACGTATCACTAATTTACTATCAGATATATCAGTCTGGATGTCACATCACTTCCTCAAACTCAATCTATCCAAAACCGAACTTATAATTTCCCCCCCCCCCCCCCCTCCATATGCCCCTTCCCCTGATCTCACTGTCAAAATTGATGACACTGGACTCTGAACTCTCCTTCAAGCAACACATCCAATCACTGTCCAAATCCTGCCGCCTCAACCTCCGCAACATCTCCAAAATACGCCCCTTTCTAACCAATGACAAAGCTCTTAATTCACTCGCTGGTCATCTCCCGCCTCGACTACTGCAACTCCCTTCTCATTGGCTAACCTCTACATAGTCTATCACCTCTTCAATCCATCATGAATGCTGCTGCCAGACTCATCCACCTTACCAATCGCTCTGTGTCTGCTACTCCTCTCTACCAATCTCTCCACTGGCTTCCGCTCAGCCAAAGAATTAAATTCAAAATACTAACAACTACATACAAAGCCATCCACAACTCTGCCCCCAGCTACATCACTAGCTTAGTCTCTATATACCAACCTACTCGCCCTCTTCATTCCTCTCAAGACCTCCTGCTCTCTAGCTCCCTCATCACCTCTTCGCATACTCGCCTCCAGGACTTTTCCAAAGCCTCCCCAATCCTATGGAATGCCCTACTCCAATCTGTCCGCCTATCTCCTACTTTATTAGCTTTTAGACGATCCCTGAAAACACTTCTCTTCAGAGAAGCCTACCCTACCCACACCTAACAACTGTATTTTCATTTTCTCCATCAGCTCATCCCCCCACAGTTATTACCTTTTGTTTCAACTTGACCCTCCCTTTTAGATTGTAAGCTCTAACGAGCGGGGCCCTCTGATCCCTCCTGTATTGATTTGTATTGTAAGTGTACTGTCTGCCCTCATGTTGTAAAGTGCTGCGCAAACTGTTAGCGCTATATAAATCCTGAATAATAATAATAATAATTTAATTGTACTTCTGACTTGGTCCGGTTCAGGGTTTCTGACAGAAGGCGAAGGACATTTAGAAGATACAGTCAATCCACTTGTTGGTAATATTTTTTACAGATTGGATGAGCAATATCACCGCATGGATCAGTTTTCCATGGCGTTACAAACGTTCCTGAGTCGCACGGGTCACCTGAAATCCCCCACTTCTCCGGTACAACCTATGTTGCAGGCTGTTCCTGCTGCTGCGCCAGTCTCTGTGCAGGCACCCGCCTTGAGTATTACCTCTATAAGAGGTATGTCTTGTTCCGACCTGCTTCCCCAGCAATTTGGGTGGCGATCCAGTTCAATGCAGAGGGTTTCTCAACCAGGTTGAGATTTACTTTGAGATGCTGCCCCAGGCGTTTCCCACTGACAGAAGCAAAGTAGGTTTCGTGATATCTTTGCTTTCTGAGAAAGCCTTGGCCTGGGCAAACCCTCTATGTCTTGAGTCACCCTGACTTTGTGGCCTCCTTTAAAAGGGCATTTGACGTTCCCGCATGCTCTGCTTCTGCTGCCAAGTGCCTCATGTCCATCAAACAGAGTACGAGAACTGTTGCCGACTACACCATTGAGTTCTGTACTCTGGCAGCAGAGGTTGCTTGGAACAATGAGGCCCCCGTGGCTGCTTTTTCTCATGGTCTCTCATGGTTTACTTACTAATTAGGTGGCTTCTGAAGGCAATTGGTTCTACTAGATCATAGTTGGGGATATCCGAGTAAAGGGGGCTGAATACAAATGTATGCCCCGTTTTGCAGATATTTATTTGTTAAACCTTTTTTTCAAAACCATTTTTCATTTTCCTTCCATTTCACAATTATGTGCCACTTTGTGGTGGTCTATCACATAAAATCCCAATAAAATACATTTACATTTTTGGTTGTAATATGACAAAATGTGGAAAATTTCAAGGGGTAAGAATACTTTTTCAAGACACTGTATACACAAAAACTTTTTTATTTTTGAGGTGGGGGAAACTTGGGTGAATTCCCAAATTTTTTTCCCAGGACTTGACTGCTGCTGCAGACTTTGTACCACAGACTGTAGCCTATGAACTGTAGACTATGTACTATGGGCTATGAACTGTACACTGAGTACTATGGACTGTAGGCTATGGACTGTAGATTATGTACTATGTACAATGGGCCATGAATTGTAGACTATGTACTATGGGCTATGGATTGTAGACTATGTACTATGGGATATGAACGGTACACTAAGGACTATGGACTGTAGACTATGTACTACGGCTATGGACTGTAGACTGTGTACTATGGGCTATGAACTTTAGACTGTGTACTATGGACTGTAGCCTGTGTACTATGGGCTATGAACTGTAGACTGTGTACTATGGACTGTAGACTGTGTACTATGGGCTTTGAATTGTACTATGGGCTATGGACTGTAGACTGTGTACTATGGGCTATGGATTGTAGACTATGTACAATGGGCCATTAACTGTAGATTATGTACTCTGGGCTATGGGTTGTAGACTAAGTACTATAGGCTATGTACTATGGACTGTAGACTATATACAATGGGCCATGAGCTGTAGAATATGTACTTTGGGCTATGAACTGTACACTAGGTACTATGGACTGTAGACTATGTACTATGGGCTATGAACTGTAGCCTGTGTACTATGGACTGTAGACTGTGTACTATGTGATATGGACTGTAGACTGTGTAATATGGGCTATAGACTGTAGACTATGTACAGTGGGCTATGAACTGTAGACTATGTAATATGGGCTATGGATTGTAGACTATTTACTGTGGGGTATGAACTGTAGACTATGGACTGTAGACTATACACATTGGGCTATGAACTGTAGACTGTGTACAATGGGCTATGGATTGTAGACTATGTACAATGGGCCATGAACTGTACACTATATACTATGGGCTATGGATTGCAGATTATGTACTATGAACTATGGACTGTAGACTATGTACAATGGGCCATGAACTTCAGACTATGTACTATGGGCTATGGATTGTAGACTTTGTACTATGGGCTATGGATTGTAGACTAGGTGCTATGGACTGCAGGCTATGGACTGTAGACTATGTACAATGTGCCATGAACTATAGACTATGTACTATGTAGACTATGAACTGTAGACTTTGTACTGTGGACTGTAGACTGTGTACTATGAGCTTTGAACTGTAGACTGTGTACTATGGGCTATGGACTGTAGACTGTGTAATATGGGCTGTAGACACATGACCACCACACATGCCCACCACACATGACCACCACACATGACCACCATATTCGCCCCAATCACAGGGCGCAACATGGCGGCGGCCGGATCGCAATCACTCACAGGGGACACAGGCAGTTTGATAGAGGAGTGACACAGTGGTGCAGCGCCCCCCCCCCCCCTCAGCCTGAGCGGCTGTGGCCCTGGCCAGCCCCTTTGTACTCCCCTGACAGCACCCTGTCAGCCCATCCTACTAGCTATGATATGCTAGGGAAGCATAGAGACCCATAGGAAACCACAGAGACCAAGTAATGATATGACTGGGTCTACAATAAGGTCTGTAATGGGAACATTTTATTTTAAAATGCCCTTATCATGTTGTGAAAATGGATGGGACCAGTGCAAGCAAAATATAAGCAGATTAAGCTTTAGCTTTAAATGAATGTCTCTAGGGTGAATATCAAAGAAAATAGACCAAATTACATTAGTCCCAAATTGATTTTATTAAATTGTCATCTGTTTGAAAATGTGTCCTAAAGTGTTTTTGATCTCATTGTTCCTCAGGCAAAATATAATGGGGTTAAAGACATGTGGCACATAGGAATACAGGCAAATGATGAGAACATTGACATCAGCGTTGGGAACCAACTGATATTGATTGTAGCCGTACTCCACTATCCGCGGGATGAAGAAGACGGTGATGATGAACCAGTGCGTAACACATGTATTAAACATCTTCAGCCAGTTCTCCGAGTTCATGGTCAAGCAGATCGTGCCTATGATAATGATATAAGACAAAATGATGAATGATAGCGGAGTCATGTGCATAACAACTCCAGCATAAAAACTATTGGTGCGAACAATGGTGGAATCTATACAGGAAGTAAAAGCCACCTTGGAGAGGGAGCAGTAGATGTTCCTGATTTTGTTTGGACCACAATAAGGAAGTGGAAGAGCCCAACTTGCAACAAAGAGGCCAACAAATCCACAAAGAAGCCATCCGATGGAGCACAATATGACCGCCACCCGATTGGTCATGATGGAGTGATATCGAAGGGGCATGCAGATGGCAACGTACCTGTCCAGGGCCATTAACATAATGGTGAATGAATCAAGGCAGTTCAGAGTATGGACTATTGGCATCTGAATGAAGCATCCGACAAAAGATATGGTCCCATCTCCTGACCAATACTTGGAGATGATTTTCGGTAGAGTAGTCGTGTCGTAGAGAATGTCAGAAATGGCCAGGTTGAGGATGATTAGGTACATTGGTTGATGAAGGTGTTCTCTCAAGATGATTAACAATACCACGGTGGAGTTAGCGCACAATGACATGACATAGGCCAGGAAGAAAATGGTGCCAACCAAGGCATAGAACCTTTCCTGAAGACTAGGGAAACCAACCAGAACAAACAGTACTTGGTCTGACACGTTGGCCATGTTCCTCAAAAGTTCCTGGAGGTGTCACTGGGGGACAAGAAAAAAACAAATGTTAAAGTACAGAACCACACTCTGGTTTTCTGTTTACCGCATTACCTCTACGTAAGATAAGGAAAGAAAAAGAGCTTATAGGTGTGGTGCAGCACGTTGCGATAGGTATAACACACTCAGTCCCAATGCAATGAAAGAACTTGTATTGAAATAATGCAGAGACAGTGCACAAATAACCCTCCTTGTCAGGAACCTTTCGCTGACGCTAGTTAAGTGCCTACCAGGCACGGTACCTGTTCCTACTCTACCAACTCAGGAAAATGTGTGCCAAGCCTGGGAGCTAGGATGTTAAAAAGGCCCTGCCTGACCTATGATGGCCACCAGAGACACATGGAGCGGCAGCATCCAATGGAATAACTTCCCCAGTCACCCAGTAAAAAATATAGGAATCTATTTCCTTCTACCTTGAGTGTTGAGGCGCCCTCTTTCTCCCCAGCCAAAATAGGCCTTCCAAGTGCAATTGTAGATCTTACAAGAAGTAGATTTTCTCACTTTGGGCAAGGTGACAATTACATTTCAGTCTAGGGTGCCACTGGTCTCTTAGGACCCTAACAATGGCCCTGCTTATCTGCACAGGGTTTGTGCTTTATCTCCTTGTGTTTGTGTAGATTTTATTTCACAGCCCAAAAAATCTTAAACTTCATGATATCTCCAAAATATGTCCCTTCTTAAGCTGGCCATAGAGGGATCGAAATTTGTCCAGTTCAGACTAATTTTCGATCCATCTTAGTCCTTAGTACAACCAGCCTGTTCATTTTTTTAACTCGATCACTGTATTCTGTTGGTGGGAAGGTTCCCTGCTGGCAGCACACAACAGCGCTACGGGAGGAATTCCCCCATTAACGCTGACTATGTTGATGGGGGAATCAAGCACTTTTCTTTAGGTTGAAGGAAAGAAAATTGCATAATCTACAGGCTGCCTTAACCAACGACAACACAAAACTACTACTTCACTCTCTTGCTGTCTTTCACCTCAACTATTACATCTCCTTCCTTGTTTGCTTACCTGTAGATAGACTATCACCCAATCCATCATGAATGCTGCTGCCAGACTCATTTACCTTACCAACTGCTCAGTGTCCGCCTCTCTATTCTGCTAATCCCTCCATTGGTTTCCGCTCACCCAAAAAATACAGTTCAAAATACTATCAACATACAAAGCCATCAACAACCCTGCCCCTAGCTACAGCACCAACCTCATCCCAAAATACCAACCAAACCGTTCTCTTCACTCCTCCCAAGGTCTTCTACTTTTTAGTTCCCTCATCACCTCCCATTCTCACCTCCAAGACTTCTCTAGAGCCTCTCCCATCCTCTGGATGTATCTACCTCAATCTCTCTGGCTATCGCCTCTGTTCACCTATAGATGATCCTTGAAACACTGTCTCTTCATAGAAGCCAATCCCACCTCCACCTCCACCTAACAACTGAACTTTTATTTTCTCCATCAGTTCATCCCACATACTGTAGGTATTACTTTTTGGATCACTTGACCATCCCATTTAGAATCTAAGCTCTCAAAAAATTAAAAAAAGGTCCATATGGAAAAGAAAATGCTGAGTGTTGTAAGTACCCCTGGTAGTTTTATATGATTTGTACCTCAAACCTTGTAACTGTCACATTTGCTGGACAGATTGGTCTGTTACAAGAATTGGAAAAATAATGGATCTACTGGCAGGATCAACAAGTAAACTATTATACAGGTGGACTCAGAAAAAAACTAAATTGTTGTGGTACTGACAGATTGCACCATATATATGACATTTTTTACTTTGCCAAGTTAAAAGTACTTCTCTCAAGTGGAACTTTACCTCTACCACACATGCAGGTTGGGAGTGGGCAGGCTTTTTATTGTAGATGAGACATCATACTACGGTATGAATTTTCTGCAGCAAAACTTACTTATCTGCTTGGAAACCTGGTCAATATGTCCAAAGATGCTGAACCTGCAGAAAGACCTTAACCACTTGAGATCCACGCTATAGCCGAATGACGGCTACAGCGCGGATCTCCTTTTCCGGGACTACGTCTATTGACGTAGTCCCGTGCACGAGCAACCTGCGCGCCCCCTGAGCGGCGCGCATTGCGCGCTCTGTGATCGGCGAGTCTACGAGACTCGCCTGATCACCGATCCGTGCAAGGGGTCGATCCCGACCCCTTATCACGTGATCAGCTGTCAGCCAATGACAGCTGATCATGTGATATAACGGAGCCGGTAATCGGCTATTATTCCTCCTCGCGCTGACAGCACGAGGAGAAAAAAAAAAGCCGATCACCGGCGGCCAGCCCTGCCAGTGCCCACCTGCCCCCTGCCAGTGCCCACCTGCCCCCTGCTTTGCCTGCCTGAATAAAAAATGTGTCCCCCCTGTCAGTGCCACCCAGCAGTGCCCATAGTGCCACCCAGCAGTGCCCACAGTGCCACCCAGCAGTGCCCACAGTGCCACCCAGCAGTGCCACCCAGCAGTGCCCACAGTGCCACCCAGCAGTGCCCACAGTCTGCCTCAACAAAGGTGCTGCACCCCAGTGCCACATATCCATGCCCAGCAGTGCTGACCATCAGTGCCCAGCAGTGCCGCCCATCAGTGCCCAGCAGTGCCACCTATCAGAGCCACCTATCAGTGCCACCTATCCGTGCCCATCAGTCCCATCTATCAGTGGTACCTATCAGTGCCCCTTAGTGCCACCCATCCGTGCCACCCATCTGTGCCACCCATTCGTGCCATCTTATCTGTGCCCGTCTTTGCCCATCAGTGCCGCCTTATCTGTGCCCATCGGTGCCGCCTTATCTGTGCCTAATAGTGCCGCCTTAACTATGCCTATCAGTGCCCACCAGTGCAGCCTATCAGTGCCCACCAATGTAGCCTATCAGTGCCCACCAGTGCTGCCTATCAGTGCCCACCAGTGCAGCCTATCAGTGCCGCCTCATCAGCGCATTTCAATGAAGGAGAAAAATGACCTGTTTGCAAAATTTTATAACAAACTATTAAACATGATTTTTTTTTTTTGCATCTTTTTTTGTTTGTTTAGCAAAAAATAAAACTCCGAGCTGTAACTAAATACCACCAAAAGAAAGCTCTATTTGTGGGAAAAAAATGATAAAAAATTTCATTTGGGTACAGTGTTGTATGACCGCGTAATTGTCATTCAAAGTGCATCAGCGCTGAAAGCTGAAAATTGGTCTGGGCAGGAGGGGGGTTTAACTGCCCAGTAAGCAAGTGGTTAAAGAACCTGGAAAACCCAGAGAACCAAGAGAACCTGGGGAACATGGAGAACCTGGAGAAACTGGGGAACCCGGACAACCTAGAGAATCAGGAGAACCTAAAGAACCTTGAGGAATATGTTGGCTTCAGCCCAGGAACTCACAGGCATCACATCACCAAAGAGAGGGGTGTATTTGTGGCTTTAGCTTTGGCTACAGTCAAGGTCTTTTTTTTCGGCACAGAATCCCAAAGGCTAACATATCTAATACCATTTTATTAGTCATGAATCTTCATAAAAGTTTAAACCTTTGAAGAGTAGTGGTACTATTACATAATCTGACTCTTCCTCGTGAGAATTGTCAATATACAGTATCTCACAAAAGTAAGTACACCCCCCACATTTTTGTAAATATTTTATTATATCTTTTCATGTGACAACACTGAAGAAATGACACTATGGGGGATATTTACGAAAGGCAAATCAACTTTGCACTGCAAGTGCACTTGAAAGTGCACTTGGAAATGCAGTCGTTCTAAATCTAAGGGGTAGATCTGAAATGTTGGGAAGCTTTGCTGATTTTATCATCCAATTATGTGCAAGCTAAAATGCTGTTTTTTTATTTTAGTTGCATGTCCCCCTCAAATCTACAGCGACTTTACTTCCAAGTGCACTTGCAGTGCAAAGTGGATTTTCCTTTCGTAAATAACCCCATTTGCTACAATGTAAAGTAGTGAGTGTACACCTTGAATACCAGTGTAAAATTGCTGTCCCCTCAAAATAACTGTGAAAATGTCCAAATTGGGCCCAAAGTGTCAATATTTTGTGTGGCCACCATTATTTTCCAGCACTGCCTTAACCCTCTTGGGCATGGAGTTCACCAGAGCTTCACAGGTTGCCACTAAAGTCCTCTTCCACTCATCCATTACATCATGGATCTGGTGGATGTTGGAGACCTTGCGCTCCTCCACCTTCCGTTTGAGGATGTCCCACAGATGATCAATAGGGTTTAGGTCTGGAGACATGCTTGGCCAGTCCATCACCTTTACCCTCAGCTTCTTTAGCAAGGCAGTAGTCATCTTGGAGGTGTGTTTGGGGTTATTATCATGTTGGAATACTGCCCTGCAGCCCAGTCTCCGAAGGGAGGGGATCATGCTCTGCTTCAGTATGTCACAGTACATGTTGGCATTCATGGTCCTCTCAATGATTTGTAGCCCCCCCTGTGCCGGCAGCACTCATGTAGCCCCAGACCATGACACCCCCACCACCATGCCTGACTGTAGACAAGACACACTTGTCTTTGTCCTCCTCACCTGGTTGCCCCCACACACGCTTGTCACCATCTGACACCAAATAAGTTTATCTTGGTCTCATCAGACCACAGGACATGGTTCCAGTAATCCATGTCCTTAGTCTGCTTGTCTTCAGAAAACTGTTTGCAGGCTTTCTTGTGCATTATCTTTAGAAGAGGCTTCCTTCTGGGACGACATCCTTCCTACAAATAATACATTGGGGTTGATTTACCAAAACTGGTGCCACCGGCTTCTAACTTTGGCTTGTTCAGTTAAAACAGATGTATGGGTTTGGGGGTCCTCCCCCCCCCATCATACCCAGGTCTATCCCCTGGTGCCTCTTCGCTGAGAACCAAGGGATCAAACATCGCCGATGGCTCGGTTCCCACAGCTCCCCGAGCAAAGAGCTGTTGATTGTCAATCAGCATCTCTTCTGCTCTGGAGTGCTGAGCTGTGGAGGGACAGGGAGCGGCCATGTCAGCGGCCTCGCTGAGAGGCTTAGACGGCTATGAGTCCTGTGACATGAGCAGAGAGGAGACTTCAGAAAGATCTCTGCTGAAAACGGGTCACAGGAGTGCAAATCAAATTGTACTCCTGTGACCCATAGGAGAAGCCCAGCCAAACGAGCTCCGACTGGACTTCTCCTTTAGGTTTTGACAAAAAACCTGGAAGCTGATGATTGGTTTCTATGCAGAGCTGCACCACATTTTGCACTCTGCAGTTTTAGTAAATCAACCCCATTGCATTGATTTAGGAATTTAAAAAAAAGGTATCCTTCATCAATTCCAGGAAAATTTATATAATGATTGCTGTATTTTTGTGATTGTGAATGTAGTCACCGTAGAATAAACATTTTTACACTTTTTTACATTAGAGCCCCTAGTGCTGGCACCTTTCAGAGCCCCCAGCACTGGCACACATCAGAGCCCCCTGCACTGGCACACATCAGAGCCCCCTGCACTGGTACACATCAGAGCCCCCCAGCACTGGCACACATCAGAGTCCCCAGCACGGGCACACATCAGAGCCCCCCAGCACTGGCACACATCAGAGCCCCCAGCACGGGCACACATCAGAGCCCCCAGCACGGGCACACATCAGAGCCCTCAGCACTGGCACACATCAGAGCCCTCAGCACTGGTACAGATCAGAGCCCCCAGCATTGGTACACATCAGAGCCCTCAGCACTGGCACACATCAGAGCCCTAAGCACTGGCACACATCAGAGCCCCCAGCATTTGTACACATCAGAGCCCCCAGCACTGATACACATCAGAGCCCCCAGCACTGGTACACATCAGAGCCCCCAGCACTGGCACACATCAGAGCCCTCAGCACTGGTGCATATCAGAGCCCCCAGCACTGGCACACATCAGAGCCCCCAGCACTGGTACACATCAGAACCCCCAGCACTGGTACACATCAGAGCCCCCTGCACTGGCACACATCAGAGTCCCCAGCACTGGCACACATCAGAGAACCCAACTCTGACACATATCAGGGGCTCCAGCATTGGCACACATCAGAGCCCCCAGCACTGACACACTTTAGAGAACACAACACTGACACATATCAGGGGCCCCAGCATTGGCACACATCAGAGCCCCCAGCACTGGCACACATCAGAGAATACAACACTGACACATATCAGTTTCCCCAGCATTGGCACACATCAGTTTCCCCAGTACACATTCCTTTCCCCAGTACTGGTACACATCAGAGCCCCCAGCACTGGCGCACATCAGAGCCCCTTGCACTGGCACACATCAGAGCCCCCAGCATTGGCACACATCAGAGCCCCCAGCACTGGCACACATCAGAGCCCCCAGCACTGGCACACTTTAGAGAACACAACAATGACACGTATCAGGGGCCCCAGCATTGGCACACACCAGAGCTCCCAGAACTGGCACACATCAGAGAACACAACACTGACACATATCAGAGCCACCAGCACTGGCACACATCAAAGAACACAACACTGACACATATCAGGGGCTCCAGCATTGGCACACATCAGAGCCCCCAGCACTGGCACACATCAGAGCCCCCTGCACTGGCACACATCAGAGCCCCCAGCACTGGCACACATCAGAGCCCCCTGCACTGGCACACATCAGAGCCCCCAGCACTGGCACACATCAGAGCCCCCAGCACTGGCACACATCAGAGCCCCCGGCACTGGCATATATCAGAGCCCCCATAAGTTTTCCTTAGATTTGTGACCCAGCCTTGTACCACTTACAGGAGTCTATGTGTCCTCCTGGAGAAGGTTCTGTCCATGCTCTGCACTGTGACATCGCACTAAACACCACGGCATTTATATGAAGGTGGTTTATGCTGAGATGGTCCCCGATGACTTATAGCAGTGTGAAAATTTTAATTGCATCAAGCATAGTCTCATGAAGGACCTTCTTCCCACAGATTCCCTTTGGAAGTTCTTGTTTTTCTACCATCAAAAGTGTGACTGTTCATTAACGATATTTTGGCAGAAGATTTATTTATAACTGTATTAATTAGATCATGTTCTTCCTGTGATAAACATCTCCTATAAAGTATACATTTTAAAGGAGTTTATACATTAGAGCAGAAGGAAGACCAAGGGACAGAGGGATTTTGTTTCAAAAGAGGGAGAGTCCCTCCAAATTTGAGACTGTTAGGAGCTACCGTATGTTGAACATGTGTAGCACCCACCCATTTTGGTGGGTGCTAAATAGATTTTCTGTACATAGTGTTAGGTAAATTTGGCCAAGGCGGGGCGTTCCACTTTTTAGGCCTGGTTGTCTGTTTTGGGAGGTGGGAGTGATAGAATAGAGGGAAGTGTGGCCACCTACACTCTGGCTCAGAGAGATCCCCTTTACCTTCCAGTGGAAATATTCGGGAAGGGAGGCTGGACTTGGGACTGGAGTGGCAGGCGTTCTCTATTATGACCAGTGTAATTGGGGAAAATAAACCTGAACATTGTTCGGTGTTATTTTGCTACCAGGATTCGATAGGAGAGGCATATTGGGTGTATGGCGGGATGGCGTGGCTACGCTATGATGAGCAATTCCGTCAACGGAGAGCAGTGAGGCCGGAGTTGAGATGGGACCACAAGGACATCAGCTTGTGGATGTGATTGATGACGACAGTGAGGGCTCCAGGTCAGAGAGATACCCTTTACCCTCCAGTGGAAATGTTCAGGAAGGGAGGCTGGACTTGGGACTGGAGTGGCAGGCAGCTTGTATAGAGAGCTCTGGAGCAATCATTAATTTGTGTTGGCAGGGGCATGACTCGCATATAAGCTGGAGGTCAAATGCTTCCGAAAAGAGTTCCTGGGAGGAGGAGGAGCTGGAGCAGGAGAGATGTAGTGTGCAGTGGGAGCAGGCTTGAAGGCCCGGGGGTTCGGAGACCCCAGTGCTGGATAGCAGGAGCGGGTTTGAAGGCGTGGCTGGAGGACACCCTGGGTACCCTCTTGGAGCGGCCAAAGCAGGAGTCAGGTGCTGAGGGGAGTAGGTGGCCCTTGGCAAAGGAGGAGGATGAAGAGAAGAGGAGGTACAGGCTTTTCCCGAGGACATTTGCCAACTGGCTGCAGGCATTCGCTATTATGACCAGTGTAATTGGGGAAAATAAGCCCGAACATTATTTGGTGTTATTTTGCTACCAGGATTCGATAGGAGAGGCATATTGGGTGTATGGCGGGATGGCGTGGCTACACTATGATGAGCAACTCCATCAACGGAAATCAGTGAGGCCAGAGTTGAGATGGGACCACAAGGACATCAGCTTGTGGATGTGATTGATGACGACGGCGAGGGCTCCAGGTCAGAGAGATACCCTTTACCTTCCAGTGGAAATGTTCGGGAAGGGAGGCTGGACTTGGGACTGGAGTGGCAGGCAGCTTGTATAGAGAGCTCTGGAGCAATCATTAATTTGTGTTGGCAGGGGCAGGACTCGCATATAAGCTGGAGGTCACATGCTTCCGAAAAGAGTTCCTGGGAGGAGGAGGAGCTGGAGCAGGAGAGATGTAGTGTGCAGTGAGAGCAGACTTGAAGGCCTGGGGGTTCAGAAACCCCCTTGCTGGATAGCAGGAGTGGGTTTGAAGGCCTGAGGGTTCAGAGACCTCAGTGCTGGATAGCAGGAGCGGGTTTTAGGGCCTGAGGGTTCAGAGACCTCAGTGCTGGATAACCCACACAGTTGCTATGTAATCTGGAGGAGAAAACCGGGCGTCCCAGCCTGGGATGTACCGGACCATCCGGAGGAGGAAGTAGATGAAAAACGGACAGAGGAAACTGGAATGGACCTTCTGTGGCAATCATGCACTGTCGATGGGAGAGAGGAAAGGGAGTGCAACCCAGCAGTGTTTATCCATCAAGGACACTTTCCAGAACTGACACTGGGCGGATTGCAGGAGTCAAGGTAGGCGGTAAGGCCTGGGACTTTTAATATCCATAACCCACAGCATCTTTCAGAGGGATGCTGGTCGGTTCAGCAAACGAAAGTACAGAGTATCAGAACTAAATAGAAGTTTTCCCCTTAGGAAAGGCGGGACTTTTTAGGCATAAACTGTAACACCTACAATAGTTTGTAAGAATATATAAAATACTTTTATTGAAACATAAGAAAAAAAGAAAGAATATATACATTCATTTATACATTACAAAAGAAAAAAAAACATTATTTCCTTCATATATTCATATTCATAAAACCATAAGACTGTTTTATACTTATTTTTCCTAAGGCGTACTCTTATCACATTGTACGTATGCACATTCGGAAGATGTAAAAACAATTGAACAAAATAAATATTGTGCGTCCAATGTAGCCTACGAATTACGGAGTCTTAAGCTCCTTCTTCAGGAATCTACAAAACATAAGAAAAAAATATATATGCATATATACACACATTTTTTCAATGGAAGAAAAGGAAGAAGGGAGAGGAGAAAAAAAAAGGGGGGGGCACACATCACCTCTACTTTCTTCACCCCAAGACGCAGATATGGGCCCAACGGGGGTCACCTTTCTGGATGAAAACCGGGACCGCAGTGGTAGGTTAGCTGTAGGGGAGGAGAACCGAGAGTGGAATGGATGCATGTAATTACACATGCCTTTATTCAGATAAATACTAAGAATATTTTGTTGGAACGAAAATATGGGTATAGAGAGTTTTTTATATATCCCCTCCCAGTTAATTCCCATTGTTGTCCTAAAATAGAAGGACAACCCTAAAGAGGGAAAATATATATAGAAAAATGTATAAAGATCATAGTACAATAAACCAAAAATGTCAAACTACCTTTTGGCTGATCCTGTAACAGAAGCGTCTTTTAAGATAGTCTCCTATGTCCAGAAAAGCGTGAAGTCATCATGCTCAAAGCATGTCGTCACCTACTCCGATAGTATAAAACTTTCAAAATCACCGCAGCGCCTAATAGTCAAAAAATATCTTCCATCTATAGCACTGTATTGAAGATTTCACATGGGGCATACAGACTAAGTCCAACCTAGGGAAGGGACATTGCATACAATTAATCCCCATTCATTACCGAGCAGGGAAGCATACAAGAGCAGCGTAAAAAATAGGTTTGTTACCTTCAGCTGTATCCCTGGAAAGGAGCCTCCTCACTGACCATTGCGGACTGAGCACAGACCACTCGTGGCTCATTAATATATCCCACAACCCCGCCTTATTACCTCCCCTTGCAGGGGAAGATGATATCAATCACCTGTATCACCTCCCACCTCTAGAGGCGGTCCCCCGAGTGCGCGGCGCACGGCGTCGCCCCATACCCACATCCAAAATGGCGCCGTGTTTTTTCTTTTGACGGCTCCTACTACCCCCAGGTACAGGGTGTTGCGATGGGGACCTGTTGTGCCCCATCATATGCAAACCTGTACCTGGGGGAGTGGGAGCGCTTCTTGATGGCAGATGAACAGATGATGCTATATACTGACCACATCTGGATGTGGGCCAGATATATTGATGATGTTTTTTTGATTTGGGTTTGGCCGACAGAGATCCTGCCCGACTTTTTGGCAAGGTTGAACAAAAATCACTTCAACCTCATGTTCACCATGTTCCATCACCCTAACGAGATAACATTTCTGGATGTCAAAGTCCTACGTGGTGAGGGCGGTGCCATCCAGACGCGTCTTTTTAGAAAGCCCACAGCAGGAAATTCGATCCTGAATGCGTCAAGCTTTCACCCTAAGTCTCTTATAACATCGATACCTTTTGGCCAATCTAAGTCTAAGGACTAGGAGAAACTGTTTCGGACGAAGAAAGTTTCCAGGTTGAAGCTAAAGACTTAAAGACTGGAGAGAGGGTACTCTTAAGCCCCGTACACACGACCGGACTTTTCAACATCCAAAGTCTGACGGAATGATTCCGGCAGACTATTCGATCGTGTGTGGGCTGCAACGGACTTTTGATTCACAAAAGTCTGACAGACTTTAGAAATGGAACATGCTTCAAATTTTTCCGCCAGAACTCTGCCGGACCCAGAAATCCGCTCGTGTGTGTGCTAGTCTGACGGACTAAAACCGACGCTAGGGCAGCTATTGGCTACTGGCTATGAACTTCCTTATTCGAGTCCAGTCATACGTCATCACGTTCGAATCCGTCGGACTTTGGTGTGATTGTGTGTGGCCAAGTCTGCTCATTCGGAAAGTCCGTCAGAACTCTGTCAGAACTCCGTCAGAACTCCGTCGAAAGTCTGCCGGACTTAAGTCCTGTCGTGTGTACGCGGCATAAGACCTCTCTCAAGAAGGCATACAAAAAAGCCTTGGAAAAAACAAGGTACAAACTTCTGTATTCTCAAAAACAGAAGGTTGACAAGTGTTTAGGCAATAAGGGTATGACTAGAATCATACTATCATACTCAAACCAGCATAACAAATTTGCAATATTATACAAAAATATTGGCATCTTCTACATATGGATCCCAATTTAGGTAGATTTGTACCAAACAAACCACCAATTACCTTTAGACGTGCAACGGCAATAAGGGACAAGATCATCCAAAGCTAGTTCAAAGGGGTAATCGAAGAGACCCATGTACTGTCAAGGGAACATATACATGTGGGGGCTGCACCTTTTGTAAATATCTGCAGGTGGGACCCATGTGTATATTGCCCAATGGAAAACCTTTGAAAGCGACACACTTCGCCAATTGTAAGACGAAAGGGGTGATATATCTACTCTCATGTGAATGTAATTGTTTCTACATAGGAAAAACCAAATTGGAATTGCGATCACGGATATCCAAACACGTATGGAGCATGAAAAAAGCCATTCCTGATCTGCCCCTGGAAAGGCATGTTATCTCCTTACATGGAGGCACCTTTCCCAGGGTTAGATTTATGGTTTTGGATAGAATACACCCCAATAAAAGAGGGGGGGGGGTTGGAATAAGGCTCTACTGCAAAGAGAACTAAAATGGATCTTTCAATTACAAGCTACAACCTTCCCTGGCCTGAACGAGGCGGTAAACTATAGACCTTTCTTGGAAGGCTTTGTATCAGGAGGTATAGAGAAGTAGATATGTAAATATGGAACAGCTCTCCCCTTCCCTTTTTTTTTTCCGCTCCCACCTTGTGCTCTTTCTTTTCCCCTTGATGAGAAGGGCCCTCCTTTTGTATTTCATACTATAGGGGTCTGCTTTGGGTGGGATCCCGGCACGCATAGGCCACCATGGATGGGAGGATGCTGTTTTTGATTGTTTTCAATTAGCATGTACTGTCTTGTCCTGGTAGCCTTTCTTTTCGCAGTCATGTTCCTTTTTTCTGAACAGCGGGGGAGGGGTGTCATAGCACCCTATCCTTCCGTTTTTCTCTGTTCTTTTTCACATGCTTCCTGCAAATATTTGGGGTGGACGCACAGCCGAATATACTTACACATCTGACATGAATGCGCAGCTGCCAGCTGGAACTGTTGGCGCTGTGCTTTCTGGGGGGTGTAGTCTATCCGACGTTTTTTGTTTCCATCTATAGGTTATATAGGAACGGTCTGCGCATGCGTGTCGGTGGGAGCGTGACGCATGGCGTCACTCCTCCCACTACGCCATTTTGGATGTGGGTATGGGGCGACGCCGTGCGCCGCACACTCGGGGGACTGCCTCTAGAGGTGGGAGGCGATACAGGTGATTGATATCATCTTCACCTGCAAGGGGAGGTAATAAGGCGGGGTTGTGGGATATATTAATGAGCCACGAGTGGTCTGTGCTCAGTCCGCAATGGTCAGTGAGGAGGCTCCTTTCCAGGGATACAGCTGAAGGTAACAAACCTATTTTTTACGCTGCTCTTGTATGCTTCCCTGCTCGGTAATGAATGGGGATTAATTGTATGCAATGTCCCTTCCCTAGGTTGGACTTAGTCTGTATGCCCCATGTGAAATCTTCCATACAGTGCTAAAGATGGAAGATATTTTTTGACTATTAGGCGCTGCGGCGATTTTGAAAGTTTTATACTATCGGAGTAGGTGACGACATGCTTTGAGCATGATGACTTCACTCTTTTCTGGACATAGGAGACTATCTTAAAAGACGCTTCTGTTACAGGATCAGCCAAAAGGTAGTTTGACATTTTTGGTTTATTGTACTATGATCATTATACATTTTTCTATATATATTTTCCCTCTTTAGGGTTGTCCTTCTATTTTAGGACAACAATGGGAATTAACTGGGAGGGGATATATAAAAAAACTCTCTATACCCATATTTTCGTTACAACAAAATATTCTTAGTATTTATCTGAATAAAGGCATGTGTAATTACATTCATCCATTCCACTCTCGGTTCTCCTCCCCTACAGCTAACCTACCACTGCGGTCCTGGTTTCCATCCAGAGAGGTGACCCCCGTTGGGCCCATATCTGCGTCTTGGGGTGAAGAAAGTAGGGGTTGTGCGTGCCCCCCCCCCTTTTTTTTTCTCCTCTCCCTTCTTCCTTTTCTTCCATTGAAAAAATGTGTGTATATATGCATATATATTTTTTTTTTATGTTTTGTAGATTCCTCTTCCTTTTTTCAAAATAAATGTGCAAAAATTAATTATCCCTGAAGAAGGAGCTCAAGACTCCGTAACGCGTAGGCTACATTGGACGCACAGTATTTATTTTGTTCAATTGTTTTTACATCTTCCGAATGTGCATACGTACAATGTGATAAGAGTACGCCTTTGGGAAAATAAGTATAAAACAGTCTTATGGTTTTATGAATATGAATATATGAAGGAAATAATGTTTTTTTTCTTTTGTAATGTATAAATGAATGTATATATTCTTTCTTTTTTTCTTAAAAGTATTTTTTATATATTCTTACAAACTATTGTAGGTGTTACAGTTTATGCCTAAAAAGACCCGCCTTTCCTAAGGGGAAAACTTCCAAATTGTTCTATTTTGGGATGTTGGCTAATAGCAAGCGGATTTCAATACATACCTCGTAAATCTTGATAGAGTATCAGAACTAGGAACCAGATTATTAGAGGCAAATCATATCCTCTATTTCATCGGATCATCACTAAAGTTTAAGCAATAAAGCTTCAATATGTTTTGCAAAAGACTGTCTCCTGTTTGTGAAGTCTATCATGGGAGGAACGGAACAAGTTAACACAAAGGTAAAGAACACACTTTGCAGCTCCCAAGGAAGTAGTGTGCTACATGGAGGTCCCACCGAGATTTCCCAATTGCAAAGAAAGCCCGTAGCAAAATGCATGCAAAAATAGGCGGAGGGGGCGGACATGATGGGGTTAACAGTGGGGTAAGCCAGAAGACAAGGGGAGGTAGTATGGTGCCGAGGGGGAGGGGCGGGGGAGGTGTTAAATGGAAACCCAGCACAGGGTGAGTCACCAGAAGCGTTGGGGAAAGTTGGAGAGCTGCAGCATGGCGGAGGTGGAAATCATCCTGGCACAGTTGAGGGAGCAGGCGGCAATGCGGGGGCAGCGTGGCTGGAGGACACCCTGGGTACCCTCTTGGAGCGGCCAAAGCAGGAGTCAGGTGCTGAGGGGAGTAGGGGGGGCCCTTGGCAAAGAAGGACGAAGAGAAGAGGAGGTACAGGCTTTTCCCGAGGACATTTGCGAACTGGCTGCAGGTGTTCACTATTATGGCCAGTGTAATTGGGGAAAATAACCCCGAACATTGTTCGGCGTTATGTTGCTACCAGGATTCGATAGGGGGATAGGGGGCGGGCGCAGGGCCGACGGGTCAGGAGACAAGGTTACTGGTGCTGTACTACGTGGCTAGGAAAATGGAAGAGGGTGTGTCGGTGTCAGGTATAAATGTGAAAATTAGCTGGTTTGGCCTTTTTGTTTAAATTGCAGGGGCAGCTTGATCTTACAAAGGATTTTTGGATAAGGCAGGCATTAAAAGGCTATCGGCGATCGGTGGTTCCGGAAGGACACCGGGAGGCCGGTAACTTTTGAAATCATGTTGGGTATTGTGTCACGGTTGGGAGAGATATGTTCCTCAGAATATGAGGTGGTTTTGTTCAAAGCTGCATTTTTTATGGCATTTTTTGGGGCATTTATAGTGAGGGAGCTGGTCAGTCCCTCAAAGAAAGTGGACAGGGGGGCTGGGTGGCAAGAGGTGACCTGTGGAGAGGAGATGCTGTCAGTGTTGTTGTGCAGATCCAATTGGGAAAAGGGAGGTTTATACAGGTCTTTCCAGTGCACGGTTCACCGCTATGCCCAGTGGGGGCAGTTAAGGAGTTTTTGGAAATTCGCCTGGCTGGGCAGGGATCCTTTTTGCAGCATGTGGATGGGACCCCTCTGTCTCGTTTCCAATTTGTGACGTGTTTTTTTTTCCGGCTCATTCGTTCAGGATAAGGGCGGCAACGGATGGGCAGCCAGAAATGGGATGGACTTGGAGGAGGTAAAACAAATTGGGAGGTGGGAGTCGCGGAGGTTCCAGTCTTATGTGCATCCTCACCTGATGGTAGGGTTGGATCATGGCAGGGGGGAGTGAATTTCAGTTTCCTGGGAGCATATGTTAATTAACTGGTGATTATTGTGGTTTTTCTTTTCTTTTCTTCTAATTACAGATTCGGAGATGGGATTGGTCTGGATAATGGGCCATTCTTACATGTGCTGGGGGGCCCGGAGGGGCGATGCTAGACTGGAGGGCAGGCAGTTAGGTTTTGCAAGACGGGAGGCCTGCATTAGGTGGTTGGGTATACCTGGGATGTTGTGGGGTAGGGTGGTCTCGGAAGCGCATCGTCATGAGCAACGGGACAGGCCTCCGGAGGTTTTAGTGCTGCACGTAGGAGGCAGTGATTTGGGGATGAGATCCATGATCGACATCACGAGAGGGACACTGCGGTCAATGGTTGTCTCTGAGCCAGCTTGTCGGCTTGAGGCCTAGTGATACACTTGGAGAGGGACCGCAGTGTTATATTGTTCTTTCCACAGATGGTTATGGATTGCCTGCATAGACCAAAGCTATATGAAGGGGTTGATTAACAGATGTTGTTTTGGATGTTTTTTATGTTCATTTGAAGATTTATAGTTAAATAAAGAAGGCTGCTACGGCCTTTTGTTACTCCAACTTGGCGTGGTCTCAATTTATAAGGAGAAGGTTAACAGGTTGGGGTTAGGTAATGGTGGGTATCACATCTGTTATGCAACAGTCATGCCCGAATAGACCAGGGGAGAGGGTCAAGAGTGGAGGAAGTCATGCTACGGCCGCTCGATGGAGTCGAGAATTTGGGGGTGTGGCCCAGAAAACCACCATTCTGAGACTGCCAGGAGACCAGTGGTTTGATAGAGAGGTGCGGCAACTAATGCGGAGAGTAGGGATGAGCTTCGAGTTTGAAACAAACCCATGTTTTACATCATCTGTTCGGTCGCTCGCTGAATTTCGAACATTATGGGCCGTTTGCGCCAAATTCGAGTGGCGTGTCACTGCCCATAATTCACTGCGGCATCGCAGTGCATTGCTGGCTGCTGATTGGCCAAGCATGCATTATGACCCGCATGCTTTGGCCAATCACAGCGCAGAAAAAACGGAGAGCCATAATTGGCCAAAGCCAGGGTGGCTTTGACCAATTATGTCTCAGGGGGTTTAGTACACGCCCTACACTATATAAGGCCACCTGCATGGCGGCCTTGTGTAGTGTGTTGCAGCGGTGGTTAAAGACATAGAGAGAGAGAGACAATGTCATTAAATTTGAGTTAGATAGAGTAGGCAGGCAAGTCAGTTAGCTTCAGTTACAGTGTGTAAAGGATATATATGCATCCCAGGTGTGTTGTATATATATATATTTATACACTGTATTCAGTTTAGCTAGATCCGTTCCTGTTATTCTCTTCATAATATACAGACAGGCAGGGAGTTGCAGTATTTTCTCTTAGTTTACTGTGTCCTTTGCACAGTGTGCACCTAAAACTTTACCTGAATACAATTGCCGGTGTTCTCATACAAATACAGGCAGGGAGTTGCAGTATTTTGTTTTAGTGTGCTTTGCACAGTGTGCACCTAAAACTTTACCTGAATACAATTGCCGGTGTTCTGATACAAATACTGGCAGGGAGCTGCAGTATTTTGTTTTAGTGTCCTTTGCACAGTGTGCACCTAAAGCTTTACCTGGATACAATTGCCGGTGTTCTCATAGAAATACAGGCAGGGAGCTGCAGTATTTTGTTTTAGTGTCCTTTGCACAGTGTGCACCTAAAGCTTTACTTGAATACAATTGCCGATGTTCTCATACAAATACTGGCAGGGAGCTGCAGTATTTTGTTTTAGTGTCCTTTGCACAGTGTGCACCTAAAGCTTTACCTGAATACAATTGCTAATATATATATATATATATATATATATATAAATATATGTCCCAGCTTTGTGCAACTACATCTCCCTGCAGGCCATTAGTATGTCTGGAAGGCCAACAAGGAGAGGCAGCCAGTCACAAGCCAATAAAAGAGGGCAAGTAGACTCTGTGTCTAGAGGCAACAGTGCTGGTCGTGGACGCGGTGCATCCTCATGAGCACGTGGCCGTGGGACACACTTGTCCTTTTTTCGGCAGCTGGCCGTGTTGAGCCGCAATATGCTGAAGACTTGGTAGAGTGGATGACCAAGCCGTCCTCATCCTCCTCATCCTCTTTCACCCAGGCTCAGGGTACTTTGTCTGGCAAAGCAACATGGCTTTGTCTGCCAACATGGCCTCTTCCTTTGGCTCAGTGGCATCAGTCACTCCTTCCCTATCCCCACCATGTCCTCCTGAGGAGTCCCCCAAACTATTTGACCACAGTGTTGGGTACATGCTCCAGGAGGATGCCCAGTGTTTTGAAGGCTCTGATGATGGTACTCAGCTAGAGGAAGGTAGTAATGTGAGCCCAGAGAGAGGGGGTGCACAAGAAGGACAGCAATCTGGCAGTCATGTTCCCACAGCTACAGCAAACTGTCAGGTTTGCTCCAGTGATGAGGAGGGAGGGGACGATGAGGTCACTGACTCCACATGGGTGCCTGGTAGGGGAGAGGAGGAGGAGGCACATCGCCAATGAGGCAGGATGCCCTCCAGGGGCCAGCTTAAGGGCAGCCAACCGAATGCATCACACCGCAGAGCTCCACATGTGCAGGGCGCTGCTGTCTCTGCGTGTTATTCCAAAAGTTCTTTGGTGTGGGCCTTTTTTGAGACATGTGCAGCAGATCGCACCTCTGCTATTTGCAACATGTCTGAAGCGTATATTGCATGGCCAAAACAGTAGCCACTTGGGCACCACATGCTTGACCAGACATATGTGGACCTGCCATGCAGCATACCTAAAAGACCCACACCAAGAACACAGCGGACCTCTCCTTGCTCCTCATCAGCTGATATCTCCAACCCCACTAGACCTTCAGTCCTCTCAGAAACCTGCACTGAGAGGAATGGAGGTGTAGAATTAGGTGTGTCACAGCCAAGTACTTGCGGGCAATCTTCTATCGATACACCAACGTCCGAGTGTACCGGGCAAATTTCCCTGCCCTTGCTGCACCACCGAAAGAAGTTCACTCCCAGCCATCCACATGCCCAGGGGTTGAATGCTAGCTTGGCTAAATTGCTAGCACTTCAACTGCTGCCTTTTCAGTTGGTAGACTCTGCCCACTTCCATGAGTTTGTGGAATGTGCGGTTCCTCAGTGGCAGGTTCCCAATTGCCACTTTTTTTCACGGAAGGCAATTCCGGCTCTCTACTGGCATGTGGAAGGCAATGTCTTGGCCTCGCTGGACAGGGTGGTCAACAGTAAGGTGCATATTACCTCTGACTCATGGTCCAGCAGGCATGGACATGAACGTTACCTATCTTACACGGCCCACTGGGTGACTCTGCTGGCAGCTGGGAAGGATGCAGGAGAGGGTGCAGTAGCGTTGGAGGTAGTTCCACCACCACGCGTCCAAAATGCTACTAGTGGTGGTTCTGAGACACCTCTCTCCTCCACCCCCTCTTCTTCTTCTTCCTCTTTAGCCTCTTCCTGTGCTGATTTGTCCTTGGAACCAGTGGCGCTCCGTAGGCGTTCAAGGGGCTACGCAAGGACACAGACAAAAAGATGCCATGCGGTGCTTGAGCTGGTGTGCTTGGGGGACAGGAGCCACACTAGGGCAGAGATTCTGCCAGCTCTGCAGGGGCAGGCTCAGAGGTGGTTGACACCATGCAAGCTTAAGCCAGGAATGGTGGTTTGCAACAATGGCACCAACCTCCTCTCCGCCCTCCGACAGGGACACTTCACCCATGTTCCCTGTTTGGCTCACGTCCTTAACTTGGTGGTGCCGCAGTTCTTGGGTAGGTACCCGGGCTTACAGGATGTCCTGAGGCAGGCCAGGAAAGTCTGTGTGCATTTCTGCCAGTCATATAATGCCAGTGCTCAGCTGGCTGACCTCCAAAAGGAATTTAACCTGCCCAAGAACCGCCTTATATGTGACATGTCCACCAGGTGGAACTCAACGTTGGCCACGCTGCATCGGCTGCACATGCAGCAGAGGGCCATCAATGAGTACCTGTGCGACTATGGCACCAGAACAGGGTCAGGGGAGCTTTGTTTTTTTTTCCCCACACCAGTGGGCTATGATCAGGGATGCATAAACTGTCCTGTCACCATTTGAGGAAGCCACAAGGGTGGTGAGCAGTGACAGTGCATACATCAGTGACACTGTCCCTCTGTCCCTCTGTGTGGAATAATGGACAGGGCACTTGAAGCAGAACATAGACAGGAAGAGGAGGACTTTCTTACCTCTCAAGGCACCCTTTGTCCAGACAGTGTTCCTGCTGGCCCACCGATCACACAGGAAGAAGACGATGAGGAGGAGGATTGTGTCAGCATGGAGGTGGAGCCTAGCACTCAGCATCAGCAGCAGTCTTCAAGGGACTGTTTACAGTCCCAAGAAACCCATGGACTTGTACGTAGCTGGGAGAAGGTGGCTGCGGATCATGTCGTCCTTAGTGACCGAATGCCTCAGCAAACCTATGCTGCATGGTCTCCCTGATCCTGCAAAGCCTGCGGAAGGATCCTCGTATTCGTGGTATCAAGAAGAGGGATCATTACTGGCTGGCAACTCTCCTTGATCCACGTTACAAGGGTAAGGTTGCGGACCTTATCTTGCCGTTGCAGAAGGAGCAGAGGATGAAACATCTTTGGGAGGCCTTGCAGAAAGGTTTGTGCAACGTGTTTCCAGAGCCTGGGAGGTTACAAATTCCTGGTCCTGGACAACGTGTTGCTGAGGCTTTGGTCAGTCACAGAAGGAGCGGTGGAGAAGGTGGCCATCTGACCGATGCATCCAGATAATTTTTTAGTCTGCAGCCCCAAGGTATGATCGATTCCAGCAACCATCGCCAGCGTCTGATTTGCATGGTGCAAGAATACCTAGGGGCAAGATCAGACTTGGACACCTTTCCCACCAAAAATTATCTGGGTTACTGGGTCTTGAGGATGGATTACTGGCCACAGCTTGCACAGTATGCAATTGAGCTACTGGCCTGTCCTGCATCCAGCGTTCTTTCAGAACGCACATTCAGTGCTGCTGGAGGCTTTGTAACTGATCACAGGGTGGGCCTGTCCACTGAATCGGTCGATCGGCAGACCTTCATAAAAATGAATCAGTCTTGGATCACCAGCTACCAAGCACCTGATGCTTTTTTTTTTAATGTGAGATCCCTTCAAGGCTGCCTATGCTGATGCTGAGTGACTATCCTGTTATGCTGAGTGACTGTCCTCTTCCTCCTCAATTTTCATGCGTATAGCTTGTAAGAACATTTTTGGTTCTGGGCACCGCCACCAGTGGCTAAGGCCCAATTTTCCTGCCCCTGTTTAACAGGGGCGTGTAATTACAATTTTTGATGCAATACTTTGCAGTAGGGCTCCTTCCTGCGCTCCAACTAGAGTATCTGTGAGGGGTTGCAGTGTTGTGGCTTCAGCACCAGTGCCCAAGGCCCAATTCTTCTGCCTCTGTTTAACAGGGGAGTGTAATTACAATTTTTGTTGCAATACTTTGCAGCAGGGTTCATTCCTGCACTCCAAATAGAGAATCTGTGAGGGTTTGCAGTGTTGTGGCACCAGCACCAGTGCCTAAGGCCCAATTTTTCTGCCCCTGTTCAACAGGGGCATGTCATTTCAATTTTTGATCTAATATTTCACAGCAGGGCCTGTTTCTGCGCCCACTAAGAGTAACTGTGAGGCCTTACAGTGTTGTGGCAACACCACCACACCGTCCACCACCAAAGGCCCAATTTTTCCGACCCTGTTCAACAGGGGCATGTAATTACAATTCTTGATCTAATATTTCACAGCAGGGCCCGTTCCTGTGCTCACCAAGAGTATCTATGAGGCCTTACAGTGTTGTGGCAACACCAACACCTAAGGCCCAAATTTCTGCAGAGTATATAGGGCAGGCCCCTACTTTCAAACATCCAACTTACAAATGACTCCTACTTTCAAACAGAAGGCGACTACAGGAAGTGAGAGGAAATCTACCCCTAGGAATTCTCTCCTGTAATCCCGCATACACACGACCAGACTTTTTGACAGCAAAGGTCCCACGGATTTTTCGGCCGGAACTCCGCCGGACCCAGTTTCTATCGAGAAATCCGTTCCTGTGTATGCTAGTCCGACGGACAAAAACCGACGTTAGGGCAGCTATTGGCTACTGGCTATGAACTTCCTTATTCTAGTCCGGTCGTACGTTATAACGTTCGAATCCATCAGACTTTGGTGTGATTGTGTGTGTCCAAGTCCGTTCATTCGGAAAGTCTGCCAGAACTCTGCCGAAAGTCCATTGGGAAGACCGTCGGACCTAGTCCGCCGAAACGTCCAGTCATGTGTACGCTCCATTAGAGTTCCTTGTTTCACCAAAAAACGAAATTTTCAAAATCCAATTGTCATTGGGACAGAAAGTGAAGTGAAATCTTCTGAACAGGTGTGCAGAGACAGCAAAACAAATGTTACACACGTGATAACCCTTCCCTATGTTTTTCAAAAAGCTTAAAAATAGATTTTTTGGCTGGAGCTACACTTTAAAAATGTACCAGTTCAAAATTACAAACAGATTCTACTTAAGAACAAACCTATAGTCCCTGTCTTGTTTGGACCGCTCATATAGTCCTGTTCGGAGTATATAGGGCCTGGGGGCCCCACGCCTTTCCTTTTTTTAATTTGGGTGCGGGGTTCCCCTTAATATCCATACAAGACCCAGAGGGGCTGGTAATGGGCTGGGGGGGGGGGGGGGGGGCGGTACCCATGCCTTTTTTCTCAATGATTTTCATCCATATTGCCAGGACCAGACATTACATTAAATTACTTTTATTCCTTTAGAAATGTCATTTTGTGCAGGGACAGTTCTAAACACGGGGATCACGTGCCACTTCACAGGCAAACTATAGACACCCCCCAGGCATATAATTTAAAGGAATATTTCTATTTTATTTTTTCACTTTAAGCATCATTAAAATCATTGCTCCTGAAAAAATGGCTGTTTTTAAAACTTTTTTTGCATTGATACATGTCCTCTGGGGCAGGACCCAGGTCCCCAAACACTTTTTAGGACAATAACTTGCATATTAGCCTTTAAAATTCGCACTTTTGATTTCTCACATTCAAGTCCCATAGACTTTAACGGGGTTCGCAAGTTCTGGTGCAAACTGAACCGAGGGGTGTTCGGCTCATCTCTAGTCCCAGCACAGAATCCTGGGGGACCCCACTACCCACCCCTGACTATTCCGAGTGCTCCCCATTTATCACCACCCTCTGAACTAGCCCTTGTAGCCAGTTTCCAATCCATGTACTCACCCTATGCTCCATGCCAACGGACCTTATTTTGTACAGTAAACGTTTATGGGGAACTGTGTCAAATGCTTTTGCAAAATCCAGATACACCACGTCTACGGACCTTCCTTTATCTAGATGGCAACTCACCTCCTCATAGAAGGTTAAAAGATTGGTTTGGTAAGAACGATTCTTCATGAATCCATGCTGATTACTGCTAATGATACCGTTCTCATTACTAAAATCTTGTATATAGTCCCTTATCATCCCCTCCAAGAGCTTACATACTATTGATGTTAGGCTAACTGGTCTGTAATTCTCAGGGATGTTTTGTTGTGCCTTGTTTTTAAGCCTTACTCTAATAAATTTGAAATCTTATGGAATTACGCTATGAGTGTAAGCAAGTGGAGTATATACCGTGCTGATTAAAAAGGAAAATTTAATTTAAACTAATAGTGAAAGAAGAAGCTGCGACACAAAAAGCATGCAATATATTCATGTAAGTAAAATGTGTAAAAAAGGAATAGTCACGCTACTATATAGGTGAAGACCTGGGGCCTGGAAGACATCATGGATGACGAAACATGTCAGGCGATAGCTATGCGTTGACGTCACCACGCTCCACATGACCCGGAAATGCGTGTGTTCACTTGTTTTTTATATTGCCGGCAAATTTTAAACCTTTTATGCTATATTGGAATTATTTTTTTTGCAAAAAATAAATGAACTGTGCTTAAAATTTAATACATTTCCGGTTGGGAGATTGCGTTTTTGAATATAGGGGAAGGAGGGCCCCGCTTTTGGAGTGAGGAGGACGCCTGGATACCGCTACGCTCCCGGTTGGGAGACCGCGTCTTTGAGCAAGATGGACGGAAGCCAGCTCTCTTTTTTCTGGACTGAGGCGGACGCCTGGATCTCAGTGGGACCGGAATTCGAGACTCATCCTAGACACCGCAGAGGGCTATATCTGCAGGCACTTCTAATAGGAGGTCCTGTGCATCTGGTAAGAGTTTTTAATTCTTCCGGTGTATACCAAGGAAAAGGGTTATCTCAAGTTCTCAAGTTCTCGTCGATAGTGGTGGATCATCTAGAACATTTTTCCATCCTTTTTATAATCCTTTTTCACTTTTGGCATTGGATTAACAGATTATTTTATGTGCACTTTGCACACGTATACATGTTTTTGTCTATCATGTGATTTGATTCATTTAAACTATTTCATGTGGTCTTTCTATGCATGTTATTTCTATTGATACTTTTTAGACTTATTAATTTGTGTTCAGAAACATTATTACTATTCACATAAGGTTTTTTTAGGTCTTCACGTATATAGCAGAGCGACTATTCCTTTTTTTACACATTACGCTATGAGTGCCCATCTCTTCTTTACATATGAGGACACCCCCCGGTCCTAATGTGCCACGGAGGAGGTGACTACATCCTGTAACCGCATCCATTGCTGTTCACCCCAGGAGGGACACGAGGTTCCGGACACCAAAGGGTCTGATACACCAAGGAGGAGAACCGTTCCAGATATATCCCCACTCTATGCGTTTTACCCCTGCAGGGGTAGGAGGATCTGGTGAGTGGGGAACTGAAGTGGAGAACGTAGGTCACCCCACGTTGTTTGCACAAGATCTGATTTGTGAATAAGTCTTGCACAAGTCATTTTGGATATTTTCACCTGTCACGTGGGAATTGTGAAATTTGCACTATAGATTGGACTTTTACTTTTGCACATGAGATTTTTTTTTCCCTTTGGATTTCCTGGTGAATTTATCTGATGAAATTTGTTGATTTTTTTATTATTCATTTATTTAATTTATTCAATTGAACTCTACCTATATCCTTGGATGCAAATGAAGAGGTCCAGTATTTTCTACACACGTTAGCACCATTCTACACACTTTGTATGGTATACATTTTATATATTTCTCTTTATTTGGATTGCCTATATGATGATTGCATTTTTTATTCATTTAATCTACTCAATTTAATTCCACTTATACTGTAAATCTGGATGCACATATAGGGATATAGCACTTTTTACACACGGACAGTGCACTATATTACACACTCTGTATGATATCGCCTACTAGGATGACTTCATTAATTGATTTATTTATTTATACATCACATGCACATTACACTCCCTGTCTTAGCCCTTGTACACACGTTCGAAGAATCCGTCGGAATGTGTCCTATCGGGCCGTGTTGTCGAATAATCCGACTGTGTGTGGTATGCATCGGACTGATTCCGTCGGAATATCCGTCGGACCCAATTTTCCAACATGTTGGAAATATTTCCCGACCAACTTGGCCTATCGGACATACTCCGATCATGTGTAGAGAATTTTGATCGGACCAAGTGCCACGCATGCTCAGATCAAATTCCTACATCAAAGCTATTGGCTACTAGCCTGAACGTAGTCCCATCGTAACGAAATTACGTCATCACATTCTGAAAGATCGGATTTTTCGACAACTTTGTCCGACCGTGTGTATGCAACAGTTTCGGACAAGATCCGACGGACAAAATCCGACGGGCAAAATCCGACGGATTTGGTTGTGGAAATCTCCGACCGTGTGTACAGGGGCTAATATGTTTCACGCAGAACTTGCAGTTTAACATGGCTAGTGGACAATCACCCTTGGAGGTCACTCTTCAGGTCCACCCACCCCTTTATAAAATACCTATCTCTTTGGTGCTTCATTAGTGGAGCCCCTAGGGGAGGCAGCAGCCCAGCCTTACCAAAAGGTGGATACCTACGATTTATACATCAGTCTGCCTTTACTTATTGGTCTTTGCAAAGCTCTGAAGGTCTCCAACCTCACCTCTATTCTACCTACTTCTTGGAAGTTTTCAGAATCAATCCCCTCCTTTGAAGGCACCACGGGTAAGAGGAGCACCAACCTCCCTTTCAGTGAAACCACCTAACCATTTCATGGCGGCAGTGTGACTCTTCTTTTCCTCCAAACACATACTTCACTTGCACAGGTACATTTAACACTGCTATAGGCTCAACAGACATTCAGACATTTCTCTTCTTACTGAAGAACTTTTATGAACTTTTCAATGTGGAGTAACTCAGTAGATCAGGCATGTTCTTGGACTGTGACAATGTGGTTGGTCTGTGGTCAATCCAAACCTCTTTATCTTTAAAAGAAAACTCTTGCAGCATCTAATCCTCTGGACTCAGAGAGCCCTGTCGGGTGGGGACATGGTTCCAGTCCGGTCTGGATCTCTTGGTGGGACAAGTTGTAGCTCTCACTAGAAGAAAGGGTGTCATCACATGAACAGCTTCTGCAGGGTAACCTTTACCTTACCCCCAGCTTCCACCAGTATCACTTGGTACCATCACGATTCTTTACTTGAGATCCTGGGAAAAGCTGGGCGTCCCAAATATCATGAGGAAATGCTTCTGTGCTGTGTTGGAACATCTTCTTGTGAGTTTTGTCAAACTCAAGATTCCCTGAATCCCTGGGATCTTGCCAGAAGGATGGTGACTAGTGATGGGCAAATCTTTCTGGATTTGCTTCACCCACACTTTTAGATGAATCCCATTAAAGTCTGTGGAGGGAGGTAGTTATATGTTTTTTTTTTTTCAACTAAAGGACTTTTTAAGGTGTCTGTGTATTTACTTTCAAGTTTTGTAGTAATGGGTAAGGGGTATTAATGAACCCCTGCCTTCATTCCCCTGGGCGGATGCAGATAGCTGGGTGCTCTTTTTTTTTTCAAAGGTGGTTTCCAGACCACTTCCAGTGCCCCTTTTGGGGGCACCAAAGGTGGGTAAGAAGTGCTTATCCCTCAACACTGGGACAAACATGCTTTGCAAGGGCGTTGGCATTGCTGCATGCCCCTTCACATGGTACCCCAATGCTGAAAGATGTGTGGTCTGGTCTGCTGCAAAAAGGGGTGGCTGTATAATCCCTGCCCTTCATTTCATGATAAGTTTGAGTTTAATGGATTCAATGATTGCAAATCTAACCCAACCTGGACAGGCTAAACCAGAATACGGATTACTTGAAAAACATCTTGTGGACTGTACAGAAAATGTGAAACTTACATACGGGAAGAATGTATAGAAAAGAGCCAGTATGTACCCCATCATTTTTTGTGGCTGACCCTAAGAAACACTTTGCTCCTTTTTCACCACTTCAGCCCCGGAAAGTTTTACGCCCTTAATGACCAGAGCATTTTTTGCGATATGGCCCTGCGTTGCTTTAACTGACAACTGCGCGGTCGTGCGACACTGCACCCAAACAAAAATTATGTCCTTTTTTCCCACAAATAGATATTTCTTCTGGTGGTATTTGATCACCTCTGCGGTTTTTATTTTTTGCGCTATAAACAAACAAAGAGCGACAATTTTGAAAAAAATTTTTTTTTTTTACTTTCTGCTATAATACATATTCCCAAAAAAAATTATAAGAAAAAAATGTATTCATCAGTTTAGGCCGATATATATTCTTCTACACATTTTTGGTAAAAAAAAAAAAATCGCAAAAGGCGTATATTGATTGGTTTGCGCAAAAGTTTTTTGCGTCTACAAACTACGGGATCGATTAAGGGACCTTTGTTTTCTTTTATTGTTTTTACTGATCTGAGACTTGTAGCAGGATTGCGACATTGCTGCGGACAAATCTGACCCCAAATTACACTTTTTGGGGACCAGTAACATTATTACACTGATCAGTGGGGTGACGCCCTCGAAGCAGCAGATGATGGAGAGCCGTGTCTCCTCGTACTGCTAGACCTAAGTGCAGCGTTTGATACAGTAGATCACAATACTCTACTCGTCCGCCTCACAGAAGTATCCGGAGTCCAAGACATAGATCTCCATTGGTTCGCGTCCTTCCTAGGAAATCGGTCACAGACAGTGAAACTAGGAAAATTCCTCTCCGAAACTCGGGCAGTCATCTGCGGAGTCCCTCAAGGCTCTCCGTTGTCACCCGTTCTCTTCAACATTTACATTCGCCCACTCCTTCAAATCATCAGATGCTCAGATCTCTGCTTCCACTCTTACGCTGACGACACGCAACTTTATTTCCGGATCAATGGAAAAAAAGATCACCAACAACAACTTGAAAACTGCCTGAAATCAATAGAGGACTGGATGACCACCAACTCCCTCCAACTGAACCAATCAAAGACAGAGCTTCTTATCTTACACCCAAATCATAAGCCCGCAACCAAAACCTCCTGGTCTCCACCAACCGTCTTTGGGCAGACTATCTCCCCAAAGACCAAAGCGAAGAGTCTCGGGGTTATTTTAGACGCACAAATGTCAATGGATGCGCAAATAGGATCTGTAGTCAGTCGATCTCACCATCTGCTGCGCTTGCTTCGCAGACTCATCCCTTTTATCCCAAAGAATGACAAAGCAGTGGTAGTTGGAACAATCATTAATTCACGACTGGACTACGCAAACTCGCTTTACATAGGATTACCACAATATCAACTTGCGCAATTACAACTGATCCAAAACACGGCGGCAAGGCTGATAACAGGAAAAAAACCCTGGGAATCCATTTCTCCTTCACTGAGGAGCTTACATTGGCTAACCGTAAAAAATCGGATCACGTTCAAGACCCTTTGCCTCACCCACAAATGCGTGCATAGAGAAGCTCCGCAATACCTAATGGAGAAAATAAATCATTACACACCAAACCGCAGTCTTCCATCAGCCAACAAAAACCTCCTCCTCGTGCCCAAAGCCCGGTATAAATCCAAGGGTGATCGGAGATTCGCTGTCCAAGGGCCTCGGCTATGGAATGCTCTACCAATCAACATCCGCCTGGAAGAAAATCACCTGGCTTTTAGGAAAAAACTCAAGACCTTCCTCTTTTAGCAGATGATCAAAGCTCGCCACAGCGCCTAGAGGCGATTCAGTTCGCATTGTGCGCTATACAAGTATTTCATTCATTCATTCATTCAGTGCTATAAAAATGCACTGATCAATGTATAAATGACACTGGCAGGGAAGGGGTTAACACTAGAGGGCGATCAAGGGGTTAAGTGTGTTCCCTCAGTGTGTCCTAAATGTAGGGGGGATGGGCTTACTGAAACATGACAGAGATCGCGCTGTTCCCGATCACTGGGACCAGTACATCCCTGCAGGGGCGGACTGACAACTCAGGGGGCCCCCGGGCAATAGGAGATTATGGGACCCCAGGCAATCAGAGATTATGGGGCCACACAGTATACACAAACACACACACACAGTATACAATCACACAGTATACACATACATGTACACACAGTATACACAGACATGTTTCTATTGGCTGAGAATGTACTGGAGAGGTGGGGCAGCTATAATCTCTGGATTTTTAGACCAAAAGCATGTCGGTAAGGGACATTTCAGAGACAGATGTAAAATACACATTACATACTGTCCCTGGTTTTACTGAGGCTGGCAACCCTGATGGGGCCCCCTATTGGCATGGGACCCTCGGACAGTGCCCGATTGGCCCAATGGTCAGTCCGCCCCTGGATCCCTGTCATGTCACGTGTCAGAATGGGGAAATGTCTTGTTTACATAGGCAGTTCCCCGTTCTGCCGCTCCTCGCCCCGATCAAGCTCCGCGAGACTCGCGGGCACACTCCGGCGGCATGCGGCGGGCGCGCGCCTGCTATCCTGCTTTTATGGGCTGACTTAGCCCTTGTACACACGGTCGGAGAATCCGTCGGAATGTGTGCTATCGGACCGTGTTGTCGTATAATCCGACTGTGTGTGGTATGCATCGGACTGATTCCGTCGGAATATCCGTCGGACCCAATTTTCCAACTTGTTGGAAATATTTTCCGACCAATTGGTTCGATCGGACATACTCCGATCATGTGTAGAGAATTTTGATCGGGCCAAGTGCCACGCATGCTCAGATCAAATTCCTACATCAAAGCTATTGGCTACTAGCCTGAACGTAGTCTCATCGTAACGAAATTGCATCATCACGTTCTGAATGATCGGATTTTTCGACAACTTAGTCCGACCGTGTGTATGCAACAGTTTCGGACACAATCCGACGGGCAAAATCCGACAGACAAAATCCGATGGATTTGGTTGTCGAAATCTCTGACCGTGTGTACAAGGGCTTACAGGTATGTCAGTTCGCACAGGAGGGCCATTTCGCAGATGTATATCGGTGTGAGCCGGTCGGCAAGTGGTTAAAGATCAGACAACAGCGACTCCCTGCATCCATCATGTGCTAAGCAAGGAGCCTCTAATCCTTTATATAGTATATAAATAGTTTATATATAAGTCCCACCATTGTGTAGCAATACAACGCTGGAAGCAGAGCCTGGATTTGTAAAGGGAAAAGGATAGGGGTATTTTAAAAGACTTTATAACGTGAATTTACATGAATGAATTTATAACATTATATACATTTGGCTGATCATTTTTAAATATTTTTTTTTTTAAAATATATACTGAATACCTAAAAATATTGAAAAAAAAAAAAAAAACAACAATAAATTGTCATTAATGATTTTTTTTTTTTTTAATCTTTAGTTTTTATTAAGGATGTAAGCATAAGAAAGTTAACACGGTGTCAAATGGCGCCAAAGTTAGTAATTACAGAGCTTGTACAGTACTAAAACATTTCAGCATTATGGTACTAACGCAATGAGAGGTAAGGAGTACAGGAGAGGGGAACCTATGACTGATGGTGTTATTAACCACATAGTTACATAGTTAGGTTGAATAAAGACACCAGTCCATCCAGTTCAACCTGGTAATTTTCAGACAACAAAAACTTTGGATGAAGAAGAAAGGCCTCTATGGGATACCTAGGGTGAGCTGTATCCTGCCTTAAAAAAGGCCAGTGCTTCCAGAAGGGCGGAAATTTCCCATTTTGAACTACAAACATCAGTTTGAATTGTGTGCTAGTGTTCAGGTGTTGAAGAAACAGAGAGCGATCTGGAGCCTCAGTTTCAAGGCAGCAGCTATCGTTCTCCTGGCTGCTATGATGCCGTGTACAAGGAAAGGGGTTTATGTTGAGGCCCAAGATTCGTAGTGTAGTAGGAAGAGTGCTCTTGCAGGAAAGTAATGGCCCGGAGCGAGAGGGACGATCGGAGGAGGGCCAGCATGACTGGGGCTGGGCATGGAGGCGGAGTCAGGTATGGGGAGGGACGTTAGGTGAGGCTGGTGAGTGGGGATTGGTAGGCCTGCAAGGTAGGCGGCGCCTATTAGAAAGGAAACCAGGGGGCGGTGGCGTTTAGGCAGTGGGCACTCACGGGAGCCAGGACGCACCGGCCGGAGGTTTTTTCCCACCCTCCCTCCCTTAATTTATGGACGTGGTGTTGGTTGAGATAGGGGTCCTGGGGGGTTTGATACAAGTGTTGGGTTTTTGTTTGGTTTCTTGGTATATTTGGTGGCTTTGTATATACTGTCGTAGCAGCGGCAGGTCTATGGGGTCTTTGAAGGCAGTGCTGGAAATAATGGAGGTTTTAGGGGGGTTGGGCCCATATGGAGCTTTGGGCATTCTTCCCCTTAAAGGGTAACAATTGGTGGTAGTTGGTTGTATCTGGAAGGAAGCAACTGGTTGTCCCTGAGCTTGCGTAATACACGGCGTGGGGCCTTTATGGGGTGTACAGATACAACCTTTTTGGTTGGATATATAATTTTGCCTCCAAAGACCTCTAGATCAGGAAGGTGCTAAAAAAAACTGATTTGTATTTTGGTTATACGGTTATGTAAGAATGTATTATATGCATTAAGTTATTGTTAATGTGAATTTTTTGTATTTTTCTATTTGTTGTAATAAAAAAAAAAGGCCCATATGGAGATTTGGGCATCCTTCCCCTTAAAGGGTAACAATTGGTGGTAGTTGGTTGTATCTGGAAGGAAGCAACTGGTTGTCCCTGAGCTTGCGTAATACACGGCGTGGGGCCTTTATGGGGTGTACAGATACAACATTTTTGGTTGGATATATAATTTTGCCTTCAAAGACCTCTAGATCAGGAAGGTGCTAATAAACTGATTTGTATTTTGGTTATACGGTTATGTAAGAATGTATTATATGCATTAAGTTATTGTTAATGTGAATTTTTTGTATTTTTCTATTTGTTGTAATAAAAAAAAAGGCTGCTATGGCCATTCGACTCCAAAAACGTTGTGTCGTCTGATCAATGGGTGGTAAGGAAGTAAGAGGTTGTACGGTTTAGGACGGTAGCCTCAGAATTATGCACATCCTTTAGTCATGCCTTCCATATGAACTGTTGATACAGATGATAAAATGTTGAAGATATACTTCCAGAATGGCTTTATTACAGGACAGTCCCACCATATGTGTAGTAGGGATCTGTGGTTTCCGCATTCTCTTCTGGGATGAAGAGATCTTAGACAATTTAGTAGGGTAGTAGTACCTTCAGTGAAGAATATTTAGGGATGATTCCCAATGGGTGGTACATTTCGAGGATGTGGTAAGTAGTTGAGAGGCCTTTGGTGTGTATTGAATTGTTGTGAGGGTTCGGCTTCCCATAATTCCATAGAGGGTGTTTTGTTTGAGAAAAGGTTGTGGTTGATAGTCTGGTAGAGGAATGAGATGACTTTGTTTTTTGGAGATGTGTCAGAAAGGAAGGATATTATATCCGTTGGTATGTAGTGAGTTCCTTTGTTGATAGTTGTGAGGATAGATTGAGTTTGGAGGTATATGCAGAAGTCTGATTTAGGCAATCCATAAGATTGTTGCAGGCTTTGGAAGGTGCGTGGTGAGTAAGAATCCATTAAGCTGCCCAGAGTTGCAGCAGTCATTCAATGTGAAAGTGATAGGTCTGGGGACAAAGGTCCTAGGGCTGGGATATGCAATTAGCGGACTTCCAGCTGTTGCAAAACTGTCCCATCATGCCTCTGCCTCTGGGTGTCATGCTTGTGGCTGTCAGAGTCTTGCTATGCCTCATGGGACTTAGCTGGAGGTCCGCTAATTGCATATCACTGTTCCAGGGAGACAAGAGGTATAATAGGAGGGAAGTAGTGACATTTTGACTACCGCTACTCTACCAGCCCATGATTGATGGGTTGCCTGTAGTTTGCTAATTTGTTGTTTCAGTGATAAGATTTCTGCGTCATAATTTATTCGGAGTATGGAGGAGCTCGGTGAGGTGAGCTTGATACCCAGTTATTTGATTATAGAGTGAGTGGCCCAGGAGAAGCCAGAGGACACAGAAATAGTTTTATTAAGGTTTTCATTCAGTGCTATGGGTATTATATGTGATTTTGCGATATTCACTTTGTATAGTGAGACCAAGCTAAAGCTTTCCAGTACTGACTGAAGGGACTTTAACATCCCTAAAGGGTCTGAAAGGGAAAGGACTATGTCATCAACATACATACATACATACATTTTGTACTCATTATCCCCAATTTGGAATCCCTGCATGTTGGGGTGGGAATGAATGGCCTGGGCAAGGGGTTCCATGACTGGCGCAAATATCAGGGAAAGGGGGCACCCATGCCTCGTACCATTTGTTATGGGGAAGGGGTTAGAAAGGACTCCTGTAGTGAGTACCCTGGCCAATGGGTTAGAGAATAGAGCTCTAATGGCGCCACTTATGTAGCTCAACAGTCCAAAGGTGTCCAACACTGCATACAGGTAGCACCAATGTACACGGTCAAATGCCTTCTCTGCATCCGGAGAAAGGAGCAGAGAAGGCGTTTTATTCCGCTCCGCCCATTGAAGAAGGTTCAATGTGCGCCTCGTGCCATCCGATGTTTGGTGACCTTTTACGAAGTCCACTTGTTGTGGGTGGATCAAAAGAGGGAGAATGTTGTCTAGTCTAGAGGCGATTAATTTGGGGTACATTTTAACATCAGAATTCAATAGAGAGATCAGTCTGTAATTGGCTGGGGAAGTTGGCGATTTGTCTGGTTTTGGCAAGGTTACTATTAATGCTTCAAGTCCTTCTCTATAGAAAGACGCTTGGGTGGCAGCTTGGTCATATAGCTGTTGTAGATATGGGGATAGGAGGTGTGAGAAGGATTTGTAGTCTTTGTTCCCAAATCCATCTGGGCCTGTGGATTTGTGTAGTTTTCATTGGGCTTGTTGGATCTTGGATATGGTGAAGGGTACAGAGAGGCTATCGAGATGTGCCTGAGATACCTTAGAGACTTTAAAGGATGCAAGAAAGTTTTGGATATGTGCATCAGTTGGGGATTTTGATGGGTTATCTGTATTTATATTATAGAGGTTAGAGTAGAACTCAGCTAATTTCTCTGTGATATGGGCTGGGTTAATAATTTGGTTGTTTTTGGAGTTAAGGTATGCTATGTGGTTTATGGCTGATTTCTTTTTAAGTTGTCTTGCAAGGTTTGAGCCAACTTTATTACCGGCTGTATAATGATTTTGTTTAAGTTGCTTTAGGAGAAAGTCATGTTGGGCAATGAAAAGTTGGGAAAGTTGATGACGAAGGTCCCTGAGTTGCTTGTTCCTATCAGGGGAGGTTTGGGTTTTGTTTAGGGATTCTAGGGAGCGTATGGTCTCCATTATCTCTGTTACTTTCTGCATCCTCTTACGCTTCTCCTGAGCGCCCAGCTTAATAAAAACTCCTCTCATATACGCTTTGTGGGAGAACCACAAGGATTGAATATTCTCAACCGACCCAACATTAGATTGGAAAAAAACTTTTGTTTCCTACAAATCTGCTCCTCGTAGCGGGGTCTATGTAGAATTGATGTGTTAAGCCTCCATACTCCATCTGGAACTGGTGAATTTGATATTTGGCAAGTTAGGGAAATGGAGGCATGGTCTGACCATGTGATTAGGCCAATCTTGGAGGTCTTGGTTTGGAGCAAGGTGTCCCTGTCTACCAGGAACAGGTTAATGCGAGAGTACACTTGTAGGGCTACTGAATAAAAGGTATAATCTTTTTCAGACCTGTGGGCGCATCTCCAAACATAATTTTTCAGTAGGGTGGACAAGGTATGTGAGGGGCGCCTGTTGTGGCTTGTGGAGTCTAACACAGAATCGGGCACTTCATTAAAGTCACCACATACAATGAGACGACCTATCTGAAGTGCCCGTATTTTTTTTATTAATTTGTTGAGGAAGGCCTTCTGTTTGTTGTTAGGGGCATATAATGTGATGGTATAGGGGCAGTGGTTAAGGAATGCCCCTAAGATAATAAACTCACCATTTGGGTCTGCTTCTACAAATTTTTGGGTGAAGGTGACTGAGACTCCCCGTGCTTTCCTGTCTGCATTTGCAAAGAAGCAATGGGGGAAGTTATTTGCATTTGCAAATTGCAAAATGCATTATGCATTTCTTGGGCGCAAAATATGTCACATTTTTGGAAGACAGCCTCTTTCCACATCATGGACCTCTTAAATGGGCTGTTGAGGCCGTTGACGTTGAGGGAGGTTATCGTAAGTAACATTGAACATTTGGGAAGAATGCATAAAGTCAAAATATACATTCAGACATACAGCAAGAACAGAAAAATGGTATCAGAGGTAGTCAAAAGTATAAAGAACCTGATTGCATAGCATTAATTTATAGGGTTCTCAGAGTTAAAGAGTAACTGATAGCAAAGCATAGTGTAATAGTTAAAATGCTAAATGGTAAACAGTGTGAAAAAGAACAAAGATGAAATGTTGAACTTGAACTAACAATGTGCAGGATAAAATTTTGCAACGAACTTGCTGTATTTGCAAGTTGGGGGTGCGGAATCTTCAGGAATCCCAGCGTTAAGGGAAATCCAAGGTGGTAAGATGGGTGCCTAATGAGAACAGTAAGTGTTCGTAAGTATTTATGATGGCTAATAAAGCATTACTGACTGAGGTAGAACTGTCAGGTGTTTCCAACCACTGACCAACCTCCTGAGATGCGTTGGGGTGGTCTGGTGCGTGGAGGTTTTCTGCTATTTTCCAGGGAGATTCCCCACTGGGGAGGAATATATTTGGCATCTTCTGGTGATTTGAGGATATATGAGTGGCCTTGATGTGTCACAGTTAGTTTGGTGGGGTAGCCCCACTGATAGGTGATTTTGTATTCCCGTAGTTGAACAGTCATGGGGGAAAACTGCTTGCGTTGTTGCATGGTTGCTGCTGAGAGGTCGGTGAAGATCTAAAATTTGGAGAAAGGGTCAGGAAGTTTTCACATTTTTCGTGCAGCTGCAACAGCCCTTTCTTTAATGTGAAAGAAATGTATCCTGGCTATCAAGTCTCCAGGGATGGTGTCAGGAAGTGAAGCGGGTTTTGCCAGTCTGTGGGCCCCGTCAATGACAAAATCTTTAGGGTTTTCCATAGGAAGCAGGATCTTAAGGAGTTGTTGTAGGTATAGAGTTAGTTCTGGATTTTGTGACGGATTCGGGGATGCCACGGAATTTCAGGTTATTCCATCGGGAGCGGTCCTCGAGGTCTGCGATTTTGGCTTTCAACCACTGTATGTCAGTGTCATGTCCCTAGAATTCTGCTGACAGGCTATTATAGGCATCTGCATGTTCACCTAATGATCTATCCACTGCATCAACTCTTTCCTCCACGTGCTCTATATGTGACTGTAAAGAGGCCAGGTTTCTATTTAGGTCTACCTGCAGATCATTTTTAAGGGATAATAGCATTTCCTTTAAGGTTGAATTCTGAGGCAGGCTGATCCAAAGCTGGGAATGCATCTAGAGATTGTGACTGAGGGGATGTGTGTGCGTCATGGTAAAATTATCCTCATCTGCAGCCAGTTGCTTTTTACTCACCGGCCCTTTGGATAGTGGAGAGGCTGCAGACGATGGTGCAGGTCTTTTCTGGGAGTTTTTGTCCTCCTTTTGTGTGGCTGTATCCACAGCAGCAGCGTGGATCGGTGTGCCTGGAGCGCTGTGCTGTGAGGAGGGGGCAGACTCCATCTCGCTCTCTCCTCCATCTGCTGAAGCCGCTATGTTGCAGAGCATGTGGAAATAGTCTGTGAGCCGCCGATGTGTGTTGATCGGCATGTAGCAGATCTTACAGACATCCCCAGATGTCAGAGGGCTGAAGGCAGCCGGGTCCAGGTGTTTGTGGAGGAGACACCGCTCTGTATGTTGCTTTTCCCCGCCGGAGCTCCTAGATCAAGCGACCATACTGCTCCGCGGCAGGGTTCCGCCCCCCTGTCATTAATGATGTTAGTGTTTGTATGGACTGTTTGGATGGAGTCTTTGGTTTGGAGGCCAGTAAACGGGAGTAGATGACATGGACAGTCACAACAGAGCAATTAATCTTTACCCCAGTCTTTCACTTAGAATTTTCCTCAAGGTCCTTCTTATTTCTTGGGTCCGAAGACAAAAAATGATGGGGCTGCTGAAATGTGGTACATAGGTGTAGAGGCAATTTAGCAACACAAAGACATCGGTGTTGGAAAGTATCTGAGCCTGGATGCCATAATCGATGACCCGAGGTAAGTAGAAGAGAGTGATGACAAACCAGTGTGCGATGCAGGTGTTGTAGAGCTTTTTCCAGTTTTCTGAACGGGATGTCAGACAAATACTTGCAATGATGACAATGTATGAAATTAAAATAAAGGTTAAAGGACCTACGTGCATGATTATACCAGCATAAAATCCATTCCTTCTGATTATCGAAGTATCTGTACATGATAGAACAGCAACAAGAGACATAGAGCAATAAAACAACCGGATTCTGTTTGGTCCGCAAAATGGAAGAGGAAGAACCCAACTCATGACAAATAATCCAACAGAGGAACCAGCAAGCCAGACGAGGCAACACAACGCCATGGTTACTTTATTGGTAATTATAGCATGATATCTAAGAGGCTTGCAGATGGCAACATACCGATCAAAGGCCATCAGCATAATGGTTAAGGAATCAACACAGTTCAATGAATGGATTATCCCCATCTGAAAACAACAGGCAGTAAAAGATAAAGTCCCATCTCCAGAAAAATATCTGACGATAATATTCGGCATGGTCGCCGTGTCAAAAGTTAGGTCAGAAACGGCCAGGTTTAGGATAATGATATACATGGGCTGGTGTAGATGGACCTTCAGGAGGATTATCATTATCACTGTGATATTTGCACACAGAGATAGGCTGTAGACACAGATGATTACAGAAGCAACCGCACCATAAAACTTTTCCGGGAGACCTGGGAAACCAATGAGGATGAAATGAAAGACCTCAGATTCATTCCCCATGCTATCTGTGGGACACAAAGTAAAAAATGTATGTAAAAAAAGTTATGGCAAAATCACTGGTTAAATATGATATGTTATAATAATTAATAAAATCACACATCAAATGTATTGCATAACTACATTGTGATTTTCTCCTGTAGGATTCAAAAAAATGTGTTTGCAAACTCTCTTTGTAATAATTTATTCAATTTAGTTTTTGAATTTGTTGCCTAAAATGGTGGCGTTTTGGCAAATCTTTATGATTCCTACCCACTTCCATTCATGCCTGCTCGCCTCTCATCTGTTACCATTCTTCTCCTCTTCCATCCACACCTGCTCTCTTCCTTGGCCATTACCACCAACTCCACCCATGGCCACTCTCGTCTTTGACATTTTTCCTCTACTTCCATTTATCCTCGCTCTGCTCTTGAGCCATTTTCTTCCACCTATGTCCATTCTCCACTCTGGCCATTCTACTCCACTCCTACCCATGCCCACTCTCTTCTTTGACCATTCTCCTCCACACCCATCCATGCCTGCTCTATTCCTCCACTCTCACTTATGTCTGCTTACCTGCTTGTACATTCTCCTTCACTGCAACCCATGTATGTTTTCATCCTCGATCATTCTCCTTCACTCCGACCCATGCCTGATCTCTTCTCTGCCCATTTTCCTTTACTCCCACCCATGTTATTTCTCTTGCTTGGACATTATCCTCCATTCCCACCCATGCGTGTTCTTATCTGTTGCCATTCTACTCAACTTCCAACCATGCCTGATCTTGTCTCTGGCTCTGCCCATTTTTCTCCATCTCATCCATGATACCTCTCCTTCATGGTCATTATTCTCCACTCCCACCCATGTATGTTCACATCTGTTTCCATTCTCTACTTCTACCCATGCCTGATCTCTTCTCTGGCTATTCTTCTCTACTTCCACCCATGCCGCTCTCCTCCTTGCCCATTTTCCTCCATTCCCACCCATGTATGGTTTCATCTGTTGCCATTTTTCTCTACTTCCACCCATGCCTGATCTCATCTCTGGCCATTCTCTTCTACTTCCATCCATGCCATCTTTCTTCCTTGCCCATTTTCCTCCACTCTAACCCATGTTATCTCTTCTGGTTGGACATTATCCTCCACTGCCACCCATGCATGTTCTCATCTGTTGTCATTCTAATATACTTCCACCCATGCCTGATCTCCTGTCTGCCCATTATCCTCTGCTCACACCCATTCCTTCTCGCCGCCTTGCCCATTTTCCTCCACTCTTATTCAGATTACTGTATCTCTTCTGCTTGGTCATTCTCCTCGACTCCCACCCATGCATGTTCTTGTCTGTGGCCATTGTACTCTACTCCTACTCATGGCTGCTCTCTTCTCAGGCCATTCATCTCTACTTCCACCCAGGCTTGTTCTTCTGCTTGTGCATTCTTTTCCCACTTGACCCATGCCCACCTAGAAAAACCTCTGTTTATAAAAGTAACTTTAATGCTAGCTCAGTGAACTTCTCTTCCTTTCTTTTGTCTGAAGGTTAAGGTTTAGTTCCAGCTAAATGTTCGGTAAACTTTTGAGAATCTTAAGGCCCATACACACGATCAGACTTTTTGACAACAAACATGCAAATTAGCTGTTTTGGAGCAACATCCGACCGTGTGTACGCTCCATCGGACAAACTTTTTTGGTTTTCATCGGACTTGCAAATGGACAAACTTTCTGGCAACAAAAGTCAGATGGAGCAAAGTCTGATCGTGTGTACAGAAAACCATAGGACTTTTGTACAAAGTACAAACAGGCATGCTCAGAACCAATGCAAAAGATCAGACAACAATACAGAAGTTGATCAAAGGTGGCGGTAAAGAGCAGAAAAACCACGTGATTTGGTGAAAGTTGGCTGAAAAGTCCTGCTGTGTGTATGCAATACAAGTTCTCGGCCGACGCCCTTTGTACAAAAATCCAAGGGAAAGTTTGTACAAAGTCCTATCCTGTGTATGAGGCTTTAGTTGAACAGGCAACTCAAAAGAGTCTTTTGGAATTCAGGTTTTCAAATTTAAAGCAGACGTGTTTTTTTTTTAAGATACTGAAAAGAGGGATTAGCCAAACTGGTAATCTGGGGACCTTTTCTGCATTTTGCGGGTCTAAATTACTGATATGGATGCGGAAATTAAGTAAACTGATCCAGTACCCCTACGGACCCTTATCAAATGACCACCATATCTAAAACAGAGCTCTGGGTGTGCATAGATCACCCATATATCAGGGGTACAATGGGCAAGTACATCCAGTTTTAATGATTATTATAGATTATATAGTGTCCTCATTTGTAAGATTTGTCCTCATGTCTGGGTCCACTAGCCATTTTTACCAAGATGATGATAGAATGAGGATAAAGCTTCCAAGTGGAGACACCGACATTCTGAAAATTTAACCTCAGTTCCTGACCTTGGAACGTAACAGGAAGCGAGAAGAAATCTCCCAACTCTCACTGGTACTGATGTCAAACTAAAAACCTGATGGGGGTACTGATTCTACCCCCACTCTCTCCAGGGCTTGGAAAGAAATAAAAGTTTTGGCTGGAGTTTCACTTTAGTAAAACCAGTGTCATTGCTTGTTAATGCGGACTCCTGGCAAGGCCTTCCCACATCTACTGCAATCTCTGCGATAGCTCTTGCCATGGCCATGGCAGGGGGCTCAGGTTACATCTCTGTTCTATATAAAAAGGGGGGGGGGGGGCAAGGTCCAAAGAGATTCTTCAAGGAGAAACAACTGGTAATATCAAAAATACTATGTTCGTTATTAGAAAATCCACATAAACAATAGTAACAATGGTATATGTAACCTCCACCACATTCAATTACAATTTGACACTGTTAAATAATAAATAATTAGTATAAAATAAAAGAGCTGAATGGAGGTCAGTCAGATCCAATCAGATTCAGGGTATAAGGTAAATGAATATCCTTGTTTAATGATCTTGCTTGCATAGTACAGCCTCCATTCATGAGTGTAGCACTGACCCCCGAAGGAGCTGCTGGATTTATTTGGGCTTACCGATACCTCCTTGTCTGCTTCTCCGTCTAGGGACTCACATGGTAGATGGCCCAAAGAATGTGGAACAGAAACAGAGTCTTTCAATAAAGGGTAGAGGGTTAGGAGAGAGTTCAGGTACTTGTATTGCAAAAATGGAAGTCTCTTATAGGAATATCCAGAGAATAGCAAACGTTTCACAACTGGATTTAACAACCCCCAGATAGACCTCCTCTCACTAGGCTTATCAGCCGGTAGGGCGCTCGACAAAGTCTCTGCCACAGACTTGTGATGTACACTTGAGCGTTACTGAGGGTCGTAGATAAATTTAAAGAGCTATCATACGGTACCAGGTTCTCTCAGCCGATCCGGAGATCCCGTATGAGTGTGGATCCATGTTGCGTCCTTCAACTAAGCCTCCAGGCTCCATCAGAGAAGACAGCCTTACGCGCGGCCTTCTCCTGAAGAGTCCTCCCCTGGGGTTCTTCAGTTGCTGGGCCTCTCCCTTCAGATGAGACGGCACCGGACCACCCTTGGATCAATAGGCCCCAAAATCCACTCTGGCCTGTCCCTGCAGTTGTGTTGCCAGCCAGCCCCTAGACTCGGGATGCATGGTTCCGCACCCCAGGCCAAGAGGGTCATGGGGTTGGGTCAGGAGGACCACCAGAACCGAACAGACAGAAAATAAAAGATGGAACCCCTGAATCACGTGGCGTTGGTACCTTAACCACTTTCAGACCGGACCATTTTGCTGGTAAATGACCAGAGGTCTTTTTACACTTTGGCACTGCGCTGCTTTAACTGGTAATTGCGCGGTCATGCAATGTTGTACCCAAACAAAATTTGCGTCCTTTTCTTCCCACAAATAGAGCTTTCTTTTGATGGTATTTGATTGCCTCTGCGATTTTTATTTTTTGCGATATAAACGTAAAAAGACCGCAAATTTTGAAAAAAAATGATATTTTCTACTTTTTGTTATTAGAAAAATCCAATAAACTCAATTTTAGTCATACATTTAGGCCAAAATGTATTCAGCCACATGTCTTTGGTAAAAAAAAAGTCAATAATTGTATATTTATTGGTTTGCGCAAAAGTTGTCACATCTACAAACTAAGGTACGTTTTCTGGAATTTACGCAGCTTTTAGTTTACGACTGCCTATCTCATTTCTTGAGGTGCTAAAATGACAGGGCAGTACAAAACCCCCCCAAATGACCCCATTTTGGAAAGTAGACCCCCTAAGGAAATTGATAAGAGGCATGTTGAGCCCATTGAATATTTTATTTTTTTGCCTCAAGCGATTGAATAATGACAAAAAAAAAATTTTTTTTTTTTTTTTACACAAAGTTGTCACTAAATGATATATTGCTCACACATGCTATGGGCGTATGTGAAATGACACCCCAAAATAAATTCTGCTGCTTCTCCTGAGTACGGGGATACCACATATGTGGGACTTTTTGGGAGCCTAGCCGCGTACAGGGCCCCGAAAACCAAGCACCGCCTTCAGGCTTTCTAAGGGCGTAAATTTTTGATTTCACGCCTCACTACCTATTACAGTTTTGAAGGCCATAAAATGCCAAGATGGCACAAAACCCCCACAAATGACCCCATTTTAGAAAGTAGACACCCCAAGCTATTTGCTGAGAGGCATGTTGAGTCCATGGAATATTTTATATTTTGCCACAAGTTGCGGGAAAATTACAAACTTTTTTTTTTTTTCACAAAGTTGTCACTAAATGATATATTGCTCACGCATGCCATGGGCATATGTGAAATGACACCCCAAAATAAATTCTGCTGCTTCTCCTGAGTACGGGGATACCACATATGTGGGACTTTTTGGGAGCCTAGCCGCGTACGGGGCCCCAAAAACCAAGCACCGCCTTCAGGCTTTCTAAGGGCGTTACAGTTTTGAAGGCCATAAAATGCCAAGATGGCACAAACCCCCCCCCCCCCAAATGACCCCATTTTAGAAAGTAGACACCCCTAAATTTAGGGGTACACTAGTGAGACTAGGTAATAAATGGCGGGTGCCCTGAAACTATAAAAAAATAACTAACCAACCAGCGTCACCTGTAACAGTTATATGGTGATCACTGGTGAAAGGGTTAACTAGGGGGCAATCAGGGGGCTTTATGCGGTAGTATATGGGGGTCCCTGGCGCTATAAAAAGCTGCGGCGAACCTAAATACCTACCTGCCTAACTAGCGTCACCTGTGACACTAATACAGCGATCAGAAAAACGATCGCTTATTAGGCTGGGTTCACACTGGAGCGATGCGGGAACGCCACGAATGCGCGGCGGGTTCCCGCATCGCATGCCTCCCGGCGGCAGTTCACACTGCCCTATGCGAACTGCTGGGAGTGTCAGTGAAATGTTACTGACACCCCCAGATCAGTTCGCATATCGCAGTGCGATCTGCAAACTTGGATCGCATGGTGTGAACACCCATGCGATCCGATTCTGCTGCGGACCAAAAAAAGGGTCCCGTGCGAGTTTGCGGCGGGTGCGGCGGGTGCGACACGAATTCAGCCATACTATCTGTATAGCTGAACTCGAATCGCACAGAGATCGGATGTGATTTGCACTGCAGTGCGGTGCGAATCACATCCGTTCTCATAAACCGCTGCAATGTGAACCCAGCCTTAGTGACACTGGCGACGGGGGGTGATCACGGGGTTAAACCTTTATTGGGGGGGTTAGGGGGGTACCTTAGAACTAAAGGGGGCTAACCCTAACTGCCCTAACAGTTATTAGTCACAAATGACACCTGCCGGGTGATCAGGGGGTTAAACCTTTATTAGGTAATAAATGGCGGGTGCCCTAAAACTATAAAAAAATAACTAACCAACCAGCGTCACCTGTAACAGTTATATGGTGATCACTGGTGAAAGGGTTAACTAGGGGGCAATCAGGGGGCTTTATGCGGTAGTATATGGGGGTCCCTAGCGCTATAAAAAGCTGCGGCGAACCTAAATACCTACCTGCCTAACTAGCGTCACCTGTGACACTAATACGGCGATCAGAAAAATGATCGCTTATTAGGCTGGGTTCACACTGGAGCGATGCGGAAACGCCGCGAATCCGCGGCGGGTTCCCGCATCGCATGCCTCCCGGCGGCAGTTCACACTGCCCTATGCGAACTGCTGGGAGTGTCAGTGAAATGTTACTGACACCCCCAGATCAGTTCGCATATCGCAGTGCGATCTGCAAACTCGGATCGCATGGTGTGAACACCCATGCGATCCGATTCTGCTGCGGGCCAAAAAAAGGGTCCCGTGCGAATTTGCGGCGGGTGCGGCGGGTGCGGCGAATGGCTGAACTCGAATCGCACAGAGATCGGATGTGATTTGCACTGCAGTGCGGTGCGAATCACATTCGTTCTCATAAACCGCTGCAATGTGAACCCAGCCTTAGTGACACTGGCGACGGGGGGTGATCACGGGGTTAAACCTTTATTGGGGGGGTTAGGGGGGTACATTAGAACTAAAGGGGGCTAACCCTAACTGCCCTAACAGTTATTACAGTCACAAATGACACCAATGCAAAAAAAAAAAAAAAAAAAAAAAAAATGACATTGGTGTCACTGTGACTGGGGGGCAGGGGTAATTGGGGGGGTGATCGGGGGGTAAAGGGGGGGTGTGAGTGTGCCTGGCATGTTCTACTGTGTGTGGGATGTGTTGGTGCAACTCACTGATCCGCTCTCCTCCGTGTCGGAACGAAAAATACCGACACGGAGGAGAGAATACATCACTTCCTCTCCTGTGTTTACATTACAGGAGAGGAAGTGATGTCACCGGGGATTTCCATTCGTCGGGAGCGATCGCGAGGGGGTGGCCATGAATGAATGGCCGTCCCCTCGTCCGGGATCGCTCCCGAACGAAAACCGACCGCCGCAGGCACCGGGCGGGGGCCCGATCGGGCCCCCGACCCGCGGGAGGCAAAGGACGTACATGTATGTGCTTATGCCTGCCCGTGCCATTCTGCCGACGTACATCGGCGTGCGGCGGTCGGCAAGTGGTTAAATACCACCCCCCAGAATGCACAGCAGGAGAACACTCCCACTGAGCTGGTTTCCGAGAGAACAATGGCATTCAATACACCCAGCTAGACTGCGTTTATACTCTTGTCGGTGGTGGCAGTGACACCTGTGGTCAAGGAGAACCCAGTGCAACCCAGCTGGACTGGTACTGAAACCAGAAATTTTGAGAAATAGCCCCAAAACCCAACTGTGGTTTCAGGCAAATTAACTTTAGGAAAAACCATAGCGCCTGCTCGTCAGGAGCCAGCGCTACACAAGGATAGATGATCTGGGCCCACAGTTCATATACAGCAAGGATGGACTTGATGGCGAATGTGCATCTAGAGGGAGGGGGAGAAGGGGATGTAATAATGTCAATTTCCAGCCGGGTATGAAAGGTTCAAGTACAGCTCACCACTCTCCGGTTTCCCAAACCATCAAGCGGAAGTAGAAACAGTGTCCTCAAAGGAAAAGAGGAGATGGAACCAGTTCATAGTTTAGCATACAGCATATACCACTGGCGTCTCACGCCGCGACCTCCGCTCTCACACTGAGGGATCATTTCCGCACACCGCGGTACATTCGGGGACGTCACATAGGGGAATGTCTGTGTTAGACAGTCTGTGTCCTCACTTCATAAAGTGTGGTTGTGTCATACTGACGCGTTTCACTTCGAGACACAAGTTTCTTCTTCAGATCTCTGTTCTAGCTGGTGTCTCAGCTAGAAGTTCAAAAAGAAGCCAGCAGAGGGCCTGTCACACTAGTGTAGCCCGGATCCGCAATACTGGCAGAGATGGGTCTCTGCAGTTTCATTGTGTCTGCTGCTGCCCTTGTTATCAAAAAGAGCATAGTTCAATTTGCCCCCAGAAAAAAAAAAAAAAATTATGTATGTATTATACTTTCTTGTATGTATTATAAACAGCAATAATAAAACTGCTCTGGTCTGTAATGGTTGTACAGGGGGAGAACTGAAACTGCATCTAAACCCACTTCCAAAAAAAATAAAAAAATGTACCGTATTTATCAGCGTATAACACGCACTTTTTTCCCCTTAAAAACAGGGGAAAACCGTGGGTGCGTGTTATACGCCGATCCCCCGAAATTCTGAGCCTCTGGGCGGCTTTCAGCTGCCTTTGGCTCTTCAAGGCGACTTTTGGCTGCCTTCGGCCATTATGGGCGGCTTTCGGCCATCTTCGGCCATTCTCGGCAACTTTCGGCCTTTCTCGGAAGCTTTTGGCCGCCTTCGGCTCTTCTCGGCAGCTTTCTGCCATTCTTGGCAGTTTTCGGCCGCCTTCGGCTCTTCCCGGTGGCCGAAAGCTGCCGAGAATTGCCGAAGGCGGCCGAAAGCTGGCGAGAAGAGCCGAAGGCGCCGGAGGCCCGCCGAGAACTACCGCATGCCACTGAGATACACATCCGGCTCTGTATCTCGGCGGCGGCATTTTAAAAAAAAAAAAAAACAAATAGCAAAATAAATAGACAAGGCTGCAATGTGGGACAAGACTGCATAAGGCTGCAATGGGGGGACAAGACTGCAATGGTGGACAAGGCTGCATAAGGCTGCAATGGGGGGACAAGACTGCAATGGTGGACAAGGCTGCATAAGGCTGCAATGGTGGACAAGGCTGCATAAGGCTGCAATGGTGGACAAGGCTGCATAAGGCTGCAATGGTGGACAAGGCTGCATAAGGCTGCAATGGTGGACAAGGCTGCAGATGACACTGATGGGCATATAAATGTAAGTTTTTGTTTTTTTCCCTTAAACTTCCCTCCTAAAAGTTTTTTTCCTTAAAATTCCCTCCTAAACTTGGGGTGCGTGTTATACGCCGATAAATACGGTAATAAACTGCAGCTTACCTGCTCTTAGATGTGGTGGTTGTTGGTTATGTCAAAAGACGAGGTCTTCAGGAATGTAGAATTCAGCTTTACTTGCATAGGAGAACCGCATAAATGTCTGAGAACCGCATTACAGGAGAGAGCAGAGAGAAAAAAACGTCCTTCCTGTGCAGAATATACAAGCATATTTAAACACACAAACATTAGTATATAACGGCCGCCATTTATCGTTCGGAGGGCATAGTACACGTTGTTGCACTTCTAACAGTGACTGCATTTGTTTTCTTTATTTTCAGGCTTTTATTATGTAGCACCCTCCCCCCCCCCCCCCCCCCAGATAGGATGCTAGTGAGAATTTTGCAAATTTAGTTCGTGTGGCTCTGTGCTGTAATCAGCAGAGCAGCGTGTGATTACTTTGGTTTGCTCTGGGCTCTGCAAGTTTGATTATTTCCCCCTGTTTCTGGAAGCCAGTGGGAGAATCAGGTGAGCAGTCTGAATATTTATGTATCCCTGGTGATGGCTAGGAGAGTGTATAAATAGTATGGAGCGTGGGAGAGCAGGGTTCCTCCCCAGGAGGAGAGGTCCCCGGCTAAAAGGGCTGTGGCCCCTTTTTCCAGTCTAGCTGAAATATCTGCTTGTGTCATCAAGGTCATGCATAGCTTTGGGGGGGGGGGGGGGGGCTATCCTACTGCAGATTTTTTCCTATTTAAAGCTAAGAGAGAGGGGTTGTACTGGGGATCTGGTCTGGAGGTTTCACGGAAGAGACTGCCTGAGTCTGAAGGTAGGCATCAAAGTCCCAGGGACACTTCCCTAAACCCCGCCACAAGTTAATCTGCAAAAAAAACTTAAAAAAAAGCAACCCCTAGACCAGTGATGACAAACCTCGGCACCCCAGATGTTTTGGAATAGTGATGGCCGAACGGTTCGCCCGGCGGTCGTTTCGCGGCGAATTTCCGACTTTCGCCGTCCGCGGGTTCGAACGCCTTTTTCCGTCGTTCGCCCCGGCGGACTTACGTGTTTAATGTATACAAGAACTTTAACCTTTCGTGACACGTTTATCATGTGTTACAGGACAACCAATTGAGACATGACAGCTCATGGACACTTGGACATTCCCCCTAACCTATAAATACACCCGATCCGGTGGCCATTTTACATTCTTTCTTCTGTCACTGTAGGGAAAGGATCCTGTGTGGAGTAGGGACAGAGAAAACGCTAGCTATTTGGTACACAAAAGTTCTTTTCAGGACTGGTATAGGTGTTAGGTCAGCAGCCTGAGTTTCTTTTGTCAGTTTAGATAAAGGGACAGAGCGCTGTATGCTGCTATTTTAGGGACAGCTCAGCCAGATTAGTCTTTCTTCATCATCATCATCATCATCATCATTAGCTGTTACTATCAGGTCCACAAAAGAGCTGTTCCAGCTAATCGTTCCAGCCTACTCTTTTTTGCCAATTTGTATAGGGACAGGCAGGAAGCAGTGTGTCAGGCAGTGAGGATAATTTTAAAGACTTGCTGTTACTATTAGTTCCACAAAGGTTCTTTTCAGGACTGGTATCAGTGGTACGGTAATAGGCTTGTACACGTATAATATTCTTTCTTCCAAATATAGAAAGAATATTATACTTGACTGCTGCCCTTCTGCTGCAGTCTGCTAATCATTCACAACTCACTTGTTCCACAAAGCTCTTTATCAGGACTGGTAACTTGGTCTGTCTAGGGTGCTACGGTACATAGGCTTGGGTGCGGTACAGTCTGCTGTTCTGTAAGGACCGCTATCGGTCCACAATACATAGGGTTGCCGTGCACTACTGCTGACCGCTGCCCTATACTGCAGCAGTCCTTCATTGGTATAGGGACTGACGTACAGTCTGCTAATCACTAACACACAACCTGCTTGGTCCACAAAAGTTCTTATAAGGACTGGTAACTTGGTATAGGGTGCTACGGTACATAGGCCTGAGTGCGTTACAGTCTGCTGTTCTGTAAGGACCGCTATCGGTCCACAATACATAGGGTTGCCGTGCACTACTGCTGACCGCTGCCCTATACTGCAGCAGTCCTTCAGCGGTATAGGGACTGACGCACAGTCTGCTAAACACTAACACACAACCTGCTTGGTCCACAAAAGTTCTTATAAGGACTGGTAACTTGGTATAGGGTGCTACGGTACATAGGCCTGAGTGCAGTACAGTCTGCTGTTCTGTAAGGACCGCTATCGGTCCACAATACATAGGGTTGCCGTGCACTACTGCTGACCGCTGCCCTATACTGCAGCAGTCCTTCATTGGTATAGGGACTGACGTACAGTCTGCTAATCACTAACACACAACCTGCTTGTTCCACAAAAGTTCTTATAAGGACTGGTAACTTGGTATAGGGTGCTACGGTACATAGGCTTGAGTGCGGTACAGTCTGCTGTTCTGTAAGGACCGCTATCGGTCCACAATAGATAGGGTTGACGTGCACCACTGCTGACCGCTGCCCTATACTGCAGCAGTCCTTCAGCGGTATAGGGACTGACGTACAGTCTGCTAAACACTAATACACAACCTGCTTGGTCCACAAAAGTTCTTATAAGGACTGGTAACTTGGTATAGGGTGCTACGGTACATAGGCTTGAGTGCGGTACAGTCTGCTGTTCTGTAAGGACCGCTATCGGTCCACAATAGATAGGGTTGACGTGCACCACTGCTGACCGCTGCCCTATACTGCAGCAGTCCTTCAGCGGTATAGGGACTGACGCACAGTCTGCTAAACACTAACACACAACCTGCTTGGTCCACAAAAGTTTTTATAAGGACTGGTAACTTGGTATAGGGTGCTACGGTACATAGGCCTGAGTGCGTTACAGTCTGCTGTTCTGTAAGGACCGCTATCGGTCCACAATACATAGGGTTGCCGTGCACTACTGCTGACCGCTGCCCTATACTGCAGCAGTCCTTCATTGGTATAGGGACTGACGTACAGTCTGCTAATCACTAACACACAACCTGCTTGGTCCACAAAAGTTCTTATAAGGACTGGTAACTTGGTATAGGGTGCTACGGTACATAGGCCTGAGTGCGTTACAGTCTGCTGTTCTGTAAGGACCGCTATCGGTCCACAATACATAGGGTTGCCGTGCACTACTGCTGACCGCTGCCCTATACTGCAGCAGTCCTTCAGCGGTATAGGGACTGACGCACAGTCTGCTAAACACTAACACACAACCTGCTTGGTCCACAAAAGTTCTTATAAGGACTGGTAACTTGGTATAGGGTGCTACGGTACATAGGCCTGAGTGCAGTACAGTCTGCTGTTCTGTAAGGACCGCTATCGGTCCACAATACATAGGGTTGCCGTGCACTACTGCTGACCGCTGCCCTATACTGCAGCAGTCCTTCAGCGGTATAGGGACTGACGTACAGTCTGCTAAACACTAATACACAACCTGCTTGGTCCACAAAAGTTCTTATAAGGACTGGTAACTTGGTATAGGGTGCTACGGTACATAGGCTTGAGTGCGGTACAGTCTGCTGTTCTGTAAGGACCGCTATCGGTCCACAATAGATAGGGTTGACGTGCACCACTGCTGACCGCTGCCCTATACTGCAGCAGTCCTTCAGCGGTATAGGGACTGACGTACAGTCTGCTAAACACTAATACACAACCTGCTTGGTCCACAAAAGTTCTTATAAGGACTGGTAACTTGGTATAGGGTGCTACGGTACATAGGCTTGAGTGCGGTACAGTCTGCTGTTCTGTAAGGACCGCTATAGGTCCACAATAGATAGGGTTGACGTGCACCACTGCTGACCGCTCACCTATACTGCAGCAGTCCTTCAGCGGTATAGGGACTAAGAGTTTTGTCACAGGGTCATTTAAAAAATGACATGCAGAGGAAGAGGCAGGCCCTTCCGCAGGGGTGGTAGGGGTAGGGCAGGAGCAACAGGCTTGAGCCAAAGTGGGAAGTTGCAGAAGGTGCGTTCAATTACTTTAAAGGATGCACCAGACTTGGTTGAGTGGCTCGCTCAGCCTTACTCTTCTGCACCCTCCTCATCCTCTCGATCTGCACCCTCTTCTTCACTCTCTGCTATGTGCACCCCCAAAGACACTACCACCAACAACACGACCACCACCACCACCACCACATACCTTCCGCTTGAGTCACTGGAATTATTTTCCGATCCATATCAAGAGGACATTTCTGATGCGCAGCCACTCTTGGTATTGGATCAGGAAGAGGAGGTAGCAACAAGCGCTACTCAGCAGTCTGACGCCAGTACCCAGATCAGCCCAAGGAGGAGGTTGGTCCCCGGTGTTGCTGCCTACTCTACTTATAGCGGTGGGGAAGGTGACGTTGATGATGACGTGTCTAGTGATGTCACGTGGGTGCCCACAAGAGAGGAAGAGGAGGGGAGTTCAGAGGGAGATATGGACCAGCAGATAGGGAGGAGAAGCAGCAATGACTTACATTGCACAGCAGGGACAAAGCAGACTGCAAATGTATCAGGAGCGAGTCATCGACCATGTACGGTCACATCTGGCGCTCCCAGGACACCGGCACATGGCTCCGCAGTGTGGGCTTTTTTTAACGTGTCCGCTGCTGACAATAGCGTTGCCATCTGCAATCTTTGCAGTCAACGCGTTAGTCGCGGTAAGCCCAATACTCACCTAGGGACGACCGCCTTAAGAAGGCACATGAGCAGCCATCACCGAGCCCAGTGGGAGCAACGGAACACACAAAGCCACACTGCAGGCTCTCACCGTCCAGCCTCGTCTTCTACTTCTCCTTCTCCTCTCTCCTCACAATTGTCCTCCACTCCACCTTCCATCACGCCAAGCTCACATTTTTCTGCAAAAAGGCAGGCTTCCGTGGGCCTAATGTTTGAGCGTAAAAAAATGATGACGCCGGATAACCCTCTTGCCCAACGGTTGGCGGCTGGCTTGTCAGAACTCATAGCCCGCCAACTACTGCCATATAAACTGGTGGACTCGGAGGCCTTTCGCAAATTTGTGGCCATTGGAACACCACAATGGAAGGTCCCAGGAAGGAAGTATTTCTCAGAGAAGGGCATCCCAGAGCTATATGGCCATGTTCAGCGGCAAGTGAATGTATCTCTGGCACACAGTGTCGGTGCCAAGATACATCTGACCACAGACACGTGGTCTAGCAAACACGGGCAGGGAAGGTATATCAGTTTTACTGCCCACTGGGTGAACCTTCTGACGGCCGTCAAGCATGTAACCCGTGGCACCCGTGTAGATTTGGTTTTACCGCCACGGATTGCATGCAGGCCTGACTCTTCTTCTCCTCCTCCTACTCCATCCTCCTCCCTCTCCTCCTCAGCTGCCTCCTCCTTTTCCGCTGCTAGCGTCTCTTCCACTGCACCGCCCAAGCTCCCCAGAACCTATTCCACATGCCAGGTGAGACGTTGCCATGCCGTGCTGCGTCTGTTGTGCCTGGAAGCAAAGAGCCACACTGGCCCGGCACTCCTTTCAGCTTTGCGTTCACAGGCAGATGAGTGGCTAACACCGCTCAATTTGACAGTTGGTAAAGTGGTGTGTGACAACGGTGCCAATCTGCTTAGCGCATTGAAACAGGGCAAAATCACGCACGTGCCGTGCATGGCACACGTCTTAAACTTGGTCGTGCAGCGATTCCTTGTCAAATACCCTGGGGTCCAGGACATCTTGCGGCAGGCAAGGAAAATCTCGGCCCATTTCAGAAGATCTTACACGGCCATGGCTCGCCTTGCTGACATTCAGCGGCGACACCATCTGCCGGTCAGACGTCTTATTTGCGATTGCCCGACGCGATGGAACTCAACCTTCTATATGCTTGATAGGCTGCTCCAGCAGAAACGTGCAGTTAACGTCTACCTGTATGAACTCTGCGAAAGAAACGGTTCTGGGGAGCTGGGTTTTTTTTCACCGCGCCAGTGGCTGCTCATGCGCGACACATGCAGACTTCTGCGGCCATTTGAGGAGATCACCAAACTGGTCAGTCGCAGCCATGGCGCCATCAGTGACATGGTACCTTATGCCTTCTTTCTGGAGCGTGCATTGCGTCGTGTCATTGATCAGGCTGTGGAGGAGCAGGAGCGGGAAGATGAGGAAGTCGCAATGCTGGATGAATTCCCAGGGGGGGCTACTCTATCTGAGACAAGTCAACAACAGGAGTCTGATGAGGAGTCAGAGGAGGATGGTGCCGGGGCGGATGAGCAGGAGCAAGAAGAGCATGCTTTAAACCTTTCTGGGATCCCTGTTGTGCGAGGATGGGGAGAGGAGAATGAAGAGGACGACATTATCCTGGATGATGAGCAGGAGCCAGGCCACCACACCGCTTCCACTTTAGTGCAAATGGGGGCCTTCATGCTCCAGTGTTTTAATAGGGACCCCCGTATAAAAAGCATGAGGGTCAAGGACCAGTACTGGGTGGCAACGTACTTAGACCCCCGGTACAAACACAAAATGGCGGAAATGTTACCGCCGTCGCAGAGGGCTGTCAGAATGCAGCACTTCCAGGCCTTGCTTCGAGAAATGCTGCATTCTGCTTTTGCGTGCGCTGGCAGAGGAGCAATTCCCACTCCCAGAGAAGGATTTGCGGGTACCAATCCAACAGCGCCTGCAAGAAGAGGCCGGTTTGAAGATGTGTTGGTGACTTCGGATATGAGGTCATTCTTTCAGCCGACCCATCGACAGGTGTCATCCGGATCCAGCATCAGGGAACGCCTAGACCGTCAGGTGTCCGACTACATTGGGTTAACGGCCGATGTGGACGCTCTGAGGAGTGATGAACCCCTAGACTACTGGGTGGGCAGGCTTGACCTCTGGCCAGAGCTTGCCCAATTTGCAATCGAACTGTTGGCTTGCCCCTCATCCAGTGTCCTGTCCGAAAGGACGTTCAGCGCAGCAGGGGGGATTGTGACCGATAAGCGTACTCGCCTAGCTCACCACAGTGTTAACTACCTCACATTTCTAAAAATGAATGAGGCATGGATCTCGGAGGAATTCAACACATGTGATCAGTAGACCATGTATATGTCTATAAACAATTTTTGGAATCAAGCACACAGACCTTCTTAATTCATTTGGCTCACTTCCCTGACCCAAAAAAGCACACCGTACTATATGCCCCTACCCTCCTCTTTGAAGAGGTTGAGCGGTGTCATATTTCTACTGGGGCTGCTTATTATGAGGGGTTCCCACCATCCCTGTGCTGTGCTGACTTCCTCCTGGGTGTTCTTATTATGAGGGGCTCCCACCATCCCTGTGCTGTGCTGACTTCCTCCTGGGGGTTCTTATTATGAGGGGATCACACCATCCCTGTGCTGTGCTGACTTCCTCCTGGGGCTGCTTACGGTGCTGCTGTCAGCGCTGTATGTCACGGAGCTGCTGTCAGCGCTGTATGTCACGGAGCTGCTGTCAGCGCTGTATGTCACGGAGCTGCTGTCAGCGCTGTATGTCACGGAGCTGCTGTCAGCGCTGTATGTCACGGAGCTGCTGTCAGCGCTGTATGTCACGGAGCTGCTGTCAGCGCTGTATGTCACGGTGCTGCTGTCAGCGCTGTATGTCACGGAGCTGCTGTCAGCGCTGTATGTCACGGAGCTGCTGTCAGTGCTGTATGTCACGGAGCTGCTGTCAGCGCTGTATGTCACGGAGCTGCTGTCAGCGCTGTATGTCACGGAGCTGCTGTCAGCGCTGTATGTCACGGTGCTGCTGTCAGCGCTGTATGTCACGGAGCTGCTGTCAGCGCTGTATGTCACGGAGCTGCTGTCAGCGCTGTATGTCACGGAGCTGCTGTCAGCGCTGTATGTCACGGAGCTGCTGTCAGCGCTGTATGTCACGGAGCTGCTGTCAGCGCTGTATGTCACGGAGCTGCTGTCAGCGCTGTATGTCACGGTGCTGCTGTCAGCGCTGTATGTCACGGAGCTGCTGTCAGCGCTGTATGTCACGGAGCTGCTGTCAGCGCTGTATGTCACGGAGCTGCTGTCAGCGCTGTATGTCACGGAGCTGCTGTCAGCGCTGTATGTCACGGTGCTGCTGTCAGCGCTGTATGTCACGGAGCTGCTGTCAGCGCTGTATGTCACGGAGCTGCTGTCAGTGCTGTATGTCACGGAGCTGCTGTCAGCGCTGTATGTCACGGAGCTGCTGTCAGCGCTGTATGTCACGGAGCTGCTGTCAGCGCTGTATGTCACGGTGCTGCTGTCAGCGCTGTATGTCACGGAGCTGCTGTCAGCGCTGTATGTCACGGAGCTGCTGTCAGCGCTGTATGTCACGGAGCTGCTGTCAGCGCTGTATGTCACGGAGCTGCTGTCAGCGCTGTATGTCACGGAGCTGCTGTCAGCGCTGTATGTCACGGTGCTGATGTCAGTGCTCTGTATTACGGTGCTGCTGTCAGTGCTCTGTATCTCCTGCACCCTCTTGTTTGCCTACCCTGGTCCCTGACCTTCCCTCTCCTCCATTGCCTTCATTAGCTCCATAGTCCTGAATTGTCAGAACAATTTCCCAAATAAAAAAAAAATGCTTGTAGTTATCGATCCCAAATTCACCTCATACATGTATTATGCTATTGTCCAGGTGGTGGGACTACGTGCTACCCCCTAATAATTACCCCGTGGCCGCAAATTCGACCTAAAGGTTTGCGAAATTCGCCTCCCATTGAAGTCAATGGAGCCCGCGGCGAACGGTCGTTTTCGCGAACGTTTGTGTCCGTTCGCGTTTCGCGTTCGCGAAACGTCCCGTCGGAAGTTCGTCCATCACTATTTTGGAACTCTATTTCCCATGATGCTCATGCACTCTGCAGTGTAGTTACAAAACATCTGGGGTGCCAGGGTTCGCCACAACTGCCCTTGATTGTTTTCCCAAGCCAGAGGACTAAATGTTGCCGTTTTCCTGGCTGCGGGTGCACTAGTGGGAGAAGAACCTGGGACACAACTCATCTGCCCTTGCAGAGGTAGTGCTACATTTATTTTATTTTCACTTGGTGATCCTGCCAGTAATATACTTCCTGCCTTAGGGTGACAACGCTCCCTGTACTGTATCCGTGAAGGCAGGCATGGTGGTGACCCTAGGACAGCACACTTTCCTTCCTTAACCACCGCCCACCGTTGTTATACGTCGTTACTTTGAAGAGGATTATCGTTGTTATGGCACCTGCTATCTACCATAACCCCGGTATGCTCTTCTTCAGCGAGTGGTTTGGTTTCAGATAAAAATGGTCTCTGCAGAGGATTCGCCGCCAGATCACTTTTATCGGCGGCGGGAGAGGGCCCCCCCTCCCGCCGTGCTCCGGTTGCCCTCCGGCCCGGTAGGCAGCTGCGGAGGTGATCGGATCTTCACCCTTGCTGGGCATGGAGACGAGTGAGGGGAAGATGGCCCCCCCGCCCGTCTCCATAACAATGCAGGGCGGAAGTGCGGTCAAAATGTCACTTCCGTCAATAGCTGTTAAAGGACCATTTAAAAAAAAAAGAAAACTTTAAATTACAATTTTTTTTTTCTTTTTTATTGCATTTTAGTATAAATATGAAATCTGAGGTCTTTTTGACCCCACATCTCATATTTAAGAGGACCTGTCATGCTTTTTTTCTATTACAAGGGATATTTACATTCCTTATAATAGGAATAAAAGTGACACTTTTTTTTTTTAAAACAGTATAAAAATAAAAAATAAAAGGTAAAATACATAAGAAAAAAAAATACATTTTAAAAGCTTCCCGTCTCGACGAGCTTGCGTGCAGAAGCGAACGCATACGTGAGTAGCGCCCACACATGAAAACGGCATTCAAACCACACATGTGAGGTATCGCCGTGATCAGTAGAGCGAGAGCAATCATTCTAGCACTAGACCTCCTCTATAACTCAAAATCTGCAACCTGTAGGATTTTTTAAACGTCACCTATGGAGATTTTTAAGGGTAAACGTTTGTCGTCATTCCACGAGCGGGGTGCAATTTTGAAGTGCGTCAAGTTGGGTATCAATTTACTCAGAGTAACATTTATCTTTCACAACATAAAAAAGATTTTTGGGGGATATTTATTATAACAAAAAGTAAAAAATAATGCGTTTTTTTCAAAATTGTCGCTCTATTTTTGTTTATAGCGCAAAAAATAAAAACCGCAGGGGTAATCAAATACCACCAAAACAAAGCTCTATTTGTGGGAAAAAAAGGACGTCAATTTTGTTTGGGAGCCACGTCGCACGACCGCGCAATTGTCAGTTAAAGCGACGCAGTGCTGAATCGCAAAAAGTGGTGGTTAACAGCTATGGACGGAAGTGACGTTTTGACCGCACTTCCGCTCTGCATTGCTATGGAGATGGGCGGGGGCCATCTTCCCCTCACTCGTCTCCATGCCAAGAATTATCCCCTTAACTGGACTTTAAAGGCACTAAGATTCCATTATAAGTAGAAAAGTTATACATTTTATAATATAAGAAATGAGGAGAGGACCTGAGAAACTGGCACACAGTAGAGAAACGTGGACTTTGGGGCCCCTAGCACCTGTTTTTTTTTATCAATGACATAGTAGAGAGGTCCTGGCACCTTCCTCGTTGTCTGCACACCTACCTCTGGCTTCATTAGGAATCACCGTAGAGAACAGACCAGGATAGACTCTGCCAGGTTCCTCATTAGGCGAGTCTGCTCAGGTGTATTTATATAGGATCCCGGACGATCTCCCAAGTGACTCCCCCCCGTGAGATGGTAGAACATTCTACCTTCTAATTACACGTCAATGTGCTGAAAACACTTTACATATGCATTGTAACTTTTAAGGTCAAGTGAACATTAGAAAATATATAATATAATTAATATATTTTTTATTTTTACATCATGAAATCATGACATTACATAAAACCATAACCAGCTCTCCTCCATTTTCCATTTTGCATTTTGTGTGTATCCCACATTTGAGTTGCTGCCTCTTTTCAAGTTTGTGAGTTTTTTTTCCTCTTTTATAAAACCATAAAACAACCGACATATTATACATTATATGAGTTCCATCACCCATAGCATCCTGAAAGGGATCATAAAAAACACAGTTAGTTAGAACTATCTGCACAGACGCTTATTTCAGGACAGGCCCGACACGTTTCCAACAACTGGTACCGTGATCAGAACATGCTTTTTGTTTATTGCCCTCAGTCCACTATGTAATTGTATTGAATTGTTTTTGGGGGGGGGGTTTGTGTTTGTGTTTGTATTTTCTAAATTGCTTTTTCTATATTTTTCTATTTTAGCGATCAGTCTACATACACAGTGTTTATTGTAATGGAATCTCCTGAAGAAGTCGTAAAAGGCGAAACATGTAGAGATACAATTACACTTTTGTTGGTATTTGTTACTGATCTATTGTGGAATTCTCATATTTTCATTTATGAATTTTTAATTAAAATACTATTTTCTATTTTTTTTCTAAATTCATTGTCTTTGTATGTGCTTGAAAAGTCTTAATTCCTCCTTTCCATGTTTTATTTAAAAATAAGGGAAGTGGCGCCTTTAATGAGTCTTTCCAACAGACTAGCTCTATAATTATATTTCTGCCTTGTGATGTTTCCAACAATGTCTTCTTTAGGGGTTAAGGATATATGATATCCATAAAGAAATCATCCAATGTTTATACTGTAATTTAAAATATGCATACGGTTGTATGCAAAAGTTTAGGAACCCCTGACAATTTCCATGATTGTCATTTATAAATATTTAGGTGTTTGGATCAGCAATTTCATTTTGATCTATTAAATAACTGAAGGACACAGCAATATTTCAGTAGGGAAATGAGGTTTATTGGATTAACAGAAAATGCACAATATGCATCAAAACAAAATTAGACAGGTGCATAAATTTGGGCACCCTTGTCATTTTGTTGATTTGAATACCTGTAACTACTTAGCACTGATTGATTGGAACACACAATTGGTTTGGTGAGCTCATTAAGCCTTGAACTTCATAGACAGGTGCATCCAATCATGAGAAAGGGTATTTAACTACTCCCCGACCGGCGCACGCCGATGTACATCGGCAGAATGGCACGGGCAGGCATATTGGTGTACAGGTACGTCCAGTTTTAAATGCCGCCCTGCCATCGCGAGCGTGCCGCCGTGCCGGTCGGGACCCCCGTGAGTCCGGTCGCGGGTCCCGCGGACTCGATCGCCGTGGGCATACCCGCGATCGTCTCACGGGGCGGCTAAACGAGGAGATGCCGTTGTAAACAGCATCTCCCCATTCTGCCTAGCAACAAGTGACGCTGATCTCTGCTCCATGTGATTGGAGCAGAGATCAGTGTTCACTAACACAATGCGCAGCCCCCCACAGTTAGTAACATGCCCCTAGGACACACTTAACCCCTACACTGCCACCCACTGGTTAACCCATACACTGCCACCCACTGGTTAACCCCTTCACTGCCAGTTTCATTTACACAGGAATCACTGCATTTGTAAAGCAGTGATTGCTGTATAAATGACAATGGTACCAAAAATGTGTCAAAAATGTCCGATGTGTCCGCCATAATGTCGCAGTCACAATAAAAATCGCTCATCGCCGCCATTACTAGTAAAAAAAAAAAAAAACAATATTAATAAAAATGCCATAAAACTATCCCCTATTTTGTAAACGCTATAATATTTTTACCAAAAATATGTAGAAGAATATGTATCGGCCTAAACTGAGGGAAAAAAATGTTTTTTTATATATTTTTGGGGGATATTTATTATAACAGAAAGTAAAAAATAATGCGTTTTTTTTTCAAAATTGTCGCTCTATTTTTGTTTATAGCGCAAAAAAAAAAAAAACACAGAGGTGATCAAATACCACCAAAACAAAGCTCTATTTGTGGGAAAAAAAGGACGTCAATTCTGTTTGGGAGCCACTTCGCACGACCGCGCAATTGTCAGTTAAAGCGACGCAGTGGCGATATGCAAAAAGTGGTCTGGTCTTAAGCCAGCAAAATGGCCCGGTCTGAAAGTGGTTAAGGTGGCCAATTGAAAGTTGTTGTTCTCTTTGACTCTCCTCTGAAGAGTGTCAACATGGGGGCCTCAAAACAACTCTCAAATGACCTCAAAACAAAGCTTGTTCTACATTATGGTTTAGGCGAAGGCTACAAAAAGTTATAGCAGAGATATAAGCTGTCAGTGTCCACTGTGAGGAACATAGTGAGGAAATGGAAGACCACAAGCACGGCAGTGGCAGGCCACATAAAATATTGGAGAGGCAAAGGCGAAGGATGGTAAGAATGGTCAAAAACAGCCCACGGACCACCTCCAAAGAACTACAACATCAACTTGATGAAGATGGTGTCACTGTGCATCCTTCAACAATTCAGCGCACTTTGCACAGGGAGAAGCTGTATGGGAGAGTGATGCGAAAGAAGCCTTTTCTGCACACACGCCACAAACGGGGTTGCTTGAGGTATGCAAACACACATTTTGACAAGCCAGCTTCATTTTGGAATAAGGTACTGTGGACTGATGAAACAAAGATTGAGTTGTTTGGTCATAACCAGGTGCATAATGCATGGCGGCAAAATAACACAACACCCTTTGGACGCCACCAACCATCCTTGGACAGACCATCTCCCCCAGCACCAAAGCCAAAAGTCTCAGAGTCATCTTCGACTCAGAGATGTCAATGGATGCTCAAATAGGATCAGTAGTCAGCGGCTCGCACCATCTCCTCCGTCTGCTACGTAGACTCATCCCCTTCATTCCAGAAAAAGAGAAAGCGGTAGTAGTTGGAACAATCATCAATTCCGGACTCGACTATGCTAACTCCCTCTACATAGGACTACCCAAATACCAGATTGCACGCCTACAAGTCGTCCAAAACACAGCAGCAAGACTAGTCACTGGAAAAAAAAAAACTGGGAATCCATATCCCCAGCCCTAAGGACCCTTCATTGGCTAACTGTTAAGGATCGGCTCTCTTTCAAGACCCTCTGCCTCACCCACAAATGCACACAAGGAAACGCTCCTCAATACCTATGTGAGAAAATTAATCACTACACACCCATCCGCAGACTTAGATCAACTAGTCAAAACCTCCTCCTCATCCCTAAATCCCGATACAAATCCAAGGGAGAGCGAAGATTCGCAGTCCAAGGACTTCAACTATGGAACACTCTACCCACTGGGCGGCACAGTGTTGTAGTGGTTAGCACTCTCACCTAGCAGTAAGAAGGGTCGCTGGTTCAAATACCAACCACGACACTACCTGCCTGGAGTTTGCATGTTCTCCCTGTGCCTGCATGGGTTTCCTCCCACAATCCAAAGACATGCAGGTAGGTTAATTGGTTTCTGTCCAACATTGGCCTTAGTATATGAATGGGGACCTTGGATTGTGGGCTGCTTGAAGGTAGGGACCAATGTGAGTGTGCAATGTACAGGGACAATTGTAGACACTCACTCAGGTTAAACTGGATGGACTGGTGTCTTTATTCAACCTTACAAACTATGAAACTGACATCCGCATGGAAGAAAACCATCGGGCCTTCAGGAAAAAACTCAAGACCCACCTCTTCTAACAAGCAGGAAGCTCAGGATGGACCAAAGCAACTTGAGGCGATTCAGTTCGCAGTTGCAGCGCTATACAAGTCATTCATTCCAAGAAAAACACTTACTATCCACAGTAAAATTTGGTGGAGGTTCCATCAAGCTGTGGGGCTGTGCGGCCAGTGCCGGTACTGGGAATCTGGTTAAAGTTGAGGGTCGCATGGATTCCACTCAATATCAGCAGATTCTTGAGACTAATGTTGAGGAATCGGTCACAAAGTTGAAGTTACGCCGGGGCTTGATATTTCAACAAGACAACCACCCAAAACACTGCTCAAAATCTACTTGGGCATTTATGGCCACCCCAGACCTGAATATCATTGAACATCTGTGGGGTGATTTGAAGCGGGCTGTCCATACTCGGCAACCATCAAACCTAACTGAATTGGAGAGGATTTGTAAGGAGGAATGGTCCAAAATACCTTCATCCAGAATCCAGACACTCATTACAGGCTATAGGAAGCGTCTAGAGGCTGTTATTTCTGCTAAAGGAGGCTCTACTAAATATTGATGGGATTTTTCTGTTGGGGTGCCCAAATTTATGCACCTGTCTAATTTCATTTTGATGCATATTGAGCATTTTCTGTTAATCCAATAAACCGAATTTCACTACTGAAATAATACCGTGTCCTTTAGTTATTTGATAGATCAAAATGAAATTGCTGATCCAAACACCCAAATATTTATAAATGACAATCATGGAAATTGTCAGGGGTTCCTAAACTTTTGCATACAACTGTACATATAATAAACATTAAATAAACACCGATTTGTAAACTTACAGTTATACAATGATATAAATACATGCCAGCCAAAGTCTTCCCTGCTTCCGTCGAGGACTTTAGGCTGGATGGTGCTCTGAGTAATTTCTTCCCTGTTGATTGTCCCAATTAGTGATGGCCCGAACCTCCGACGGGACGTTTCGCGAACGTGGACCGCGAACGAGGCCGACCGTTCGCGAAACCGAACGTTCGCCGCGGGCCCCATTGACTTCAATGGGAGGCGAACGTTTCAAACCTTTAGGTCGAATTTGCAGCCACGAGGTAATTATTAGCAGGGAAAACATAGTCCCACCACATGGCCAATGACATAATACATGTATGAGGTGAATTTGGGATCGATAACTACAAGCATTCTTTTTTTATTTGGAAAATTCAGGACTGTGGAGCGCATGAAGGCAATGGAGGAGAGGGAAGGTCAGGGACCAGGGTAGGCAAAGAAGAGGGTGCAGGAGATGATCACCAGCAGCGTCACATACAGCAATGACACCTGCACCGTGATAGAGGCATCTGACAACAGCACCGTGATAGAGGGCACTGACATCAGCAGCGTGACATACAGCATTGACAGCAACACCGTGATAGAGTGTACTGACATCAGAAGCGTGACATTAAGCACTGACATCAGCACCGTGATATACAGCACTGACAGCAGCACCGTGATAGAGGACACTGACATCAGAAGCGTGACATACAGCACTGACATCAGCACAGTGATATACAGCACTGACAGCAGCACCGTGATGGAGAGTACTGACATCAGAAGCGTGACATTAAGCACTGACATCAGCACAGTGATATACAGCACTGACAGCAGCACCGTGATAGAGAGTACTGACATCAGAAGCGTGACATAAAGCATTAACACCAGCACCGTGACATACAGCATTGACAGCAACACCGTGATATACAGCACTGACATCAGAAGCGTGACATACAGCACTGACATCAGCACCGTGATATACAGCACTGACAGCAGCACCGTGATATACAGCACTGACAGCAGCACCGTGATGGAGAGTACTGACATCAGAAGCGTGACATTAAGCACTGACCTCAGCACAGTGATATACAGCACTGACAGCAGCACCGTGATAGAGAGTACTGACATCAGAAGCGTGACATAAAGCATTAACACCAGCACCGTGACATACAGCATTGACAGCAACACCATGATATACAGCACTGACATCAGAAGCGTGACATTAAGCACTGACATCAGCACCGTGATATACAGCACTGACAGCAGCACCGTGATAGAGGGCACTGACATCAGAAGCGTGACATACAGCACTGACATCAGCACAGTGATATACAGCACTGACAGCAGCACCGTGACATTAAGCACTCACACCAGCACCGTGATATACAGCACTGACAGCAGCACCGTAAGCAGCCCCAGGAGTAAGTCAGCACAGCACCGTGACATACAGCATTGACAGCAACACCGTGATATACAGCACTGACATCAGAAGCGTGACATTAAGCACTGACATCAGCACCGTGATATACAGCACTGACAGCAGCACCGTGATAGAGGGCACTGACATCAGAAGCGTGACATACAGCACTGACATCAGCACAGTGATATACAGCACTGACAGCAGCACCGTGACATTAAGCACTCACACCAGCACCGTGATATACAGCACTGACAGCAGCACCGTAAGCAGCCCCAGGAGTAAGTCAGCACAGCACAGGGATGGTGTGATCCCCTCATAATAAGAACCCCCAGGAGGAAGTCAGCACAGCACAGGGATGGTGTGATCCCCTCATAGTAAGCAGCCCCAGGAGTAAGTCAGCACAGCACAGGGATGGTGTGATCCCCTCATAATAAGAACCCCCAGGAGGAAGTCAGCACAGCACAGGGATGGTGTGATCCCCTCATAGTAAGCAGGCCCAGGAGAAACTCAGCACAGCACAGGGATGGTGTGATCCCCTCATAAGAAGAACCCCCAGGAGGAAGTCAGCACAGCACAGGGATGGTGTGATCCCCTCATAGTAAGCAGGCCCAGGAGAAACTCAGCACAGCACAGGGATGGTGTGATCCCCTCATAAGAAGAACCCCCAGGAGGAAGTCAGCACAGCACAGGGATGGTGTGATCCCCTCATAGTAAGCAGGCCCAGGAGAAACTCAGCACAGCACAGGGATGGTGTGATCCCCTCATAAGAAGAACCCCCAGGAGGAAGTCAGCACAGCACAGGGATGGTGTGATCCCCTCATAGTAAGCAGGCCCAGGAGAAACTCAGCACAGCACAGGGATGGTGTGATCCCCTCATAAGAAGAACCCCCAGGAGGAAGTCAGCACAGCACAGGGATGGTGTGATCCCCTCATAGTAAGCAGGCCCAGGAGAAACTCAGCACAGCACAGGGATGGTGTGATCCCCTCATAATAAGAACCCCCAGGAGGAAGTCAGCACAGCACAGGGTTATCATAAGCAGCCCCAGTAGAAATATGACACCGCTCAACCTCTTCAAAGAGGAGGGTAGGGGCATATAGTACGGTGTGCTTTTTTTGGGTCAAGGAAGTGAGCCAAATGAAGAAAGAAGGTCTGTGTGCTTGATTAAAAAAATTGTTTATAGACATATACATGGTCTACTGGTCACATGTGTTGAATTCCTCCGAGATCCATGCCTCATTCATTTTTATAAATGTGAGGTAGTTAACACTGTCGTGAGCTAGGCGAGTACGCTTATCGGTCACGATCCCCCCTGCTGCGCTGAACGTCCTTTCGGACAGGACACTGGATGAGGGGCAAGCCAACAGTTCGATTGCAAATTGGGCAAGCTCTGGCCAGAGGTCAAGCCTGCCCACCCCGTAGTCCAGGGGTTCATCACTCCTCAGAGCGTCCACATCGGCCGTTAACCCAATGTAGTCGGACACCTGATGGTCTAGGCGTTCCCTGATGCTGGATCCGGATGACACCTGTCGATGGGTCAGCTGAAAGAATGACCTCATATCCGAAGTCACCAACACATCTTCAAACCGGCCTCTTCTTGCAGGCGCTGTTGGATTGGTACCCGCAAATCCTTCTCTGGGAGTGGGAATTGCTCCTCTGCCAGCGCACGCAAAAGCAGAATGCAGCATTTCTCAAAGCAAGGCCTGGAAGTGCTGCATTCTGACAGCCCTCTGCGACGGCGGTAACATTTCCGCCATTTTGTGTTTGTACCGGGGGTCTAAGTACGTTGCCACCCAGTACTGGTCCTTGACCCTTATGCTTTTTATACGGGGGTCCCTATTAAAACACTGGAGCATGAAGGCCCCCATTTGCACTAAAGTGGAAGCGGTGTGGTGGCCTGGCTCCTGCTCATCATCCAGGATAATGTCGTCCTCTTCATTCTCCTCTCCCCATCCACGCACAACAGGGATCCCAGAAAGGTTTAAAGCACGCTCTTCTTGCTCCTCCTCATCCGCCCCGGCACCATCCTCCTCTGACTCCTCTTCAGACTCCTGTTGTTGACTTGTCTCAGATAGAGTAGCCCCCCCTGGGAATTCATCCAGCATTGCGACTTCCTCATCTTCCCGCTCCTGCTCCTCCACAGCCTGATCAATGACACGACGCAATGCACGCTCCATAAAGAAGGCATAAGGTACCATGTCACTGATGGCGCCATGGCTGCGACTGACCAGTTTGGTGATCTCCTCAAATGGCCGCAGAAGTATGCATGCGTCGCGCATGAGCAGCCACTGGCACGGTGAAAAAAAACCCAGCTCCCCAGAACCGTTTCTTTCGCAGAGTTCATACAGGTAGACGTTAACTGCACGTTTCTGCTGGAGCAGCCTATCAAGCATATAGAAGGTTGAGTTCCATCGCGTCGGGCAATTGCAAATAAGACGTCTGACCGGCAGATGGTGTCGCCGCTGAATGTCAGCAAGGCGAGCCATGGCCGTGTAAGATCTTCTGAAATGGGCCGAGATTTTCCTTGCCTGCCGCAAGATGTCCTGGACCCCAGGGTATTTGACAAGGAATCGCTGCACGACCAAGTTTAAGACGTGTGCCATGCATGGCACGTGCGTGATTTTGCCCTGTTTCAATGCGCTAAGCAGATTGGCACCGTTGTCACACACCACTTTACCAACTGTCAAATTGAGCGGTGTTAGCCACTGATCTGCCTGTGAACGCAAAGCTGAAAGGAGTGCCGGGCCAGTGTGGCTCTTGGCTTCCAGGCACAACAGACACAGCACGGCATGGCAACGTCTCACCTGGCATGTGGAATAGGTTCTGGGGAGCTTGGGCGGTGCAGCGGAAGAGACGCTAGCAGCGGAAAAGGAGGAGGCAGCTGAGGAAGAGAGGGAGGAGGATGGAGTAGGAGGAGGAGGAGAAGAAGAGTCAGGCCTGCATGCAATCCGTGGCGGTAAAACCAAATCTACACGGGTGCCACGGGTTACATGCTTGACGGCCGTCAGAAGGTTCACCCAGTGGGCAGTAAAAGTGATATACCTTCCCTGCCCGTGTTTGCTAGACCACGTGTCTGTGGTCAGATGTATCTTGGCACCGACACTGTGTGCCAGAGATACATTCACTTGCCGCTGAACATGGCCATATAGCTCTGGGATGCCCTTCTCTGAGAAATACTTCCTTCCTGGGACCTTCCATTGTGGTGTTCCAATGGCCACAAATTTGCGAAAGGCCTCCGAGTCCACCAGTTTATATGGCAGTAGTTGGCGGGCTATGAGTTCTGACAAGCCAGCCGTCAACCGTTGGGCAAGAGGGTTATCCGGCGTCATCATTTTTTTACGCTCGAACATTAGGCCCACGGAAGCCTGCCTTTTTGCAGAAAAACGTGAGCTTGGCGTGATGGAAGGTGGAGTGGAGGACAATTGTGAGGAGAGAGGAGAAGGAGAAGTAGAAGACGAGGCTGGACGGTGAGAGCCTGCAGTGTGGCTTTGTGTGTTCCGTTGCTCCCATTGGGCTCGGTGATGGCTCTCATGTGCCTTCTTAAGGCGGTCGTCCCTAGGTGAGTGTTGGGCTTACCGCGACTAATGCGTTGACTGCAAAGATTGCAGATGGCAACGCTATTGTCAGCAGCGGACACGTTAAAAAAAGCCCACACTGCGGAGCCATGTGCCGGTGTCCTGGGAGCGCCAGATGTGACCGTACATGGTCGATGACTCGCTCCTGATACATTTGCAGTCTGCTTTGTCCCTCCTGTGCAATGTAAGTTATTCCTGCTTCTCCTCCCTATCTGCTGGTCCATATCTCCCTCTGAACTCCCCTCCTCTTCCTCTCTTGTGGGCACCCACGTGACATCACTAGACATGTCATCATCAACGTCACCTTCATCACCCCTATAAGTAGAGATCTCGGAGTAGGCAGCAACACCGGGGACCAACCTCCTCCTTGGGCTGATCTGGGTACTGTCATCAGACTGCTGAGTAGCGGTTGTTGCTACCTCCTCTTCCTGATCCAATACCAAGAGTGGCTGCGCATCAGAAATGTCCTCTTGATATGGATCGGAAAATAATTCCTGTGACTCAAGCGGAAGGTATGTGGTGGTGGTGGTGGTGGTGTTGTTGGTGGTAGTGTCTTTGGGGGTGCACATAGCAGAGAGTGAAGAAGAGGGTGCAGATCGAGAGGATGAGGAGGGTGCAGAAGAGTAAGGCTGAGTGAGCCACTCAACCAAGTCTGGTGCGTCCTTTAAAGTAATTGAACGCACCTTCTGCAACTTCCCACTTTGGCTCAAGGCTGTTGCTCCTGCCCTACCCCTACCACCCCTGCGGAAAGGCCTGCCTCTTCCTCTGCCTGTCATTTTTTAAATCACCCTGTGACAAAACTCCTAGTCCCTATACCAATGAAGGACTGCTGCAGTATAGGGCAGCAGTCAGCAGTAGTGCACCTCAACCCTATCTATTGTGGACCGATAGCGGTCCTTACAGAACAGCAGACTGTACCGCACTCAACCCTATGTACTGTAGCACCCTAGACCAAGTTACCAGTCCTTATAAGAACTTTTGTGGACCAAGCAGGTTGTGTGTTAGTGATTAGCAGACTGTACGTCAGTCCCTATACTGCTGAAGGACTGCTGCAGTATAGGGCAGCGGTCAGCAGTGGTGCACCTCAACCCTATCTATTGTGGACCGATAGCGGTCCTTACAGAACAGCAGACTGTACCGCACTCAACCCTATGTACTGTAGCACCCTAGACCAAGTTACCAGTCCTTATAGGAACTTTTGTGGACCAAGCAGGTTGTGTGTTAGTGATTAGCAGACTGTACGTCAGTCCCTATACTGCTGAAGGACTGCTGCAGTATAGGGCAGCGGTCAGCAGTGGTGCACCTCAACCCTATCTATTGTGGACCAATAGCGGTCCTTACAGAACAGCAGACTGTACCGCACTCAACCCTATGTACTGTAGCACCCTACACCGACCAAGTTACCAGTCCTGATAAAGAGCTTTGTGGAACAAGTGAGTTGTGAATGATTAGCAGACTGCAGCAGAAGGGCAGCAGTCAAGTATAATATTCTTTCTATATTTGGAAGAAAGAATATTATACGTGTACAAGCCTATTACCGTACCACTGATACCAGTCCTGAAAAGAACCTTTGTGGAACTAATAGTAACAGCAAGTCTTTAAACTGACCCTCACTGCCTGACAACACTGCTTCCTTCCTGTCCCTATACAAAGTGGCAAAAAAGAGTAGACTGGAACGATTAGTGGTTACTGGAACAGCTATTTTGTGGACCTGATAGTAACAGCTAATGATGATGATGATGATGATGAAAGACTAATCTGGCTGTCCCTGCAGCACACACCGTCCTTTCCCTTTCTCTAAACTGACAAAAGACACTCAGGCTGCTGCAAGAATCAGTAGCACAGCAAACCTATATACACCTAACACCTATACCAGTCCTGAAAAGAACTTTTGTGTACCAAATAGCTAGCGTTTTATCTGTCCCTACTCCACACAGCAACCTTTCCCTATAGTGACAGAAGAAAGAATGTAAAATGGCCACCGGATCGGGTGTATTTATAGGTTAGGGGGAATGTCCAAGTGTCCATGTGCTGTCATGTCTCAATTGGCTGTCCTGTACCCCATGATAGACGTGTCATCATAGGTCAAAGTTCTTTTACACATTAAACACGTAAGTCCGCCGGGGCGAACTACGAAAAAAAAACAAAAAAAAACGAGCGAACGAGCGGACCGCGAACGACCGAAATTCGCCGCAAAACGACCGCCGGGCGAACCGTTCGGCCATCACTAGTCCCAATCACTCACCAGGCTCTGTGGGATCGAGACATTATTTAAATGATTGGTTTTCCATAATTTCAAGGAAATCTTGTACTATCCCAAGCAATACCCATATAGAAGAAGTGGCACCTTGGGTACTGCTGAGGGATGCGCTCCTTGAAGTTTACCTGGGGGGGTTGCCAGGGCTGGACTGGGAGAAAAATTTGACCCTGGACTTCATCCAGACCGGCCCACTTTAATTTTGCAAATACGCCAAAAACAGTATATAAACTGTATGCAATTGGGCAAAAAAGCCCCTAGAGAGCCCCCCTTACATCAGGGTCCCCAGAAAGCCCCCCACTTACATCAGGGTCCCCAGAGAGCCTCTCCTTACATCAGGGTCCCCATATAGCCTTCCCCTTACATCAGGGTCTCCAGAGAGCCCCTTTTACATCAGAGTCCCCAGAGATCATCCGCCTTACATCAGGGTCCCTAGAGAGCCAACCCCTTACATCCGGGTCCCCGCAGAGCCCTCCCCCTTACATCAGGGTCCACAGAGAGCCTCTCTCTTACATTAGGTTTCCCAGAGAGCCTCTCCTTACATCAGGGTCACCAGAAAGAGGGCAGGTAATGGGCTGGGACCCTGTGGTTGGGTATTCCTGGACTGACTCGGGGCTATGGGCCCCAGATTCGGGGCTATAGCCCCAAAAGTCCCCCCCAGTGATGCCACTGGCTGTCACTGAAACCGGCCCACTGAGCCATTGGCCCACCGGGAAACTCCCTATAGTCCCTATGGCCAGTACATGCCTGGGGGTTGCTGAGTGGCTTTTCAGCACAGTAGCGATGTTGACCATATGATTACCTTGATTGCTGGGGGTCTCTTACAGATTCTTGCTCCCCCGAGGAAGGAACGCAGTCCATTTAAAACACGTTAGGAGTAATGACAACTGTACCCAACATGCTCGGATCATTATCATGGCCTGAAATCTTATTTTTATTTCTGTCTATGCTATTTTAGCATGTTTCTAATAAGTTACTTTTTAGATGGCTTCCTGTGCATTGTGGGTGCATGGGCGCTGCCCCCCTATTCCTGTAGCCACTCCCCTATCCATGCACCTGGCCCCTTTCAGGATGCCAGACACATGGCGGGTGGGGGTGTTTTGTTTTTTAAGCACCTGATTAGAGGCAGAGGCTCTAATAGGCTTCAAAAAAGGTGGGCTTGGGGCACAGAGTGTGCGCCCCGATCCCACCCAATTGTGTGACCACAGCGAATTCATTTTCGTTATTTTTCAGACCTGTTTCCCAATTCGTCAAAGCACCAGACGTTCCTATTGGATGCCTAGCTGTGCTTTGGCAAGCGGAGGAAGCATGAGGAGTGGACACCTCCGCTTCTGCCTGCACTGTGGAGGAGAGGAAAGCGGAGCCAGAGTAGGATCCTCTCCACAGCGCAGTAAGTGCAGTGACATGAGCCACCCACATGGGGAGGGGGGTCAGTGCTGCAAGAGCCACAAGCCACCAGCGGGGGGTTCTGCCAGTGTCACCAGTTCCGCGAGTCATGTGCATGGGGGGTTGGTGCTGCCAGTGCCACGAGCCACACGCGGGGGTGTGATGGGTTCTGCCAGTGCCACTAGTTCCGCGAGGCATGGGGGGTTAGTGCTGCCAGTGCTGCGAGCCACCCATGGGGGGGGTGGTGAGTGCTGCCAGTGCCACCAGTGCCGCAAGCCATCAGCGCGGGGGGGGGGGGGCGTAGGTGATTGGTGGTAGCCGACAGCTGAGCGGACAGCTTTGAGAAGGAAGGGCTGAGACCAGCCCTGACAAGAAACACAAGATCTCCATCTTCCCCACTGACAGAAAGGTAATCTGCCTTGTTTACATAGGAAGACCGCCGTTCCATCAGCCTTGGGAACGGTTGCGGGGTGCAGGTGGACATCGGGTCCGCCAGACCCACAGATTGGCTCCCGCTGTGTCCAATCACTGTGGGCTGCCGGTGGCCTGCGCGACGCAGACTCGAAGAAGAAAATCACGACAGGTATGTGATTTTGCACTTAAGGGCCGTCCTGCTACAGTACATGTACATGTACGTGGGGCGGTTCTTAAGCGGTTAAGCAACACATTTTTACGGTGCCGATAACAGAAAATGGAGGACAAAGCAATAATCTGTTTTTAGCCACCTTCTGCAATGAAATTGATCTTGGCACTCCTGTTTTTAATAATTTACAGAGTAGAGCACTCCGGGTGATCCTTGTGTCTTATCCCAATCTGCCTTGATGGGACTTATGGCAAGCTGTTGGACCTTGTTGTTTTTTTAATAGGCTGACTCTATATATTCATGATATCTTTGCTATGTAAGCTATCTCTGTATTGAAATTGACACAATTCTTCAATTTTTGCTTGGTAAACGAACAGAATTTGAACTTTTCACTTTACATCATGTTACAGGCTTTCATTCTACTCCTGAAGAAGATCTTAATTCTTGAAACGCGTCAACGCTCCATAAGTTATATTTCCTTATATACTGTAATTAGGTAACAATTATGTTGTTATGAGGATAGAGGAATACATAGCCGATGATGTAATTATGTAAATGGTTGATTTTCTCTTGAAGAACCAATGTCAGCCATTATACATTTAAGACTGGTGTTTTTATCAATGTCTTGTAATGCAAAACTTTTATATGTGTAGCGCCCTGCTCCTAATAAGCAAACGCTATTGTTTTTGTAAATTTAAGTTTGTCTGAAGCTGCAGTTTGGCTCAGACTAATTATGTCGAAGTTCTGGTTTCTGTACCAGTTCAGCTGGGTTGTGCTAGTTTCCACGTGGCCGTGGGTGTCGCTGTCACCACTGGTAAGTGTTGCAAATGCAAGAGGCTGAACGTATTGGGTACCCCTTTTACTCAGAAATAGCCCAGTGGGAGTGGTTCACCTGCTGTGCATTCTGGGTAAGGGTACTTAAGGTACAGACGCCATATTTTTGGGGTCCGTTATCCTGACCTCGTGGCGCTCCTGGCCTGAGGTGCGTGTTGCCTGTCTCTATGTCTCTGGGCCGGCTGGCCCAATGCTTTGTAACTGAAAGGGTGGGCCCAAAAGTCTTGGGGCCTACCGATCCAGGGGTGGTCCTGTGTTGTGTTTGCCTGTGGGGAGAAGCCAAGCAACTGGAGGATCCAGGGGAGGACTTTTTCAGGAGAGGACCGAGCAACAAGGCTGGTATTTCTGGAAGAGCCTGGAGACCCAGTTGGAGGATGCATCCCGGGTCAACTACCACACAGTACCGCCGGACTGGCTGAAAGAAACTGGTTCTGTGTGACAGTTCTTTAATTTCTCAAAAAGCTGATGGTTGTACCTCCCTGTGGCAGAGGATTCACAATGATTCCATTATACTGACAAGTCTGTGGCAGAGACTTTGTTCAACCATCTCACCTGCTGCTAGGTCAGTGAGAGAGGCCTATCCAGTGGTTGCTAGATCCAGCCTGTGGAAACCATTTGTCCTCTGGATCAAGGAAATACCTCTAACCCGCAATTATATGGTACCTGAATTCCCCTTAACCCTCTATCCCTCTATTGAAAAACTTCATGTTCTTTCAAATAAATCTTTGAAAAAAGGATTAAGTGTTGGAGCTAACATTCTTCAATCCACTCCACAACGGGACCCCTAAAGCCCCGTACACACGAGCGGACTTTTCGACATCCAAAGTCTGACGGAATGATTCCGTCAGACTTTTCGATCGTGTGTGGGCTGCAACGGACTTTTGATTCGCAAAAGTCTGACAGACTTTAGAAATGAAACATGCTTCAAATTTTTCCGACGGAACTCCGCCAGACCCAGTTCCTACCAAAAATTTGCTCGTGTGTGTGCTATTCCGACGGACTAAAACCGACGCTAGGGCAGCTATTGGCTACTGGCTATGAACTTCCTTCTTCTAGTCCAGTCATACGTCATCACGTTCGAATCCGTCTGAGTTTGGTGTGATTGTGTGTGGCCAAGTCCGCTCAGTCGAAAAGTCCGTCAGAACTCTGTCGGAACTCCGGCAGAACTCCGGCAGAACTCCTTCGGAAGTCTGTCGGACATAAGTCCTTTCGTGTGTACGCGGCATAAGATGGACACAGTGAGCAGGTGAGGTAACGGTAAGCCCAACAAAATCCAGAAGCTCTTTCGGGGGTAAGTGCTACATGTGGGGGCTCGTCCCGGATTTGCCGTTACCTCTCGCAAGTCAAGGAAACTATTCACTGGGAACCTATGCAATAGAGGGTGCTGGACTGCTCCATACTTTTTTCACAAGGGGTTAATTGTGGGTTACTGCCTGGCGTGTGAGCTGTGGGTGGAGTCAAGAAAGCCCGGGAGTTACGTGACCAGAGGAGCCAGTAGGAGGAGCCTTCCATCTACTTGCTGCACGGGATAACGCGTGGGTGTCTAAACATTCAGAGGGAAGGATCTGTCTGTTGCTGAAATGTTCAGAATGCCAGGAATGCAGTCTGCTATGGGGCCCAAGATGTTCTCTGGGGGTACCACTACAAGTGTCAGATTGCCTGGAACATTGTTGACAGACACTGAAATTCACCTGAAACCACAGGGGCGTTTCGTACTGTACACGACAGGAGATGTCGAGGCCTTGGGCATGTTGTGTAACAGGTGCGAGGGACTGGTCGCAAACCCTCGTCCATTTGTTCGATGCCTACACTGCAGGAGTACCTGTTCACACCCACCGTGCCACCTCGTGCCTACCGGATGGATTGGGCCACGGGCATTGCCACTGAGGAGACCGCTACGTTCACTCCTACGGTCGGGCCTACATTCTCAAAGCCTGCTACAACAAGTGTTCCCGAGGGAGATGGTGCTGTTACTGCCACCAGAGGAACAACAGTGGACATCGCTGAAGCCGCCACTTCTACCACTACCCACTTCACTGCACCTGCCCAAAGGAAAGTGGGATATGTGAAAGCCTCTCGCGGCCATGGTTGAGGCCTACCTCAGAGATTGCCTGAACCGGATTCGGATAAAGAGATCACTCCAGAGGAATCCACGACAGGAACGGGTGAGAAATCTGGGGAAAATGTTCATAGAGGGACAGTGTGTAAATATGTACCCACAGAACTCTCTGATGTATCTGGAGATGATGACCTTTTTGAGACTATGTCCCAGGAGATACTGTGGGCAAATGCTGATGATGTTGCCTCAGCGTGTAACGTATCTGCCTGGATATCCCTGAACTCGGCGAGTACATCACCTCGGGTGGAAACCCCTGTCACTACTAGCGAGACTTTGCCCAAAGATGCCAGTTTGCTCGGGTCAAAGAAGTTACCCATTTATGCTATGGTGCAAAAGTCGCTGATTTCATGTGTGCCCCCTGGATTGGGAAGCGCCCGATCTCTGCTGAGACTTGCCCGATCACAAAGGTTACTAAACAAACGGATGGCCACAGAGTAAGGGCTCGAGTTTCCTTACGTGCCCAAAGAAGTTATTCAGGAGATCGATAGGAACAGAGAAAGTTAGTACGCCGAAAATGTTTGGGACTATTTAAACGTGCCAAAGCCCTTCAGAAAGCCAGGGTGTTCTTCCAGCATGGATGATCGGTTTACCGGATGTCTTCTACATTGGAGCTACGGGAGACACATCTATGCAGACAAAGTAGTCATTTGCCGACCGGGCAAAGATAACATTGTGTACTTTATCACAACTGTGGATGCTAAAGTGAAAGCTGTAACTTTGCCTAATCCCCGCTTTTATTGGTGATCGAATACAGTAACTGTTCTGTTGATGTCAGTTCAGGAACTCTTAACCTACAAGAACTGTGGGGAGTATAGCCAGGTAGTTTTAGCTCATAGAGAAAAGCTTTGGGTCAAGATTATCTGCCTGCCACAGTACTTGTATAAAGGACTTGCATTATGATGTTCTGCCACTAGATGGTAGAAGTTTGCACAACAGAGGTTGAACTTTTGCACTTAGTCACTACAGACAAAGCAGGGGAAAGAAATTATAATTTCCACCAGCTTCCTACCGTGTATACTGATTTGTGTGTTCTTGTTCTTTCTGTGTGTTTTGTTTTTAGGATTCATCTGGATCTACTATCAAGCTGCTGGAGAGTGGGTGACCTAGATAGATAGCTAGGTGTTGGGAGTTATAGAGAGATATTTCGTCCCTAGATAATCTTACATATGATGCAGATGCGGCCAATGGGATCTTTAAGCTGACAGCCCTGGGCGCCGAGGACTAAAAAGATTTTGAAATGCATCACTGAGACAGCCACCTTCTCCATGCTCCTCAATTGACCAACAGAAGCATCAAAACTAGCTTTTCCATGAGACTGCAACCTACCAAAGTCTGGAAAGGTGTTACATAAACTCCTCTTTAAGGTGCCCTCAAGATATTTTATCCTCTGCTCCCTCTGTGAGGACGGGATAAGTTCCAAGACTTTCCCCTTGTAACAGTGGTCAAGGAGGGTTGCCAACCAATAATAATCCTTGTCCGTGATGCCACAAATTCTCGGGTCCTTTCACAGGCTTTGAAGAATAAGGGAGCCCATGTAGACTCCTCAGGGTCACAGTATCTAGGACTGCCTCCTCCCAGCCACGTATTACTGCCGGGGTTTTTGGGGACTGAAAACCATCTCTTAAGGTTTGACGTAGGTCGTCCTCTGCTTGTTTGCCTCCAAAACTGCCAGAATCCTCCTCCTCCTCTTTTACCTATTGTGTGTTCTGTGGTGTCACAAGAATGGCGTCTGCCTTGTGAGGAAAGGAAGTCCTCCTCCCACTGTTCTGCCGCTAGTGCTCTGTCCAAAATGCCACACAGAGTATGCTCCGATAGGAACACAAGAGGGATTGTGTCACTGATGCATGCATTGTCATGGCTTACCATCCTTGACGCCTCCTCAAATTGTGACAGTACAGTGCATGCATCCTTTATCAGCAGCCATTGGAATGGGGAAAAAAGCAGAGCTGTATTGAGCCTGTCCTTGTGCCATACTCAGGTACTCATGGATGACCCTCTGCTGCATGTGCATTGCCAAAGTTGAGTTATACCTGGTGGGCATGTCACAAAACAGGCAGGCAGGTGGAATTCCTGCTGATATTCAGCCAACCACTGTGAATGACCTGGCTGTGTATGACCACCTGAAATGGCTACAGAATCGTATGGCCTGCCTTAGAAGATTATGCAAACCTGGTTACGTGTTTAAGAAATGCTGCACCACCAAATTTAGGAACATGTACAAGGCATGGCACATCTGTCAACTTTCTCTGTCGAAGGGTGGAAAGAAAGCTAGTGCCATTATTACACACTAGGGATGAGCTTGGTGTTCGATTCGAACGTATGTTTGCACGTTTGGCGAATATCGAACGTTATGGGCCATTCGCGCCAAATTCGTGTGGCGCTCACGGCCCACAATGCACTGCACCAAGCCCTCTTCATCCTCCTCATCCTCTCTCACCCAGGTTCAGGGTACTAGCAAAGCAGCTGCCAACTCATCCTCTTCCCTCGTCTCAATGTCATTAGTCACTCCTTCCCTAGACCCACCATGTCCTCCTGGGGAGTCTCCCGAACTGTTTGAGCACAGTGTTGGGTACATGCTCCAGGAGGATGCCCAGCATTTTGAAGGCTCTGATGATGATACCCAGCTAGAGGAAGGCAGTAGCGTGAGCACAGAGAGAGGGGATGCTCAAGAAGGACCGCAATCTGGCAGTCATGTTCCACCAGCTGCAGCATACTGCCAGGTTTGCTCCAGTGATGAAGAGGGAGGGGATAATGAGGTCACTGACTACACGTGGGTGCCTGATAGGAGAGAAGAGGAGGAGGCACATCTCCAACAAGGCAGGATGCCCTCCGGGGGCCAGACTAGGGGCAGCACACCGACTGAATCACATCGTGTAGGGCGCTGCCTCTGCACGTTATTCCAAAAGTTCTTTGGTGTGGGCCTTTTTTGAGACCAGTGCATCAGATCGCACCGCTGCTATTTGCAACATATGTCTCAAGCGCATCTCGCGTGGCCAAAACATCAGCCGTTTGGGCAATGGGCACCACATACTTGACCAGACATATGTTGACCTGCCATGCAGCTTGTTGGCAAGCGTACCTTAAAGACCCACACCAAAGAACAAAGCGGACCTCTCCTTGCTCCTCATCAGCTGGGATCTCCAACCCCACTAGACCTTCAGCCCTCTCTGAAACCTGCACTGAGAGGAATGAAGGTGTAGAATTAGGTGTGTAACAGCCAAGTACTTGCGGGCACTCTGCTAGCAGTACACCCACGTCCGATTATAGCAGGCAAATGTCCCTGCCCCAGCTGCTGGACCATAGAAAGAAGTTCACTCCCAGCCATCCACATGCCCAGAGGTTGAATGCTAGCTTGGCTAAATTGCTAGCACTTCAACTGCTGCCTTTTCAGTTGGTAGACTCGGCCCCCTTCCGTGAGTTCGTGCAATGTGCGGTTTCTCAGTGGCAGGTCCCCAAACGCTACTTTTTCTCACGGAAGGCGATTCCGGCTCTCTACCGGCATGTGGAAGGCAATGTCCTTGCCTCGCTGGACAGGGCGGTCAGCGGTAAGGTGCATATTACCGCTGACTCATGGTCCAGCAGGCATGAACAGGGACGTTACCTATCCTTCACGGCCCATTGGGTCACCCTTCTGGCAGCTGGGAAGGATGTAGGAGAAGGTGCAATAGTGTTGGAGGTTGTTCCGCTACCACGCCTCCAAAATGCTACTACTGGTTGTGACACACCTCTCTCCTCCACCCCCTCCTCTTCTTCTTCCTCCATGGCCTCTTCCAGTGCTCTGTCCTCGGAACCAGTGGTGCTCCATAGGCGTTCAAGGGGCTACGCAAGTACGCAGGCAAAAATATGCCATGCCGTGCTTGCGCTAGTTTGTTTGGAGGACAGGAGCCACACTGGGGCAGATATTTTGTCAGCTCTGCAGGGGCAGGCCGAGAGGTGGTTGATGCCCCGCCAGCTTAAGCCAGGAATGGTGGTTTGCGACAATGGCACCAACCTATTCTCCGCCCTCTGACAGGGACAACTGACCCATGTGCCCTGTGTGGCTCACGTCCTTAACCTGGTGGTGCAGTGGTTCTTGGGCAGGTACCCGGGCTTACAGGATGTCCTGAGGCAAGCCAGGAAAGTCTGTGCGCATTTCCGCCGATCATTTAATGCCAGTACTCAGCTGGCTGAGCTCCAAAAGGAGTTGAACCTGCCCAAGAACCGCCTTATATGTGACATGCCCACCAGGTTGAACTCAACGTTGGCCATGCTGCAGGGGCTGCACACGCAGCAGAGGGCCATCAATGAGTACCTGTGCGACTACGGCACCAGGACAGGGTCAGGGGAGCTCGTTTTTTTTTCACCACACCAGTGGGGCATGATCAGGGATGCATGCACTGTTCTGTCACCATTTGAGGAGGCCACGAGGATGGTGAGCAGTGACAGTGCATGCATCAGTGACACTGTACCTCTTGTCCACCTGTTGGAGCATACGCTGTGTGGAATAATGGACAGGGCACTTGAGGCAGAACAGAGGCAGGAAGAGGAGGACTTCCTTGCCTCTCAAGGCGCCCTTTATCCAGACAGTGTTCCTGCTGTCCCACCCATTACACAGGAAGCGGAGAAGGAGGAGGAGGATTGTGTCAGCATGGAGGTGGAGCCTGGCACTCAGCATCAGCAGCAGCAGTCTTTTAAGGATGATTTACAGTCCCAAAAAACACGTGGACTTGTACGTGGCTGGGAGGAGGTGGCTGCGGATCATGTTGTCCCTAGTGACCCAGAGGACTCCGGACCGAATTCCTCAGCTAACCTACGGTGCATGGCCTCCCTGATCCTGCAAAGCCTGTGGAAGGATCCTCGTATTCTTCGGATCGAGGAGAGGGACCATTACTGGCTGGCCACTCTCCTTGATCCACAGTACAAGGGTAAGGTTGTGGACCTTATCTTGCCGTCGCAGAGGGAGCAGAGGATAAGACATCTCCGGGGGGCCTTGCAGAAAGGTCTGTGCAACACGTTCCCAGAGACTGGGAGGTTACAAACTCTTGGTCCTGGACAACGCATTGCTGAGGCTTCGGTCAGTCACAGAAGGAGCGGTGGAGAAGGTGGCCGTCTGACCGATGCATTCAGACAATTTTTTAGTCCGCAGCCCCAAGGTATGATAGGTTCCAGCAACCATCGCCAGCGTCTGATTTACATTGTGCAGGAAAACCTAGGGGCAAGGTCAGACTTGGACACCTTTCCCACCGAAAATCCTCTGGCTTACTGGGTCTTGAGGATGGATCACTGGACAGAGCTTGCACAGTATGCAATTGAGCTACTGGCCTGTCCTACATCCAGCATTCTTTCAGTGCTGCTGGTGGCTTTGTAACCAATCACAGGGTGCGCCTGTCCACCGACTCGGTTTTTCGACTGACCTTCATAAAGATGAATCAGTCTTGGATCACCACCAGCTACCGATCACCTGAAGCTGAATATATATTTTTTTAAATGTCACATTCCTTCAAGATTGCCTATGCTGATGCTGAGTGACTGTCCTGTTTTGTTGACTGACTATCCTCTTTCTCCTCAAGGATCCCGCTGATATCTTGGAAGAACATTTTTGGTTCTGGGTGATGCCACCCGCCCAATTTTTCATCCCCTGTTTAACAGGGGCGTGTAATTACAATTTTTGATGCAATCCTTTGCAGCAGGGCTCATTCTTGCACTCCAAATAGAGTTTATGGGAGAGAAATGGAACAATTTTAGTGGTTAAACGTCACACAACACCTAGTAGATATGGCACCACATCCCTGAGAATTGAAACATGAATCAAAAGACAGGAAGGGGAATTAGGGATTTTAACGGTGCAATTGACAATTAAATAGTAAACATGATTAAATGGGATACAAAATTTATAGTACAAATATTTATTAAATTTAAAGTTAAAATCAGTAGCAAATTATGCTTAAAAAATACAGGACAATACAATGCAGTGGTTGTTCTTATTAAACACACATAGTCCCGACATGTTTCGCAATAGGTTGCTTCTTCAGGGGATGTGTGAATATTTCAACGAAATCTAAACCAAAATACAAAATAGTATAGTAAGGCCGCGTACACACGCGGGGACTGTTCGCCCAACTTTGTCCGCTGAACAGTGTTTCGGCGGACAGTCCGCTCGTGTGTGGGCTTTCAGCGGACAGTTTCAGCGAACAGTCCGCTGAACAAGGTTTTTCGGAAATTCCGTAAAACTGTCCGCTGAAACTTTGTTTCAGCGAACAGTCCCCTCGTGTGTAGGCTTGTTCGTCAAACTAAGTTCCGCGCATGCTCAGAAAGGATTTACACGCCGAAAGTTATAATGCAGTGTATAGGACGTTGTATTTTCCGTCCCGTCGTACGTGCCGTTCACGTCATCGCGCACGGTTTCAGCAAACTGTTCGTTCGTCGTGTGTGGGCATGTCCGTCCATGCTAATTTTGAGCGGACTGTTTGCTGAAACTGTTTGACGGACAAAGTTGGGCGAACAGTCCCCGCGTGTGTACGCGGCCTAACAGAATATATCACAAAATTGTATCAAAAAATTAATAGGTATGAGTGCAAGCATGAGAGAGAAAAAAAAAAAAACACACCCACCTTCGACCACTACGTAGATGATAAAGTAGGAAAATTGTCCACCTCAGGAGTTAACCACAACCATGCTGAATCGCAGGGGGCTAAAAAACCAGCCCAAAATAACTGATAAGAAAAGGTATACAAAGAAAGATAGAATTTTTTTAAGGATTTAAAATAATTAAATAAATATTAAATAAATGAATAAATATAGAGGTTGCTAAGATAAGTCAACCTAAAGGGGTAAATACCCTCTGAAATACAGAATTGGAAGAAATAGTAAAGAAGTATTTTTATTTCAGTATGTTACTTACATGAATTGAATAGTTATAAAAATATGAGCGACCGTTAGAGATTCAGCACTCAAGAAGACACACTTCCACAAAAGTACCAACTGAGCGACAAATCAAAAAGAGGACAGAAAAGAAAATTAGAATGAATGGGTAAATAAAATATATAGGTATACACATACATATACATATACATAAGAATGCATGTACATATATATATATATATATATATATATATATATATACACACACACACACATAAACACACAAACACACAAGCACACACTAGGAGTTAAAGAGTGACACCCCAAAGCATAGGGTTTTAAGCTAATGAATAAATGCGGAGGTGATAAGAACCGTAGCAATAGCCCAAGTATATAAAGTCTATATGGCAAGACCTCAACCAAAAAAAGGGGAAAAGTTAAAAGTGCATGTAGGAAGAAAACAAATTAGCTATGCAAAGCGTTGAAAAATCAATAAAGAAAGGAAACAGATTCAGGCAGTAGAGAATATCGGCTATAGTAATGTAAGAAAAATGTAACGATTAGCTTACTGAAAGAAACGAGGTCTGGAGAATCAAGCGTCACCCTTGGCTGCAGCTAGCAAGGAATGACAGTGTCACGCTGGCTTTTTATAAGCCCCGCCATCAAGCCGGCGTCTTACGTAGTCGGCTTGATGCGGACAAAAGGAGCGCTAGTGCACATGCTCGCCAGTAGGACGAGACTAAGCAGGCCTACAACTCCCATAGTGCCTCAGGCCGGCGGGCGGGGGTAAAGGGGACGAACAGTGCCTTGGTCGCAACCCTCCATGAGGGGCGGCGGCATGCAAGAACGCAACCACCTATCCACCCGCCCACTCAGGCATAAAGAGACAGAGAGACGATGGAAAAAACAGGAAGGGGAGGGATGACCAAAATGTGGCCAATCCCTCCAACCGACCGGAGGGGAGCATCGCAGCGCTGAAAAGGGGCAGCGGCACTCAAGGCGCCTATGCCCCCGGGCGTCCGTGCGAACAGCATTGATGGAGAAACCAGAGAGGTGGACAGTCGCGGCGGGAAGAAAAAAGAGGGAAATTTTTTTTATTTTTTTTAATAATTAAGAATAATAAATTATAAATAAAGAGTAATAGATAATAATTAAATAAATGATAAATAATAGTAAATAGTGAATAAAAAAAAAAAAAAAAAAATATATATATATATATATATATATATATATATATATATATATATATATATATATATATATATATATATATATATATATATAAATATAAATAATAATAAAATAAATAAATAAATAAATAATAATAAAAATAAATAAATTAATAAATGAAAAAATAGAAAATAATAATAAATAAATAAAATAAGGTAAGAAGAGGATTTTTTTCTCTGAAACTGCACATCATAATATTGCAAACAGTGATATATTATTATATTATTGTTGTCACAGTTATTACAAACAAATCAATACATACATATTACAGATTATACAGTAATGCAATTAATGAAAAAACACAAAAAAAAAAAACACACATTCCCCTCTCAAAAGGGCGATCAACAGAACTAGAGGACCGGGACAGAGATTCACAAAAACGGTTTAAAGCTTAAGTTTTCATTAAAGCCAGGCGGGATTGTGGCCCTTAAATTGAAGATCCATTCAGCTTCATGCTGAAGTAGGATATTATCCACACTACCCCCTCTCGAATCTAGAGGAATATGCTCTAGTGCGGAGAAAGTGATGAATTGGGAATTGAAGGCATGGAAGAGGCCAACATGCCAGCTGATGGCCGTCTCCATTCTCTTTTTAATAATGGGTTTAATATGATCCTTGATTCTAATACAGAATTGTCGCTTTGTTTTGCCTACATAAAATCCGCCACAAAGGCAGCGGGCAAGATAGATAATGCCCTGTGTTTGGCATGTGACTCGATGTCTAATAAAGTGCCATCTACCATTTGGCAGTTTAAATTTTGTATGTGAGTTGACATAGCAGCAAACATCACAATTCCCACATGGGAAGGTGCCGTTGACTACTTTGCTAACATTCAAATTTATTTGTTCAAAGTGACTGTGCACTAGTTTGTCTTTGAGAGAGGGAACTCTCTTAAAGGTGACTTCGGGGAAGTCTTTGATATATTTCTTGGTAGTGGGGTCAGCTAAAAGAAGTGGCCAAAACTTATGTAGAATTTCCTTAAACTTATGATGCTGATTAGAATAACGGGTAATTATCCTAACCGATTCATTTGTATTGGAACGTCGAGTAGAAAAAATAAGAGATGTTCTAGTTTTGGGTTTGACACGGTTATAAGCTCGTTTCAAGCATTTATGACTATAACCTCTTTTTCTCAATCTTTGGTAAAGATCATCGGCTGCTGATTGGAAATCAGAGTTTTTGCTACAGTTTTGCTTTAAGCGCAAGTATTGGCTATAGGGGATACTATTGACCAAGGAGGTTGGGTGAAAACTAGTAGCGTGTAAAACCGTATTTCCGGCAGAAGGTTTCCTGAACAGGAAAGAGTTAAGTCTGCCTTCATTGTCCAAAGAAATGGTTAGATCCAAAAAATTAACTTTGGATTGACTGTATTGCATAGTGAATTTCAAATTGAAGTTATTAATAGAGATCAGTTCAAAAAAGTTTTTTAGTTCCATTTCCGTGCCTGACCAGAAAAAAAGAACATCATCGATATAACGAAACCGTGAAACGATTTTGTCCAAAAACGGTGACAAATCTTCTCTAGAAAAAGTTTCTTTTTCCCACCCCCCCCAGGTACAGGTTGGCGTACGATGGGGCACATTTAGGCCCCATCGCAACCAGTTTGCAGTGTTGTGGCACCAGCACCAGTGCCACCAGCCCAATTTTCAGCCCCTGTTTAACAGGGTTGTTTAATTACAGTTTTTGATGCAATGCTTTGCAGCAGGGCCCAATACTGCACTCCAAATAGAGTATATGGGAGAGGTTGCAGTGTCGTGGCACCAGCACCAGTGCCACCAGCCCAATTTTTCAGCCCCTGTTTAACAGGGGCGTGTAATTACAATTTTTGATGCAATGCTTTGCAGCAGGGCTTATTCCTGCACTCCAACTAGAGTATATGGTAGAGGTTGCAGTGTCATGGCACCAGCACCAGTGCCTAAGGCCCAATTTTTCAGCCCTTGTTTAACAGGGGCGTGTAATACAATTTTTGATGCAATGCTTTGCAGCAGGGCTCATTCCTGCACTACAACTAGAGTATATGGAAGAGGTTGCAGTGTATAGGCCCAATTTCTCAGCCCCTGTTTAACAGGGGCATGTAATTACAATTCTTGATATAATATTTCACAGCAGGGCCCATTCCTGAGTAACTGTGAGGACTTATAGTGTTGTGGCACCAGCACCAGCACCACCACCACAACCACCAAAGGCCCAATTTTTCTACCACTGTTCAACATTGGCATGTAATTACAATTCTTGATAAAATCAGTCACAGCAGGGCGCTCCAGCGCCCACCAAGAGTCACTTTGAGGGCTTACAATTTTGTGGCAAAACCAACACCTTGTTCTGCCATTTCTGCAGAGCATATAGGGCAGACCCCTACTTTCAAACATCCAACTTACAAACGTCTCCTACTTGCAAATGGAAGGAGTCAACAGGAAGTGAGATGAAAAAAGACGGACAGCCAAAAAAATTATACAGGGGTGATAACCCTTCCCTATGTTTTCCAAAAAGCTTAAAAATAGATTTTTTGACTGGAGCTACATTTTAAAAATGTACCAGTTAAAAATTACAAACAGATTCTACTTAACACAACAAACCTACACAGTCCCTGTCTTGTTTTCACCGCCTGTATACTGCTGTTCTGAGTATATAGGGCCTGGGGGCCCCACGCCTTTCCTTTTTTTTATTTGGCCTACGGGGTTCCCCTTAATATGCGTACAAGACCCAAAGGGGCTGGTAATGGGCAGGGGGCTACCCATGCCATTTTTCTCAATGATTTTCATCCGTATTGCTGGAACCAGATATAACATTAAAACCGCAAGCAGTTTTAAATTACTTTTTTTCCGTAAAATGTCATTTTGTGCAGGGACTGTTCTAAACACAGGAAACACGTACCACTTCACAGGCATACTATAGAGACCCCCCAGGCACGATATTTAAAGGAATGTTTCACTTTTTTTTCACTTTAATCATCATTAAAATCAGTGCTCCTGAAAAAAACTGCAGTTTTTAAAAACATTTTAGGCATTGACCCATGTCCCCTGGGGCAGGAGCCTGGTCCCCAAACCCTTTTTAGGACAATATCTTGCATATTAGCCATTAAAATTAGCACTTTTTATTTCGAACATTTGAGTCCCATAGACTTCATTGTGGTTCTAAAGTTCGTACAAATTTTCGTCCGTTCGAAAGTTCTGGTGCGAACCGAACCGAGGGGGTGTTTGGCTCACCCCTAGTGGCAACAGAGTATGGACTTGAGTTTCTGTATTTGCCCAAAGAGATAATGGACATTGTAGAGGAAAATCGTGAGACGTGGTATGCAGAAGATGTCTGGGACTACCTTAAAATTACAAAGCCACTTCGTAAGAAGGCATTCTGTCGGGAGATGTATGAACGCTTTCTGGGGTGTCTGCAGCATTGGAGCTATGGTCGGCATATCTACGCGGATAAAGTTTTCATTCGCAGGCCAGATAAGATAGTGCAGTGTACTTTATCACAACTGTGGATGAGCATGGAAGAGACTTAGTTTTGCTGGATCCCCGATTCTACTGGTGAACTGTTTCTGAACTGAGTCTTTGAATGCAAGAAGAATTTCTCTCCCTCTTTTTTGCACTTTTTCTTGAAAGAACAAAGACTGTGGGTAGATAGACAGGTCAGTTGCCAGAGAGCTGCATGTCAAAACTACCACATGGGTCAGTTACAGTGACTCTGACCACTAGGTGTCATGGGTCAGCGCAAAATAAAGTGGTTTTATTGTTTTAGAAGAAAAAAAAAACATAAGTCGTTTTAGAAGAGGAAAAGGAGTTTTGGGTTTAGAGGAGAGATCATCTGTCAAGCTGCCGGAGAATGGGTGGTGTAGATAGATAGGATTGGGTGGTATGTGTATAGTCTGTTAATGCAACTGTTTTATGTGACAAAGTTTAAATATGTTTGCTATTTCCTTCCCTTCTCCTTTCCCAAAACCCCAAAAAGCTCAGGTACTTAAACATTTTTTTTGTAGTGATAAGAGTTTTTTTAGCTAGACAATGAGGACATCATCTAAATGACCTGGGGGAGTGTGTAGCGCCGGTACTCCTGAAGAGTACACGCTATGTCTGTAAATTTAGTTTTTTCCCAAGACTATAGTTGAGTCTTGGGGTTAATTGTTCTAAATTGTGGTTTTGGCATCCATTTGGATGGGCTGTACTAATGTTCTGCCTGGTCATAGGTGTAGGTAGCACCTTTGACAGGCATTAGAACGCAGTCTGGTTGGATGCAATGGGTACCAATCTCTCTCTCTGAGCCAGTCAATGGGTGCGTTGTCTCACTGTGCATTCCGGGAGAGGGTACTTAAGGTGCTGAAGTCATGTGGTTCCGGGTTCCGGTCCAGAAGTATGTTCTGACTCCATGGTCCTGGTCCTCCTGACCGGCCTCTAGAGGCCCTCGTGGCCTGGGGTGCGGATCCATCCATTTCCGAGTCTCGGAACTGGCTTGTCCAAGGCACAATAACTGGAAGGAGGATTCTGAAGTGGTCTGATGTCATCTCGGGTTTTGGAGAGGCCCAGCAACTCTTCATGCAACCAGAGGAGGACTCTTCGGAAGAGGGCCACGCACGAGGCTGGCTGTTCGTTAAGAGCCTAGATGCTAAGCTGTATGGACACTAATTGAATCCGCATTTCTTGCTGGACCAGCTGCAAGATACTGGCACCGTAGGAAGGTTCCTATTCCTATCCTTCTGTTACAACTAAGTTCCTGTGAGAGACTTTCTGTGTTCAACTAAAAGTTTGCAACCAAGTCTGTGGCAGAGACTTTGCTAATTTTGAGTCATTTGTCGGCTGCTAAGTCATTTAGGATTTTTCCGACAGTGGAAATATCCAGTTGCGAGTGGCTATTCCCTGGATTGCCTAGAGAGAGACATTTATTAAGTGTCAGCAGTTTCAAAGTGCCTGAGCTTCCATACCTATACCCTCTATTTCCAACTGAGAGACTGTGTTTCTGTTTAAGCAAATAAAAATTCCTAAAGGAATTCAAGTGTCGGTCTCTGTAATTATTGGGCTATCAACCTCGGGAACCCCTAGACAAGAACGACGAGTTACAAGGCAAAGAGGTAAACGGTAAGCCCAAGAAAACCAGCCGCTCCTTCGGGGGTCAGTGCTATACATATTTCCATAGCAGTGTTAGGTGCCTGCTTGTTGATGGCATGGCTAACATGGCAATATGTAATTTTTTGTACAAACAGGAAATATTGTTTTGACTTTGTTCTTCATATGACACTGGGCTGAGAACAGATCCAAGATGGCATTGCTGAACATGGAGGGCCTGATCACACTGGGAACTTTATGATTGAGTTTATCGTTTTTTTCTCAGATTGGTTTAAAATTCAGCAAATGGCAATTTCAAAGTTAGAGTAGATGCTTTCTGCAGACTTAGAATCAGGGCCGTCTTTAATATTGATTGGACCCTGGGCAAAACTTTTCTTGGGGCCCCAGCTAGCAGCTAGACTCAAAATCTGTTTACCGAATCAGAGGCAGCTATTGCGATTGGTTGCCACAGGTTACAGTGTATCATTACCATTCACTGACTGGTTGCTAGAGGTTACATCACACATTACAGCTCACTGATTAGTTGCTAGAGGTTACAGCACAGGATTTCTGCTTGTTGATTGGTTTCTAGAGATTACTGTGGATATGACCTCAGGGGGGCATGATATCCCCTATTTACATATGAATGCCGGTAATTTACATGTAAATGCAGGGTCTGCAGGTGAGTCATCTGTACACAACAATAAGGCAGAGCTGGGCAGCATTAATTGCAGCACTTCACATTGAGATATCGGGACACAGCACAGGATTAAAACCTCAGGGGATGAGGGAATTTAAACCAGGATAGTTGGCAAGTATGAGGAAGCCACTTTGGGCCCCACAACAATGACAGGGCCCAGGGCAGCTGCCCCTTTTGCCCTGCATTAAAAACGGCCCTGCTTAGAATACAGCCATTGCTTAGAAACAGACTTGAAGTATAAGATAATCATATTACACACACTGCCGACTGACTCACACGGGAGGGGTGCGTCCTCTTCTCCATTTCCCCAGAGTTAAGGCAGAAGGACCCTACCAGACCAACTCATCTTTACATAGGTGGTCTACAAGCATGCAGAAAATCACAGTGTGATTTGCAAAATTAAGGGGCATATTTATAAAGCAGGTAATGTGGTCAACAAACATTCACTGCATGTGAATCTTTCAGGTGTATGTGTTGGTGATTGGTCAAACAAAATTAAGTGTCCTGAATCAACACATATTACATAGTCAATGCAAAATAACGTTTTTTAATAAAAAAATTAACAAAAACCTATCAAACGTAAATGTATAACCTTGTAAACTTTCAGAAAAAAAAAAAAAAAATTTACTAGAAACCATTCCATGTTCCCTTTAATATTTATTATTAATAGCAATCAATTTGAATACTTTGCCAAGAGTTCTCTTTATTTCCTCGGTCCTCAGACAAAATATGATGGGACTGGTGAAATGTGGAGCAAATGTGTATAGACAAATTAGAAAAACATTGAGATCGGTGTCGGGAATTAGTTTTATCTGGTTATATGTGTACACCGTCAATCGAGGGATGAAATACAACCCAATAACCAACCAATGAGTAGTACATGTGTAAAAGGCCTTCTGCCAGTTCTCTGTCCGTCCCGTTGAATAGACCTTTGAGATTATTATGATGTAGGAGAAGACAATGAAGGAAAAAGGACACAGATGTGATATCATGGCAATAACAAACCCTGTTCTTCTGGATGAAGCCGAATCTACGGTTGATAAAACAGCCACTGGGGTGAGAGAGCAAAAACAGCTCTTGACTCTGTTGGTGCCACGGAAAGGAAGGATTAGACCCAACGAAGTGACAGCCAAGCCAATGGCAGCTGCAAAGATCCAGAAAACGAGGCAGATGATGGCCACCAATCTGTTGGTGATAATAGAATGGTATCGGAGAGGTTTACAAATGGCAATATATCGGTCAATGGCCATCAGCATGACAATGTAGGAATCAAGACTTCCCAGATAATGGACAAAAAACATTTGTATAAAACATGCGGTGTAGGACAAGGAGCCGTCTCCAAACCAATACTTGGCGATGATTTTTGGTAAGGTCAACGTGTCAAAAAGTAGGTCAGAAACGGCCAAGTTTCCAATAATGACATACATGGGCTGGTGGAGATGCCGCCTTAGTAAAAGTAACACCACCACGATTAAATTGGCATACAGAGAAATGTTATATATTAGAAAGAACGATATGGAGACTAAAGAGTAGAATTTTTCTGGAAGACCCGGGAAACCAATGAGGATGAACTCCAGAACCTCCGACCGGTTCGTTGAGGCCATGGATTTACATCAGAATTCAGATCTAAAATGAAAAAAAAGTTGGACTGCTATTTGTTAAAGATTGCAATTACAATTCTGAAAGGAAAATTTTTACATAAAAAGGTTAAAATTTGGAATTTCATTTTGTTTTTGTTTTTTTAAATCCACATAGTATTAGATAATGACATTGATACCAAGTCAGAGTCAAAAACCTACATGTATAACCAAAAATAATATTAAATGATGTGATAATAAATAGAGAGCTGCAATAATGTATCTGCCCAGGGTTTGGCTTTAATTATTTTTTTTTTATATTTGCTTTCTTTTGTGTCTACTTTGAGTTGCATTAAAAAAAAAATCAGGAACTTTAAAAAAAAATACAGTAAATGTATTAGTAGTAATGTTATGTAGTAAATGTATACATCTACATAGATCAGACCAAAATGAGGGACAAATGAGGAGGCTAGAGGGACAGAGGGACATTGCTCCAAAACAGGCACAGTCCCTTCTCCTCCTCCTCCATTTGCTTGACCCCCCCGCCTCCTCCTCTCTCCACCTCCTCCATTTACTGGACCCCACTGCCTCCTCTCTCCTCCTCCTTGACTTACTGGACTCCACTTCCTCCTCTCTCCTCCTCCTCTGTTAACTGGGACCTACTGCCCCCTCTGCTCCTCCATTAACTGTGCCTCACTGCTCTCCTCCTCCTCCACTTACTCACCTCCACTTCCTCCTGTCTCCTCCATTAACTGGGTCCCACTGCCTCCTATCTCCTCCTCCTTACTTAATTTTCTCCTCTCTCCTTCTCCTCCATTAACTGGACTCCACTGCCTCCTCTCTCTTCTTCCTCCACTTACTGGACCCCGCCTCCTCCTCTGCACTTACTCACCTCCACATCCTCCTCTCTCCTCCATTAACTGGACCCCACTGCCTCCTCTCTCTTCCTCCTTACTTAATTTTCTCCTCTCTCCTCCTCTTCCATTACCTGGACCCCACTATCTCCTCTCTCCTCCTCCACTTACTGGACCCCGCCTCCTCCTCTCTCCGTCTCCTCCATTAACTGGGCCCCACTGCCTCCTCTCTCTTCCTCCTCCACTTACTGGACCCCACCTCCTCCTCCATTAACTGGGCCCCACTGCCTCCTCTATCCTCCTCCTCCTCCACTTACTGGACCTGACCTCCTCCTCTTTCCTCCTCCATTAACAGGGCCCCACTGCCTCTTCTATCCTCCTCCTCCACTTACTGAACCCCACCTCCTCCTCTCTCCACCTTTATTAACTGGGCCCCACTGCCTCCTCTCTCTTCTGCACTATCCAGGGCCCTGCCTACTCCTCTGTTCCCCTCCTTCACATTCCAGTTTCACTGCTTTGCCTTCTTCCACTCCTACACAATCTGATCCCGCCCCTCCCCCCCAAAAACAATTGCATTCTTTTGCCTTCTCCCTCCAATATCCTTCCCCACTGCCTTCTCTGATATCCAGCCAGATATCTCTTTTCTTTCACTCCTGCATTCAGAGACAGACAACAATAGCCTCTGATTTACACAAATGAGGTTCACTGCCATGTCAAATGGAGGGAACAGAAAATAAAGCAGCACCTTTTTCGACTTGGAAGGAGGGGGGATTAGAAGTCAGAGGTATGTATCTGGATGGTTTGGGGCCACTTTCAGATGTATAAAGACTATTTTTGCCGATGACTACCAATTAGAGAACCTGCCCAGGTTCAGTTACTTTGAGGGTTCGGCAAGTCTATTTTGAGATGCAATGCACATAGTGTTATGGAATGGCACGATTTTCACATAAGGTTTATACTGCGTATACTGATAGATTATATTTGGCATGGACCTATTTTTTTTCTTTTTACAATTAGCATGGCTTACATATACCAACACCCCCATCTCATTCATTTCATGTCTTTTTATCATATTTTAACCACTCCCCCCCACCCCCGGCCTATAGCAAAATGACAACCGGGCGGTGGTTCAGGTATCCTGACTGGATGTCATATGACGTCTTTCAGGATAACAGCCGGTGCATGGCTGTGGTGGCACGCAGCGCGGCGATCAGTGTCCAATCATGGCTGATCACAGTGTAAACAGGAAGAGCCATTTGTCAGCTTTTCCTCACTCACAGGCGTGAGTAGGAGAGAGCCGATCGCCTGCTCTCCTGACAGGGGGGGGTCTGTGCTGATTGATTATCAGCACAGACCCCATCCGATGCCTGCTCAGGACCACCAGGGATACTTATTATGGATGGTCACCAGGTATGCTACCCTGGACCACCAGGGATGCCAGTCAGTGCCCAGACATGATGCCAATCAGTGCCCATCAGCAATGCCTGCCATTGCCAGTGCCATCAGTGATGCCTATCAGTGCCATCTATCAGTGCCCATCAGTACCACCTATCAGTGCCCATCAGTGCCGCCTATCAGTGCCCATCAGTGCCACCCATAAGTACCTATCAGTGCAGCCTTTCAGTGCCCATCAGTGCCCATCAGTGTCATCTATCAGTGCCCATCAGTGCCATCTATGAGTACCCATCAGCGCCACCTATCAATGCCCATCAGTACTGCATATCAGTGCCGCCTATCAATGCCACCTATCAGTGCCCATCAGTACCACCTCATTGGTGCCACCTCATCAGTGCCACCTATGAGTGCCCATAAGTGCTGCCTATCAATGCCCCATCAGTGCTGCATATCAGTGCCCCCTCATCAGTGCCGCCTTTTCAGTGCCCGTTAGTGAAGGAGAAAACGTACTTATTTACAACATTTTATAACAGAAAGAAAGAAAAACTTTTGTTTTTCAAAATTTTAGGTCTTTTTTTTTATTTGATTAAAAAAAAAAAAGAAGAAGGAGAGGTGATCAAATACCACCAAAAGAAAGCTCTATTTGTGAGAACAAAATTCTAAAATGTTTGTGTACAGTGTAGCTTGACCGCGCAATTGCCATTTAAATAGTGACAGCGCTGAAAGCTGAAAATTGGCCTGGGCAGGAGGGGGGGGGGGGGACACCTTTTTTGAGTGGCAATTGGTCAATAATTGACTGCCCCTGTTCTCGGTGGTGCAGAACTGTCCTGTCGCTGACCAATTTCTAGCAAGCTCTCATTAGGAAGTAATCTACAGCAGTGTAAAATCGACCAACATTAACCAATGACAAACAATATAGGCGGGTGTTTTACCATAAAAACTAAGGAGACTGCAGATAACACAACAATGTAACATTGGCCAGCAAAAGTCCACTTTTCAGAACACAATAGCTCAATAGTTAGTGCAGATGATTGGTACAGTGGCTCCTCTCGAGCTCTTCAACCCGCTAGGCTGGTCAAAGTTCAAAGCCCATGCCGTTAGAACTTTATTTAGCCGGGTCAATATCATTTTTAATAGAGAAGCCATCGCCTCAAGTGTATCTAAACCTAAATGGAAATGGAATATGTCTTCTGAACCCACAGGAACCATGAAATGGTGAATGAGTATCACGAGCAGAGCATGTACACCATGAAAATATTAACAGAAAAAAGTCTAAACCCGAGTCTCATTGCAATCATTAAATCATAAGCAAGAAAATCCTTTCTTTTTCTTTCTACCATGTGATTGGATATTCAGGGTAATTACAGCTTCACTGTGTTCCCTAAACTCTGTCTGCCCTCCTTTATTACACTTATTGATTATATTGTGAATGCCCCTACTCCACTGTACGGTGGATTGTGGGATTCTGCAATTACTGACCTCCGAAGTAATGGACGGTGTCCAGGCTCCGTATTTTGCTCTCACTGATGGACTATTTATACAGATGCGAAAAATGAACACCCTCCCGGGTGGGTTCCATCTGCCAGACATGGAAATAATGTAATTGTTCATTAATTACTCTAAAATACTCAAGAGACGTAATCCCAGGTGAAGTGCAATAATTGGCAAGTTTTGTGTCCTATGTTTAAAGATCTGTCTTTATCTCAGATCTGTTTTATGTTTTCATTAAAAGGTAAATTATAAAGGGATTTGGATCAATTTTCTTTCTTTTTCTTTCTTTAATTTCTTTCTTTCAATCTGTTTTATTGTTAAAAAAAAAAAAAGTCAATGTACAAAGGGGACAATGTGCAAAGAGATTACATGGGCCAGGGCCCCAATCAGTGGTGGCCGCTCATGCAGGGCGTAGGGGTGCTGCCCCCCAGTCCATGCGCCCGGCCCCTAATCTACATGCAGGGCATCGGGAGCATGGATTCCAATGTTTTTTTTTTTTAACCGGTTCCCAACTGGATCACGCCGATATATGGTGGCAGAATGGCACCGATGCGCAAATCGCCATACCAGTACGGCGTTCCCTCGACGATCGGATTAGTTACAGAACCGATCAATCTTCAGGTCCAGGCCAATGATTTATGGCCTAGACCTGCTGATCGTTTCTGACTAATGAAATGCTTCCCCTGCCCGTAAGTGTAAACGCAGGCAGGGGAAGTGATGTCATCTCCTCTCGTGGAACTCTTTTCGTTCCAGAGAGAGGAGAGAGAACATCTCACAGTAAGTTGCACCAACACTACACTAACACCAGTACATGTAGATAAACGTGTCACCCACGATTACCCCCCGATTGCCCCCCCAGTTAAGCATTCGCTGACAGTCAGGTGCTCTTTTTCCTGTGAGTTTTACTAGTTGTACTAGTACATTTAGAGGCCAAAATGTCCAATCAAAGGTACACTAGTGAAGAAGCCTACACATTTCTGAACATGACAGATGATAGTGAAGAGGAAGTCACCCATCTGTCAGATTCAGGCTCAGAATACCATCCTGTAGACAGCAGTGGCACCCTGACAGATAGCTCTGATGATGGAGTTGTGGTCCCTGCCAAGGTCAGGCATTCCAGACCCCGTTCTTCTGCTGATGTTGAGGTGCAAGGACCGCAGGTCTCTTGTATGGAGCAGAGAGCTAGTATTAGTGCCGCTCATCCTTCTGGTGAACTGGTAAGCACCAGCGGCCTAGTACATCCTGGTCGTACATCCAGCACTGCAGTAACACTTGGTGACGTTTTGAGTTCCATAAGTGCAGCTCAAGCTGGTGAGGTGGCTTGCACAACTAGTGTCCCGTAGTCACCAAGAAGACAAAGACAGGCCTGTGAAGCCCATAGTGCCCTTCCTGTTGCATTTGCCAAACCTAATTGGGAGCCCACCGCTTCTGCAGCACCCGTACTTCCCCATTTACTGCCCAACCTGGAATTCAGGTGGAAACAGTTAATTTTACGTCACTTATTCCCTGTTTTTCACGGAAGATCTCTATAGATCTATTGTGGACCAAAGCAATTTGTATGCTGGTCAATTCATGGCCACTAATCCCCAGCTGACCCTTGCCAGAGATTGGAGACTTATTACGGTCTCCGAATTTAAGACCTTCCTGGAACTATCCCTCCTCATGGGCGTAACTAAAAAGAGTGAGTTGCAAACATATTAGTCCACTGACCCAATTCACCATATGCTTGTGTTCTCTGCCTCCATGACCAGGACATGATACGAGCAGATCTCACGGTTCATGCATTTTAATGACAATGAACTCTGACCCTGAATACGATTGGCTCTACAAAATTTGGCTCCTTGTAAACCACTTCAACCAACAGTTTGCAGCCTTATTTACTCCTGATCAAGCTGTCTGCGTAGATGAGTCCTTGATTAAGTTTTCTGGCCGCTTGTCATTCAAACAGTATCTTCCCAGCAAGCGTGCCAGATACGGGGTTAAGATTTATAAGCTCTGTGACAGGGCAATATGCTATACATATAGTTTTATGGTTTATGAGGGAAAAGATAGTCACATAGAGCCAGAGAACTTCCCAGACTACATAGGGAGCGCTGGTAAGATTGTGTGGGACTTAGTGTCGCCTTTATTCGGAAAGGGGTACCACTTGTATGTGGACAATTATTACACGAGCGTGACACTTTTTAGTCATTTGTTTGATCATGGAATTGGAGCATGTGTCACCGTGCGATTTAATCACCGAGGTTTACCCCAGTCGACTTGTAGAGTCACGTCTTAGGCTGGGGGAGAGAGCTTGCTTGAGATGTAATAATTTGCTATCGCTGTGAAGTGGAGGGATAACAAGAATGTTTTCGTTCTGTCCTCCCTTCACGCAGATACGACAGTCCAAATTCCAACGGCGACTGGTGTTGTGGAGAAACCCCTCTGTGTCCATGAATATAACCAAAATATAGGAGGGGTGGACCTCAATGACCAGTTGATGGCGCCATACTTAATTGCTCGTAAGGCCAGACACTGTTACAAAAATGTGTCTGTATACTTATTCCAATTGGCTCTCCTGAATGCTTATGTGCTATACAAAGTTTTAGGATGAACTGGATCCTTCCTTAAATTCCAGGAAGAGATCATCACAGCCCTTCTGTTTCCAGACAGTGCTGTGGTCCAACTTCCCAATCCAGATGCAGTGAGCCGCCTGCATGAGAGACATTTTCCATATGTCCTCGCTGGTACCCCTACCCAACGAGCACCTCAAAGAAGATTTTGTGTCTGTAGAAAATGCGGATATAGGCGTGACACCCACTTTTATTGTCCCTCCTGTCCTGACCAACCTGGTCTTTGCATCGGTGAATGTTTCGAATCCTACCACACACTAGTCGAGTATTAGCGTAAGGTACAGCACTGCACAGACTAGGACACACATTCACAGAGTCTCCAAAGATGCCATCGCATTTTGAGAGATCCAAACCTGGAAACAAACCGTTATAGTTACAAATAAAAGTGTAAAAAAAAAAAAGTAAAAAAAATATAAAATAAAAATAAAATAATAGTTGTCATTTTATTGTTCTTCTTTCTCTATTATCTCTCTATTGTTCTCTCTCTATAGTTCGAATCTGTTTTACTGTATTTTATAACTGCAATGTTTTATCGTTACTATGTTTTATCATGTTTTCTTTTCAGGTATGTATTTCTTTTACACTTTACTGTTTACTGTGTTTTATTGTTAACCATTATTTTCTTTTCAGATATATCATTCAGCTGCAGCACTGATCTACCTATCTTGACAGCAACAGCGTTTGCTCTCACGATACGTAAATCAGCGACTCCAGCGCTGTAGGAGGTGATTTCACCACCACAGTTAAAAAAAAATGGTGCATGCTTGCCCACCATTAGAAGTGGGTGGATGAAGGGCAGTATTCTAATGGTAGGCATACCCACCGAAAAAAATAACATTACAATATATGCCCAACAAGGACCAGCAACGTACTGGTATGTTCCTGGAATTTGAGTGGTTTTACCAGAGTGATGCCTGCAGGTTTAGGTATCATCTTGGTATTGTTCTTTTAAGCTAGTGGTCAGCTTTCATGTAAAAGTAATCCTAGCAGCTAATTAGCCACTAGACTGCTTTCAAAAGCAGTGGGAAGGAATGACTCCCTCCTCCTGCCATATTCCATGATTTTCTTGGGCTCTCCTGTCCCACCAGGGAATCTGAGAATACAGCCGTTGGTTCCGCCAGCTGACCATAGAGCTGATCGAAGACCAGAATGGCTAAAATTATCTCTATGGCCTAAGAAACTAGAAGCTATGAGTATTTCACGACTTAGGTTTCGCCGGATATAAACAGCGCCATTAGGAAATTGGGAAAGCATTTTATCACACTGATCTTGGTGTGGTCAGATGCTTTGAGGGCAGAGGAGAGATCTAGGGTCTAATAGACCCCAATTTTTTTTAAAAAGAGTACCTGTCACTACCTATTGCTATCATGGGGGATATTTACATTCCCTGTGATGACAATAAAAATCATAAAAAAAAAAAAAAAAAAAAAATGAAAGGAACAGTGTAAAAATAAAATAAAAAGGCAAAATAAATAATAATAAAAAAAAATCACCACTGCCCCCCCCCCCCCCGTGCTCTCGCGCAAAGGTGAACGTAAGCACCGGTCTCGTGTAAACATCAATTGCACCATGCATGTGAGGTATCACCGCGAACGTCAGAGCAAGGGCAGTAATTAAAACAGTATACCTAAGTAAATCTAAAGTGGTAACCTGTAAAGGCTTTTAAAGGCTTTTAAAAATGTATGTAGCTTGTCGCGGCTGCACGGTTGTGCACAATTCGTGTTTGGTATCCATGTACTCAGCATAAGATCATATTTTATATTTTACCAAACATTTGGGCAATATAGTGTGTTTTAGCGCATTAAAATTCAAAAAAGTGTTTTTTTTCCCCAAAAAAATGCGTTTGAAAAATCGCTGCACAAATACTATGTGAAAAAAAAAATTGCAACACCCACTGTTTTAATATGCTGGGCCTTTGCTTTAAAAATATATATATATAATGTTTAGGGGTTCAAAGTAATTTTCTAGCAAAAAAAATATTTTTTAATGTAAACAAAAAGTGTCATGAAGGGCTTTGTCTTCAAGTGGTTAGAACCCCCCCCCCCCCCCCCCCAAATTACCCCTTTTTTAAAGTAGACACACCAAGCTATTTCTGAGAGGCATGTTGAGTCCATGGAATATTTTATATTTTGCCAAAGTTTCGGAAAATGACATGACTATTGTATAATCGAGGTACCCCCCCCCCCCCCTTTTTACCACTGCTACCCGCCAAGAAAAACTCCAGCCAACCCCAAACCCTTTACTTCACCAAATAACTGAGACAACACCAAGCTGGAGTAAACATTGGCCGTAGCAGCCATTTTCCTTTATTAAAACTTGAATAAATTAACCACGGACTTCAGTGCCCCCATTAACCATCTTCCATCTCAAACCACCGTTAGTTTGAATACCACCAACGGGACCCAATACTACCAAGGGTTCCCGAAATCTTCCATATCCAGGGTTTCATCCTTCACCCGCAAAGACCAACACCCCACCACTGCCATGACATCCTTTGAACTGAAGAAGCAAAAACAGGTGTATTAATCCACACACACTATACTCACCTACAGAAAAAGGGAGGGAGGGTGGGAAGCTCGCTCCTCCGCTGCAGACTGAGCTGGGGCGGGGTCCTGCACTTCCAAAGAGCTCCCTCTGCTACGCCCCCACCCAGCACAGGACTTAGGGTGGTGGGGGCCCCTGTAACTTTACATTACCCTATTCATCGGCGTATCACACACGCCGACGCATAACACACACCCCAAGTTTAGGAGGGAATTTTAAGAAAAAAAACTTTTAGGAATGAAGTTTAAGTAAAAAACTTGCATTTAAATGTCCATAAATGCAGCTTTATCAGTGTCCATCTGCAGCCTTGTCCATCCATCTGCAGCCTTGTCCATCCATCTGCAGCCTTGTCCAGTGTCATTGCAACCTTGTCAGCAGGGCTGGACTGGGACAGAAATTTGGCCCTGGACTTCATCCAGAATGGCCCACTTACATTTTGAGTGTCTCATCAGCACTCCCTTACATCAGAGTGTCCCATCACCAGCCCCCTTACATCAGAGTGTCCCATCACCAGCCCCCTTACATCAGAGTGTCCCATGAGCAGCCCCCTTACATCAGAGTGTCCCATGAGCAGCCCCCTTACATCAGAATGTCCCATCAGCACCCCCCTTACATCAGAGTGTCCCATCACCAGCCCCCTTACATCAGAGTGTCCCATCACCAGCCCCCTTACATCAGAGTGTCCCATCACCAGCCCCCTTACATCAGAGTGTCCCATCACCAGTCCCTTACATCAGAGTGTCCCATCACCAGCCCCCTTACATCAGAGTGTCCCATCACCAGCCCCCTTACATCAGAGTGTCCCATCACCAGCCCCTTACATCAGAGTGTCCCATCGCCAGCCCCCTTACATCAGAGTGTCCCATGAGCAGCCCCCTTACATCAGAGTGTCCCATGAGCAGCCCCCTTACATCAGAATGTCCCATCAGCACCCCCTTACATCAGAGTGTCCCATCACCAGCCCCCTTACAACAGTGTCCCATGAGCAGCCCCCTTACATCAGAGTGTCCCATCACCAGCCCCCTTACATCAGAGTGTCCCATCAGCACCCCCTTATGTCAGAGTGTCCCATCACCAGCCCCCTTACATCAGAGTATCCCATGAGCAGCCCCCTTACATCAGATTGTCCTATGAGCAGCTCCCTTACGTCAGAGTGTCCCATCGCCAGCCCCCTTACATCAGAGTGTCCATGAGCAGCCCCCTTACATCAGAGTGTCCCATCAGCACCCCCTTACATCAGAGTGTCCCATCAGCACCCCCTTACATCAGAGTGTCCCATCAGCACCCCCTTATGTCAGAGTGGCCCATCACCAGCCCCCTTACATCAGAGTGGCCCACTGAGCCATCAGCCCACCAAGAAACTCCCGGTAGTCCCAATGGCCAGTACATGCCTGCTTGTCAGTGTAGCCTTGTCATTTTCAACCTTGCCCCAGTGTCATTTGCAGCCTTGTCATTACAGTCTTGAAGTTTAAAAATGGCGCTGCCGAGATACAGATTCCGGTGTATCTCGGTGGCTCTCGGGTCCTCTCAATGGCTCTTGGCAGCTCTTGGGTCCTCTCAGCGGCTCTCGGTCCTTGCAGAGAGTAGCCAAGTGTACTCAGCTCGGCTCACAGTCATGCTCAGTCCCTCTGTTATGTCCATCATAGGGCGGGTCTGGGCATGACTGTGAGCGGAGCGGAGCCAAGTACACTCAGCTATGTATCTCAACGGGGCCCCTTATTGGGCGGGGCCCATGGGCTTGAGCCCAGTCAAGCCCAATGGTAAGTCCAGCCCTGCACCCCACCCCTTCCTGTCCAATCACCGGCCCTTTTACAACCCATACTTCCCAAGCAGAAACCCCAGTTAACACTGTCATGCCTGCCCTCCATCTATTCTTGTTCCTGGCTTTTACTCCGGGCTTTCTATACATTCTTTTTTTTTCACAAAGTTGTCACTAAATTATATATTGCCCAAACATGCCATGGGCATTTTTTTTTTTTGTCATTTATCAATCACTTGTGACAAAAAATAAAATATTCAATGTGCTCAACATGCCTCTCAGCAATTTCCTTGGTGTGTCTACTTTCCAAAATGGGGTCATTTGGGGGGGGGGGGGGGGGGGTTTGTACTGCCCTGCCATTTTAGCACCTCTAGAATTGAGATAGGCAGTCATAAAATAAAAGCTGCGTAAATTACTGAAAATGTACCCTAGTTTGTAGACGCTATAACTTTTGCGCAAACCTATAAATATACGCTAATTGAATTTTTTTTTTTTACCCGAGACATGTGGCTGAAGGCTTTTTGACTTAAATGTATGACTAAAATCAAGTTTATTGTATTTTTTTTATGGCAAAAAGTAGAAAATATAATTTTTTTTTCAAAATGTTCAGTCTTTTTTCATTTATATTGTAAAAAATAAAAACCGCAGAGGTGATCAAATACCAGCAAAAGAAAACTCTATTTGTGGGAAAAAAAGGATGCAAATTTCCTTTGGGTACAGCATTGCATGACCACGCAACCGCCGGGATTTGGGAAGGGAAGCTGCCGAAGCCGCGACCCCGGATGGGGTAAGTGCAGGGGCTGGCAGGGGGCCTGGCAGGCAACGGGCGAGCGATGTGGTGATCGAGCAATGGGAGGTGGGGAAGCAATGATCGAGCGAGTGAGCATTGGGGGGGGGTGATTGGTCGGCTGGCTGGGGGGGGGGGGGGGGGGCTGGCTGGCTGGCTGGGAAAAGCATGGGCCACCCACCCAAAAAAATTTAAGCACCAGCCTCTGCTGAACCCAATCAAAAAAAGGAGCAATGAAGGTGCAGTAACAGCATCATTTCAGATACAATGAAAACCACCCCAAGAACATGGGCACTCACAGAATATATAAACATATGGACACTAGTAATATTCAGAGTGACCAAAAGAAAAAAGGTAAAAGGTAGAGAGTATCTTACCCAAATGACCATATAGTTACATAGACTTGAAAACAGGGTTAACTTAACCCCAACCGTAGGCGCATATAGCCCCAGTACAAAAGAGAAAAGAAAATAACAGGAAAAAGAGAGGGGGACCCAGTCAAAACATCAGACTACGGGACCCAAAAGACAAGAAGAGCAAAGAGAAACTAGAGGCTAGAAAATGGAAAGAAGACAAAGAGAGAGAAAAGAGGAAGAAAAAAAACAGGAGAGAAGAGGGAAGAAAACCCAGGAGGAGGCTGGTGCCTTGTCAAATCACCCTAATCCCTTGTACACACGGTCGGAGAATCCGTCGGAATGTGTCCTATCGGACCGTGTTGTCGGATAATCCGACTGTGTGTGGTATGCATCGGACTGATTCCGTTCGAATCTCCGTCAGACCCAATTTTCCAACTTGTTGGAAATATTTTCCGACCAACTGGTTCGATCGGACATACTCCGATCATGTGTAGAGAATTTTGATCGGACCAAGTGCCACGCATGCTCAGATCAAATTCCTACATCAAAGCTATTGGCTACTAGCCTGAATGTAGTCCCATCGTAACGAAATTACGTCATCACGTTCTGAATGATCGGATTTTTCTACAACTTAGTCCGACCGTGTGTATGCAACAGTTTTGGACAAAATCCGACGGATTTGGTTGGCAGAATGTCCGACAGTGTGTACAGGGGCTAAGAGGACCAGGGAGGAGTGCCAAATGAGAGGCGACTTACAGATCTACAGTATCTGGGAAGTACACCCCTCACATTTTTGTAAATATTTTCTTCTATCTTTTCATGTGACAACGCTGAAGAAATGACACTTGTCTACAATGTAAAGTAGTGAGTGTACAGCTTGTATAACAGTGTAAATTTGCTGTCCCCTCAAAATAACTCAACACACAGCCATTCATGTCTAAACTGCTGGCAACAAAAGTGAGTACACCCCTAAGTGAAAATGTTCAAATCGGGCCCAATTAGCCATTTTCCCTTCCCCTGGTGTCATGTGACTCGTTAGTGTTACAAGGTCTCAGGTGTGAATGGGGAGCAGGTGTGTTAAATTTGGTGTTATCGCTCTCACTCTTTCATACTGGTCACTGGAAGTTCAACATGACACCTCATGAACTCTCTGAGGATCTGAAATAAAGAATTGTTTCTCTACATAAAGGTGGCCTAGGCTATAAGAAGATTGCCAAGACCCTAAAACTGAGCTGCAGCACGGTGGCCAAGACCATACAGCAGTATAACAGGACAGGTTCTACTCAGAACAGGACTCACCATGGTCCACCAAAGAAGTTGAGGTCACGTGCTCAGCGTCATATCCAGAGGTTGTCTTTGGGAAATAGACGTATGAGTGCTGCCAGCATTGCTGCAGAGGTTGTAGGGGTGGGGGGTCAGCCTGTCAGTGCTCAGACCATACGCCGCACTCTGCATCAAATCGGTCTGCATGGTTGTCGTTCCAGAAGGAAGCCTCTTCTAAAGATGATGAACAAAAAAGCCTGAAAACTGTTTTCTGAAGACAAGCAGACTAAGGACACGGATTACTGGAACCATGTCCTGTGATCTGATGAGATGAAGATAAACTTATTTGGTTCAGATGGTGTCAAGCGTGTGTGGCGGCAACCAGGTGAGATGTACAAAGAGTGGGAGTGCCATGGCCTGGGGCTGCATGAGTGCTGCCGGCACTGGGGAGCTACAGTTCATTGAGGGGACCATGAATGCCAACATGTACTGTGACATACTGAAGCAGAGCATGATCCCCTCCCTTCAGAGACTGGGCCGCAGGGCAGTATTCCAACATGATAACGACCCCAAACACACCTCCAAGATGACCACTGCCTTGCTAAAGAAGCTGAGGGTAAAGGTGATGGACTGGCCAAGCATGTCTCCAGACCTAAACCCTATTGAGCTTCTGTGGGGCATCCTCAAACGGAAGGTGGAGGAGAGCAATGTCTCCAACATCCACCAGCTCTGTGATGTCATCATGGAGGAGTGGAAGAGGACTCCAGTGGCAACCTGTGAAGCTCTGGTGACCTCCATGCCCAAGAGGGTTAAGGCAGTGCTGGAAAATAATGGTGGCCAGTGGCGGAATTATAGGGGTCGCCGAGATCGCCATGGTGACCGGGCTCCCTGCTGCAAGGGGCCTTCAAGGGCCCCCTGTACTCTTCGATACGGGGAGGCTGAGAGGAGCTCCCCGATCATTAGCCGAACTGAAATCGGCACTGTGCGGGAGCTCCTCACATTAGCCTAAGTGAAAGCACAGTGCTGTGCTCTTTGTCTCCCCCTACAGTGCAGTACCTGGCAGGAAGAGCCAAGGTAAAGCACTGCTATTTTTTTTATAGGACTATCTACTCATGTATTTGTGTTTATATGTGTGTACATGCATGTGTGTGTGTGCATGCATGTGTGTGGGTATGCATGCATGTGTGTGCATGTGTGTGGGTGTGCATGCATGTGTGTGTGTCTTTAGTCTTTTGTAGTCTCTAGCTTCTTCTAAGATTGTCCTGTATTTTGACTCCATCCATTTTCCCATCAACTCTAACCAGCTTCCCTGTCCCTGCTGAAGAAAACCATCCCCACCACATGATGCTGCCACCACCATGTTTCACGGTGGGGATGGTGTGTTCAGGGTGATATGCGGTGTTAGTTTCCCCACACATAGTGTTTCACTTTTAGGCCAAAAAGTTCAAAACTGCAAACAGGACTTTCTTTCACCAATGTCTTTCTTCTTGTCACTCTTCCATAAAGGGCAGATTTGTGGAGAGACGACTAATAGTTGTCCTGGGGACAGATTCTCCCCCCTGAGCTGTGGATCTCTGCAGCTCCTCCAGAGTTACCATGGACCTCTTGGCTGCTTCTCTGATGAATGCTCTCCTTGCCCGGCCCGGTCAGTTTAGGCGGACGGCCATGTCTTGGTAGGTTTGCATTTTTGCCATTTTCGGATGATGGATTGAACAGAGCTCAGTGAGATGTTCAAAGCTTGTGATATTTTTTTTTTATAACCTAACCCTGCTTTATACTTCTCCACAACTTTATCCCTGATCTGTCTGGTGTGTTCCTTGGCCTTCATGATGTTTGTGTTGTTCACTAAGGTTCTCTAACAAACCTCTGAGGGCTGCTGAGAACAGCTGTATTTATACTGAGATTAAATTACACACAGGTGGACTCTATTCACTAATTAGGTGACTTCTGAAGGCAATCGGTTCCACTAGATTTTAGTTAGAGGTATCAAAGTAAAGGGGGGGGGGATGAATACAAATGCCCCCCCCCCACCCCCACACTTTTCACATATTTATCATTTTCCTTCCACTTCCCAACCATGTGCCACTTTGTGTTGGTCTTTCACAAAAAAATCACAATAAAATACATTTACGTTTTTGGTTGTAACGTGGCAAAATGTGGAAAATTTCAAGGGGTGTGAATACTTTTTCAGTGCTCTGTATACAGCGATTGTTTGCACATATTGATTAATGGTTTTGCACAATATTTGCAGTGATTGGCTTTCACATATTCAAGCAGCGCAGCGTAATTTATTGTTTAATTTATTGTTTAACTTATGCACTTTATTTAGCTTGGGGTGAGCTATTAGACGCCAGCAGCAGCTGGCACCCAATAGCAGCATAACTTTGATCAGAATCGGGAGTACACCACATATATAAATTCGGTGATGTTGGCACCGCCAGCGGTGCAACTCAGGATTCTTTACTCTGGCCACTAGTAGGGCGCCGCCTCAGTGGATATGATTTGTAATTCAGTTTGTTGGTGCATGTGGACCCACATATATACAAGGTTTGGCAGGAGTGGCATGACTTGCTAAGTGTGGTTGGAGGCTCTTTCCTTGAAGATGTCGGGTTGTATTTCCTTCTTTACGGCATTGGATGAAACTCGGAGGCTGGACGGGTGTTTCCGTGCATTTACTTCATTGCAAGTTATCTGGCTTGGCTTATTTAAAAAAAGACGAGCCGAGAAAATGAAGGTTAATGCTTCTGAGCATGCGTTGAATTGTTTCCAAGCATGCGTAAGCAATTCTGCACGTCAGAATTGCTACAGACGAACGCATTTTCGCATAGGAACTTTTCATTTTGTCAACATCGCAAAGGGAGAAGAAGAGAAGAAGGCGGCGGCGACAGAAGACCAGGCCACCGCTAGTAAAAGAGCTATAAGAAGATAGCGGAGGCCCGGCAAGGAGAAACGAAGAGGAGGACAAGACCCCCCGAAGAGGGGGACAAGACCCCTGAAGTCGGAAGAAGACCCCCGGATGGCAGCGGCGACAACAACGAAGAAGAAAGCCGGGCTCCTCCGCTAGTAAAAGAGCTAGCAGAAGATAGCGGAGGATTCCGGCGAGAAGACCCCCCCCCCCAAGAAGGAAGACCACCGGAGCTGTCCAATAAATTATTTTAAATACATGTGTTGTGTTTTTTTATTTACACTTTTTTTCAGCAGGTGAATGGGTTGGTACCCCAATACTCATTCACATAGGGTGGGGGGCTGGTATCCCGGGGGCCCCTTTATTAAAGGGGGCTCCCGGATTCCGATAAGCCCACTGCCCGCAGACCCCGACAACCAACGGCCAGGGTTGTCGGGAAGAGGCCCTTGTCCTCATCAACATGGGGACAGGGTTCTTTGGGGTGGGGGGGCCGCACCATAGGGGGGTGGGGGGGCCGCACCCCCCTATGTTGAGGGCACGCGGCCTGGTACGACTCAGGAGGGGGGGCGCTCGCTCATCCCCACCCCCTTTCCTGACCGGCCGGGCTGTGTGCTCGGATAAGGGTATGCTATGGACTTGGGGGGGACCCCCACGCCGTTTTTTTGGCGTAGGGCTTCCCCTTTAAGTCCATACCAGGTGACGGGGCCAGCGAGGTGTCAATCTCGCCGATGGAGGCGGCGACATTCACTTCCTGCACTAGTCCCGTCTACCTGGAGCCACGTTCAAAATGAACGGCTTTCCTCCTTGTGTGGGCAAGTCCGTTCATCTCAAAAGTACTCAAGTCATAGTCCGGCAGATTATCCGCCGGAAAAGTCCGGTCGTGTGTCGGCAGGTCCGCTCGTTCAGAAAGTCCGGCAGACCTCCCCGGCAAAGTCCGGCGGTTTGTCCGCCGGACTAAGTCCGCCGGATAGTCCAATCGTGTGTACGCGGCATAAGGAGGTGAATTACATATTGTTGCTCTGCTTTTAATGTTTCTGTAACTATTTTGTGTTTGTTTTTTTTTATTTAAAAAATGGCTGCCATGGCCATTCAATTCCAAAAGAAAATGTTGCCATCTGGTAATTTGGTGAGGTTAAAAGGATTGTAATCCCTTAGTCAAGAATAGCCCTAAAGTTAAAGTGAAACTAGGTGAAAGGCCAATATTAGTTGGGTCTATTGCCAGCGTCAGATGAATCTTTCCTGATCCATCCTTCCTTAATCATTTAAAGTCGTTGTAAAGGCCACTTCAATGCCATCTCTGCCATTGGTAAGCTCTCCCTCCACCCCCCTAAATACTTACCTGATCTTGATCCAGCGCTGAACATCATAGCAGCAGTGCTGCTCTTTCTCTTTCTCCTCACTGGACTCATAGACAGCAGTGGAAGCCATTAGCTTCTCTTGCTGTCAATCAAATCCTGTGAGGAGGGAGTGGAGGCAAGGCCGAGCTACTCTGTATGTGTCAATAGATGCACACAGTACGGCTCGGAATCGAGCCCTCAAGAGGTGTCCCTGCCAGAGACAGAGCCATGTCTGAGGAAGACCTGGCCTGGGGGACCTTCAGTGCCAGAGCCCAGCATGTGGTGAGTGGAGGTTGGGGGATGACTATGAGCTTCAAGGTGTACTGTCCCCCCAGCAGCTGAACTCCCAGCATACACTTACAGCTTCTGCTGGACTTCAGAAACTGTGGACATGGCACAAGGGATGGTCAGAGATTGCATGTCCACAGCCTCTGAGCATCCCTTGTGCTATGTCCGCAGCCTCTGACTATCCCTTGTGCCATGTCCGCAGCCTCTGACCATCCCCTGTGCCAGATCTGCAGCCTCTGACCATCCCTTGTGCCATGTCTGCAGCCTCTGACCATCCCTATTGCCATGTTTGCGGCCTCTGATCATCCCTTGTGCCATACCTGCAGTCTCTGATCATCCCTTGTGCCATGTCCACAGCTTCTGACCATCTCTTGTGCCATGTTTGTGACCTCTGACCATCCCTTGTGCCATATCCGCAGTCTCTGATCATCCCTTGTGCCATGTCCGCAGTCTCTGACCATCCCTTGTGCCATGCCCGCAGTCTCTGACCATCCCTTGAGCCATGTCTGCAGTCTTTGACCATCTCTTGTGCCATGTCTGCAGTCTCTGAGCAGTGCCATGTCCGCACTCTCTGACCGTCTCTTGTGTCATGTCTGCACTTTGTGACCGTCTCTTGTGCCATTTCCACATTCTCTGATTGTCTCTTGGGCCATGTCTGCAGTGCTTGACCGTATTTTGTGCCATGCCTGCAGTGTCTGAACGTCTCTTCTGTGGAAGACTCTTGAAAGCTTTTCTTTCTTTTAACTGTTAGGTTAGTACAATAAAAAAGTATCCTTGCATACTGCATTACTCTCATATTTTGTAAACTTATTTATATATACTTATTTAGCGTAGCAAGGTCCCAGACCTCCAAAGGCCTAATGGTGACCTCCAGAGTCAGAGATAGCTGACAGCCGTCTCTGTAGAATGGGTTACAAGGTGTGGTGGGTGTGATGCAAGATAGAGTGATGGGCGCCAGACACTTTTTGAATGCAAAAGAGATTTATTGTCTCTCAACGAAACTGTGGGAGAGAGGCAACGACAGCCTTAAGTAGATGCAATGATAATTGGCAGACTCAGAGACTTCTATAGGTAGACAGCTATACAGGGGAAGGCCTCCAGCTGGATACCACTTCTGTATAGGTAGGACCGCTGTCTCCTATGGCAACAAATCTTGTAACAGTCACTAACGGTAGTTGTATTTAACTATTGGCAACACAGAATAGTTCTTCTCTTACATGACAGTCTCTCACCGTAAAGTTTTACTCACTGAGCTCCCAGTCTCTCACTAGACCTCCAGATCCAATCGCCACTGAATCTACTGAGCTCTCCTGCTATCCTGCTGGGTCCCTAGCTTGGTACACGATGGTCCTCATGCATCACCCCTGCTGTCCTGTTGGGTCCCTGGCTTGGCACCTGCTGAAGCTTTCCCCCTTCGTCTCCGTCCCCAGCTGGTGAGAAGACTGCTCTGGTACTGGCTCCAGCTTACTCACTGTAGTCTTCGGTAACAGGGTGGAAGGCCTCTCAGTGGTGACAGCTTCCCCTCTACCTCTGACCACAACTGGTTTCCCGTCCGGTTGTACCTTCACAACTGGGTTGGACTCCAATCCTGCAGTTACAACCCTACGCTGCTTCTCTTGCTCCTGGATAGGCCTCAGGCAGCCTAGCAGCCGGGTGTCCCCTGGATAGACCTCAGGCTTCTGGCTTAGCAGCCCAGGGTGACATAACACATGTCCAACCAGACAGCCATCAAGGTGGCACAGAACCCAGATAACCTGACTCCACCCAAATAAATAGGCTCTCCCAGCAAGGACCAATGAAACTCCTGCCAATTGGCTGAGACACCCCATCCATTCATAGTCTGACCTTGCTACACCCTTGTCAATCTAATGCCACCAGCAAGCGCCACCTAGTGACAAAAGAGAAAAGGTACAGCAATCCAGAGTTAGAAAGAAATCAGTGGATCTTCCAACAATCAGCCAGGATGATTATTACCTGACAAACTAAATTTATTAGCAACACTGCCTAAACACCAGGGCGCAACAGTTTTTTTTTTCATTGGTAGGACCTAGTGATGAAAATGACTAGTGCCCCCCCCCCCCATTTTGACTGTGGTATCTCATGTGCTCCCCCCTCCGTATATTGTTTTTAGAGGCACCACTGATGACAAATGCTCATTTTTCTGTTTACTGCAACTGTCATGGCAGCTAGTTGGTGCTCTCAATAATCTTAAACGGTCGTTCTTGTTGGTAAAATTTGGAAAATAGTATTAGTAGCCCATCTCAGGTATGGTTGTCTCTTCCTATAATAGAATAAGGTGGCAGTACAGTAGTGATTATTAGGGTGCATCCGGGGTAGTAAATTATCCACAGGTTTTGTTGACTGGGGGCCCTGACATTAATATTTGTGGCAGGTCATCAAAGTCCCTAGACCTATAAGGGGGTCGGTTTTATTTGGTTGATTCTGCTTTTATTGTATAATATGTTTTAAAACTATTTTGTATTTGTTATTTAACACGAATACCTACTATAGTCATTTAACCTCAAAAGAAAAAGTTGTCAGCGGGTCATTGGGTAGAATTAAAATAGTTGTTTGGTAATAAAGGTAAATTTGGAAAGCCTCTGTTTCTGAAATCCCTATAGTCATATGTTTACCCCACACCCTCCTTGAAGTCTCATAAAATGAAGGACTGTTTCTCCATTGATTTTGCATTGGTACACGTTCCCTAAGGCAGTGACCATCTATCCATTGCCTTTGTTTTACAATCTGTTAGCCTTGAAAATGGCCCAATATTGATTTTCAAGACTCATCCTCTATTGACTTCACTGGGGTTTGGATTAAAGTTTGAAAATTTTTGGAAATTTTGTTGGGTTAGATGAACTGCCATAAATTGAACTCAGGGCGGCTCAGTCATCCCTACTTAGGTATATTGTGATGTTTGGGGGTTATTTAGCTTAAGTGTGGAGCTCACCAGTGAATAGAGTCCATGGCAGTTCTGCTGTTTTAAGTGCTTGTTGGCCCACTTTTATTAAACAATACGAATAGTCCATCCAGGATTCCCATGGGTTTCAACTTCACACAGCAATAATGTTAATGAAAAATACCAAGCCACCTGTCTCTCTGGTCAGCAGGGCAGGACTTACCATTGGGCTTGACTGGGCTCAAGCCCATGGGCCCCGGCCAATAGGGGGCCCCGCCGAGATACATAGCCAAGTGTACTTGGCTCAGCTCCGCTCCGCTCACAGTCTCGACCTATGATGGACATAACACAGGGCCTGGGCGCGACTGTGAGCCGAGCCGAGTACACTTCTCTTGGCTCCTCTCGGGACTGCGTGAGGACCCGAGAGCCGACGAGAGGACCCGACAGCCGACGAGAGGACCTGAGAGCCGACGAGAGGACCCGAGAGCCGACGAGAGGACCCGAGAGCCGACGAGAGGACCTGAGAGCCGACGAGAGGACCTGAGAGCCGACGAGAGGACCCGAGAGCCGACGAGATACACAGGACTCTGTATCTCGGCGGCGCCATTTTTAAACTTCAAGACTGCAATGACAAGGCTGCAAATGACACTGCCAGGCTGCATTGATGGGCATTTAAATGTAAGTTTTTTTCCTTAAAATTCCCTCCTAAACTTGGGGTGCTTGTTATATGCCGATAAATACGATAATGTAAAGAAGGTAGGGCCCGAAAGTGACTCAAGCCCAGGGGCCCCCACCACCCTAAGTCCTGCCCTGCTGGTCAGCACCGCTGCTCAGGCTTTGACCTCAGTCCTCTTGACCCTATAACAGTGTCCCTGTTCCATACATACTCTGTACTACCTCTTGCTGCTCCAGCTCACAGGCTTGGGCCCTCCATCTGCTCCCTTGCAAACCAGGACTCCTCGGGAGGGTGGAGCCCAGAACCCTGGTCTTGACTCTACTATTAGCCCAAGACCTACCTCACAATCAGACTCCTGGCTGTTCCCAAAACCTGGTCCCAGGATTGGAGAAAAGCCACCCTGATCTCTATTAAATCTCCAGGTTCCAGGTCCCCAACTGGATTTTATCAACCACAGAGGAGACTGAAAACACTGTCCCCTCCAAATTAAACAAGCACCCTGGAGCCCCTCATTTTATCAACCACAGAGGAGACTGAAAACACTGTCCCCTCCAAATTAAACAAGCACCCTGGAGCCCCTCAACCTGCCTTTTTGGGAACCCTAGACAACAAACACCATGATAGGGAACCGTACTGTCACAATATATAAATGCATTTCATACATTCAGATTTTTATTTTTTTATTAAACAATAAAATCTCTTTTAAAGGCATCTGATGATATTAACAATGTTGAGATATCAAGATTTACACTTTCATATACAGCCAATTAGTCACTGAGCACATTGAAACGTATTAATGAGCATATCATCTCCTGGGATAATGAAGTTTTCAGCAACCCCCCCCCCCCCTGAACCTCATTAGGCTCCATCTTCAGAGGCCATAGCCACCTTATACTTGTATATAATGGTGCAGAACACACAATGGGAAGCCTAAAGACACTTTAGCGTAAACGGTTTGAATCACAAGGGAGCATCTTGTGCCTTTGGTTTTGTGTTGTGATCTCAGAAGATAGAAGAACGTTCTCTAGAACAACACATGTCTGCCTGGAACCCAGTGTTTCCCCCGAGTTCCACATCAGAGGAAGGAAATATTCAGCTCGGTTACCATGTTCCATGCTGTGATATAAGGTTAGAAAGGCAATGAAAATTTCCAGAGTTGAGTGGTAGGAAGGGACAGTGGTGAAGTTGAGTGCAGCAGGGACAGTCCAGCAGAATCACTGCAGGTTCACGTTTCTCCTGACACAAATGAACCTTTTTTTTGAGCTGCATTATGGTATTCATTACTTTAGTTACCCAACATCACCCCAACCTTTAGTGTAACAGTCAGAATGACAGTGGGATAGTCTCTCAGACTGATGACGCTCACCTATTCACCAGGAATCAGCTTTCCAGCAACTTGTCAGATCATGGCAGCGTAACAACACTCCCAGAGTCAAGTAGCATGACAACCTCTTGTCCATTAACCTGCACCACATCCTCATGCTGATTTACTCGCCGCATGCACCAACCATGTCACATTCCATCAGCTTGTCCAGCTTTTTGGCATTGGGCCGCCAGATGAACCAGTTGGTGGCGGGGCCAGCAAAGCACCACCCGGGTTTTTTTTTATCAACTTACCAGTCCTTAGAATGGTTAGGTGCTAGTCACAGGAGTATTACACATCAGGGGGGACCTACTGCAGTTGTCCTCTCGCACCTTAGCACCTCATTGATCCAAAGCAGCTTCCTTGTCAATAAAGGTCTCCAGAAAAGCCCTCTATACAGTTGTAATATTCCATGGCCATTTCATCGAGGGATTGGGGTTCAGACTGGGCCACCAAACCTTACAGTTCTTTGGGAAGATTGCCTATCAAGCAGATCAGGGTGACTTGCTCCACAATCATAGTGGGTGATTAGCATCTCAGAGAAAAGCCAGACTTGGAGAAGGTGCATTAAGGCTTACACCTGTGCATGTGCAGGTTTAGTCTTGTCAAAGTGTCAGACATGGACCTGACTTACCCACATGGTAAGAGCCCCAGCCAGGCCAATATTCAGCTTTCAACAGCTTATATTCATGTGCTGATTCTGGAGCATGCCTTCTGGGGATCTGCAATCAGAAAAGGGGCCAGTTCATCTACCCAGCCTGTCTCAAGCAGCCCTTCTCTAATTGCATCCTACACAAAAAGGGCCAGATAGGCTTCAATGCTGTCTGCAGCAGTCATCTTTCGTAGAGCACGCTACAAGGCCTTCCGCAGGTCAGTTAACATAGCGAAGCCATCTTAGAGTCGTCCATCTCACTGGGTCGCTGCATTCTGTAGGGCTGCCATTTGTTCAGCCAGAAAATGGTTAGTTTCTTGTTGGACTCTGATTGCCTGCACCAGGGCCTGCAATCATATGATTGTGGTGGGCATGTGCTTGCGTATGGCCAGTTTCAGCCGCTTAATCAGCTCCTTTTCATGTGGTTTTTAAAGCTGGTGTGAATTTAACCAACAACATAGGATTGGCCTCCACCCTTCAAACTACCCGCATTCTCCACCAGTTTTCAGGCTCAAAGGGGAAACATAATGTTGGCTTTATTGGCCAGCAACAGTCAAAATAAATACAGATTTTTCCATTTTCTTCAATGCAAACAAATTAATAACAGCTTCTTGTCAGCTCAATACACGGTCTTTAAACAGAGACAGATATGTGTGTAGTTTTGACACAGATTCAAACTGCAAGAGAGAGTAGGCAGGCGGGCAGGGAGGGAGGCAGGCAAATCAACACTAGCCTAATGTTTTGGCACTGTTAAAAATTTCAATCTCTGCAGATTGGAATGGAAAGGAAATTTTTTTAAGATGTTTGTGTAGCCATTATATGTTACATCAATAGCAAATATGTTGTAGCAAATGGTGATTCATGGTTATCTACTGGTAGCTTATCAATACATAAGGACTCAGCACTGTATCATATTTGTGGGGGAAAACATGTCCAATGTTTGGAATAACTATCTCTGCTGAGTTTAACCTGATACAAGCTATGGCTATGAAATGCTATGGTGCCAAGATGCCAGCACCGGATCCTGCTGCTTCAAGGTATAATTGCCTATAGTCTGAACGGCATATTTCATTATTGCAGAATCTAAGAGGATATCTTAAAGAATTTTTTTTAACTACACAAATGTAGACAATTGGTCATCACACCCATATTAGCTTGCTGGACACCCCATTCCAAAACAATGGCCTGAAATATGGAGCTGACATTTTCCTGCATTGTATGAGGCAAAAAGAGAGTTCTGGACAGCCGCACTCCGGAATATAGCCTTTATTTGTAAAAAGTCCAAGAGATATAAGCCAAAGCAAAAAAGGGACAAACGAGCTGACGCGTTTCACACTTAACAGTGCTTAGTCATAGCTATGTCATAAAGGCTATATCCTGGAGTGCGGCTGTCCAGAACTTCCTTTTTGCCTCATGTTGCTATATGCTTAGCCAGCACCTGGTGTTCCAGTTCCCGAGGAGAATTCTAGACCCACATTTCCACCTGGAGCGGTGATCCCCTTCCCTTCCCCTATTTCTCGCTTTGTAGCTATAACATTGTCTCTTCTTCTGGGAAGTCTTTCCATAAGCTTTGGAGAGTGTCAGTGGGAATTTGTGGGCATTTGTGGGTTCAGGTAATTATGCTGGATAAGAGGGCCTGGCTACCAATCAACTACAAAATTCACCCCATAGGTGTTTGGTAGGGATGAGGTTAGCACTCTGTGTAGGAAACTCAAGTTCCACCACACCGAACTGGTCACACCATGTCTTTATGGAGCTGGCTTTGTACACAGGGGCACAATTATGCTGAAAAAGAAAAGGGTCTTCCCCAAACTGACACCACAAGGTTGGAAGAGCACAACTGTCTAAAACAGCCTTTCTCAACCTTTTCAACACAGAGGAACCCTTGAAATAGTTCTCTCCGGTCTCGGGGAACCCCTGCTAAAAATTGGAAATCTACAACTCATGATACATTAGTGTGAGGGTCAGTGGGAAGAGTGGTCCTTACACTTGTGGTCATTGGGAAGAATTACCTCCTTACAGATAGCTAAAAAGATCAATGGTGTCGGTGGGAACTTATCTGAGAGGCAGAAATTGCCCAATGCTGAAGGAACCCCTAGCAACCTTTGGAGGAACCCTAGGGTTCCACGGAACCCTGGTTGAGAATCACTGGTCTAAAATGTCTTTGTATGATTTAGTATTAGCAGTATCCCTCACAGGGAACACTTGAACTCCATAATTTGGAAGGGAGTCCAGATAGTTTTGCCCATATAGTGGAGAGCTACTCATGGCTTATCTTCTGTTCTCCACAATGTATTTGTATGCTTTAGTATTACTAGTACTTAAAATACCTGAACTCCATCATTTGGAGGAGGGTTTGATATACTTTTGACCATATACTGTAGTGTTGACACACTCATGAGTTATCTTCTGTTGTCTATCTTCTATTATCTCTACAGAGCTTCTCCACTGACAGCTGCCCAACCCCTGCAGATAAAGGCCCTGCCCGCTCTATGAACAACCAAACTGTTAATCTTGAATTTGAACTTACTGGTTTCCCAGGAGTCCCTCAGAATTTCTATATGTTAATGTCATTCCTTTTATTTATTATGTACAACATAATGTTTAGCACCAATGGTGCTGTTTTCATTGTAATCATCCTTAAGGAGAAGCTGCACAAGCCTATGTACCTTCTAATCGCTAACTTGGCATTTTCTGCCTTTCTCTTCGACGCGGCTACCTTGCCTAAAATGATTGCCAAGTATTGGTTAGATGGTGGAAAAATATCTTTCCTTGCCTGCTTTGTGCAAATGCATCTGGTCCACTGGCTGGCTGTAATGGACTCTCTAATCCTCACATTGATGGCGTTTGACCGGTACATCGCTATCTGCAATCCACTGAGGTACTCCTCTACAGTTACCTACAAATTGACCATGTATGCCTGCAGTTTTATGTGGTTCTGCTCAGCTATTATCTTAATAGACACAATAATAATTGCAAAATATCCATTCTGTGGTTCGAATAAGGTCGTAAGCTTCTACTGCAGCAGCTCAAACATCTTGCGCTTGGCTTGCGCCAATGTTACCTCTACTAGAGAAGTTCTTTCCACTGTTGGCTTGGTGGTACTTTTTGGGACTCTAGCCCTCATCATTTTATCCTATGTCGCAATCTTGCTTTCTGTCCTTTCATTGAAACATTGGAATGGCTGGAGAAAGGCGTTGCATACATGTGTTACACACTTATTTGTCAATGCCCTATTTTATGTCCCACGGGTCTTTGTCTACCAGGCCAGTTATCTAAAATTGGTCCTCAGTCCTGACCTGGGGGTCTTTCTCATTGTCTTACAATCCTATCTGCCACATTTAGCCAACCCTTTCATATATTGCCTGAGGACCGAGGAGATCAAGAACATTATTTCCAGTACTTTAAAAGAAATATTAAATTGCAAGTATAATTGATGGCTTTGCTATTTGCAATTTTTTTTTTTTCGGTTTATTTGATCAATAAATTGCAAGTTTTGTCTGCTTCTTCTTTTATTCTACATCACTTACAAGTTTTTTTCTTGCCAATATAGCAGTATTACTGTGTTAGAATTTGAATAATGCAGCAAGTTTGTAGTTTAAGCAATACCTTTCACTGGCTAACTTAGGTTATTCAAGATAAAATCTTTCATGATGCTATAGATTTTTTTTCTTCAGGCTTTATACAAATGCAAGTTTGGAGTAGGGATGAGCCGAACACCCCCCGGTTCGGTTCGCACCAGAACTTTCGAACGGACCCCGGGTTCGTTACGAACGTTAGAACCCCATTGAAGTCTATGGGACTCGAACGTTCGAAATGGAAAGTGCTAATTTTAACGGCTAATATGCAAGATACTATCCTAAAAAGGGTTTGGGGACCTGGCTCCTGCCCCAGGGGACATGGGTCAATGCAAAAAAAAGTTTTAAAAACGGCCGTTTTGGCGGGAGCACTGATTTTAATGACGATTAAAGTGAAAAAAAAAAAAGTGAAATATTCCTTTAAATATGGTGCCTGGGGGGTGTCTGTAGTATGCCTGTGAAGTGCCACGTGTTTCCCGTGTTTAGAACAGTCCCTGCACAAAATGACATTAAACGGAAATAACACCATTTAAAACTGCTTGCGGTTTTAATGTTATATCTGGTTCCTGCAATATGGATGAAAATCATTCAGAAAAATGGCATGGGTAGCCCTCCCTGCCCATTACCAGCCTATTTAGGTCTTGTACGCATATTAAGGGGAACCCCGTACCCATATTAAAAAAAGGAAATGCGTGTGGCCCCCAGGCCCTATATACTCAGAACAGCAGTATACAGGCGGTGCAAACAAGACTGGGACTGTGTAGGTTTGTTGTATTAAGTTGAATCTGTTTGTAATTTTCAACTGGTACATTTTTAAAGTGTAGCTCCAGTCAAAAAAAATATTTTTAAGCTTTTTGGAAAACATAGGGAAGGGTTATCACCCCTGTATAATTTGTTTTGTCGTCCATCTTTTTTCATCTCACTTGCTGCTGTCTCCTTCCGTTTGCAAGTAGGAGATGTTTGTAAGTTGGATGTTTGAAAGTAGGGGCCTGCCCTATATTATAGCGGTATGTACTGGGTACAGAGCACACAGACAGCACGCACTATCTCCTAAGGCCTCATGCACACGAGACGCAGTTAAACGCGCGTTCAGATGCAGTTGAACAGTTTTTTCAACTGCACCTGAACTCATTCAATGTTATCCTATGTGTCCATGCACACAGTCTCGTTTTTTCCCGTTTATATGCAGTTGCGTTTAATCTCGTTTTTCCAGAAGCAAAAAAATGCGTTCAGAAACAAAAATTTCTGCGTTTCAGACGCAAAACGCGGCTAAACGCGGCTAAACGCGGCACCCGCGTTTAGCCGCGTTTGCGTTTATATGCGTTTTTAAAGGTGACCTTTTTTTTTTACATTAAAAATCTCAAAAATGATTGCAAATGATGAAAAACCATTAGAAAAATATTTTAAACAATTGCAATTGCAAGTGGACAATCCACAACTTGTGGCAAGTGACGTGGCAAGTGGACAATCCACAACTTGTGGCAAGTGACATGGCAGGTGGCAAGTGATGTGGCAAGTGGACAATCCACAACTTGTGGCAAGTGACGTGGCAGGTGGCAAGTGACGTGGAAAGTGGACAATCCACAACTTGTGGCAAGTGACGTGGCAAGTGACCTGGCAGGTGACGCGGCAAGTGACTTGGCAGGTGACGTGGCAAGTGGAAAATCAACAACTTGTGGCAGGTGACTGGCATGTGACGTGGCAAGTGGACAATCCATAACTTGTGGCAGGTGACGTGGCAAGTGACGTGGCAAGTGGACAATCCACTTGTGGCAGGGGACGTGGCAAGTGACGTGGCAAGTGGACAATCCACTTGTGGCAGGTGATGTGGCAAGTGACGTGGCGAGTGGACAATCCACAACTTGTGGCAGGTGATGTGGCAAGTGGACAATCCACTTGTGGCAGGTGACGTGGCAGGGGATGTGGCAAGGGACGTGGCAAGTGGACAATCCACAACTTGTGGCAGGTGATGTGGCTGGTGACGTGGCAAGTGGACAATCCACATCTTGTGGCAGGTGACGTGGCAGGTGACGTGGAAAGTGGTGTGGCAAGTGGACAATCCACAACTTGTGGCAGGTGATGTGGCTGGTGACGTGGTAAGTGGACAATCCACAACTTGTGGCAGATGGCATGGCAGGTGACGTGGAAAGTGGACAATCCACATCTTGTGGCAAGTGACGTGGCAGGTGATGTGGCAAGTGACGTGGCAAGTGGACAATCCACAACTTGTGGCAGGTGACGTGGCAGGTGATGTGGCAAGTGATGTGGCAGGTGATGTGACAAGTGGACAATCCACATCTTGTGGCAAGTGACGTGGCAGGTGACGTGGCAAGTGACGTGGCAGGTGACGTGGCAAGTGACATGGCAAGTGGACAATCCACATCTCGTGGCAAGTGACGTGGCAGGTGATGTGGCAAGTGACGTGGCAAGTGGACAATCCACAACTTGTGGCAGGTGACGTGGCAGGTGATGTGGCAAGTGACGTGGCAGCTGACGTGGCAAGTGACATGGAAAGTGGACAATCCAAAACTTGTGGCAGGTGACGTGGCAAGTGACGTGGCAGGTGACGTGGCAGGTGACGTGGCAAGTGACGTGGCAAGTGGACAATCCACAGCTTGTGGCAAGTGACGTGGCAAGTGAACAATCCACAACTTGTGGCAGGTGACGTGGCAGGTGATGTGGCAAGTGAACAATCCACAACTTGTGGCAGGTGACGTGGCAAGTGACGTGGCAGGTGATGTGGCAAGTGACGCGGCAAGTAGACAATCCACAACTTGTGGCAGGTGATGTGGCAAGTGACGTGGCAGGTGATGTGGCAAGTCACGTGGCAAGTGGACAATCCACAACTTGTGGCAGGTGATGTGGCTGGTGACGTGGCAAGTGGACAATCCACAGCTTGTGGCAGGTGGCATGGCAGATGACGTGGAAAGTGGACAATCCACATCTCGTGGCAAGTGACGTGGCAGCTGACGTGGCAAGTGACGTGGCAAGTGGACAATCCAAAACTTGTGGCAGGTGACGTGGCAAGTGACGTGGCAGGTGACGTGGCAAGTGATGTGGCAAGTGGACAATCCACAGCTTGTGGCAAGTGGACAATCCACAGCTTGTGGCAGGTGGCATGGCAGATGACGTGGAAAGTGGACAATCCACATCTCGTGGCAAGTGACGTGGCAGCTGACGTGGCAAGTGACGTGGCAAGTGGACAATCCAAAACTTGTGGCAGGTGACGTGGCAAGTGATGTGGCAGGTGACGTGGCAAGTGATGTGGCAAGTGGACAATCCACAGCTTGTGGCAAGTGACGTGGCAAGTGGACAATCCACAACTTGTGGCAGGTGACGTGGCAGGTGACGTGGCAAGTGATGTGGCAAGTGGACAATCCACAGCTTGTGGCAAGTGACGTGGCAAGTGGACAATCCACAACTTGTGGCAGGTGACGTGGCAGGTGACGTGGCAAGTGAACAATCCACAACTTGTGGCAGGTGACGTGGCAAGTGACGTGGCAGGTGATGTGGCAAGTGACGCGGCAAGTAGACAATCCACAACTTGTGGCAGGTGATGTGGCAAGTGACGTGGCAGGTGATGTGGCAACTCACGTGGCAAGTGGACAATCCACAACTTGTGGCAGGTGATGTGGCTGGTGACGTGGCAAGTGGACAATCCACAGCTTGTGGCAGGTGGCATGGCAGATGACGTGGAAAGTGGACAATCCACATCTCGTGGCAAGTGACGTGGCAGGTGATGTGGCAAGTGACGTGGCAAGTGGACAATCCACAATTTGTGGCAGGTGACGTGGCAGGTGATGTGGCAAGTGGACAATCCCCAACTTGTGGCAAGTGACGTGGCAAGTGGACAATCCACAACTTGTGGCAGGTGCCGTGGCAAGTGACACGGCAAATGCAAGTGTACAACTGCTCTCTATGCTGCTGCTGCTGCTCACTCTGATCAAAATAGCAGAAATAGTTAAAAAAAATGCTTTGAGAGCTTGGGGAGGGTCTACATGATGTTATCTTTATAAACGCGTTTAAACGCAAACGCGTCTAAACGCGGCATGCAAACGCGGCAAAACACGCGTTTCAGCTTTTTTTTAACAGAGGTTTCATCTGCGTCTCGTGTGCATGAGGCCTAACACTACTGACTGCAAGCTCTATTATTAACCACTTGACCACTGGGCACTTAAACACCCTTAATAACCAGACCAATTTTCAGCTTTTGGTGCCCTCACATTTTGAATGACAATTACTCAGTCATGCAACACTGGACCTATAGGAAATGTTTGTCCTTTTTTTCACACAAATAGAGCTTTCTTTTGGTGGTATTTAATCACCTCTCAGTTTTTTTACTTTTTGTGCTATAAAAGAAAAAAGACCGGAAATTCTGCGAAAAAATGAATTTTCTTTGTTTCTGTTATAAAATTTAGCAGATTAGTAATTTTTTCTTCATAAATTTTTTTTTTACTGGTTACATGTTTTGAGTTGCAGAGGAGGTCTAGGACTAGAATTATTGCTCTCGCTCTAACGTTCTCGGCGATACCTCACATGTGTGGTTTGAACACCGTTTTCATATGTGGGCGGGGCTTACGCATGCGTTCGCTTCTGCATGCGAGCACATGGGGACATGGGCGCTTTAATTTTTTTTTTTTTTTTATTGTTCATTTTACTTTATTTATTTTAGTTTGACATTTTTTTCCCCAAAAATATATTTTTGATCACTTTTATTCCTATTACAAGGAATGTAAACATCCCTTGTAATAGGAATATGGGGTGACAGGTCCTCTTTACAGTGAAATCTGGGGGTCAATATGACCCCACATCTCACCTCTAGGCTGGGAAGCCTGAAATAAAAAATAAAAAAAAGATTCTGGCTTTGATCGTACTGGCGAGTTGGTAGAAGCACCAGAGGGCGGTGAGGGGTGGGGGGCGTCTATGGCTGGGTATTTCAGGGTATCTCCGAGTATGGCTGGGTATCTCCGAGTATGGCTGGGTATGGCAATTTATGGCAGGGTATTGCAGAGTATTGGCGGGGTATTGGCGGGGTACTACAGAGTAATAGCAGGGTACTGCAGAGTTTTGGGGAGTACTACAGAGTAATGGCAGGGTACTACAGAGTAATGGCAGGGTACTGCAGAGTAAAGGCAGGGTACTGCAGAGTAATGGGGGGTACTGCAGAGTATGCACTGGTATTGCAGAGTATTGGCGGGGTATTGGCGGGGTACTACAGAGTAATAGCAGGGTACTGCAGAGTATTGGGGAGTACTACAGAGTAATGGCAGGGTACTGCAGAGTAATGGCAGGGTACTGCAGAGTAATGGCAGGGTACTGCACTGCAGAGTAATGGCGGGGTACTGCAGAGTAATGGCAGGTACTGCAGAGTATTGGGGGGTACTGCAGAGTAATGGCAGGGTACTGCAGAGTAATGGAGTTTACTGCAGAGTAATGGGGGGTACTGCAGAGTAAAGGCAGGGTACTGCAGAGTAATGGGGGGTACTGCAGAGTAATAGCGGGGTACTGCACTGCAGAGTAATGGCAGGGTACTGCAGAGTAATAGCGGGGTACTGCACTGCAGAGTAATGGCAGGGTACTGCAGAGTATGCACTGGTATTGCAGAGTATTGGCAGGGAATTGAGGGGTTAAATTCGGTGAGCAGCAATGTGGGCACTGCAGATGCAGCCCACATCGCTGCTGACACCGATCTCTTTCCCCTCCGCTGTACCGATCGCTCATTTGACGGAGCAATCACGTGATAAACGGCCGCGACGAGCGGCCGTTTACCGTGATCCGTGATGCGCCGGGTCCTGTGGACCCGGCGGTCACCGATGCTCTCGAGTGCGCGCCCCAGGGGGCGCGCGAGAGCAGAATTCTGGAAGGCCGTTAATTAACGGCCTCTCAGAGTTAAACAACCGCCCTGAAGCCATTAATCGGCAATGGGCAGTTGTTAAGTGGTTAAAGATAGATCACTAGCTAGCTATATAGGTGAGGTGAATATAGTGGTGTATACTGCAGTCAGGGCACAGACAATAACCACTACACAAGAGCAAGATAGGAAATCAGCCAAAAACGATTGGTGTGTAACTGTGCTGAAGGTACACAGAACACCCACTGCTTCAGATGCCAACACACTACACGAGGCCGCCTCAAAGGCGGCCTTATATAGTGTGGGGCGTGCACTACACAGCCTGAGCTATGATTGGCCACAGGCAGGATGCCTGTGGCCAATCATGGCTCTCCTCGCTGCTGGTGCTGCGATTGGCCAAGCATGCGGGGTCACAGTGCATGCTTGGCCAATCATGAGCCAGCAATGCACTGCGCCATCGCAGTGCATTGTGGTCCGCGCGCGCCATACGAATTTTGACGCGAACGGACCAAGAGTTCGGATTTCGCCGAACGCCCGAACAGCCAATGTTCGAGTCGAACGTACGTTCGACTCGAACACGAAGCTCATCCCTAGTTTGGAGTTTAATGCTGTATTCCAGGAATTCGGCCAGTTTGTAAGACGTGCTGGCATCCTATAAGTTAAATCCAACGAGGTGTATGCTGCCTCGTGGACTGATCTCTTTAATTTACAATTTACATTTTTACTGAGAGACGGGAGCATAGCTATGACTATGCTTCTGGTACTCGTATGCTAGGGAGCCTTCTGGTCTCAGCTCCTGCAGCTGCAGAGTCGCACGCAGCCGCTGTGTCCACTCCTCCCCTCTTCCTGTCCAATCACAGAGAGCTTTGTATTAAATTAACTCACTAAATACAAAGGCTTCTGTGAATGGGGGGGGTGTGGTTTACAAGAAGACAGCATCTCTCCTGTCAAAGCCCTGGGATTGTATTGATAGTTGTACACCTGTAGCACCACAAAACTCTCAGATGTAAATTAAAGAGATAAGAGAGGTGGCTTGCACCTTGTTGGACTTCAGTCCTAGTAAGCCAACACATTTCCAAAGTGTCTGGATTCCTGCAGTTCAGCTTTAAAGCAGTTGTACACCCACACAAATTTTTTATCTTTTTTTAAAAACCTGTAAGGCAAAAGGCACAATGAGCTAGTATGCACCGCATACTAGTTCATTGTGGAATACTTACCTTAGAACGAGGCGTCAGCAGCTGATCCCGGTTACAGACCTCGGTGCGTCTTCCGGGTTCGCGGCTCCGGCGCTGTGAGTTACCAGAGCCGCGATGTCATCATTGACGCATGCCCATGGGAGACTTCTTTCCGGCAAGGCACAGCAGCGTCTGCTGGACTTTCAGCTGGACCTTCACAGCGCATACCGTACAGGTTTAGGAGATATTCATTTTACCAAAAGGTAAGCCTTATTAAGGGCTTACCTATAAGTAAAAATATAAAAAAAAAGGGTATACAACTACTTTAGGTGCAACCCTTTACTAGCTAACCATTTTTTAATAATGCATTCAGGATGTCATAGATCCCTTTTTCAGCCTTTATATGATTGTAGGGATAAACCGAACACCGCCACCCCCCCCCCCCCCCCTCCAGTATGGTTTGCTCCAGAATATGCGAACAGGAAAAATGTGTATTAACACCATTAAAGTCTATGGGACACGAGCGTTAAAAATCCAAAGTGTTAATTTTAAAGATTTATATGCAAGTTATTACCATAAAACGTTTTTGGGGACCCGGGTCCTGGGACATGTATCAATGCAAAAAAAGTTTTTAAACTGCCATTTTTTCAGGAGCAGTGATTTGAATGATGCTTACATTGCTTACATTGAAACAATAAAAAAGAAATATTCCTTCAAATATTGTGCCTGGGTGGTATGGTATGGCCTGGTATGGATTTGGGGGGGGGGGGGGGGCTTGCCGTTTAATTTTTTTTCTTAATTCTGTCATAGGTTTCCCCTTAACCAATTCAATACACTATATTATATATTGTACACTGCACTATATACCCTGCACTGTATTATATATACTACACTGACTATATACTCTGAACTGCAGTATATATACTAAGGTAAAATTGGGTCTTAAAGGGGTTGTAAAGCTTTGTTTTTTATTTTCTAAATAGGTTCCTTTAAGCTAGTGCATTGTTGATTCACTTACCTTTTCCTTCCATTTCCCTTCTAAATGTTTTTTTTCTTTGTCTGAATTTCTCACTTCCTGTTTCTCCTCAGTAAACTTCACACCATCATCCGAGCGGTGTTTAGTCAAACAAAACAGCTTACTGAACAGCTTACTGAGGAGGAACAGGAAGTGAGAAATTCAGACAAAGAAAACAAAGAAAAAAAACATTTAGAAGGGAAATCGAAGGAAAAGGTAAGTGAACCAACAATGCACTAGCTTAAAGGAACCTATTTAGAAAATAAAAAACGAACCTTTACAACCCCTTTAAGTATTGGTGGTGCTAGAACACTGTAACCCCTCACAGTTACTCTTGGGTGGGTGCAGGAACAGGCCCTGCTGTTAAATATTATTTAAAAAATTGTAATTACATGCCCTGTTAAACAGGGGCAGAAAAATTGGGCCTTGGGTCTTGGGCCTTGGGTGGTGGTAGTGGTGCCACAGCACTGTAACCACTCACAGTTACTCTTGTTGGGCTCAGGAACGGGCCCTGCTTTTAAATACTATATCAAACATTGTAATAACATGCCTCTGTTAAACAGGGGCAGAAAAATTGGGCCTTGGGTGGTGGTGGTGGTGACATAACACTGTAACCCCTCACAGTTACTCTTGTTGGGTGCAGGAATGGGCCCTGCTGTTAAATATTATTTAAAAAATTGTAATTACATGCCCCTGTTAAACAGGGGCAGAAAAATTGGGCCTTGGGGAGGCATACAGACTTCACGATGGTCAGTTGGTTTCATTTAACCCAGCGAACAGTAGGATAGAGGCAGCCAGGCTTGATGATTTCCATCCAATCCATGAAGATGTGCCAGCCGACACTGTATTCCTTGTAGAAGCAGTGGAACTCGGCCTCTATGTGTTCATTTTGCTGCTGGATGCTTCAACGGTGTTCAGGGATGTAACGTTTCTCCATAGGGTGGACTAGCCAGGTAGGGGAAAAAATGGATGTGTTTCTTCCTCACATAAGCGTAAAAATAATGCTGCAGGCAGGCCAACCTGGTGATCCTTGCCCGAAAGTTGATGTTTTCTTGTGGCAGGTATGCTTCCGCTGGGCTGTGTCTGAGGAATGGCTAGGTGGGGCACACTGGGTTCCAGTGAGGATGGGGACTCCTCATCGCTGTTCAACACCAGCGCGTCCCATGAGATTCCCCTCGGAGGTTTCAAAGAATGAAGCTTCCTCACAGTAGTAGGAGAAACTATTGGTGCAGAACCCAGGAGGACTTGTATCTGCAAGAGAGCTGTTACTGGTGAGTCCAGGATAGGCTGCCTGGTGTTAACTGGGGAGGTCATGGTGGACAATCATGTCCAGTGCTGGCGGTGAAGGAACCTCACCTAAGATGATCTCAAGAGGTATGGTAGGTGGAGTCCAGTGGGGGAGGCCATCCCAGGAGAGTGTTGCAGAGTTGGCCGCAGGCTCTTGGCTGGGGTTTCCTGTGAGGTGGTGGCTCCGGTGCCTTCAGGAGTTACAAGCCATCCATTGGAGTCAAGGTCTATCGGGGTAAGGACCTTGAGCATGGGCTTGAACAGGAGGAGCACCTCACATTGAGGACAGTGAGTCTGCAGGTGGAGGACAATCAGCCATCTCTGACAGGTAGGGCAGATTATCCGGAGTCCATTGCAGGTGCCCATGTATGATTGGGCGAACTAGACTGTAGGTATGTAGCGAACTCCGGTGTCAATGGTAACTTGAATCTTCTTCCATGGAAGCTGCTGTCTGGCTCAGCACACACATGGAGGACCCGAGCGTCATTCTGGGATCAGTTGCTATATACACCTTTATCAACATCTATGCCAAACCAGTGTGGATACTTTGTGCAGGAGCCATTTAGGAAATAGACGTGTTGTTCATGTGGACTATTGCTGGGGAAGCCTGGACAAGTTCTAGACAACTAACTAACTACAGTCATGGTCTCTTTAGTGGTGGTCTTCAGGTGCATGTGGTGGGTGTATTCTATCAACTACATCAAGCTGGGGGTGGGGTCTAACTGCACTCATGCACATGGAATAACATTTTCCGAAAGGCATTCTCACCAATGCCCGGAACCAGACAGAGGCTGCGGTCATGCAAAGAATCAAACATTAAGGCAGTCTCTGACACAGAGTTGAGCCACCTAGGTTCAGCTGAACCCCAGAAAAAGCCCCCAAACATGATCAGGGAAGGCGGCAAAAAACATTCTCCCCAAACCTAGGCAGCCAAGAAGCAAACTAAAACATACAATACAGTAGGCAACCTGCCTACAAACTCCCTGTCCTTTTAATGGTGGTCATCTTAGAAGGGCCAATAATGAGGGTTACTTATGTGCCAGCCGTATCCCTATAAAAGTCAGGGTTCCCAACATCCTTCACCACAAATGCAAACCCATCACCAATCATGAACTTCATGGCCTTTGAATTGTGGTCAGCTTAGAAGGGGCAGTCATGAAGGTTTACTTATGTGTCAGGCCCATCCCAATAAAAGTCAGAGTTTCCAGCATCCTTCATAACCAAAGAAACTAATTACCAATCATGAAACTGTTGGCCTTTCAATGGTGGTCATCTTAGAAGGGCCAATCATGTGAGGTTACTTATGGGCAAGGGCCATTCCTATAAAAGTTAGGGTTTCCAGCAACCTTCATCACTAAAGCAACCCATTACCAATCATGAGCTTGTTGGCCTTTTAATGGTGGTAATATTAGAAGGGCCAATCATAAGGGTTTACATATGTGCCAGCCACATCCCCAAAAAAGTTAGGGTTCCCAGTGATCGGGAAATCCCAGAACATAGGGGATTCCAATAACATGTTGACTGCTGAACCACATTCAAAAAAGATGTATTTAATATTTAAGCCTATAGTTTTAGCCATAGGCAGGGGAGCACACATATACTGTACACGTGGTGAAGTAATTGCTCTCCCTGAGGCTGGGAGCCTAAAAACATTTATACATTCTAAAGGGGGTGGAGGTACCTTGTGAGCCTCTTTGTAGGCCTAATACATTTGTTGGTTATTTACATTGATAGACAGATGGTCATTTAGCACCTAGACATCACTTCCAGAGTTCTCTGGGAAAATGCCTTTTCACAGCTGGAGGTGTGAATGGCATTTGACCACAAAACACAAGAACAGTTTACATACATCCTATAACTAAACATTTGTAAAAAGTATCTCTGCTTAACCACTTAAGGACCGCCGTATTGCCATTATACGTCATCAGAATGGCACAGGCAGGCACAAGCACGTAGATGTACGTGCCTGCCTTCCAGCGGGTGGGGGGTCCGATCGGACCCCCTCCCGCTGGATACGGCGGTCCGTTTACCTCCAGCAGTGATCCGTGATGAGGGGATGGCCGTTGGTTTCTGGCCACCCCCTCTGGATCGCTCCTGGCCAATGACGAACTTCCTCCCACTGTGTATTGTTTACACAGGAAGGAGGAAGTGATGTCATTCTCCTCGGAGCGGTCTTTTTGACCGGACTACGAGGAGAAGACTAATAGTAAGTGTGCACCAACACTACACTGACATGTAGGTACACACAGGTACACAAACCCCCCCCGATCGCCCCCCGATCCCCCCCCGCCCCCCCTCCCCCCCCAGTCACAGTGACACTGATTGCATTGATCATTTCTTTACTGATCAATGCATTCAGTGTCAGTTGTAAAAGTAAAAACTGTCAGGGCAGTTAGTGTTAGGTCCAGGGTAGCCCCCTATCACCCCCCAATAAAGATTTAACCCCCTGATTGCCCCTAGAGTTAACCCTTTCACCCCCTTTTGCCAGTGTCACTAAGCGATCATTTTTCTGATCGCTGCATCAGTGTCGCTAGTGTCGCTAGGTAGCTAGTTATTTTTTTAGGTTCACCGCCAGGTTTTTATATCGCTAGGTACCCCGATATACTACCCAATAATGGTTTTAACATCCTGATTGCCCCTAGTTAAGCCTTTCACCCCCTTTTGCCACTGTCACTAAGCGATCATTTTTCTGATCGCTGCATCAGTGTCGCTACTGTCGCTAGGTAGCTAGTTATTTTTTTAGGTTCACCGCCAGGTTTTTATAGCGCTAGGTACCCCGATATACTACCCAATAATGATTTTAACCCCCTGATTGCCCCTAGTTAACCCTTTCACCAGCGATCACAGTATAAGTGTCACTGGTAACGCTGGTTAGCCAGTTAGTTATTTAGGTTCACCGTCAGGTTTTTATATAGAGCCAGGGACCCCCATATACTACCTAATAAAAATTTGAACCCCCTGATTGCCCCTAGTTAACCCTTTCACCACTGATCACCTTATAAGTGTTACGGGTGACTCTGGTTAGTTTGCTTTTTATAGCATCAGGGCACCCACCATTTATTACCCAATAAAGGTTTAACCCCCTGATCACCCGGCGGGTGATATCAATTAGGTTTTAGGGTCAGGGTCTACGTCGCCCCAGGCAGCGCTAGGTTAGTGCCAGTACCGCTAACACCCACGCGCAAAGCATACACCTCCCGTAGTGGTATAGAATCTGAACAGATCAATATCTGATCTGATCAGATCTATACTAGCGTCCCCAGCAGTTCAGGGTTCCAAAAAAACGCATTGTTAGCGGGATCAGCCCAGATACCTGCTAGCACCTGCGTTTTGCCACTCTGCCCAGCCCACCCAAGTGCAGTATCGATCGATCACTGTCACTTACAAAACACTAAACACATAACTGCAGCGATCGCAGAGTCAGGCCTGGTCCCTGCCATCGCTAACAGTTTTTTTGGTAGCATTTTATATTTAAATCCGGAAGGCAGTGCTTGGTTTTCGGGGTCCCGTACGTGGCTAGGCTCCCAAAAAGTCCCCCACATGTGGTATCCCCGTACTCAGGAGAAGCAGCAGAATTTATTTTGGGGTGTAATTTGACTTCTGCCTATAGCATGTGTGAGCAATATATCATTTAGTGACAACTTTGTGCAAAAAAAAAAAGTTTGTAATATTCCCGCAACTTTTGGCAAAATATAAAATATTCCATGGACTCAACATGCCTCTCAGTAAATAGCTTGGGGTGTCTACTTTCCAAAATGGGGTCATTTTGGGGGGTTTTGTGCTATTTTGGCATTTTATGACCTTCGAAACTGTGATAGGTAGTGAGGAGTTAAATCAAAAATTTGCACCCTTAGAAATCCTGAAGGTGGTGATTGGTTTTCGGGGTGCCGTGCGCGATTGACTCCCAAAAAGTCCCACACATGTGGTATCCCCATACTCGGGAGAAGTAGCGGAATATATTTTGGGGTGCAATTCCACATATAACCATGGCATGTGTGAGCAATATATCATTTAGTGACAACTTTTTGTAAAAAAAAAATAAAATTTTAATTTTTTGTCATTATTCAATCCCTTGGGACAAAAAAAAAAATATTCAATGGTCTCAACATGGCCCTCAGCAAATAGCTTGGGGTGTCTACTTTCCAAAATGGGGTCATTTGGGGGGGTTTTGTGCCATCTTGGCATTTTATGGCCTTCAAAACTGTGATAGGTAGTGATAGGTAGTGAGGAGTAAAATAAAAAATGTATGCCCTTAGAAATCCTGAAGGCGGTGCTTGGATTTCGGGGTCCCGTACGCGGCTAGGCTCCCAAAAAGTCCCACACATGTGGTATCCCCGTACTCAGGAGAAGCAGAAGAATGTATTTTGGGGTGTCATTTCACATATGCCCATAGCATGTGTGAGCAATATATCATTTAGTGACAACTTTGTGCAAAAAAAAAAAAGTTTGTAATATTCCCGCAACTTGTGGCAAAATATAAAATATTCCATGGACTCAACATGCCTCTCAGCAAATAGCTTGGGGTGTCTTCTTTCCAAAATGGGGTCATTTTGGGGGGTTTTGTGCTATTTTGGCATTTTATGGCCTTCGAAACTGTGATAGGTAGTGAGGAGTTAAATCAAAAATTTGCACCCTTAGAAATCCTGAAGGTGGTGATTGGTTTTCGGGGTGCCCTGCGCGACTAGACTCCCAAAAAGTCCCACACATGTGGTATCCCCGTACTCGGGAGAAGTAGCGGAATATATTTTGGGGTGCAATTCCACATATAACCATGGCATGTGTGAGCAATATATCATTTAGTGACAACTTTTTGTAAAAAAAATTTTTTTTTGGCATTATTCAATCCCTTAGGACAAAAAAAATAAATATTCAATGGGCTCAACGTACCCATCAGCAATTTCCTTGGGGTGTCTACTTTCCAAAATGGGGTCATTTGGGGGGGTTTGTACTGCCCTGCCATTTTAGCACCTCAAGAAATGAGATCGGCAGTCATAAATTAAAAGCTGTGTAAATTCCAGAAAATGTACTCTAGTTTGTAGACGCTATAACTTTTGCGCAAACCAAAAAATATACGCTTATTGACATTTTTTTTACTAAAGACATGTGGCTGAATAAATTTTGCTCTCAATGTATGACTAAAATTTAGTTTATTCGATTTTTCTTATAACAAAAAGAAGAAAATATCTTTTTTTTTCAAAATTTTCGCTCTTTTTCCATTTATATCGCAAAAAAAAAAAATCGCAGAGGCAATCAAATACCATCAAAAGAAAGCTCTATTTGTGGGAAGAAAAGGACGCAAATTTCGTTTGGGTGCAATATTGCATGACCGCGCAATTACCAGTTAAAGCAGCGCAGTGCGAAATTGGAAAAAGACCTCTGGTCCTTAAGGTGTTTATTGGTCCGGAGCTGAAGTGGTTAATCAGAATACATGTTTTGATAATCATAACTAAATGTTTGATAAATAAATGGCGATTCCATTTACCCGATCAATCCCATCTTTTGGTCAAATTAAAAATTGACCACATAACTAACAAAACATAAGATAACAGCACTATAACAAACAATTCATACACTAGTTGTGGACAGTTGGGTTCTTGATTATTCAGTGTAGAAATTCTTTTGGTGACAGTTAAAGTTGTGTAGGGCCTAACTAAATGTGAACATTAATTGTCAAGATAATGGGGAAGATGGAAAAAACAAAGTCTCATAACACATACAAAACCTAAGACAAATGGCATTTTAACCAGTTCCCGACCGGCGCAGTTCCCGATGTACGTCGGAAGAATGGCACGGGCAGGCATATTGGCGTACAGGTACATCCATTTTTAAATGCTGCCCTGCCATCGCGTGCTCGCCGTCGGCGGCGCGCTCACGTGCCGGTCAGGACCCCCGTGAGTCCGGCCATGGGTCCCGCGGCCTCGATCGCCATGGGGATACCCGCGATCGTCTCACGGGATGGCTGAACGGGGAGATGCCGTTGTAAACAGCATCTCCTCGTTCTGCCTAGCAACAAGTGACGCTGATCTCTGCTCCATGTCATTGGAGCAGAGATCAGTGTTCACTAACAGAAAGCCCAGCCCCCCACAGTTAGTAACACGCCCCTAGGAACACTTAACCCCTACACTGCCACCCCCTGGTTAACCCCTTCACTGCCAGTGTCATTTACACAGGAATAAATGCATTTGTATAGCACTGATTGCTGTATAAATGACAATGGTCCCAAAAATGTGTCAAAAATGTACGATGTGTCCCCCACAATGTCGCAGTCACAATAAAAATCGCTGATCGCCGCTATTACTAGTAAAAAAAAAAAAATTATTAAAAAAATGCCATAAAACTATCCCCTATTTTGTAAACGCTATAACTTTTGCGCAAACCAATCAATAATCACTTATTGCGATTTTTTTTAACCAAAAATATGTAGAAGAATACGTATCGGCCTAAACTGAGGGAAAAAAAAGTTTTTTTTATATATTTTTGGGGGATATTTATTAGAACAAAAAGTAAAAAAAATATGCGTTTTTTTTTCAAAATTGTCGCTCTATTTTTGTTTATAGCGCAAAAAATAAAAACCGCAGAGGTGATCAAATACCACCAAAAGACAGCTCTATTTGTGGGAAAAAAGGGACGCCAATTTGGTTTGGGAGCCACGTCGCACGACCGCGCAATTGTCAGTTAAAGCAACGCAGTGCCGAATCGCAAAAAGTGGTCTGGTCTTTGACCAGCAAAATGGTCCGTGGCTTAAGTGGTTAAGTAGGTTTAACCACTTTCAGACCGGACCATTTTGCTGGTAAATGACCAGAGGTCTTTTTACACTTTGGCACTGCGCTGCTTTAACTGGTAATTGCGCGGTCATGCAATGTTGTACCCAAACGAAATTTGCGTCCTTTTCTTCCCACAAATAGAGCTTTCTTTTAAAGGTATTTGACTGACTCTGCGATTTTTATTTTTTGCGATATAAACGTAAAAAGACCGCAAATTTTGAAAAAAAATGATATTTTCTACTTTTTGTTATTAGAAAAATCCAATAAACTCAATTTTAGTCATACATTTAGGCCAAAATGTATTCAGCCACATGTCTTTGGTAAAAAAAAAGTCAATAACTTTATATTTATTGGTTTGCGCAAAAGTTGTCACATCTACAAACTAAGGTACGTTTTCTGGAATTTACGCAGCTTTTAGTTTACGACTGCCTATCTCATTTCTTGAGGTGCTAAAATGGCAGGGCAGTACAAAACCCCCCCAAATGACCCCATTTTGGAAAGTAGACCCCCTAAGGAAATTGATAAGAGGCATGTTGAGCCCATTGAATATTTTATTTTTTTGCCTCAAGCGATTGAATAATGACAAAATTTTTTTTTTTTTTTACACAAAGTTGTCATTAAATGATATATTGCTCACACATGCTATGGGCATATGTGAAATGACACCCCAAAATAAATTCTGCTGCTTCTCTTGAGTATGGGGATACCACATATGTGGTACTTTTTGGGAGCCTAGCCGCGTACGGGGCCCCGAAAACCAAGCCCCGCCTTCAGGCTTTCTAAGGGCGTAAATTTTTGACTTCACTTCTCACTACCTATTACAGTTTTGAAGGCCATAAAATGCCAAGATGGCACAAAACCCCCACAAATGACCCCATTTTAGAAAGTAGACACCCCAAGCTATTTGCTGAGAGGCATGTTGAGTCCATGGAATATTTTATATTTTGCCACAAGTTGCGGGAAAATTACAAACTTTTTTTTTTTTTTTTTTTTACACAAAGTTGTCACTAAATGATATATTGCTCACACATGCTATGGGCATATGTGAAATGACACCCCAAAATAAATTCTGCTGCTTCTCCTGAGTACGGGGATACCACATATGTGGGACTTTTTGGGAGCCTAGCCGCGTACGGGGCCCCGAAAACCAAGCACCGCCATCAGGCTTTCTAAGGGCGTAAATTTTTGATTTCACTTCTCACGACCTATTACAGTTTTGAAGGCCATAAAATGCCAAGATGGCACAAAACCCCCACAAATGACCCCATTTTAGAAAGTAGACACCCCAAGTTATTTGCTGAGAGGCATGTTGAGTCCATGGAATATTTTATATTTTGCCGCAAGTTGCGGGAAAATTACAAACTTTTTTTATTTTATTTTATTTTTTCACAAAGTTGTCACTAAATGATATATTGCTCACGCATGCCATGGGCATATGTGAAATGACACCCCAAAATAAATTCTGCTGCTTCTCCTGAGTACGGGGATACCACATATGTGGGACTTTTTGGGAGCCTAGCCGCGTACGGGGCCCCGAAAACCAAGCACCGCCTTCAGGCTTTCTAAGGGCGTTACAGTTTTGAAGGCCATAAAATGCCAAGATGGCACAAACCCCCCCCCCAAATGACCCCATTTTGGAAAGTAGACACCCCTAAATTTACGGGTACACTAGTGAGACTAGGTAATAAATGGCGGGTGCCCTGAAACTATAAAAAAATAACTAACCAACCAGCGTCACCTGTAACAGTTATATGGTGATCACTGGTGAAAGGGTTAACTAGGGGGCAATCAGGGGGCTTTATGCGGTAGTATATGGGGGTCCCTGGCGCTATAAAAAGCTGCGGCGAACCTAAATACCTACCTGCCTAACTAGCGTCACCTGTGACACTAATACAGCAATCAGAAAAACGATCGCTTATTAGGCTGGGTTCACACTGGAGCGATGCAGGAACGCCACGAATCCGCGGCGGGTTCCCGCATCACATGCCTCCCGGCGGCAGTTCACACTGCCCTATGCGAACTGCTGGGAGTGTCAGTGAAATGTTAATGACACCCCCAGATCAGTTTGCATATCGCAGTGTGATCTGCAAACTCGGATCGCATGGTGTGAACACCCATGCGATCCGATTCTGCTGCGGACCAAAAAAAGGGTCCCGTGCGAGTTTGCGGCGGGTGCAACGCAAATTCAGCCATACTATCTGTATGGCTGAACTCGAATCGCACAGAGATCGGATGTGATTTGCACTGCAGTGCGGTGCGAATCACATCCGTTCTCATAAACCGCTGCAATGTGAACCCAGCCTTAGTGACACTGGCGACGGGGGGTGATCACGGGGTTAAACCTTTATTGGGGGGGTTAGGGGGGTACCTTAGAACTAAAGGGGGCTAACCCTAACTGCCCTAACAGTTATTACAGTCACAAATGACACCCGCCGGGTGATCAGGGGGTTAAACCTTTATTAGGTAATAAATGGCGGGTGCCCTGAAACTATAAAAAAATAACTAACCAACCAGCGTCACCTGTAACAGTTATATGGCGATCACTGGTGAAAGGGTTAACTAGGGGGCAATCAGGGGGCTTTATGTGGTAGTATATGGGGGTCCCTGGCGCTATAAAAAGCTGCGGCGAACCTAAATACCTACCTGCCTAACTAGCGTCACCTGTGACACTAATACAGCGATCAGAAAAACGATCGCTTATTAGGCTGGGTTCACACTGGAGCGATGCGGGAACGCCACGAATCCGCGGCGGGTTCCCGCATCGCATGCCTCCCGGCGGCAGTTCACACTGCCCTATGCGAACTGCTGGGAGTGTCAGTGAAATGTTAATGACACCCCCAGATCAGTTTGCATATCGCAGTGCGATCTGCAAACTCGGATCGCATGGTGTGAACACCCATGCGATCCGATTCTGCTGCGGACCAAAAAAAGGGTCCCGTGCAAATTTGCGGCGGGTGCGGCGGGTGCGGCGAATGGCTGAACTCGAATCGCAGAGATCGGATGTGATTTGCACTGCAGTGCGAATCACATCCGTTCTCACAAACCGCTGCAATGTGAACCCAGCCTTAGTGACACTGGCGACGGGGGGTGATCACGGGGTTAAACCTTTATTGGGGGGGTTAGGGGGGTACATTAGAACTAAAGGGGGCTAACCCCAACTGCCCTAACAGTTATTACAGTCACAAATGACACCAATGCAAAAAAAAAAAAAAAATGCATTGGTGTCACTGTGACTGGGGGGGGCAGGGGTAATTGGGGGGGTGATCAGGGGGTAAAGGGGGGGGGGTGTGAGTGTGCCTGGCATGTTCTACTGTGAAGTGTCCTGTTGGTGCAACTCACCAATCCTCTCTCCTCGGTGCCGGAACGAAAAATACCGACACGAGGAGAGATTACATCACTTCCTCTGCCTGTGTTTACATTACAGGAGAGGAAGTGATGTCACGAAGGATTTCCATTCGTCGGGAGCGATCGCGAGGGGGTGGCCATGAATGAATGGCCGCCCCCTCATCCCGGATCGCTCCCGAACGAATACCGACCGCCGCAGGCACCGGGGGGGGCCCAACCGGGCCCCCCACCCGCGGGAAGGCAGGGAGTTATATATACGCCCATATGCCTGCCCGTGCCATTCTGTCGACGTATATCGTCGTGCGGCGGTCGGCAAATGGTTAACTTTGACATCAGTTGGGCTGGGCTGTGTTAGAGTTCTGTCTGGTCATGTGTACAGTGAGGTGCACATGACAGGACCAGAACCAGGCCTGGTTGGATGCTTTAGGTATCAGCGTTCCCCCGGGGCCAATCAGTGGGTGCGTCTGGCCCCGCTGAGGAGTCTGGGGAAGGGTATTTAAGATGTTGAAGTCACGTGTTCAGGGTTCGTTCGTGAGGCCATAGCTGCCTGTTCCTGGATCTGGACCGGGGTATCCCCGCGAGAGGTCCCAGTCAAGGGAGTGTGTGCCGCCCCGCAACATGGTTTGATTAGCCCCATTAGGCCCCCATGGTCTGGGGTGGGGATCCATCTGTTCCCGAGTCTCTGAACCGGCTGGTCCGAGGCGCAGTAACTGAAGGAGGATTCAAGGTGTCCGGGTGTGCTCTCAACTTGGAGGGACACCGCAGCCCGTATAAGCGATCGGGGGAGGACTCTTCGGAGGAGGGCCAACAAGCTGGCATCCCAAGAAGTGCCTGGTTGCTGGGTCATCAAGGACACTAACAAATCCACGCTTTTCCAGTACTGCCAAGGAAACAGAGAGAACGTTCCAGGTACTGAGGAAAGTTTCCTGTTCATTTTCGGTTGCAAGCTTTATTCAAGGTCAAAGACTTTGTAAGTTCTGGATCAAATTGCTGACTGCCATAATCTCTGGCTAGAGATTTGTTCAGCTTTGAAGCGCCCAGCTGCAAGTGGCTACTCTCTGGGTTGTATTAGATACTTTCTAGTGATTAGCAGTTCAAGGTGCCTGAGTTTCTTCACCCTTGTGCTCTGTTCCCATACGAGACTGTGTTTGTTGGATGTTACCCCTGCAAATAAAAACCTTTCTAAAGGACTTTTATGGTGTGAGCGTCCAAAGTTGTTGGGTACTAACCCTGGGAACCCCTAGACGTGGAAGAACAAGCCAAGCGGAGGAAACCGGTAAGCCCAAAAGTCAAGACTGTCCTATCGAGGGTTATGGCCACTACATAAGGCAGGAAGGGTACCTAATGGTATTATCAGGGGAGAACGCAGCATGTCCATACATACAACAATGGTGAGGGCCCTTGAAAGGGCAGAGGTGCAGAGTCTAAGGAACTGCCTTGTCTTCTCCAGAGCTCTTGATGGTAGATATGGGTTGTGCTGCAAACAGTTCCCCGGTTGCGGCCCTCTTACTTACCCAGGCAGGCAGATACCTAGAACTAAGGGCCAATGGACAAATAAGAATCCCTTGCAGCGCTGGGATCACTAAACAGTAGGGAGTAAAATTCAAGCTAACAGGTGTGTGCCTGGACACACACAGACATTGGTGACAGATACACAAAGACACATAAGACGGCTAGAAATTAGTAGCCATGCAAACAGTCACACAGGAATCTATAAGCCCTTGTACACACGGTCAGAGATTCCGACAACCAAATCCGTCGGATTTTGTCTGACGGATCTTGTCCGAAACAGTTGCATACACACGGTCGGACAAAGTTGTCGGAAAATCCGATCGTTCAGAATGTGATGACGTAATTTCGTTACGACGGGACTACGTTCACGCTAGTAGCCAATATCTTTGATGTAGGAATTTGATCTGAGCATTCGTGGCACTTTGTCCGATCGGAATTCTCTACACATGATCGGAGTATGTCCGATCGGAAAAGTTTGTCAGAAAATATTTCCAGCAAGTTGGAAAATTTGGTCCGACGGATATTCCGACAGAAACAGTCCGATGCATATCAAACACAGTCGGAATATCCGACAAAACGGTCCGATAGGACACATTCCGACGGAATCTCCGACCGTGTGTACAAGGGCTAAGAGTAGTGAAGTTGCATGGTGTCACCGAACAGGAAAACTAGCTTAAAATAGACTTGGAGACACAAAGGCAGACTTGCTTGGGACATTATTATTCAAAGCCTAAGGCAATCTGCTTCAGCTTGAAAAGGCAGTACTGGCTGGGCATGTAGCTAATTCAATTAACAGGAGGTCTAATCTCTCAACTGCAGACCTTATAAGTAGGGTTGAGCAGACACCTCGATGTTCGAACCCAAACCCCATTGAAGTCAATGGGGACCCGAACTTTTGAGGACTAAAATGTCTCTAAAAAAAGTAATGGAAAGGGCTAGAGGGCTGCAAATGGCAGCAAAATGTTGTTAAGAGCATGGCAAGTGCTCTGCAAACAAATGTGGATAGGGAAATAACTTAAAATAACATAAAATACATAAAAATAAAAAATAATATGCTGGGGGCCCAGCATATTCTTCTGGGAGGCCCAGAAGAAGAGGTACAGGAACTCATTAAGAACCTCAAATCAGGTTCTGCTCCAGGCCCCGATGGTCTCCCTAACCCCTATTACAAGACATTTACCACCACCCTGACTTCACATTTGACATCATTTTTTAACGCAAAGACACAGGAAACCCCACATGATCCTCACCTAAATACAGCCTACATTGCAGTAATACCGAAACCGGATAAAAACCCGGAAGAAGTCATTAATTATAGACCCATCTCCCTCATCAATAGCGACTTAAAAATCCTTACCAAACTCCTTGCAAATTGTCTAGCTTCCTTCATTAACCGATATGTTCATAAGGATCAAGTGGGGTTCATCCCAGGCAGACAGGGCCCTGATCAGATCAGAAGAGCCATAGACATAGTCTCCATCCTCCAGACAAACTGGCCAGGAGGTCCAAAACAATCAGGCATGCTTTTATCAATGGACCTTCAAAAGGCCTTCGATTCGGTCTCCTGGCCATACATCTTTACAATCCTTGAACGTTGGGGCTTTGGCGACAAGTTTATGGGCCTGATCCGTGCTCTTTATTCAAATCCTAAAGCCTACATTAGGCTTCAAGGCCACTACTCCAAACCAATACATATAGCCAAAGGCACCAGACAAGAATGTCCTTTATCTCCACTAATCTTTGCAATAGCAATTGAGACACTCACCATCTCCATTCGCCGAGACCCCAATATACGAGGTGTTCAATATGGCTTTCAGGTTCACAAATGTGGGCTGTTTGCAGACAACAAACACTGATGCCTAGTCACGGATTCCTATCTTAGGGAAAAAGACATATGGTCATTTCCGTCCCTCTCCTTACATTCATTCCTAGGGGTCGGTGGTTAAGTTCCTCCTCTCGGGCACAGCTAGCTCCCATTGGGGGTGTCCAGGGAGGAGGTACACCTCCGACCATTAACAGGAATACCAACCCTTCACTCTAAGCCCTTGTACACATGGTGGGACATTCCGACAACAAAATCCGTCGGATTTTGTCCAAAACTTGTGTTGCGTACACACGGTCGAACAAAGTTGTCGGAAAATCCGATCGTACGTAACGTGATGACGTTATTTCGTTATGACGGGACTACGTTCAGGCCAGTAGCCAATAGCTTCGGTCTAGGAATTTGATCTGAGCATGCGTGGCACTTTGTCCGATCTGAATTCTCTACACACAATCGGACAAAGTCCGATCGGATCATGTTGTCGGAAGGTTTTATAGCCCAGCTCTAAAACTTTGTCGGTCGGATATTCCGACGGAAACAGTCTGATGGAGCCCACACACAGTCGTATTATCCGACAACATGGTCCGATCGGACATTTTCCGTCGAAATGTCCTACCGTGTGTACAAGGGCTAACACTACCATGTCTGTCTAAAATGATTTTACATTTTATATCTCTAACGTGTTACACACGATTCATCTTGTTGCGCTGCCTGCAACCTTTCTATGTTTTGACTGAATCGATATTCTGAATGTCACTTTAAAATGTATTATTCTTGTTGGGATACAAAATAAAATACGTTGAAATAAAAAAAATAAAAAATAATAAACTTGACCTAGGAGGGCGAGGTCTATATGGAGTAGGAAGTTGAGGTGGCGGTGGATGTGGCGGTGTAGGTGGAAGCGGCGATGGAGAAAGACGAGGTAGCCAATACTGGTTTTTGTTTTTAATTGAATTTTCTTTTAAATTAGGGTACACCCCAAAAGAGTGAGAAAGATCAAAAATACAACAATGGCTGGGTAAGGCCAGTGATGTATCTAATTCTGTCCCCCGTCGGATAGTGTCCACCCTGTACTGCGCTTGCGCAGTACGGAGGACAAGGGGATTACGAAAAACTCCAAAGGCGAACTGCGCCTGTGCCGTGAGTCCAGGTTCAAGCCCCACCATCCAAGTGGACATAGAGTTAGAATAAAAAATAGCCAAGCGAAGCGAGGCCGCGCCCAAAGTGTGGTGAGGGAAGCAAACCCGCGAGGAGCCCTGTTACTATGTGCTACCGTATGTCCACTTGGATGGTGGGACCTGATCCTGCACCCACTGCGCAGGCACCGTTCATCGTCAGAGATTTTCAGAATCTCCTTGTCCTCTGTACTGTGCAAGCGCTGCGCAGTATGGCCCAGACACTATCCGATGGCTGGACAGTTTTTGTCAGAACACTGGTATACATGTCTATTCTGCAAAAGGTACATACAAGTCCTGTGGGATTCATGCCTGGTTCCTTTTAATCAATGTGGACAAGCTCACGTTCGCTCTGGACAGGCGGCTGCGCTTGTCTGTGATAACGCCCCCTGCGGCGCTAAATACACATTCAGATAATACACTGGCTGCAGGGCAGGCCAGCACCTCCAAGGCGTAAAGGGAAAACTCAGGCCATGTGCCCAATTTGGAGACCCAGAAGTTGAAGGGGGCAGACCCGTCATTCAGTACGTGTAAGCGTGTGCACACATAGTGCTCCACCATGTTGGTGAAATGCTGCCTCCTGCTAAGACGTTCCATATCAGCTGGTGGTGCTGGTTGTTGTGGCATGCTGACAAAGCTTTTCCACATTTTAGCCATGCTAACCCTGCCTTCTGAGGTGCTGGCGGTGCCCCGGCTGCGTTGGCCACCTCTTCCTCTGCCTTTGCCTTGTGCTTCCACCGTGTCCCTGCTGTCAGGTGGGAATGCCACCAGCAGCGCGTCTACCAGCATGCACTTGTACTCACGCATCTTACGATTACGCTCCAGTAAGGGAATTAAGGACGGTATGTTGTCCTTGTAATGGGGATCCAGCAGCATGGCCACCCTGTAATCAGCACCAGTTAGAATGTGGGCAACTCGGTGGTCATTGCGGAGACACTGCAGCATGTAATTGCTCATGTGTGCCAGGCTGCCCAGAGGCAACAAAAAGCTATCCTCTGTGGGAGGTGTATCATCCGTGTCCTCTGTATCCCCCCAGCCACGCACCAGTGATGGCCATGAGCTGGTCTGGGTGCCTCCCTGCTATGAACATGGTTCCTCCTCCTCCATCTCCTCCTCCTCATCCTCCTCCTCATCCTCCACCTTGTCATCCTCCAGAACTGTGCCCTTGCTGGACAATTGTGTACCTGGCGTTTGTTGGTGCAGAAACTCACCCTCATAGCCACTTGTGAATGACTTCCCTGAAAGCCTTGGAAATTATCCCTCTTCCTCCTCCTCCTCCTGTGCCACATCCTCTTCCATCATCGCCCAAAGCGTTTTTTCAAGGAGGCATAGAACTGCTTCATCGGCACTGGCCATGTTGGTGGAGTACTCGAAACAGTGCAACAAGGCACACAGGTCTCGCATGGAGGCCCAGTTATTGGTGGTGAAGTGGTGCTGTTCCGCAGAGCGACTCACGTGTGCGTGCTGCAGCTGAAACTCAACTGTTGCGCGGCCCCCCCACCCCAAAGCACCTTGCCCCCATGTTGATGAGGACAAGGGCCTCTTCCCGACAACCCTGGCCGTTGGTTGTCGGGGTCTGCAGGCGGGGGGCTTATCAGAATCCGGGAGCCCCCTTTAATAAGGGGGCCCCGGATACCGGCCCCCCACCCTATGTGAATGAGTATGGGGTACAATGTACCCCTACCCATTCACCTGTAAAAAAAGTTAAAAAAAACACAACACACAAGGGTTAAAATAGTTTATTGCACAGCTCCGGTGGTCTTCCGTCTTCAGGGGTCTTCTCGCCGGACTCCTCCGCTATCTTCTTCTAGCTCTTTTGCTAGCGGAGGAGCCCGGCTTTCTCTTCTTCCGACTATGGGGGTCTTGTCACCCTCTTTGGGTGTCTTGTACCCCTCTTCGGTTCTTCTTGCCGGGCCACCGCGCCTTCTTCTATCTCTTTTACAGGCAGTGGCCCGGCCTGCTGTCGCTGCTGTTGCTGCCTTCTGTTCTTCTCTTCTTCTCTTCAGTTGTTGCCTCGTCGCTCTCTCCGCTCACAATGACGGGGACAAGGCGCGCGGCGACTTATATAGGGACATCACCGGATGATGTCCCCGCCTATTATGATGTCACAGTCCCAGCATCCTCTGGGACTGTGACACCATAATGGGCGGGGACATCATCCGGTGATGTCCCTATATAAGTCGCCGCGTGTCGCGTCCGTGCCATTGTGAGCGGAGGATGTGACAAGGCAACATCTGAAGAGAAGAAGAGAAGAACAGAAGACGGCGAAAGCGGCGACAGAAGACCGGGCCACCACCTGTAAAAGAGATAGAAGAAGGCGCGGTGGCCCGGCAAGAAGAACCGAAGAGGGGGACAAGACCCCCGAAGAGGGGGACAAGACCCCCGAAGTCGGAAGAAGAGAGCGGCGGCGAGGAAGAAAGCCGGGCTCCTCCGCTAGCAAAAGAGCTAGAAGAAGATAGCGGAGGAGTCCGGCGAGAAGACCCCCGAAGACAGAAGACCGCCGGAGCTGTGCAATAAACTATTTTAACCCTTGTGTGTTGTGTTTTTTTTTTTATTTTTTTTTACAGGTGAATGGGTAGGGGTACATTGTACCCCATACTCATTCACATAGGGTGGGGGGCCGGTATCTGGGGGCCCCCTTAATTAAAGGGGGCTCCCGGATTCCGATAAGCCCCCCACCCGCAGACCCCAACAACCAACTGCCAGGGTTGTCGGGAAGAGGCCCTTGTCCTCATCAACATGGGGACAAGGTGCTTTGGGGTTTTCCGGGGGCCGCGCGGCCCCCCTTCCCCAAGGCACCCCCATGTTGAGGTCACGCGGCCTGGTATGGCTCAGGAGGGGGGCGCTCGCTGGCCCCCCCCCCTTTCCTGGCCGGCTGGTTAGTGTGCTCAGACAAGGGTCTGATGTGGACTTGGCGGGGACCCCCACGCCGATTTTTTCGGCGTTGGGGTTCCCCTTTAAGTCCATACCAGGTGACGGGGCCAGTGACGCCTCCTTCACTGGCACCGTCTACCTGGAGACGCGCTCAAAATGAGCGGACTTTTCTCTGCGCGGGAAAAGTCCGCTCATTTCAAAAGTACGGCGGACTGGCATACCAACGGCCGGATTGTCTGCCGAAATGCGAGTCCGGCGGGAAGATTGGAGTGCAAAAATACTTTCTAAGTCCGCCGTACTTTCGGGTAAAAAAAGTCCGCCGGAGGCTACACACAGGGGGATTGTCCGGCGGACTTGGGTTTGCCGGACTTTTCCACCCGATTGTTTGATCGTGTGTACGCGGCATAAGGGCACACAAGTTAAACGAATGCTGATTGGCTGCCCTGCAGCTGTTTAAAAAGCGCCATTACATTACCGAACACCGAACTCGAACCCGAACGTACAGTAAATTGTTCAGGATTGGGTCCGGGACCCAAAAACCCAAAAGTCCGGTACGAACTCAAAATTTACAGTTCGGGTTCGCTTAACCCTAGTCATTAAGACTCTTGCAGGATACAGCCTGAGCAGACACGCCAGTTTATGTACACATGAGTAGAACATTTTCACAACAGAACCAAACAAAGGGAATTGACAGGGACAGCATGAGAGCACACAGGGGGACACTGTTGGAGGGGGAGCACACAGGGGGACACTGTTTGGGGAGAGCACACAGTTGGACACTGTGGTGAGGGAAGCGCACAGGGGGACACTGTGTAGGGGAGAGCACACAGGGAGACCCTGGGAGAGGAAGAGGGCACACAGGAGGGGGCACACAGGAGGACATTGGGGGGGAGAGCACACAGGGGAACACTGGGGGGGAGCACACAGGGGGACACTAGGGTGAGAGCACACAGGGAGACACTGGGGGGAGAGCACACAGGGACACACTGGGGGAGAGCACACAGGGACACACTGGGGGAGAGCACACAGGGGGTCGCTGGAGGGGGCACTGGGGGTAGAGCACACAGGGGAAAACTGGGGGGGAACACAGGAGAACACTGGGGGGAGCACACAGAGGGACACTGTGGGGGGATAGCATACAGGGGGCACTGTGGGGGGGGAGAGCACACAGTGGGACAGTGTGGGGGGAGAGCATACAGGGGGACAGTGTGGGGGGAGAGCACACAGGGGGACACTGTGTGGGGAGGAGAGCACACAGGGGGACACTGTGTGGGGAGGAGAGCACACAGGGGACTACTGTGGAGGGGGAAAATACACAGGGGGTCACAGTGGGGGGGAGCACATAGGGGGACACTGTAGGGGGGAGAGCACACAGGGGGACACTGTGGAGGAGAGAGTACACAGGGGGGACACTGTGGAGGGGAGAGTACACAGGGGGACACTGGGGGGAGCACACAGGGGGACACTGGGGGGAGCACACAGGGGGACACTGGGGGGAGCACACAGGGGGACACTGTGGAATAGGAGAGCACACAGAGGGACACTGGGGGGTGCAAACAGGGGGTCACTGGAGGGTGCACTGGGGGAGAGCACACAGGGGGACACTGTGGGGGGGGGAGCACACAGGGGGATAGTGTAGGGGGAGAGCAGACAGGTGGACACTCTGGGGGGATACTGTGGGGGAAGAGCATACAGGTGGACACTGTTCGAGGAGAGCATACAGGAGGACACTGTGGGGGAGGGCATACAGGGGGACAGTGTGGGGGGAGCGCATACAGGGGGGACAGTGTGGGGGGGACAGCATACAAGGGGACAGTGTGGGGAGGGGGGAGAGCACACTGAAGTGTGGCCCGGGCCCATACATCTGTACTGCTGTGCCCCCTCCCTTCGATGGCAGCCCTCCAGTAAAAAAGAAATCTTTCACTCACACCGGTTACCCAATGCCTGTAATAATACCGCTAACAGAGAGCTGCCCCCCGCTGGTCCCTGCTCTCTTCTCATCCGTCCTAGGTGATGTCGCATACAGTGCAAGCACCTGCAATGGACGGGAGGGAAGAAGGGGCTGGCGGGGAGCAGCGTGCTGTTAGCGGTATTATTACAGCCGCTTCAAGGGGCCTCTCGTTGGGCCTGAGGCTCTGGGCCCTCAGGCGGCGTCCGAGTGACCGTTGGGTCAGTCCGACCCTGGCTGTTGCCCTGTGTTGGGAGTCAATGGGATAGCCCACCCTAACCCATCTGCGCACTTGCAGTCCAAGGTTTTTCTCCAGCATTCCTGTGATTTCTACAGCAGTCCCACATCACAAGTAAGACCGGGGGTCAGGCAGTCTTTTCCTGGTGCTCCCTTCCCCTCTAACAGAAATAGAATAACTTTCGGCATGTTGACCTTCTTTGATAACCATAACACGGTCAAAAATTGCCCTCCCCAGTTTCCATTCCCGAAAGATGTCCTGGAACCTGACCCACATCTCATGGTCGGGTGTCCTTTGGGGTTTGGGAACAGGCAGGTAGTCCCAGATAAGATCACCTTCCCACTGTTCCCGGGAAGCCTCCACAATCTCCATGATATTTTCCGGTATGTAAGGATAGTCTAAACCACACTCCTGGGCAACCCTTCTCTGGACATCCCTTTGGAATCACGACAGCCATGGGCAGTTCCTTTGGCCATCCCCGCCCAGGCAGTACATAAGAGTCCAGGGCTCAGACAGCCCTTTGCTGGTAAGTGGGTGCCCGGTTGTGAGGGGGATCTGCAATGCATTCGATAGGGGGAACTGGAGGTTCTGGGTAGATGGCTATGCTCTCCGGACCCCCCGGAGGTAGCACTGACTGAAGTGGAGCTCTCCAAGAACCACTCATCCTCCCCACTAGAGCCATCTTACTCGGGAGAGGACCAGACATATAAATGTTCCACTGAACCATACCTGTCCAGCACCTCTGGTGAACCGCAGTCTATTGACCAGCCCTTGCTTCCCTTGTCCAGCTCACCTGAGGGCTCCCCCTCCTGTACTTGTGGCTCCTTCCGGACAGTTTCAACAAGGGATTTACTTATGGCCGGCATTACAGGGTGGTCATTCGGAGACTGCCCAGTAACCTCAGCAATCCCCAAGTCCCTGACCAGACCACAGGCCCCCCCAACAGGTCCTGCCTGCTTCTCCGGCACATCACACTCCTTGGAATCAGGATGGAACCCCTCCGCTGCTGTCTCAGGTGTTATGTGGCCCTCTCCGGCCTTCTGGGTCATCCGGGCTTGAGGTAGGCAGAGTCCGGTGGTAGGGCTGATGGAGTAATAACACACCTCCTGCTGTTCGGGTCCCAGCCGCGTGAGTTGCGTACTGCAATGGCCGCACTGGGCCCAGGCGGTGACTCACATGGTGGGCCTCCAACAGCCGACGACTCCCAACGCCGGCCCACGGGTCAGTTCCAGCCGAATGCCAGTGTCCACAACAACCTGGTCCTGCACATCAGTGATCTGCTGCATGGCGGGTGTGCTCTGACCGCACCATGCCATCTTCTTCTGATGCGTGAACATCGCGTGGCATGCAGGACGCTGGAGTGATGTCTTCCTCCTGGGCGTGGCTCCGCCCCTTGACTTGTTGGTCCGGCGCGCGAGGAACTGTAACTGTTCATTTCAGCAGTGCGCACCAGCGACCCCTGGTGGCAGGCACTGTGGAACTTCGAGTTAGAGCAGCAGTCAATGTACCACGATGAAAATGTCACTTGCAATGCCCTACTGTAAGGAACCAACATCTCCTTAGTTCCCGGCCGCACCTCCCTTCGTGTCCATGTTTTATCCACAGGCTACAGCTACATCCACAACTCCCCTAACGCTTTCCATCGGTGCAGCAGGACAGTCTTTTAGCAAACAGTGGCGGTGTCAGCGCCGTTCCTGCGCCGGACACCTCTGTACAAATGGCAAGGTGCCGCTTGTGATGGTCACGTATGACTACACGAAATACAGTCAATGATTTTCAGGAGTTTGCCACTGTAGTTGCTAGGGGTAAAGGGTTAACAGAAAGATAGATCTCGGTGGGACCTCCATGTAGCGCACTGCTCCCTTGGGAGCTGCAGGCTGTGTTCTTCCACCCCTGCGCTGCTTCACCTGCCTATCTTGACTCCGGCAGTCCTCCCGTGTCAGTTCAGGAAAGTCCTGGATGAATAAACACCACTGGGTTGCACTCCCTTTGCTCTCTTCCATCGACAGTCCATTATTGCCACAGAAAGCCGATCCCAGTCTAATGCGTCCTTATTGCAGCTACTTCCCGCTCCGCATGGTCGGATGCATCCTATGCTGAGATAACTGATCCACTTCTCCCGTAGCTACATGGTGGCTTACGTTTTGCTGGACCATCCAGCACTGGGGTCTCTGAACCCTCAGGCCTTCAGGTCTAGTTCCTGCTATCCAGCGCTGGGGTCTCTGAACCCCCAGGCCTTCAAGCCTGCTCCTGGTGGGCTACATTTCTGCTGCTTCTCCACTTCACACTCTTCCCATTCCTCTCCCGAAGCATGTGACCCCCCAGTTTAAATGCGAGGCCTGCCCCTGCCAATATAATTTAATGATTGGTCCAGGACTCTCCATACAAACTGCCTGCACCCCAGTCCCCAGTCCGCCTTCCTTCCAGAACATTTCAATAGAAGGTAAGGGAGATCTTTCAGGGCAGAATGCAGGTGATCCCACCCTCCTCTCTCTACTCTGTCACTCCTCCTCTCCCAAACAGACAACCAGGCCTTAAAGTGCAAGGCCCTGGCAAATTTACCTAACACTTAGACCCCTTTCACGCTGGGATGTTTTTCAGGCAATTTAGCGTTAAAAAAATCACATGTGAAGCGCTTGAAAGAAGCCTCGTCTGCAATCCCAATGTGAAAGCCCAAGTGCTTTAAGAGCCCTTTCACAATGTCAGCTCCCGAAAAACGCTTGTAAAGCACCGCTTAAACTAGTAGCGCTTTACCAGCGTTTTTCGAGCGCTATTGGGGCGTTTTTAACCCCTGCTAGTGGCCAAATAAAGGGTTAAAAGCGCCCACAAAGCACTGCTGCCAAAAGTGATTTTCAGGAGCTCTTCAGGCACTTTTCAGGCGTTTTGCAGGCGCTTCCCATTGATTTCAGTGGGAAGGGGTGCTTTAGGAGTGGTGTATTCACCGCTCCAAAAGCGCTGCAAAGAAGCTGCTTGCAGGACTTTTTTTTGACGCCCTGCCAGCGCAGCGCCTCAGTGTGAAAGCACTTGGGCTTTTACATTGGGATTGCAGTTGCGGCTTCTGTCAGGCGCTTTACGGGTGCTTTTTTTTTTAAAGCTAAAGCACCTGAAAAACGCCCCAGTGTGAAAGGGATCTCAGTGTGAAAGCACTCGGACTTTCACATTGGGATTGCAATTGCGGCTTCTTTCAAGCGCTTTGCAGGCGCTTTTTTTAACGCTAAAGTGCCTGAAAAACGCCTCAGTGTGAAAGGGCTCTTAGTCCCCTTTCACACTGGGGCATTTTTCAGCCGTTTTTCAGGTGCTTTAGCGTTAAAAAAAGCGCCTGCAAAGCGCTTGAAAGAAGCCTCATCTGCAATCCCAATGTGAAAGCCTGAGTGCTTTAAGAGCCCTTTCACAATGTCAGCACCTGAAAAAAACGCTTGTAAAGCACCGCTTAAACTAGCAGCGCTTTACCAGCGTTTTGCGAGCACTATTGGAGCGCTTTTAACCCCTGCTAGTGGTCAAATAAAGGGTTAAAAGCGCCCACAAAACGCTGCTGCCAAAAGCGCTTTTCAGGCGCTTTGCAGGTGCTTCCCATTGATTTCAGTGGGAAGGGGCGCTTTAGGAGCCGTGTATTCGTTGATCCAAAACGCTGCAAAGAAGTTGCTTGCAGGACTTTTTTTGACGCCCTGCCTAGCGCAGCGTCACAGCGTGAAAGCACTCAGGCTTTCACATTGGGATTGCAGTTGCGGCTTCTTTCAGGCGCTTTACAGGCGCTTTTTTTTTAAAGCTAAAGGCCCTTTTCACACTGAGGCGCTTTGCAGGCGCTAGAGTGCTAAAAATAGCGCCTGAAAAGCGCCCTCAAACAGCCGCTGCTGTCTCTCCAGTGTGAAAGCCCGAGGGATCGGTGGAGCGGTGCACTTGCAGGACGCTGAAAAATGTTCTTTGGAGCGCTGTAGGAGCAGCGTATTTACCCCTCCTAAAACGCCCCTTCCCATTGAAAACAATGGGGCAGCGCTCCAAACCCGCCTGCAGGCACTTTGCGAGCAGTTTCAACCCTTTTTCTGCCGCTAAAACTGCCCCGCAAGCAGGCGAAAAGTGCTGCTAAAACGACGGTAAAGTGCCGCTAAATATAGCGCCGCTTTGCCGCCAGCGCGCCCAGCGCCTCAGTGTGAAAGTAGCCAACGCGCCTGAAAAACGCCCCAGTGTGAAAGGGATCTCAGTGTGAAAGCACTCGGGCTTTCACATTGGGATTGCAGATGAGGCTTCTTTCAAGCGCTTTACAGGCGCTTTTTTTTATAACGCTAAAGCGCCTGAAAAATGCCCGAAAAACGCCCCAGTGTGAAAGGGGTCTTACTTAACTGAACCTAATTAGCACCCACCCAAAGGTGGTGGGCACTACATCTATATATATAATATATTGCAGCTTATTAATTCTTAGATGAAGGAGCTGCATTCGTTTATCGTTTCAGCTTATTTTCCTTTTATTGCCAGTATTCCCAGCCGGTGATACTGCCAGTAACCCGCTGTCCAAGGATCTCTGGAGGCGCAGTGTTGTCTCCCCAAGAAGGGAGTGTGGGAGGGCTACAGAACGACCATCCCTGCAATTCCCTCGGTTGTCTGCTAGGTGGCAGCAGGCTGTCTCCGTATCCCTGCCTGCAGTACATTGTGTATTGAGCGTTGTGCATCGCACCGTCGGACTGACACAGAGAACACGTTGTACGGAATATTGTTTATCGGTCGTAAATCGCACCACTGGACAGACATACTGAACAGTACATTGTTCATTGATCGTTGCACATTGCACCATCAGACTGACACAGGGAACTGATTGGACGATACACCTCAATACCGGGCACTTACACCCCCTTCCTGCCCAGGCCATTTTTCAGCTTTCGCGCGCTGTCACACTCTAAATGGCAATTGCGCGGTCGTGCCGCACCGTAACCATGGGAAATGTTTTATCATTTTCTTCACACAAATAGAGCTTTCTTTTGGTGGTATTCAATCACTCCTGGGTTTATTTATTTTTTCCTAAAAAAAAAAGACCAAAAAAAAAAAAAAAGAGGTTTTTCTTAGTTTCTGTCAGTAAATTTTGTAAAGTAAAGTACTTTTTCTCCTTCACTGATGGGCGCTGGTGAGGTGGCACTTATGGGCACTAATTAGATGGCACTTATGGGCAGTGCCGGGACAAGTTTATCCAGTGCCCAGGGTAAAGATGCCAAACTGCACCCCCCTTTCCCTTTAGGGTTAGGGTCAGTGTGCCCCCTACCCCTGCAATAAACCATTGCGCCAGGGGCAACCGCCCCCTCCTGCCCACCCCTTGTCCCGGCTCTGCTTATAGGCACTGATTAGGTGGCACTGATGAGGAGGAACGAGTATGCCGCACTTAGGTGGCACTGATATGTGGCACTAATGAGCACTGATAGGCGCCACAGATATCTGGCAGTAATGAGCACGGATAGGCAGCACTGATGGGGGGCACTGATGGGCACTGATAAGCAGCACTGGTGGGCACAGATAGGTGGCACTGGTGGGCACAGATAGGTGGCACTGCTGGGCAGAGATAGGCTGCACTGGTGGGCACGGATATGTGGCACTCATGGGCGGCACTCATGGGCATTGATGGGCAGCAGTGATGGGCATTGATGGGGAGCAGTGATAGCCAGCACTGACTGGCATCACTAATGGCAACTGATGGCTGGCACTTGTGGGCACTGGTTGGCACTGATTGCCGGCAGTGATGGGCACTCATTGCTGGCACTGGTGGGACTTAATTGTAATCAGGGCACTGATGATCAGTGCCCTGATTACATACCTAGATGTCCACCTGTGAGGAGATGCCGCTGATCGGCTCTCCTCTCCTCACACTCACATCAGTGTGAGGCCGGCGAGGTGCACCGATTACCGGCATCTCTGTGTTTACATGTGACCGGGCTGTGATTGGACACAGCCGATCGCGTGGTCAAAGAGCCGCAGCCGTACGGGCGAGCGAGAGCGGTCGTTCTGGGAGGCCGTCACTTGAGAGTGGCAGGGCGGCAAGTGGTTAATAATCATTGTGCATTGCACCACCAGACTGGCACTGGGCACAGATAAAACAATAAGTTGTTTATTGATCATTGCACGATTGGGCTGACCCAGAGAACAGAATGACCAGTACATTGTTTATTGATCGGTTGTATATTGCACCATCAGACTGATACAAGGATCAGATGGCACGGTACATTGTTTATTGATAGACAGCATTCAGGAAGAACAGTGAATATAGACAACACCCCTTCTCTGACATCATCATTGCTGACCGCAGTGCAAACGGGGAGAAGTACAGTAGTTGTGGAAGGCCGTGTGTGGGTCACATGAATGCATGCAGAGATACGCGGACGTAAGAGAAAGCAAAGGCTGCGTAGGCAGCGATCGCAGCGCGAAGGGGCGATTATTAATTATGCTTTTAGATCTTCTTTAATCACTTGCCGACCGCCTACAGAAGGTCGGCTCTATTGCGTGAAATCACGTCATTTCGTGCAATTGCTACTAGGAGGCGCACACGCGTGCAGCCGGAAGCGCGATCGCGCATTGATTGGAAGGAGGTCCAGCGGACCCCAATGTCCGCCGGCCACCCGCGATCGCTCCCGAGAGAGGCAGAATGGTGTTCTGCCCATGTAAACAAGGCAGGTCGCAGTTCTGACAGGGGAGGAGATCGAGATCTTGAGTTCCTGCTAAGCAGAAACACGGATCTCTGTGTTCCCCCAGTCATATCATCCCCCCCACACAGTTAGTAAGCACCTCCCGAGGGACACATTTAACCCTTTGAATGCCCTTGATGTTAACCCCTTCCCTGCCAGTGTCATTTATACAGTGACAGTGCATTATTTTTTTGCATTGATCACTGTAATAATGTCACTGGTCCCCAAAAAAGTGTCAGTTAGGTGTCAGATTTGTCCACCACAATGTGGCAGTCCTGTTAAAAATCACTAGTAAAAAAAAAAAAAAAAAAAAAGGAAGAAAAATCCCAAGAACATTCAGAGGAAATGCCCAAGACTTCACTTCATCACATGTGAAATGACTCTTAAAGCAGGAGGAACTTTCAATCTCAGGAGGAAATACCCTAAGAGAATTCAATCCTAGGGGGCAATACCCCAAGCACATTCAATCCTAGGAGGAAATAACCTAAGAACATTCAATCCTAGAAGGAAATGCCCTAAAAACATCAATCCTAGGGGGAAATGTCCTAAGAATATTCAATCCTAGGAGGAAATAACCTAAGAACATTCAATACTAGGAAATAATTCCCCAAGGACATTCAATCCTAGGAGGAACTTCCCTAAGAACATTCAATTATAGAGGGAAATGCCCAAGTACATTCAGAGAAACTGTTCAAGAGCATTTGATCAGAAGAGAAATCCCGGAGATCACTTCATCGCATGAGAAATTACCCTAAAAGCACCCAATCCTAGGAGGAAATACCCCAAGGACATTTAATCCTAGGAGGAAATACCCCAAGGACATTCAATCCTAGAAGGAAATGCCCTAAAAACATCAACCCTAGGGGGAAATGTCCTAAGAATATTCAATCCTAGGAGGAAATACCCCAAAAACATTCAATCCTAGGAGAAAATACCCTAAGAACATTAAATTCTAGGAGGAAATACCCCAAGGAAATTCAATCCTAGGAGGAAATACCCTAAAATCATTCAATCCCAGGAGGAAATACTTAAGAATGTTTAATCCTAGGAGGAAATATCTGAGAAACATTCAATCCTAGGAGGAAATATCTGAGAAACATTCAATCCTAGGAGGAAATATCTGAGAAACATTCAATCCTAGGAGGAAATACCCTAAGAACATTCAATCCTGGGAGGAAATACACCAAGGACATTCAATCCTAGAAGGAAATACCCCAAGAACATTCAATCCTAGGAGGAAATACTCCAAGAACATTCAATCCTAGGAGGAAATACCCTAAGAATATTCAATCCTAGGAGGAAATACCTTAAGAACGTTTAATCCTAGGAGGAAATACCCCAAAACATTCAATCCTAGGGGAAAATGCCCTAAGAACATTCAATCCTAGGAGGAAATCCTCCAAGGACATTGAATCTTAGAAGGCAATGTCCTAAGAACATCAATCCTAGGGGGAAATGTCTTAAAAATATTCAATCCTAGGAGGAAATACCCTAAGAACATTTAATCCTAGGAGGAAATACCTTAAAAATGTTTAGTCCCAGGAGGAAATACTCCAAAAACATGCAATCCTAGAAAGAAATACCCTAAGAATATTCAATCCTAGGAGGAAAAACCTCAAAAAAATTAAATCCTAGGAGAAAATACCCTAAGAACATCAATCCTAGGGGAAAATGCCCTAAGAATATTCAATCCTAGGAGGAAATAACATAAGAACATTCAATCCTAGGAGGAAATATCTGAGAAACATTCAATCCTAGGAGGAAATACCCCAAGAACATTAAATTCTAGGAGGAATTACCCTAAGAACATCAATCCTAGGGGAAAATGCCCTAAGAATATTCAATCCGAGGAGGAAATACCTTAAAAACATTTAATCCTAGGAGAAAATACCTTAAGTACATTCAATCCTAGGAGGAAATACCCCAAGAATATTCAATCCTAGGAGGAAATACCTTAGGCTTGATTCACACTAACACGTTTTTTGATGCATTTTGCAGAAATGCAGGGAAATTTTTTAACATGAGTTCCTATGGAACATGTTCACATCAATGCATTTTTGTGCCTCTGCGTTTTTGGAAAGGGTCGGGGACTTTTTTCATGCAAAATGCAGCGTTTTGCATGCAATAGAAGTCAATGGACCTGCATCAAAAACGCAAGTACCACTTTTCTACCACGTTTTTACCACGATTTGCATTTTTTTTTCTTTTTTTTTCCACTGTATATATCTGGCTGCTAAGCAACCACAGTGTAAAAAAAGAAAAAAATAACTCAAAATGCGGCAAAATCGCGGTAAAAACGTGTGTCCAAAAACGCAACAAGCACCGCAAAAAGCACTGCAAAAACGCTCAAAAGCAACATGCATAGATGTGAATCGAGCCTGAAAAATGTTTAATCCTAGGAGGAAATACCACAAAACATTCAATCCTAGGAGAAAATACCTTAAGAACATTCAATCCTAGAAGGAAATACCCCAAGAATATTCAATCCTAGGAGGAAATACCTTAAAAAGGTTTAATCCTAGGAGGAAATACCCCAAGGACATTCAATCCTAGGAGGAAATACCCCAAGAACATTCAATCCTAGAAGGAAAAACCCTAAGAGCATTCAATCCTAGGAGGAAATTTCCTAAGAACATCAATGCTAGGGGGAAATGTCCTAAGAATATTCAATCCTAGGAGGAAATACCCCAAAAACATTCAATCCTAGGAGGAAATACCCTAACATCATTCAACCCTAGGAGGAAATACCTTAAGAACGTTTAACCCTAGGAGGAAATACCCCAAAAACATTAACTCCTAGGAGGAAATACCTCAAGGACATCCAGTCCTAGATGGAAATACCCTAAGAACATTCAATTCTAGGAGGAAATACCAAAAGAATATTCAAACCCAGGAGGAATTAACCCAAAAACATTCAATACCAGAAGGAAATACCCTAAGAACATTCAATCCTAGGACAAAATACCCTAAAAACATTCAATCCTAGGAAGAAATGCCCTAAGAAGATCAATCCTAGGGGGGAAATGTCCCAAGATTAGAATATTTAATCCTAGGAGGAAATACCCTAAAAACATTCAAACCTAGGAGAAAATACCTTAAGAACATTCAATCCTAGAAGGAAATACCCTAAGAGCATTCCATCCTAGGAGGAAATACCTTAAGAACGGTTAATCCTAGGAGGAAATACCCCAAAAACATTTAATCCTAGGAGGAAATACCCCAAGGACATTCAATCCTAGAAGGAAATACCCTAAGAACATTCAATCCTAGGATGAAAAACCCTAAGAGCATTCAATCCTAGGAGGAAATGTCCTAAGAACATCAGTGCTAGGGGGAAATGTCCTAAGAATATTCAATCCTAGTAGGAAATACCCCAAAAACATTCAATCCTAGGAGGAAAATACCCCAAGAGTATTCAATCCTAGGAGGAAATACCCCAAGGACATTCAATCCTAGGAGAAAATACCCCAAGGACGTTCAATCTTAGGAGGAAATACCCTAAGAACATTCAATGCAAGGAGGAAATACCCTAAGATCATTTATTCCTAGGAGGAACTACCCCAAAAACATTCAATCCTAGGAGGAAATACCTCAAGGACATCCAGTCCTAGAAGGAAATACCCTAAGAACGTTCAACCCTAGGAGGAAATACCCCAAGAATATTCAATCCTAGGAGGAAATACCCCAAGAACATTCAACCCTTGGAGGAAATACCCCAAGAACATTCAACCCTTGGAGGAAATACCCCAAGAACATTCAATCCTAGGAGGAAATACCCCAAGAACATTCAACCCTTGGAGGAAATACCCGAAAGAAAATACCACAAGAACGTTGGATTTTGCATTCACACAACAGCCTCGGCTTTATACATTATGCAAAAAAAAAAAAAAAAAAATCCCTAAAAGGAAGGAGTGAATGCAGGTGAATTCACACAGAACGAACGTACATGCAATTTTTCTGGACGCACAGCTGTGCAAACTTTTGGCTATTTTTTCCAACGCGTTGGCGGTTTTAGTAACATGACCCAAGTGCAGAAAACCTCCCCCGTGTCCCCCTACACCTTCTACATCGAAAGGTCAGTAAAACTTTCTCAAGGACAATGTATACAACCCAACCAATGAAAAGCATTGTACAGTATACACAATGTATCCATACAAAAGGTAACAAAGTGAGAGAGTGGGGAGTTGTGGCGCAGGGTGCGGGGAGGGGTCGCTCCCAGATGGTGTTTGTCTCACGGCTTCTCTCCTCTCACTGAACAATAACATTTAATGGTGAGCAATCAGCGATGACAGGTTTATACCTGAACGACCTCGGCTCTCCTCATAATCCGCCCAGACACAATCGCGTGCGGCACTGGACGGAGGAGCGGAGAGGAGGACTGTCACAGGTAAGTCGCTCTTCTACATTCCAATTGGGAACTTTTTTACTTTTATGTTCTAAAAACTTCTAAAAAAAAAAAAAAGAAATGAGAGCGGAGCAAAGGAGAAAAGGGATTTGACTTTCAGGGTGAGGAGGTGTTCTTTACGGGAACAGCGCTAAAGCTGTGAAATGATGACACCCCCCCCCCTCCCCCCAAACATAAATAATTAGGGAGGAGCAAAACGGAGAGAGCTTTTAACTTTGGCAAAAACTTTGCCATTTCGGTTTAAGCGCGTTGGGGACAATGGTGAAAGGCGTCTTTCATACTGGTTTTATGTTCGCCGCCCTCTGAAAAGCGATCCAAGGTATGAAAAAACGTGGCTCGACCTCCTGTTTTTACCACCCCGCGGTGCCTATGTGAAAGAGCCTGCGTGCAAAATCTTGATTATTTCCTATGATCATAAGTGCCAATTTATTTGACATAATATTTGCAATAGGTTTATTTTCTATGATTGTCAGCACCATCTAGTGGTCATAATGGGGTATTTTTTTTCTGAAATCCCTCAAATTGGATAAATACCAGATTACGGCCACTAGATGGTGCTGACAATCATAGGAAACAATCATTGGATCCTAATTAAACGCTTGAGAGCTGGTGTGAGGGGGGGCACTCGCAATCACGTGTCCACTGCGACAGCCAGTCACAGAGGTCACATGACCAGAAAGGTCACCTCCACCTCAATCAGAACCCCTTAAAGGGCTGGCGGGAGTCATCAGTTGTACAAAATGTGGGCTTGAGAGCCGATAGGAGGCGCTCCCGATCATGTGACCGCTGTGACGCCCAATCACATGACCAGGAGATTCCACTCCACCTCAATCAGAACCCCCTGAAGGGCCGATGGAAGTCATCAGCCGTAAAAATGTGGCAATTATTCCCTTGGCTGCAAGGTAAATTCACTGTGTCGTTTCATTTGATTATTTTCTGTGATCATTAGTGCCACCTAGTGGCCATAATGTGGTATCATTATTTTTTTTTTCTGAAATCCCTCAATAGGGTAAATACCACATTGTGGCCACTAGACGGTGCTTCATCATATGTCATTTCATTTGATTATTTTGTGTGATCATTAGTGCCACCTAGTGGCTATAATGTGGTATCATTTTTTTTTCTGAAATCCCTCCAGCGGGTAAATACCACATTGTTGCCACTAGATGGTGCTGACCATCATAGGAAACAATCATTGAATCCTAATTAAATGCTTGAGAGCTGGTGGGAGGGGGGGGGGGGGGGGGCGCTCGCAATCACGTGACCGCTGCGACAGAGGTCACATGACCAGAAAGGTCACCTCCACCTCAATCAGAACCCCTTAAAGGGCTGGCGGGAGTCATCAGCTGTACAAAATGTGGCAAACATTCCCTTGGCTGCAAGGTAAAATCACCATATGTTGTTTTAATTTGATTATGAGTGCCATCTAGTGGCCATGATGTGGTATTTTGTTTCCTAAATCCCTCAATCAGGTTAATACCACATTATGGCCACTAGATGGTGCTGACAATCATAGGAATCATAATGAAAGGATTAAGAGCTGGTTTGAGGGGGGCTCGAGGACCAGGAAACCTCCCTCCGGGACCAGGAAACCTACCTCCAACTCAATCAGAACCCCTTTAAGGGCTGGCGGGAATCATTGACTGTACAAATATAGCAAACACTCCCTTGGCTGCAAGGTAAAATCACCATATGTTGTTTCATTTGATTATGAGTGCCATCTAGTGGACATAATGTGGTATTTACCTGATTGAGGAATTTAGGAAAAAATACCACATTATGGCCACTAGATGGCACTCATAATCAAATGAAACAACATATGGTGATTTTACCTTGGAGCCAAGGGAATGTTTGCTACTTTTGTACGGTCAATGACTCCTGCCAGCCCTTAAAGGGGTTCTGATTGAGGTGGTGGGAGGTTTCCTAGTCCTGGAGGGAGGTTTCCTGGTCCCCGAGGCCCCCTCACACCAGCTCTCAATCCTTTCATTATGATTCCTATGATTGTCATCACCATCTAGTGGCCATAATGTGGTATTTACCTGATTGAGGAATTTAGGAAAAAATACCACATTATGGCCACTAGATGGCATTCATAATCAAATGAAACAATATATGGTGATTTTACCTTGCAGCCAAGGGAATGTTTGCTACTTTTGTACGGTCAATGACTCCTGCCAGCCCTTAAAGGGGTTCTGATTGAGGTGGAGGGAGGTTTCCTGGTCCTAGAAGAGGTTTCCTGGTCCTGGAGAGAGCTTTCCTGGTCCTGGAGGGAGGTTTCCTGGTCCTCGAGGCCCCCTCACACCAGCTCTCAATCCTTTCATTATGATTCCTATGATTGTCATCACCATCTAGTGGCCATAATGTGGTATTTTCCTGATTGAGGGATTTAGGAAAAAATACCACATCATGACCACTAGATGGCACTCATAATCAAATAAATGAAACAACATATGGTGATTTTACCTTGCAGCCGAGGGAATGTTTTCCACATTTGTACAGTCAATGACTCCTGTCAGCCCTTAAATGGGTTCTGATTGAGGTGGAGGGAGGTTTCCTGGTCCTGGAGGTAGGTTTCCTGGTCCTGGAGGGAGGTTTCCTGGTCCAGGAGAGAGGTTTCCTGGTCCTGGAGGGAGGTTTCCTGGTCCTGGAGGGAGGTTTCCTGGTCCTGGAGGGAGGTTTCCCGGTCCTGGAGGAGGTTTCCCGGTCCTGGAGGGAGGTTTCTTGGTCCTCGAGGCCCCCTCACACCAGCTCTCAATCCTTTCATTATGATTCCTATGATTGTCATCACCATCTAGTGGCCATAATGTGGTATTTTCCTGATTGAGGGATTTAGGAAAAAATACCACAGCATGACCACTAGATGGCACTCATAATCAAATAAATTAAACAACATATGGTGATTTTACCTTGCAGCCGAGGGAATGTTTGCCACATTTGTACAGTCAATGACTCCTGTCAGCCCTCAAAGGGGTTCTGATTGAGGTGAAGGGAGGTTTCCTGGTCCTGGAGGTAGGTTTCCTGGTCCTGGAGGGAGGTTTCCTGGTCCTGGAGGTAGGTTTACTGGTGCGGGAGGAGGTTTCCTGGTCCTGGAGGGAGGTTTGCCGGTCCTGGAGGGAGGTTTCCTGGTCCTGGAGGAGGTTTCCCGGTCCTGGAGGGAGGTTTCCTGGTCCTGGAGGAGGTTTCCCGGTCCTGGAGGAGGTTTCCTGGTCCTGGAGGGAGGTTTCCCGGTCCTGGAGGAGGTTTCCCGGTCCTGGAGGAGGTTTCCTGGTCCTCGAGGCCCCCTCACACCAGCTCTCAATCCTTTCATTATGATTCCTATGATTGTCATCACCATCTAGTGGCCATAATGTGGTATTTTTGTTTGGCACATTTGTACAGTCACTGACTCCTGTCAGCCCTTAAAGGGGTTCTGATTGAGGTGGAGGGAGGTTTCCTGGTCCTGGAGGAGGTTTCCTGGTCCTGGAGGGAGGTTTCCTGGTCCTGGAGGGAGGTTTCCTGGTCCTGGAGGAGGTTTCCCGGTCCTGGAGGGAGGTTTCCCGGTCCTGGAGGGAGGTTTCCTGGTCCTGGAGAGAGGTTTCTTGGTCCTCGAGGTCCCCTCACACCAGCTCTCAATCCTTTCATTATGATTCCTATGATTGTCATCACCATCTAGTGGCCATAATGTGGTATTTTCCTGATTGAGGGATTTAGGAAAAAATACCACAGCATGACCACTAGATGGCACTCATAATCAAATAAATTAAACAACATATGGTGATTTTACCTTGCAGCCGAGGGAATGTTTGCCACATTTGTAGAGTCAATGACTCCTGTCAGCCCTTAAAAGGGTTCTGATTGAGGTGAAGGGAGGTTTCCTGGTCCTGGAGGAGGTTTCCTGGTCCTGGAGGGAGGTTTCCTGGTGCTGGGGGAGGTTTCCTGGTCCTGGAGGTAGGTTTCCTGGTCCTGGAGGGAGGTTTCCTGGTCCTGGAGGGAGGTTTACTGGTGCGGGAGGAGGTTTCCTGGTCCTGGAGGGAGGATTCCTGGTCCTGGAGGAGGTTTCCCGATCCTGGAGGGAGGTTTCCCGGTCCTGGAGGAGGTTTCCTGGTCCTGGAGGGAGGTTTCCTGGTCCTGGAGGGAGGTGTCCTGGTCCTCGAGGCCCCCTCACACCAGCTCTCAATCCTTTCATTATGATTCCTATGATTGTCATCACCATCTAGTGTCCATAATGTGGTATTTTCCTGATTGAGGGATTTAGGAAAAAATACCACATCATGACCACTAGATGGCACTCATAATCAAATTAAACAACATATGGTGATTTTACCTTGCAGCCGAGGGAATGTTTGCCACATTTGTACAGTCAATGACTCTTGTCAGCCCTTAAAGGGGTTCTGATTGAGGTCCAGGGTGGTTTCCTGGTCCTGGAGGAGGTTTCTTGGTCCTGGAGGGAGGTTTCCTGGTCCTGGGGTTAGGGTTCCTGGTCCTGGAGGGAGGTTTCCCGGTCCTGGAGGAGGTTTCCTGGTCCTGGAGGGAGGATTCCTGGTCCTGGAGGTAGGTTTCTTGGTCCTGGAGGTAGGTTTCCTGGTCCTCGAGGCCCCCTCACACCAGCTCTCAATCCTTTCATTATGATTCCTATGATTGTCATCACCATCTAGTGGCCATAATGTGGTATTTTCCTGATTGAGGGATTTAGGAAAAAATACCACATCATGACCACAAGATGGCACTCATAATCAAATGAAACCACATATGGTGATTTTTGTCTTGCAGCCGAACAAATGTTTGCCCCATTTTGTGCCCCTTTAGGGGAGGGTGGGAGTCACCGGCAAGGGGTTTCACCTTCAATCACGCAGTCATTGGGGGTGGGGGTCTGTGTAAGGAATTCATGTGAAAGACGTATTTTAGACCTTTTCTTGCCCCGTCCAAACTTTTACGCCGACGCCATTTCACAAAAATCGTCAAAAAATGATATCAGGGTATTTTGGGCAATCCTGGAAAGTTTATGTGTGAGTATAGTCGTATATAACGGTAATAAATCATTTCCGTTAGCGCGCATAAATTCCACTGTAATAAATCACAGATAGGGAAATTTAGAGTGATCAATGCCCAAAAATTATTCAATTAACACCAGCATCCCTTTATATTAAAAATCAAAGGAGAGCCCCTAACGGGGGAATCAATGGGACTTTCTGGGTGCTATATATATATATATATATATATTATATTTTATTTTGACAAACATACATGAAAGCAAGAAGGTATATAAAAATATATTTCTTCCATACAACAAAATACCACACTTATTTTTTTTCTACACGTTTCGCCTTACGGCTTCTTCAGGAACGTGCTCGGGTATTCACGCCTCATAGGTAAGAATAAAAAACTTATAAGTACAAATTTTACAAATTTTAATGGTCTTACACCAAGACGTTTTGAAAATGTAATTAATTATATGACAGCACCTGGATGATTGACGAAAAACCTTGCCAAAATCAAGCTCTGACTGGGCATCCCTGTGCCCGGCGAATCGCTCTGACGTCACTTTTTTTTCAGTATATGCTCTGATTATTCCACAAGCGAAGTTCGGGGGTTTGATTTTGAAAATGTCTTGCTGTAAGAGCATTAAAATTTGTAAAATTTGTGCCTATAATTTTTGCATTCTTACCTATTAGACGTGAATACCCACGCACGCTCCTGAAGAAGCCGTAAAGGCGAAACATGCAGAACAATAAGTGTGGTATTTAGTTGTATGGAAGAATTGTATTTTTATATACCTTCTTTCTTTCATGTATTTGTGTCAAAATAAAATATTTTTTTTTTTATATAACTGTTGTTGATGAGTACATGTATAGCACCCATAAAGTCCCATCCATTCCCCGTTAGGGACTCTCCTTCTCTTGGTAATAAATCACAGCTGAGAGATCAGCCACCAGAGGGTCCGATGATCCCAATAAAATACCCCCATTCCCAAGGCCGGTATAGACATTGGTGGGTCCAGGCCAAATCAGTATGGCAGAGAGACAATCCTGCTCAGAATGTGTTTACAGGAAGATTGTAGGCATTTAGCTAGTCTGCCACTAGGTGGCTCTGACCCAGAATAGTGTCTGGTTATAGCAGACAGTGTCATCAGGTGTTAGGCCCCTTTTAGTTAAAGCTGTCCTGCAGTGATATCATGGGTGAGTCGGCGCCCAGATCTAAGCCAGGTTGGGAAGAGCCTTAGTGCACTTGGGGCTTGGAAGCCAAGCACCCCCCACACCATCACAGATGTAACCAGCAGGTGGAGGCCCTGTACAGGCCAGGAGGCCTGGGAAGGAGTAGTCTTCCACCCAGCAGGGCTGGCTGTAGACTTTCTGTCCCCTATGCAGGTGGAGGCTAGGATGGGTTGCAAATGGCCTTTTAAGACCAGGCCAAGAGTTCCCTGAGTAAACCTATTCCTAGGGTTGCCACTTGTCCGGGATTCACCTGTTTTGAATCACGTGTCCGGGTTTCAGACCGCCAGAAACCCGGACACATTATTTAGAATGGACTGCGGTTTTGTCAGAAACCATGAAATCAGACGTAATCAGAAGTACGGTTAAATCACACTTGTTTAATAATAAAACTAAAAACGTAGTCAAAACATATCCAGAGTTCAGGAACGGATAGTCAGCCAAGCCAGAAGTCAGGGATCAATGTAGTGGAACAGTAAGCAAGCAGGATCTGGAGCCAGAAGGGATGTCAGCAAAGCCAGTCTTGAACAGGATCGCAGGATCCTGTTCAAGACTGGCCTTTGCCCGATCCCTCCAGGAAGCCGTCACTGCACACCACCAATCAGAGGCAGTGATACATTTTTTGGTCTGTGCAGCTTGAACAGGATCGCAGGATATAGTCTGTGTAATGTATGGAGTGCAGGGTTCAGGTGTAATAAATAAAGTGTAAGGGTTGGGAGTATGTAATACTCAAAGTACAGGAGTTAGGAGTATGCAATACGGACAGGGACAGGAGTATGCAATATATAAAGTGCAGGGTGCAGGAGTGTGTAAAGTATGGAGTGCAGGGTTCAGGAGTGTGTAATATATGGAGTGCAGGGTTCAGGAGTGTGTAATGTATGGAGTGCAGGGCTCAGGGGTGTGTAATGTATGGAGTGCAGGGCTCAGGAGTGTGTAATGTATGGAGTGCAGGGTTTAGGAGTATGCAATGTATGGAGTGCAGGGTTTAGGAGTATGCAATGTATGGAGTGCAGGGTTCAGAAGTGTGTAATGTATGGATTGCAGGGCTCAGGAGTATGCAATGTATGGAGTGCAGGATTCAGGAGTATGCAATGTATGGAGTGCATGGTTCAGGAGTGCGTAATGTATGGAGTGCATGGTTCAGGAGTGCGTAATGTATGGAGTGCAGGGTTCAAGAGTGCGTAATGTATGGTGTGCAGGGTTCAGGAGAGCATAGTGTATGGAGTGCAGGGTTCAGGAGTGTGTAATGTATGGAGTGCAGGGTTCAGGAGAGCGTAGTGTATGGGATGCAGGGTTCAGGAGTGTGTAATGTATGAAGTGCAGGGTTTAAGAGTATGCAATGTATGGAGTTCAGGGTTCAGGAGTGTGTAATGTGTGGAGTGCAGGGTTCAGGAGTGTGTAATGTATGGAGTTCAGGGTTCAGGAGTGTGTAATTTATGGAGTGCAGGGTTTAGGAGTATGCAATGTATGGAGTGCAGGATTCTGGAGTGTTCAATGTGTGGAGTTCAGTGTTCAGGAGTGTGTAATGTATGGAGTGCAGGGTTCAGGAGTGTGTAATGTATGGAGTGCAGGGTTCGGGAGTTTGTAATGTATGGAGTGCAGGGTTTAGGAGTATGCAATGTATGGAGTGCAGGGTTTAGGAGTGTGTAATGTGTGGAGTGCATGGTTCAGGAGTGTGTAATGTGTGGAGTGCAGGTTCAGGAGTGTGTAATGTGTGAAGTGCATGGTTCAGGAGTGTGTAATGTATGGAGTGCAGGGTTCAGGAGTGTGTAATGTATGGAGTTCAGGGTTGAGGAGTGTGTAATGTGTGCAGTGTAGGGTTCAGGAGTGTGTAATGTGTGGAGTGCAGGGTTCAGGATTGTGTAATGTATGGAGTGCAGGGTTCAGGAGTGTGTAATGTATGGAGTTCAGGGTTGAGGAGTGTGTAATGTGTGCAGTGTAGGGTTCAGGAGTGTGTAATGTGTGGAGTGCAGGGTTTACGAGTGTGTAATGTGTGGAGTGCATGGTTCAGGAGTGTGTAATGTGTGGAGTGCAGGTTCAGGAGTGTGTAATGTGTGAAGTGCATGGTTCAGGAGTGTGTAATGTATGGAGTGCATGGTTCAGGAGTGTGTAATGTATGGAGTTCAGGGTTGAGGAGGGTGTAATGTGTGCAGTGTAGGGTTCAGGAGTGTGTAATGTGTGGAGTGCAGGGTTCAGGAGTGTGTAATGTATGGAGTGCAGGGTTTACGAGTGTGTAATGTGTGGAGTGCATGGTTCAGGAGTGTGTAATGTGTGGAGTGCAGGGTTCAGGAGTGCGTAATGTATGGTGTGCAGGGTTCAGGAGTGTGTAATGTGTGGAGTGCAGGGTTCAGGAGTGTGTAATGTGTGGAGTGCAGGGTTCAGGAGTGTGTAATGTATGGAGTGCAGGGTTCAGGAGTGTGTAATGTATGGAGTGCAGGGTTCAGGAGTGTGTAATGTGTGGAGTGCAGGGTTCAGGAGTGTGTAATGTGTGGAGTGCAGGGTTCAGGAGTGTGTAATGTGTGGAGTGCAGGGTTCAGGAGTGTGTAATGTATGGAGTGCAGGGTTCAGGAGTATGCAATGTATGGAGTGCAGGGTTCAGGAGTATGCAATGTATGGAGTGCAGGGTTCAGGAGTATGCAATGTATAGATCTCTGGAGTCAGGACTATATGACACACAAAGAGCAGAATTCTTGCGTTCAGCGAGCTCGTGGGTCAAACAGAGTCCTGCACATAGACCTTTAGCTGTGCAATTCAAATAGGAGCCACTTCCCCTTCACCAGGATCAGACACACAAAGGTTCCAAGTCCTCTGCTGCATTTGCATAATATTTCCTTTTCTATACTCAGCAGATGCAAATCCAAAAGTGGTCATCATCCTATCCTCCCAGCCCCGAAGGATTGTGATGTGTGCCCAGAGGTGCCCAGAGGTGCCCCCCCCCCCCCCCCGGTCTAGAGCTCTAGGGACACTTTTGTCAGGACTCTCCCCCTGACCCCCAGCTCGCCGGCTACGAGCAAATTAAGAATCTGACTTTTCATCGGGAGGAGGTCACTAAGGAGGTATTATGAGTGCTGTAGATGAACGCAACAAACTCTTCCACTTTGCCAGGTAACTAATCATTGTGGACACACCGTTGTTCTTCCTATGAACACACTGTGAGCGCGGTTGTCACTCCACAAAAAGTTTTACACTTCTACTATACGGGGTGACAGTGCAGTCTCATGGACACACAAACAACATGGACAAATTTGGGGTCAACTTCTAACAAAAACGAATTGTCGGAATGCCTCAAGGATGTACACGGCCATCAAGAATAACCCGCAGCAATGTAAGTGTCATATGTTTATTTCCTATGATTGTCAGCTCCATCTAGAGGCCATATTGTGGTATTTTCCTGATTGAGGTATTTTGTGAAAATGCCATTTGTTGGCCACTAGATGGAGCTGACAATCCTTAGGACAACAAGCACGTAATGTCAATTATTCGTGACGGCTGTGGAAAGGCTTGAAGCATTTGGACGGTGAATTTTTAAATGTTTTAAAAAAGTAGACCCCCTTGTGTCACCATCGTGCTTTAGCATCAGGGCTTTCCTTCTGTGTGCAGCTGCTGGCTTCCAGCCAGTCAGAGGGGTTGTCTTAAAGGCCTGGTGTGTGGGTTGCTTAGTGTTCAGGCAAGGCAGCCACATGCTAGCAGCCAGGCCCCTTGTCTTCTCCAGCATATTCTCAAGTGTTTTCCAGTGTCTCCCAGTATTGGCCTTAAAGTGTTCCCGGTGTCCTCCAAGCCTGCACCCAGCTCCTGTGGGCCTCAGTGGTCCCAGCGTCGTCAGTCATTCCAGCCTTGTGAACTCTGTGTACTCCAGCTTCTGACCCCCCCCCCCCCCCATGCCTGATCCCGTGGTCCTTGTGATCCCCAGTCTGGATCCTGCTTCAAGAGCTCAGCTGAAGGAAAGCCGGCTCCTTAGACTGGCTCAGACCTGAAGGCACTGGTGGAGAACCCATTAGTGGGTGGGCCAGATAACCAGCGGTTAATAGTAACTTCTGAGACTAGCCAGTGGCATTGGCCATGGAGGAGACACAGGTGCCTACGAGGAGTCTGGGATGAGCTGGAGACCTGAAGACTCTGGTAGAGAACCCAAAGTGCCAGAAGGACAGGAGAAGTGAGAGCCCACACAAAGGTTGAGGTTCAGACCTCAACCTTTCTTTGGGCTCTCACTTCTCCAGCACTTTGGGTTCTCCACCAGTGCCTCCAGGTCTCCAGCTCATCCCAGACTCCTCGTAAGCACCTGTGTCTCCTCCATGGCCAATACCACTGTCTAGTCTCAGCAGCTACTACTAACCGCTGGTTACCTGGCCCACCCCCTAGTGGGAGCAGATTCCCTATTCTATGACACCTTGTCTAAGCCCACCTTCATTAAAAATTAATGGAAACAGAACATTGAGACAATAAACAGTCATGTGTACTCCAGCTTGTGACTCCATGCCTGCTCGTGTGATCCTCGTGATTCCCAATTTGGATCCTGCTCCAGGATCTCTGGTGAACACAAGGTGGCTCCTTTACTCCTTAGATTCTACACCTCAAACTTTTCCATGGGCTTTCACTTCTCCTGTCCTTCAGGCACTTTGGGTTCTCCACCAGTGCCTCCAGGTCTCCAGCTCATCCCAGACTCCTCGTAGGCACCTGTGTCTCCTCCATGGCCAATGCCACTGGCTAGTCTCAGCAGCTACTACTAACCGCTGGTTACCTGGCCCACCCCCTAGTGGGAGCAGATTTCCTATTCTATGACACCTTGTCTAAGCCCGCCTTCATTAAAATTAATGGAAACAGAACATTGAGACAATAAACAGTCGTGTACTCCAGCTTGTGACTCCATGCCTGCTCATGCGATCCTCGTGATTCCCAATCTGGATCCTGCTCCAGGATCTCTGGTGAACACAATGTGGCTCCTTGACTCCTTAGACTCTACACCTCAAACTTTTCTATGGGCTCTCACTTCTCCTGTCCTTCAGGAACTTTGGGTTCTCCACCAGTGCCTCCAGGTCTCCAGCTCATCCCAGATTCCTCCTAGGCACCTGTGTCTCCTCCATGGCCAATGCCACTGGCTAGTCTCAGCAGCTACTACTAACCGCTGATTACCTGGCCCACCCCCTAGTGGGAGCAGATTTCCTATTCTATGACACCTTGTCTAAGCCCACCTTCATTAAAAATTAATGAAAACAGAACATTGAGACAATAAACAGTCACGTGTACTCCAGCTTGTAACTCCATACCTGCTCATGCGATCCTCGTGATTCCCAATCTGGATCCTGCTCCAGGATCTCTGGTGAACACAAGGTGGCTCCTTTACTCCTTAGATTCTACACCTCAAACTTTTCCATGGGCTTTCACTTCTCCTGTCCTTCAAGCACTTTGGGTTCTCCACCAGTGCCTCCAGGTCTCCAGCTCATCCCAGACTCCTCGTAGGCACCTGTGTCTCCTCCATGGCCAATGCCACTGGCTAGTCTCAGCAGCTACTACTAACCGCTGGTTACCTGGCCCACCCCCTAGTGGGAGCAGATTTCCTATTCTATGACACCTTGTCTAAGCCCACCTTCATTAAAAAATAATGGAAACAGAACATTGAGACAATAAACAGTCACGTGTACTCCAGCTTGTAACTCCATGCCTGCTCATGCGATCCTCGTGATTCCCAATCTGGATCCTGCTCCAGGATCTCTGGTGAACACAAGGTGGCTCCTTTACTCCTTAGACTCTACACCTCAAACTTTTCTATGGGCTCTCACTTCTCCTGTCCTTCAGGCACTTTGGGTTCTCCACCAGTGCCTCCAGGTCTCCAGCTCATCCCAGACTCCTCGTAGGCACCTGTGTCTCCTCCATGGCCAATGCCACTGGCTAGTCTCAGCAGCTACTACTAACCGCTGGTTACCTGGCCCACCCCCTAGTGGGAGCAGATTTCCTATTCTATGACACCTTGTCTAAGCCCACCTTCATTAAAAAATAATGGAAACAGAACATTGAGACAATAAACAGTCACGTGTACTCCAGCTTGTAACTCCATGCCTGCTCATGCGATCCTCGTGATTCCCAATCTGGATCCTGCTCCAGGATCTCTGGTGAACACAAGGTGGCTCCTTTACTCCTTAGACTCTACACCTCAAACTTTTCTATGGGCTCTCACTTCTCCTGTCCTTCAGGCACTTTGGGTTCTCCACCAGTGCCTCCAGGTCTCCAGCTCATCCCAGATTCCTCCTAGGCACCTGTGTCTCCTCCATGGCCAGTGCCACTGGCTAGTCTCAGCAGCTACTACTAACCGCTGGTTACCTGGCCCACCCCCTAGTGGGAGCAGATTTCCTATTCTATGACACCTTGTCTAAGCCCACCTTCATTAAAAATTAATGGAAATAGAACATTGAGACAATAAACAGTCATGTGTACTCCAGCTTGTGACTCCATGCCTGCTCATGTGATCCTCGTGATTCCCAATTTGGATCCTGCTCCAGGATCTCTGGTGAACATAAGGTGGCTCCTTTATTCCTTAGATTCTACACCTGAAACTTTTCCATGGGCTTTCACTTCTCCTGTCCTTCAGGAACTTTGGGTTCTCTACTAGAGTCTTCAGGTCTCCAGCTCATCCCAGACTTCTCGTAGGCACCTGTGTCTCCTCCATGGCCAATGCCACTGGCTAGTCTCAGCAGCTACTACTAACCACTGGTTACCTGGCCCACCCCCTAGTGGGAGCAGATTCCCTTATCTATGACACCTTGTCTAAGCCCGTCTTCATTAAAAATTAATGGAAACAGAACATTGAGACAATAAACAGTCACGTGTACTCCAGCTTGTAACTCCATGCCTGCTCATGCGATCCTCGTGATTCCCAATCTGGATCCTGCTCCAGGATCTCTGGTGAACACAAGGTGGCTCCTTTACTCCTTAGACTCTACACCTCAAACTTTTCTATGGGCTCTCACTTCTCCTGTCCTTCAGGCACTTTGGGTTCTCCACCAGTGCCTCCAGGTCTCCAGCTCATCCCAGATTCCTCCTAGGCACCTGTGTCTCCTCCATGGCCAGTGCCACTGGCTAGTCTCAGCAGCTACTACTAACCACTGGTTACCTGGCCCACCCCCTAGTGGGAGCAGATTTCCTATTCTATGACACCTTGTCTAAGCCCACCTTCATTAAAAATTAATGGAAATAGAACATTGAGACAATAAACAGTCATGTGTACTCCAGCTTGTGACTCCATGCCTGCTCATGTGATCCTCGTGATTCCCAATTTGGATCCTGCTCCAGGATCTCTGGTGAACATAAGGTGGCTCCTTTATTCCTTAGATTCTACACCTGAAACTTTTCCATGGGCTTTCACTTCTCCTGTCCTTCAGGAACTTTGGGTTCTCTACTAGAGTCTTCAGGTCTCCAGCTCATCCCAGACTTCTCGTAGGCACCTGTGTCTCCTCCATGGCCAATGCCACTGGCTAGTCTCAGCAGCTACTACTAACCACTGGTTACCTGGCCCACCCCCTAGTGGGAGCAGATTCCCTTATCTATGACACCTTGTCTAAGCCCGTCTTCATTAAAAATTAATGGAAACAGAACATTGAGACAATAAACAGTCACGTGTACTCCAGCTTGTAACTCCATGCCTGCTCATGCGATCCTCATGATTCCCAATCTGATCTCTGGTGAACACAAGGTGGCTCCTTTACTCCTTAGACTCTACACCTCAAACTTTTCTATGGGCTTTCACTTCTCCTGTCCTTCAGGCACTTTGGGTTCTCCACCAGTGCCTTCAGGTCTCCAGCTCATCCCAGATTCCTCCTAGGCACCTGTGTCTCCTCCATGGCCAATGCCACTGGCTAGTCTCAGCAGCTACTACTAACCGCTGGTTACCTGGCCCACCCCCTAGTGGGAGCAGATTTCCTATTCTATGACACCTTGTCTAAGCCCACCTTCATTAAAAATTAATGGAAAAAGAACATTGACACAATAAACAGTCGTGTACTCCAGCTTGTGACTCCATGCCTACTCTTGCGATCCTCATGATTCCCAATCTGGATCCTGCTCCAGGATCTCTGGTGAACACAAGGTGGCTCCTTGACTCCTTAGATTCTACACCTCAAACTTTTCCATGGGCTTTCACTTCTCCTGTCCTTCAAGCACTTTGGGTTCTCCACCAGAGTCTTCAGGTCTCCAGCTCATCCCAGACTCCTCGTAGGCACCTGTGTCTCCTCCATGGCCAATGCCACTGGCTAGTCTCAGCAGCTACTACTAACCACTGGTTACCTGGCCCACCCCCTAGTGGGAGCAGATTTCCTATTCTATGACACCTTGTCTAAGCCCGCCTTCATTAAAAATTAATGGAATTAGAACATTGAGACAATAAACAGTCATGTGTACTCCAGCTTGTGACTCCATGCCTGCTCGTGTGATCCTGGTGATTCCCAATTTGGATCCTGCTCCAGGATCTCTGGTGAACACAAGGTGGCTCCTTTATTCCTTAGACTCTACACCTCAAACTTTTCTTTGGGCTCTCACTTCTCCTGTCCTTCAGGCACTTTGGGTTCTCCACCAGTGCCTCCAGGTCTCCAGCTCATCCCAGACTCCTCGTAGGCACCTGTGTCTTCTCCATGGCCAATGCCTCTGGCTAGTCTCAGCAGGTACTACTAACCACTGGTTACCTGGCCCACCCCCTAGTGGGAGCAGATTTCCTATTCTATGACACCTTGTCTAAGCCCGCCTTCATTAAAAATTAATGGAATTAGAACATTGAGACAATAAACAGTCATGTGTACTCCAGCTTGTGACTCCATGCCTGCTCGTGTGATCCTGGTGATTCCCAATTTGGATCCTGCTCCAGGATCTCTGGTGAACATAATGTGGCTCCTTTATTCCTTAGATTCTACACCTCAAACTTTTCCATGGGCTTTCACTTCTCCTGTCCTTCAGGCACTTTGGGTTCTCTACCAGAGTCTTCAGGTCTCCAGCTCATCCCAGACTACTCGTAGGCACCTGTGTCTCCTCCATGGCCAATGCCACTGGCTAGTCTCAGCAGCTACTACTAACCACTGGTTACCTAGCCCACCCCCTAGTGGGAGCAGATTCCCTATTCTATGACACCTTGTCTAAGCCCGCCTTCATTAAAAATTAATGGAAACAGAACATTGAGACAATAAACAGTCACGTGTACTCCAGCTTGTGACTCCATGCCTGCTCATTTGATCCTCGTGATTCCCAATCTGGATCCTGCTCCAGGATCTCTGGTGAACACAAGGTGGCTCCTTTATTCCTTAGACTCTACACCTCAAACTTTTCTTTGGGCTCTCACTTCTCCTGTCCTTCAGGCACTTTGGGTTCTCCACCAGTGCCTCCAGGTCTCCAGCTCATCCCAGACTCCTCGTAGGCACCTGTGTCTCCTCCATGGCCAATGCCACTGGCTAGTCTCAGCAGCTACTACTAACCGCTGGTTACCTGGCCCACCCCCTAGTGGGAGCAGATTTCCTATTCTATGACACCTTGTCTAAGCCCACCTTCATTAAAAATTTATGGAAATAGAACATTGAGACAATAAACAGTCATGTGTACTCCAGCTTGTGACTCCATGCCTGCTCGTGTGATCCTCGTGATTCCCAATTTGGATCCTGCTCCAGGATCTCTGGTGAACATAAGGTGGCTCCTTTATTCCTTAGATTCTACGCCTCAAACTTTTCCATGGGCTTTCACTTCTCCTGTCCTTCAGGCACTTTGAATCAGGCAAAAAAAGTGTAAAAAAATTAAATTATAAAAAATACATTTTAAAAAATTCAAATCAACCCCATTGCCCCGTGCAAATGTGTGAATGTGGCACGCACGTATATTTAAACAGTGATTGCGTCATACATGTGAGGTATGAGCGAGGGCAATAATTCTAGGGTCATAATTCACAGTTAACTGTAAAGCGATGACTTATAAAGGCTTTTAAAGAATCACCTATGGAGAATCCTGGGTGCTGTCATCTTTTGCCATTTCACCCGCACGTTAAATTTGTGTGGCCTCTATTTACTCGACAGAGCCCCATCTTTTTCATTTGAAAAAAAAAAAAAAATAGATTGCATTGCATTTGCGTGCACTAAAATTAGTTTTAGTTAATTTTTTCCTATTTTTTTTTTTTTTCCTATTTTTTCTATTTTTTTCCTGAAATTATAAATTTGATAAACATTTTAAAAAATGCCTCAGACGCAAAGTAGGAACATGGGACTATATTGCGTGCACTAAAATCTATTTTAATTTATTTTTTTCCCTGAAATTACTGGAATGGTACCAGCTGATTGGAGAAAAGCCAGAGTAGCACCAATATTTAATAAGAGTCCAAAATATATCCCTGAGAATTACAGACCAGTTAGCCTAACATCAATAGTATGTAAGCTCTTGGAGGGGATGATAAGAGACTATATACAAGATTTTAGTAATGAGAACGGTATCATTAGCAGTAATCAGCATGGATTCATGAAGAATCGTTCTTGCCAAACCAAACTACTAACCTTCTATGAGGAGGTTAGTTTCCATCTAGATAAAGGAAGGCCCGTAGATGTGGTGTATCTGGATTTTGCAAAAGCATTTGACACAGTTCCTCATAAACATTTACTTTACAAAATAAAGTCCATAGGCATGGACCAGGGAATCTCCAAACTATGGCCCTCCAGCTGTTGGGGAACTACACGTCCCATGAGGCATTGTAAAACTCTGACATTCACAGACATGACTAGGCATGATGGGAATTGCAGTACAACCGGAGAGCCATAGCTTGGAGATCCCTGGCATGGACCATAGGGTGAGTACATGGATTGAAAACTGGCTACAAGGGCGAGTTCAGAGGGTGGTGATAAATGGGGAGTACTCGGAATGGTCAGGGGTGGGTAGTGGGGTCCTCCCAGAGTTCTGTGCTGGGACCAATCCTATTTATTTTGTTCATAAATGACCTGGAGGATGAGGATGGGGGAAACAGTTCAATTTCTGTATTTGCGGACGATACTAAGCTAAGCAGGGCAATAACTTCTCCGCAGGATGTGGAAACATTGCAAGAAGATCTGAATAAATGAATGGGGAGGGGCAACTACATGGCAAATGAGGTTCAATATGGAAAAATGTAAAATAATGCATTTGGGTGGCAAAAATATGAATGCAATCTATAGACTGGGGGGAGAACCTCTGGGGGAATCTAGGATGGAAAAGGACCTGGGGATCTTAGGAGATGATCGGCTCAGCATTGGCATGCAATGCCAAGCTGCTGCTAACAAAGCAAACAGAATATTGCCATTAAGGGGATCAACTCCAGAGATAAAGCGATAATTCTCCTGCTCTACAAGACTCTGGTCCGGCCTCACCTGGAGTATGCTGTCCAGTTCTGGGCACCAGTCCTCAGGAAGGATGTACTGGAATTGAAGCGAGTACAAAGAAGGGCAACAAAGCTAATAAAGGGTCTGGAGGATATTAGTTATGAGGAAAGGTTGTGAGCTCTGAACTTATTCTCTCTGGAGAAGAGACGCTTGAGAGGGGATATGATTTCGATATACAAATACTGTACTGGTGACCCCACAATAGGGAGAAAACTTTTTTACGGAAGGGAGTTTAACAAGACTCGTGGCCACTCATTAAAATTGGAAGAAAAGAGGTTTAACCCTAAACTAGGTAGAGCAGCCATTCTCAACCAGGGGTAGGTGGACCCCTGGGGCTCCTACAGAGGTTCCTAGGGGTTCCTTGAGCTGTGGCTGATGAACCCCCTACTTGATGATGCCTGCAGAGTTCAAGGTTCAGCATCACTTAGCAAAGCCAGCAGCATGACACCAAATATCTTTTTTTTAGCTGTCTTTAAGGGTGGCATTCTGAGTACCACTTTAAGAGGGAAATTCTTCCTATTGTCCACCAGTATAAGGGGCATTGCTCCCATTGACCCCTGATGAATTGGTTTTAGGAAGGGTCCTTCGAGACCTGAAAATAATGTTTGGGGTTCCTCTAGGGTTAAAAAGTTGAGAAAGCCTGGCGTAGAGGGTTCTTTACTCTGTAAGAGCGGCAAGGATGTGGAATGCCCTTCCACAGGCGGTGGTCTCAGCGGGGGGCATCGATAGTTTCAAGAAACTATTAGACAAGTACCTGAACGACCAATACATACAGGGATATACAATGTAATACTGACATCTAATCACACACATATAGGTTGGAGTTGATGGACTTGTGTCTTTTTTCAACTTCACCTATTATGTAACTATATGATAAATCTGAAAAACATTTACGCAAATATCGCGCAACCTAAAAAAAAAAAATGCAGCTGACGCCATTTTATTTTTCAGAGCCTCTGTTTTCAGAAAATATGTTGGGTAATTTTGTAGGACAAAAAAAAAAATGCATATTTTTAACGTGTGTAAAAATTGCCTCAGACGCAAAATAGAAAAATGGGATTCTATTGCGTTTGTGTGCACTAAAGTTCATTTTAGTTTATTTTTTACCTGAAATTATAAATTTGATAAACAGAAAATATAGAACTGTTTGGGGGATTTAAAAAAGAAAAGGCATATTTTTGGGGAAAAACTAAAATATTGCCTCAGATGCAAAGTAGAAAATGGGATTATATTGTGCTTGTGTGCGCTAAAATTCATTTTAGTTTATTTTTTCCCTGAAATTATAAATTTGATCAACAGAAAAGGTAGAACTGTTTGGGAGATTTAAAAAAAAAAATGCATATTTTTTTAAAGTTTGTGAACATTTTAAAAAATTGCCTCAGATGAAGGCAATTGCCTTGAAGTTTTAGTCCCGTGCCGTGTCCCGAAATCTCAGTGTGAAGTGCTGCTACTAATTCTGCCCAGATCTGCCCTATTGTTGTATACAGGTGACTCACCTGCAGACCCTGTGTTTACATGTAAATAACCGGCATTCATATGTAAATAATGAGAGCATTCATACGTAAATAACGGCATTCATATGTATATCATGCCCCTCTGCAGTGAAGAGATGATGTGCTGTAACCTCTAGCAACCAATCAGTGAGCAGTATTACTGTACAGTAATCTCTAGCAACAAATCAACAAGAAGAAATCATGTGCTGTATCCTCTAGCAACCAATCAGTGAGCAGTATTACTGTACAGTAATCTCTAGCAAACAATCAACAAGAGGAAATCATGTGCTGTATCCTCTAGCAACAAATTAGTGAGCAGTAATACTGTACAGTAATCTCTAGCAACCAGTCAACAAGAAGAAATCATGTGCTGTAACCTCTAGCAACCAATCAGTGAGCAGTATTACTGTACAGTAATCTCTAGCAACCAATCAACAAGAAGAAATCATGTGCTGTATCCTCTAGCAACCAATCAGTGAGCAGTATTACTGTACAGTAATCTCTAGCAACAAATCAACAAGAAGAAATCATGTGCTGTATCCTCTAGCAACCAATCAGTGAGCAGTATTACTGTACAGTAATCTCTAGCAACCAATCAACAAGAAGAAATCATGTGCTGTAACCTCTAGCAACAAATTAGAGAGCAGTATTACTGTACGGTAATCTCTAGCAACCAATCAACAAGAAGAAATCATGTGCTGTAACCTCTAGCAACCAATCAGTGAGCAGTATTACTGTACAGTAATCTCTAGCAACCAATCAACAAGAAGAAATCATGTTCTGTAACCTCTAGCAACAAATTAGAGAGCAGTATTACTGTATGGTAATCTCTAGCAACCAATCAACAAGAAGAAATCATGTGCTGTAACCTCTAGCAACCAATCAGTGAGCAGTATTACTGTACAGTAATCTCTAGCAACCAATCAACAAGAAGACATCATGTGCTGTAACCTCTAGCAACCAATCAGTGAGCAGTATTACTGTACAGTAATCTCTAGCAACCAATCAACAAGAATAAATTGTGTGCTGTAACCTCTAGCAGCTAATCAGTGAGCTGTAATGTGAGCTGTAATCTCTAGCAACCAGTCAGTGAGCAGTAATGATATGCTGTAACCTCTGGCAACCAATTGCAATCACTGCCTGATCTGATACAGTAAACTGATTTTAAGTCTAGCTGATATTTTTGTATGTCTCAGAGCAGGTGGAGAGTGAAATTGCATGGGGGGGCAAGAATTTTTTTGTCCAGGGTCCAATCAATATTAAAGACGGCCCTGACTACCCAGTGTTTCTTAACCACTTGCTTACTGGGCACCTAAACCCCCTTCCTGCCCAGACAAATTTTCAGCTTTTAGCGCTGTCGCTCTTTGAATGACGATTGCGCGGTCATACAAAACTGTACCCAAATTACATTTTTATCATTTTTTTCCTACAAATAGATCTTTCTTTTGGTGGTATTTGATCACCTCTACGGTTTTTTATTTTTTGTTAAATTTTTTTTAAAAAAGACCAAAATTAAAAAAAATATATACAAAACAGTTTTATATTTTGTTAATAAATTTTGCAAACAGGTAATTTTTCTCCTGCATTGATGTACGCTGATGAGGCTGCACTGATGGTCACTGATAGGCTGCATTGATGGGCACTGATAAGGGGGCACTGATGGGCACTAATAGGTGGCACTGATGGGTACTAATAGGCGGCACTGATGAGGTAGCACTGGTGGGCACTGATGGGTGGCACTGATGGGCAGCACTGAAGGGCATTGATGGGTGGCACTGATAGGTGGCACCGATAGCTGGCAATGATGGGTGGCAGTGATGGGCACTGATCGGCACTGGTAGGTGGCACTGATAGGCAGCACTGTTGGGTGGCACTGATTGCCACCACTGGTGGGCATTGAAAGGTGGCACTCGTGGGCATTGATAGGTGATACTGATTGCTGGCATATATGCACTGATTTGTGGCACTGTATGGGCACTGACAGGCAGTATTGGTGGGCACAGATAAGGCAGCTTACTGATCTTCTGTTCACATCACATGATCAGCTGTCATTGGCTGACAGCTCATCACGTGGTAACGGGCCAAGATCGGCCCCTCAATCTGATCTGTGATCACCCGAGTCTCAGTGACTCGATGATCACAGTGTGCGCCACACGCACCCTGCGGCGGGTGCACGGAGAGCGTGTAAAGGGGGGGACGTCTATTGACAGCCTTCCGGCAAAGTAGATCCGCGCTGTAGCTGTCGTTCGGCTATAGTGTGGATCTGAGGGACTTACGTGGAAAGTTTTTGAAGTTCATATGGGCGGGTAAACTAGCGAGGGTGCGTAGATCTATTTTGACACTTTCAAAGCCAAAAGTTAGTATTGGTGTCCCAATAAAATACCACGAGGCAGTCCATTTATCTAGAATACTCTACTGGTGTCCCCAACAAGAAAACAAAAAAAAAAACAACGGGTACATTTAGAACAGGTGACTGTGGGTATACCGTTAGCTGGATTCCAGGGGGTGTCATTCCAATGGAGGACTGTCCACACCCTTTGGCGGGAACCACCCTTAAGGTGGCAAGATCGTTTTTTAAACATACTGACCTTTCACTTTCTCCGAGTCCCCTAATCCATCTTTTCTAACTGGACTGAACCATCTCCAATTTGATATAGGTATTTGACGGGGGGGGGGGGGGGTCCTCCCGTTTATTTCATTTTTGTCAAGAAAATCGGCTCATGACAAGACATGAAATGTGTACCGTGTTTCCCCACGAAAATAAGCCCAGGTCTTGTATTAATTTTGGCAACCAAAAACCCAGTAGGGCTTATTTCCGGGGGTAGGGCTTGCCATTTTATGTGCTGTCTTCTCTCCCCCTCTCCCTCCCTACCCGGAAGGAACCCCCAGTGTGAAGTGAAGTAAAAGTGGTTGCAAATTGCTAGAATCCCCTCTATTACAGTAGTATATAATGTAAAAGGTAGGTGTTTCTGTAATCTATTGTGTCAATTACCTTCTTATAGTGCCGCTCGGCGCTTCCATAGCCCGCCGCGATCCGAGCATTGCAGAGAGGGGGGGCCAAGAACCCCCAGCTGACAGGCAGGAGAGGAGGAGGAGATCAGCTGAGCACTGCTCGGCATTTCCCTAGCCTGCCGCGATCTGAGCATTACAGAGGGAGGGGGCTGAGATCCCCCCACTGACAGGCAGGAGAAGATGAGATCAGCTTGGTGCTTCCATAGCCCACCGCGATCTGAGCATTGCAGAGGGAGGGGGGGCTGAGATTCCCCTGCTGACAGGCAGGAGAAGAAGAGGAGATCAGCGGAGCACTGCTCGGCATTACCCTAGCCTGCCGCGATCTGAGCATTACAGAGGGAGGGGGGGCTGAGATTCCCCTGCTGACAGGCAGGAGAAGAGGAGAAGATCCGATCTGCTCGGCGCTTCCATAGCCCACCGAGATCCGAGCATTGCAGAGGGAGGGGAGACGAGATCTGACAGGCAGGAGAAGAGGGGATCAGCTGAGCGCCGCTCGGCGCTTCCCTAGCCCACCCCTTGATCTGAGCATTGCAGAGGGAAGGGGGCCGAGATCCTCCGCTGACAGGTAGGAGAAGAGGAGGAGATCAGCTGAGCGCCGAGCGGCACTGTACCGAAGGTATTTGGATACAGATTAGATTAAAGAAACACACACAGTTTACATTATATATTACTGAGAGGATTCTAGCAGTTTACAATCACTTTAAACTAGGGCTTATTTTCGGGGACAGGGCTTATATTGCAGCCCTTCCCGAATATCACAGTAGGTCTTATTTTCAGGGTAGGTCTTATTTTCAAGGGGGGGGGGAGGTGAAACACAGTAATAATTTTTCCCAAAGTTTGGACTTCCTCCGCTGTGCTCAGCCGGGGGGCACATCTCCGTACCATGCCGGAAAAGTGACCACGTTTCGAACAGACCTGCCATTGAGACGTTCACTATGACATCAGCACCCCTCGTTGATAGAGGCCGGCGCTCCACAGGATCTTCCTTTTTTTTCTCAACAGTGGGAAAGAGATCTAAAAACAAATTAGCTTCACGCAAACTCAAACGGATAGAATTTTTATTATTTGCTCTTAAAGTTGTTGTAAACCCTTACAAACCACTTTGACCTATAGGTAAGCCTAGATTAAGGCTTACCTGTAGGTCCAAGAAATATCTCCTAAACCTATATGGTTTAGGAGATATTTTCCCGAAAACAGGCACCGCTGTCTACAGCGCATGCGCCGTAGACAGCGGCGCGCAGGCGCACTGAGCGTGGCATTCTCAACGACGGAGCTGCCGCGCGCGTCGGCTCCCGTGCGCATGCGCGGGAGTGACGTCATCGCGGCTTCGCCGAATGACAGCGGTGGAGCTGCGAGACCCACCAAGAAGATGGATGCGCCGGACTACAGGGGACAGCGGTGACTTCGCTGGCTCCTGTGTCAGGTAAGTGACACATAATGGGCTACTATGCGATGCGATGCGATGCAATGCATAGTAGTCCATTATGCTTTGCCTTTGGTAGAGCACATTTTGAGTCACTCTAACTCATTGAAAAATGTGGACTTTAAAGGGTTAAGGTCTCAGTAGCATCAGATGCAAAGTAGATTTTTTATTTTTTTTATGTCTATTTATCAGCCAATAAAAATTCTATAAAAAAAAAAACCACGATGAACGGGACGTCCATTTTAACATTGTATCAAACCCCTGAAAATGATTCAGGTGTACAAATTCGAGTTATTTGCCGATGTTGCGTTTGGTCTTCTACATGAAAAGGTCAATGTGCCATCATTAATCTCTCTGTGTTGTTTTCATCCGGTAACATGTTTGCCAGTTGGCTGCCCATATCGGCCCGTGCGTGGCCAATAGGAAGTCAGGATGAATCAGTAACCTTGACATTACTCCGATGGTGACATAGCGCGGTATTTAGCTGCAGATGAATTGCCCTGATAATCCCTCTGTACACACAACGCATTTCCTGCCGCAGAGGAGTGTGTGCGCACACACACCGGGGAGGGGGGGGGGTCACCTCCACACCATTTCTATTCCATCTGCCTGACATCTTCCTGAATTCTGCGAGGTGCACCCCTTCCACAGTATTGCGAGCTGCATGGATCCCACCTTTACAGGTGCGATCCGGAAAGTATTCACCTGTAGCACTGACCCCCGAAGGAGCTGCTGGTTTGGTTGGGCTTACCGTTACCTTCTTCTCCTTCGATTTGCGTCTAGGGGTTTCCCCGTGGTCGATGGCCCAGTGACTTGAGAGACTGACGACAGATCCGCATAAAGGGATTTTTATTTGTAAAAACTTAGACAATGAACAGTCTCTTAAAATAGGATCAGAGGGTTAGGAAGAAAGTTCAGGTACTCTAAAGCCGCGTACACACGTAGCCGTCTGTCCGACGTACTTAGTCTGGCGGACTTCCCGCCAGACTGTCCGTCGGACTTTCCGAACGGGCTACTTGCCCCCACAAACGGCACTTTTTCAGCGTACTAAGTCCGCCGTACTTTTGAAATGAACGGACTCGCCCACACACGCGGAGGAAAGTCCGCTCATTTCGAGCGCGTCTCCAGGTAGGCGGGGCCCGCGAAGGAGACGCCGCTGGCCCCGCCACCTGGTATGGACTTAAAGGGGAACCCCAACGCCGAAAAAAAACGGTGTGGGGGTCCCCCCAAAGTCCACAACAGACCCTTGTCCGAGCACGCTACCCGGCCGGCCAGGAAAGGAGGGGCGAGCGAGTGCCCCCCCTCCTGAGCCGTACCAGGCCACGTGCCCTCAACATGGGGGGTGCCTTGGGGAAGGGGGGGCCGCGCGGCCCCCCACCCCAAAGCACCTTGTCCCCATGTTGATGAGGACAAGGGCCTCTTCCTGACAACCCTGGCCATTGGTTGTCGGGGTCTGCGGGCGGGGGGCTTATCGGAATCCGGGAGCCCCCTTTAATAAGGGGGCCCCCGGATACCGGCCCCCCCACCCTATGTGAATGAGTATGGGGTACAATGTACCCCTACCCATTCACCTGTAAAATAAAGTACAAAAAAAAAAAAAACAACACACAAGGGTTAAAATTGTTTATTGCACAGCTCCGGGGGTCTTCCGTCTTCGGGGGTCTTCTCGCCGGACTCCTCCGCTATCTTCTTGTAGCTCTTTTACTAGCGGAGGAGTCCGGCTTTCTTCCTCGCCGCCGCCCTTCTTCCGACTTCGGGGGTCTTGTCCCCCCTCTTCGGTTCTTCTGCCGGGCCACCGCGCCTTCTTCTAGCTCTTTTACAGGCGGTGGCCCGGTCTTCTGCCGCTGCCGCCCACCCCTCCCGCCACCCTCCGGTGCTTCTACCGACTCTCTGCTTCCATCGGTGAGTCGGTCACAGGATCCGCCGGCCCCCGGATAATACCATAGAGATTTCCGGTAGACCAGATCGTCCCCGGAGTCTCTATGATCGTTCGGAGGCCGGGTGCGATGTTATGACTTCACGCCCGGCCTCTGCATTCAAATTAACGGCATCGTTTTGGCTGGGAAGCCAGGATCGTTTTATTTTATTTTTTTTATTTTAGGCTTCCCAGCCAAGAGGTGAGATGTGGGGTCTTATTGATCACATATCTCACTGTAAATAGGTCCGATCGTGCCATATTCCTATTACAAGGGATGTTTACATTCCTTGTAATAGGAATAAAAGTCATCAATTTTTTTTTTAAAGTGTCAAACAAAAAAAATAAAAATAAAGTTAACAATAAAAAAAAAAATTTAAAGCGCCCCTGTCCCCGTGAGCTCATACGCATACGTAAGTCCCGCCCACATATGAAAACGGTGTTCAAACCACACATGTGAGGTATCACCGCGAACGTTAGAGCGGTGGGGATTTTTAAATACCAACGTTTGGTGCCATTCCACGTGTGCAATTTTGAAGCGTGACATGTTGGGTATCTATTTACTCAGCGTATCTTCATCTATCACATTATGCAAAAAAATTGGGCTAACTTTACTGTTTTTTTTTGTTTTTTTTTTAAAGCATGAAACTGTTTTTTTTCTGAAAAAAATGTGTTCGAAAAATTGCTGCGCAAATAAAAGTTGCAACGACCGCCATTGTATTCTCTAGGGTCTTTGCTAAAAAATATATATATATATAATGTTTGGGGGTTCTATGTCATTTTCTAGCAAAAAAATTGTGAATTTTACATGTAGGAGAGAAATGTCAGAATTGGCCTGGATGCGAAGTGGTTAAACTTCCCTCCTAAAAGTTTTTTTCCTTAAAATTCCCTCCTAAACTTGGGGTGCGTGCAGGGGCGGACTGACCATTCGGGCATTCGGACGCCGTCCGAGGGCCCGTGGCCAGTAGGGGGCCCGTGAGAAGCTCCTATGCTGCTGGCAGTGCTGCGGTGGAGCCGTTCTGCCGATGCGGGGGGGGGGGGGAAGGGGGGAGGCGAAGACACAGCATCTCCCCTGCACCTCTAGCTTTCAGTTCAGTAGGGGCCCGGGAGATGGGAGGCGGCGATCGAATATGTTGTTGCAGCGGCATCTCCCTCGGGCTTGTATTTCTCCATTACAGTGTATAGAGTGGAGAGGGGAGGGGCCTCTGACCCGGGCAGCTATAAGTTTCACTCTTCAGTGAGTTGCTCGGCTTGTATACTGTTGCCGACTGCTGCCCGGGTCAGAGGCTCCTCCCCTCTCCACTCTATACATTGTGAAGGAGAAATGCAAACCCCAGGGAGATCCCGCGGTCCACAGGCACCATAGAGCTGCCGATCGCCCCTCCCACCACCCCCTGCTGGGGATTGGATGTGCACAGCCAGGTACAGGGGAACCTGGGGGGGGGGGTTTAAGTCTGGGGACCCTGACATATGGAGGGGGCTCTCTGGGGACCCTGAAATATGGAGGGGGCTCTCTGAGGACCCTGAAATATGGAGGGGGCTCTCTGAGGACCCTGATGTATGGGGGGCTCTCTGGGGACCCTGATGGAGGGGGTCTCTCTGGGGACCCTGCAGTATGGAGAGGGCTCTCTGGGGACCCTGATGGAGGGGGGCTCTCTGGGGACCCTGATGGAGGGGGGCTCTCTGGGGACCCTGATTGAGGGGGGCTCTCTGGGGACCCTGATGGAGGAGGGGTCTCTGGGGACCCTGATGGAGGGGGGCTGTCTGGGGACCCTGATGGAGGGGGGCTCTCTGGGGACCCTGATGGAGGGGGGCTCTCTGGGGACCCTGATTGAGGGGGGCTCTCTGGGGACCCTGATTGAGGGGGGCTCTCTGGGGACCCTGATGGAGGGGGGCTCTCTGTGGACCCTGATGGAGGGGGGCTCTCTGGGGACCCTGACATATGGAGGGGGGCTCTCTGCCGACCCTGACATATGGAGGGTGCTCTCTGGGGACCCTGAAATATGGAGGGGGCTCTCTGAGGACCCTGATGTATGGGGGGCTCTCTGGGGACCCTGATGGAGGGGGTCTCTCTGGGGACCCTGCAGTATGGAGGGGTCTCTCTGGGGACCCTGATGGAGGGGGGCTCTCTGGGGACCCTGATGGAGGGGGGCTCTCTGGGGACCCTGACCTATGGAGGGTGCTCTCTGGGGACCCTGATGGAGGGGGGCTCTCTGGGGACCCTGCAGTATGGAGGGGGGCTCTCTGGGGACCCTGCAGTATGGAGGGGGGCTCTCTGGGGACCCTGATGGAGGGGGGCTCTCTGGGGACCCTGAATTATGGAGGGGGCTCTATGAGGACTCTGATGTATGGGGGGGCTCTCTGGGGACCCTGATGGAGGGGGGCTCTCTGGGGACCCTGATGGAGGGGGTCTCTCTGGGGACCCTGCAGTATGGAGGGGGCTCTCTGGGGACCCTGATGGAGGGGGGCTCTCTGGGGACCCTGATGGAGGGGGGCTCTCTGGGGACCCTGATTGAGGAGGGCTCTTTGGGGACCCTGATGGAGGGGGGCTCTCTGGGGACCCTGACATATGGAGGGTGCTCTCTGGGGACCCTGATGGAGGGGGGCTCTCTGGGAACCCTGATGGAGGGGGGCTCTCTGGGGACGCTGCAGTATGGAGGGGGGCTCTCTGGGGACCCTGATGGAGGGGGGCTCTCTGGGGACCCTGATGGAGGGGGGTTCTCTGGGGACCCTGAAGTATGGAGGGGGCTCTCTGGGGACCCTGAAGTATGGAGGGGGGCTCTCTGGGGACCCTGATGGAGGGGGGCTCTTTGGGGACCCTGATGGAGGGGGGCTCTTTGGGGACCCTGATAGAGGGGGGCTCTCTGGGGACCCTGACATATGGAGAGGGGCTCTCTGGGGACCCTGATGGAGGGGGGCTCTCTGGGGACCCTGATGGAGGGGGGCTCTCTGGGGACCCTGCAGTATGGAGGGGGGCTCTCTGGGGACCCTGATGGAGGGGGGCTCTCTGGGGACCCTGATGGAGGGGGGTTCTCTGGGGACCCTGAAGTATGGAGGGGGGTTCTCTGGGGACCCTGAAGTATGGAGGGGGCTCTCTGGGGACCCTGAAGTATGCAGGGGGCTCTCTGGGGACCCTGATGCATGGGGGGGCTCTCTGGGGACCCTGCTGTATGGAGGGGGCTCTCTGGGGACCCTGCTGTATGGAGGGGGCTCTCTGGGGACCCTGCTGTATGGAGGGGGCTCTCTGGGGACCCTGATTGAGGGGGGCTCTTTGGGGACCCTGATGGAGGGGGGCTCTCTGGGGACCCTGACATATGGAGGGTGCTCTCTGGGGACCCTGATGGAGGGGGGCTCTCTGGGAACCTTCCGTATGGAGGGGGCTCTCTGGGGACCCTGCTGTATGGAGGGGGGCTCTCTGGGGACCATGATGGAGGGGGGCTCTCTGGGGACCCTGCAGTATGGAGGGGGGCTCTCTGGGGACCCTGATGGAGGGGGGTTCTCTGGGGACCCTGAAGTATGGAGGGGGCTCTCTGGGGACCGTGATGGAGGGGGGGCTCTCTGGGGACCGTGATGGAGGGGGGGCTCTCTGGGGACCCTGCTGTATGGAGGGGGATCTCTGGGGACCCTCATGTAAGGGGGAGGTTCCCTGGGGACCCTGAAGTAAGGAGGGGGCTCTCTGGGGACCCTGCTGTATGGAGGGTGCTCTCTGGGGACCCTGATGTAAGGGGGAGGCTCTCTGGGGACCCTGAAGTATGGAGGGGGCTCTCTGAGGACCCTGATGTATGGAGGGGGTTCTCTGAGGACCCTGATGTATGGAGGGGGCTCTCTGGGGACCCGGATGTATGGAGGGGGCTCTCTGGGGACCCTGATGTATGGAGGGGGCTCTCTGGGGACCCTGATGTAAGGGGGAGGCTCTCTGGGGACCCTGAAGTATGGAGGGGGCTCTCTGAGGACCCTGATGTATGGAGGGGGTTCTCTGAGGACCCTGATGTATGGAGGGGGCTCTCTGGGGACCCTGATGTATGGAGGGGGCTCTCTGGAGACCCTGATGTATGGAGGGGGCTCTTTGGGGACCCTGATGTATGGAGGGGGCTCTCTGGGGACCTTGATGTATGGGGGGCTCTCTGAGGACCCTGATGTAAGTGAGGGAGGCTCTCTGGGGACTTGTTTACATCGGAAGACCCCCGTTCTGCCTTTGTTGGAAACAATCGTCGGGGCCCGCCGGACCCACTGATTAGCTCTCGGTGTGTCCAATCAAACAGCGCGCAGACCCGCAAGTGCAGAATCAAGTACCTGTATGTGATTCTGCTCACAGGAGACGCAGCCCCGCAGTAAATGTACGTGGTTAATGTGAGTTTATTTTTCTTTATTTTCCTAACTCTTTAAACCTTTATTTTGAACATACAGTAGAGAAATTCTGTCACCAATGCATATGATGCACCAGTGCAATATATACGTGGTGCTTTGTGAGGGTGTGGCTTGTGTTTGGGTGGGGACAAAGGGGGCCCCATGATCCCCTACTGCCCGGGGGCCCCATGAGTTGTCAGTCCGCCCCTGGGTGCGTGTTATACGCCGATAAATATGGTAATGTATAGAAAGTAGGGCCCAAATGTGACTCAAGCCCAGGGGCCCCCACCACCCTAAGTCCTGCCCTGTTTATACCATTCCAATAGTAGACCATCAAGCTAGGGTTTTTTTTTTGGCTGGAATAATGACATAGCGCCTATGATCTCCTGAGTAGTAGTGCTTCTATCGAAGAAAACACAATGGCCTGGAAAGGGCTGCTGAAAGGTCAAGGGTTCCAGAAAGATTTTGCCCGGAGGGATTAACAGATTTTATAAATAGCTGACCGTACAATTGAGCAAATGCTTTAATAGTTTGCCATGGCTCAGTTACTGAAGTGTTAATGGAGTTCCCAAACCTGGGAAAAGAGGATGTTGGAATTGCCAACCAGGACAAGAAGGCCAAAGCTTTACTGTTTCCCCCCCCCCCCCCCACCACCCATGAGCTTTAAGATTGATATAGAAGGCCACCAAATACGGAATGTGTAGTAACAAGTGATTCCACCAGAACAGATTGGGTACCTGGTAGTGGGTCATTAGCTTCATTTGTTTTTCCCTGTTTATCTTCCGTCTCCAAGGCCAGTAGCGTGCTCTTAGACGCCTTCTGAAAAGTGGATATGTGATAAATAAAGGTGCGTCTGATTACAGCTTTTAAATCATCCCAAGTGGAAGAGCTACAAGAATGAGTAGAGTTTAATAGCCATTAATCCTCCATTCCCTTTCCTACCATAATGTGTGCAGTCTCTTTAGCCATAAGGGCCTTCATTCCAGTTTCTGAATAAGGGCTCATGCACAATAGAAAGAGCCAGTATAAGCCCTTGTACACACGGTCGGAGATTCCGACAACCAAATCCGTCGGAGTAATTCCAACGGATTAATTTCCGGAAGAGGTCCGGAAGTGATGTTGCATACACGCGGTCGGACAAAGTTGTCGGAAAATTCGATTGTACATAACGTGATGACGTTATTTCGTTATGACGGGACTACGTTCAGGCTAGTAGCCAATAGCTTTGGTCTAGGAATTTGATCTGTGCATGCGTGCCACTTTGTCCGATCGGAGTAGGCTACACATGTTGGAAAAGTTGGTCCGTCGGATATTCCGACGGAAACAGTCCGATGGAGACCACACACAGTCGGAATGTCCGACAAAATGGTCCGATAGGACACATTCAGTCGGAATCTCCGACCGTGTGTACAAGGGCTGATTGGAGAAGTGGTTAACGTAATGAATATCAAACACCCAGGACAATACAGTGTACTTGGGAAGGCTATAGCCCAATCAATTCTAGATACAGTAGGACCCTAAAAGATTTAGGTTGGCAGGAAAATCCCTTGAAATTAGAGTGCTTCCATCTCCATTTTATCACAGTAGTCATAGTTCCATGATATGGGGTGACTAAGCACTTGTGGTAGACATGTGTAAGCCCCTGTACACACGGTCGGAGATTCTGCCAACCAAATCCGTCTGATTTTGTCCGTCGGATTTAGTCCGATGGATTGTGTCCGAAACTGTTGCATACACACGGTCGGACTATCTTTCAGAACGTGATGACGTAATTTCGTTACGATGGGACTACATTCAGGCTAGTAGCCAATAGCTTTGATGTAGGAATTTGATCTGAGCATGCGTGGCACTTGGCCCGATCAAAATTCGCTACACATGATCAGAGTATATCCGATCGAACCAGTTGGTTGGGAAATATTTCCAACATGTTGGAAAATTGGGTCCGACGGATATTCGGACGGAATCAGTCCCAAGCAGAATTTTTTTTTTGCAACTTTGTCAATACAACAGATACCCTGGCTACGATTCAGAATCTTCACTGCATTGGTCTTCCAGGCCACGGGTTCTCCAGGCTCACTTAGCATTTTATCACGGCACCTCCTGGTACGGGCCCACTCCTGGCCTCCAGATAAGGTCTCTCCAAGCACCCTTCTTGGGAACTAAGGCCGCGTACACACGGGCGGACTGTCTGACCAACTTAGTCCGTCAGACAATCCGACGGACAGTCCGTCCTACTTTCGAATGAACGGACTTGACCACACACGATGCACAAACAGTCCGTCGAAAGTTTGCGCGATGACGTGTACAGCACGTACGACGGGACTAGAAATAGGAAGTCCAATACACAGCAATGCAACCTTCCGCCGTGTAAATCCTTTCTGAGCATGCGCCATTCTTAGTCCGTCCAACTAGCCTACTCACGAGCGGATTGTCCGCTGAAACCAAAGTCTGACGGACAATATTACGGAAATTCCGAAATACTTAGTCCGCCAGACTGTCCGCTGAAAAAGTCCGCTGAAGCCCACACACGCTGAAATGTGTTTCGGCGGACTAAGTTGGCCAGACAGTCCGCCCGTGTGCACGCGGCATAAGACTCCCTCCAGCCCCTCCAGACTCTCAGAGCTGTCTAATGCCGCGTACACACACGACCAGACTTTTCGACGAACTAAGTCCGACAGTCTCCCCGATAGACTTTCGGCAGAGGTCAGACGGACTTTCCGAACAAAAACGGACTTGGCCGCACACGCCTGGACTAAGTCCGTTCGAAAGTCAGTTCGTTTTGAACGCGATGAAGTAAACAGGACTATACAAGGAAGTTCAATAGCCAGTAGCCAATAACTGCCCTTGCGTCGTATTTGGACAAACGATTTTCCGATTTTTAGTCCAGCTTCTTGAGTCCGTCGGATAAATTTGAAACATGTTTTATTTCTAGGTCCGTCGGACTTTTGGGGGAAAAAAACGTCAGCTGGAGCCCACACACGATCGACTTGTCCGATGGATTCCAGTCCGCCGGACCAAGTCTGCCGGAAAGTCCGTTCATGTGTACATGGCATTACTCTTGGTGTCAGGATGGGCAATGCCAGTAGACCAGTGGCGGCCGGTGAAATTATTATTTTTTGGGGGGGGGGGGGGGCAGTAAACAGTATAAAAAACCCCCCCATCAGTCGGTTGGTAGCACTACTCTCCACGGGCCATTACGGTGGCGGCGGCAGCTTCCGTTACCCCCCCCTCCTCCTCTGCGGCCAATCGGGAGTCTTCTCTTTTTGGCCAATCGGAAGAAAACGGGTCTCGCATTCGCTTCTGATTGGCTGGATTGAGGATCAGTGTTTCAACAGCAAATATTCATTGGCTGTTGTAACACACCTGGGTGGGATCGGAGCGCATCCTCTGCCACCCCGAGCCCATCCTATTTTGAACAAGAATCCAAAGGGCGCTAGCTGGACAATCTAGTAAAATGTGAACCAAATGAACTAAGTAAATAAATAACTTAATTAAGTTAATAAGTGAATAGTTGCATAAATAAATAAATAAATAAACCGTTTGCAGACCAGCCGCCGCAGTTGTACTGCGGCAACATGGCTTGGCTGGGCGAATCGCCACCATGTCACGTTGCTTCTATTTGTGGCCACTAGGGGCGCGCCCCCCTGAACCGATGCGAATTCCCGGCGGTCGATCGTGACGCGGCGAGAACCGGGATCGCTGTGTGTAAACACAGAGATCCAGGTTCTCTGAGGGGAGAAGAGACTGATTGTGTGTTCATACAAAGTATGCACACCGATCTACCTCAGCCGCTAGCTAGTCCCACCTCCCCCTTCAGTTAGAACACACACCAGGGAACACAGTTAACCCCTTGGTCGCCCCCTAGTGTTAACCCCTTCACTGCCAGTGACATTTTTACAGTAATCAATGAATTTTTATAGCACTGATTGCTGTATAAATGCCAATGGTCCCAAAAATGTGTCACAATTGTCCGATGTGTCCGCCATAATGTTGCAAAATAAATACGGCAGAGGCGATCAAATACCCACCAAAAGAAAGCTCTATTTGTGGGGAAAAAAAAGGACGTCAATTTTGTCTGGGTACAGCTTCGCGCGACCGCGCAACTGTCAGTTAAAACATCACAGTGCCGAATCACAAAAAATGCTCTGGTCAGGAAGGGGGTAAAGCCTTTCGGGGCTGAAGTTGGTAAAGGGCCGGGAGGTGCCTGCTCCAAGGGGTTAAAAATGTGGCTTTTACGGGCATTGAGACTGTTTTTTTTTTGTGCTCCCAGCACAGTTACCGGAGGCTGCTTGCGATAGGGAGCTTTCCGACCATGTGACCGCCAATTACGGTTGTCACATGATCATAAACCCCACCCCGCCTCCCAGCATCCTAAAACCCTTAAAGTGCTGGGAGGCCCCTGCTCCAAGTTCGGCTTTTACAGGCTTTTACGGGCATTGAGACAGGGTTTTTTTTTTTTGCGCTCCCAGCACAGTTATGGGAGCTTTCCAACCATGTGGCTGTAGTGACAGCCAATTCCGAGGGGTCACATGATCATAAACCCCACCTCCCAGCATCCCAAACCCCTTAAAAGGCGCCTGCTCCAGGGGGGTTAAAAATGCATCTAACGTTAAAAACACGCCTTTTTATGGGTATTGAGAGTTTTTTTTTTTAACCTGTAAAAGCATCTCTATGTTGATGCCCATGCAACGCATTTACAGGCATAATAAAAAAGTAGCATTTAAAGGCTATGAAAAAAAAAAAACGCCAAGGGCACGTTCAGCAAAGAAGCTGAAGAGCGGAAAAAATGCACATAAACGTCAAAACATTCCAAAGGATAGAATAAATTTATATTCTGGCCAACAGAATGCAATAATGGCAAAATGTTAGATGCACCTAAACACGCCAATGAGAGGTGAGAGACAGAGCATATGTGGCCTATGGGCCTGGGTCGTGCTACGCTGTACCCAAACTACATTTTTATCATCTATTTATCTATCTATTTATTTATCACCTCTGGGATTTTTATTTTCTGCTAAACAAATAAAAAAAGACCGAAAATTTTGAAAAAAAAATTTTTTTTGTTTCTGTTACAAAACTTTGTAAATAAGTACGTTTTCTCCTTCACTGATGGGGCTGCACTGACGGGCATTGATGAGGTGGCACCAATGAGGTGGCACTGATGATGGCCACTAATATGTGGCACTGTTGGGGCACTGATAGGCGGCACTGATATACAGCACTGATGAGTACACATAGGTGGCACTGATGGGCACTGATAGATGGCACTGATATGCAGCACTGATGGGTACACATAGGTGGCACTGATAGGCACTGAAAGGCAGCGCAAATGGGCACTGATAGGTAGCACAGATGGGCACTGATAGGTGGCATGGATGGGCACTGATAGATGGCATGGATGGGCATGGATGGGCACTGATAGGTAGCACGGATGGGCATGGGTGGGCACTGATAGATGGCATGGATGGGCACTGATAGGTGGCATGGATGGGCACTGATAGGTGGCACGGATGGGCATGGATGGGCACTGATAGGTGGCACTGATAGGTGGCACTGATGTACATTAATGGATGGTATTGATGGCTGCCAATCAGTGCTAAATAATAATGCCTGCCAATCAGTGGTGCCCATTGTGGGAGCGTTGATTGGCATCTCTGGTGGCCATGGTGGGCATACCTGGTGGTGACTAGTGGTGGGCATCCACGATGGTCCTAGTGGCGTCCCTGGTGGTTCAGTGTGGGCATCCTCGGGGGTCTGAGCTGATAATCAATCAGCGCAGATCCCCCCCCCCCCCCCGTCAGAAGAGAAGCCAATCGGCTCTCCTCTACTCACGTCTGACAAACACGAGTGAGGAAAAGCCAATCAACGGCTCTTTCCTGTTTACATCGTGATCAGCCGTGATTGGACACGTGATTGGACACGGCTGATCACGTGGTAAAGAGTCTCTGACACCCCTAGATCGGAGTTGCGGGGTGTCAGAGAGTTAGGAGCCTAATGTTAGGAGCAAATCGCTCCTCCACCCCTACCCCCCTGCTTCGGCATATATGCTATTTTTTTAACTGTGGTGGTGAAATCACCTCCTACAGTGCTGGAATCGCGGCTTTACGTATTGTGGGAGCAAATGCTGTTGCTGTCAGAATAAATAAACCCATGCTGCATCTGAATAGCGTACCTGCTAAGCAAATGATGGTTAACAATAAAACAAAGTAACATTACAGTATAACAGTAAGGCCCCTTTCACACTGGGGCGGTGCGGGCGTCGGCGGTAAAGCGCCGCTATTTTTAGCGGGGCTTTACCGTCGTTTTAGCGGTCTGCGGGCGCTAGCGGGGTAGTTTTAACCCCCGCTAGCGGCCGAAAAAGGGTTAAAACCACCCGCATAGCGCCGCTGCAGCGGCGCTATGCCGGCGGTATTGCCGCGCTGTCCCATTGATTTCAATGGGTAAGAGCGGTTTAGGAGCGGTGAATACACCGCTCCTTCACCGCTCCAAAGATGCGGCTAGCAGGACTTTTTTCACTGTCCTGCCAGCGCACCGCTCCAGTGTGAAAGCCCTCCGGCTTTCACACTGGAGTGAAAGGGGCCGGTTTTTTTCAGGCGCTACACAGGTGCTATTTTTAGCGCTGTAACGCCTGAATACCGCCCCAGTGTGAAAGCAGCCTTATACTTACCATGCTTGCAAAGAAAATACATTAAAACATAGTAAAAATAAAACATTACAGTTCTAAAATACAGGAACAATAGAGCGGACAATAGAGAGTGAACAATAAAAAGAGAAGAAAAATAAAAAAAGAAGAAAAATAAAAAAAACACAACAATTTTTGGCTCGTGTTTTTTTTTTTCCCCCTTTTATATAAACTGTAAACGTTCCAGATTAGGGTCTCTCAAAATGTGAAGGCCATCTCATCTTTCAAGACCCTGTGTTAGTGAGCCCTAGGACTGTGTAGTGCTGTACCTTATGCTAATACTCGAGTAGTGTGTAGTAGTGTTTGAAACAGTCACCAATGCAAAGACCAGGTTGGTCAGGACAGGAGGGACAATAAAAGTGGGTGTCACGCCTATATCCGCTCTTTCTACAGACACAACATCTTCTTTGGAGGTTTTCTTTGGGTAGGGGAACCAAGGAGGACATACGGAAAAGGTCTCCCATGAGCCGGCTTACTGCATTCGGATTGGGAAGTTGGACCACAGTACCATCTGGAAACAGAAGTGCTGTGATGATCTCTTCCTGGAATTTAAGGAAGGATCCAGTTTGTGCTGAAGCTTTGTATAGCACATAAGCATTCAGCAGAGCCAATTGGAATAAGTATACAGACACTTTTTCATACCAGCATCTGGCCTTACTGGCAATTAGGTATGGTGCCAACAACTGGTCTTTGAGGTCCACCCCTCAAATATAAAGGTTATATTCGTTTCTCCTCTCCAAAGACATGCTGGTAAGTTAATTAGACCCTGTCTATAAATTGGCTCTAGTATGTGTTTGTAAGCACGTCAGGACCCTACGGGGTAAGACCACGCTATATCAAGATTCAACTCAACTCAACCAGTCGCTGCAGGAATTTGGACCGTCGTGTCTGCGTGAAGGGAGGTAAGAACAAAAACATTCTTATTATCCCTCCACTTCACAGCGAGCAAATTATTACATCTCAAGCAGGCTCTCTGCCCCAGCCTAAGACGGGGATCTACAAGCCCCTGGGATAAGCCCCGACGATTAGATCGCACAGTGCCTCATGCGCAAATTCCACGATCAAACAAGTGACTAAAAAGTGTCACGCTCGTGTAATACCTTATTTATCGGAGTATAACATGCACTTTTTTCCCCTTAAACTCAGGGGAAAATCACGGGTGCATGTTATACGCCGATCATCCGCGATTTCTGGGCTCTGGGCAGCTTTCAGCCGCCTTTGGTCCTTCTCGCGGCTTTCGGCCGCCTTCAGCCGGTCTTGGAGGCTTTCGGCCCTTCTCGCGGCTTTCGGCCACCTTTGGTCCTTCTCGGCGGCTGAAAACCAGCGAGAGGGGGCCGAGAGCAGCCGAAAACCTGCCGAGTACGGCCGAAGGAGGCCAAAAGCTGCCGAGAACAGGCGCCGCCGAGATACACAGGACATCTCGGCGGCGCCATTTTTAAAAATAAAACCTAACACTGAGGGGACAACGATGCACAAGGCTGCATGACAAGTCTGCAATGAGGACAGGCTGCATGACAAGGCTGCAATGAGGACAGGCTGCAATGACAAGGCTGCAAATGACACTGGACATGGCTCCAGATGGACACTGATAAGGCTGCATTGATGGGCATTTAAATGTAAGTTTTTTTTCCTTAAATTTCCCTCCTAAAAGTTTTTTCCTTAAAATTCCCACCTAAACTTGGGGTGCGTGTTATACGCCGGCGCGTGTTATACGCCGATAAATACGGTAATTGTCCAAGTACAAGTGGTACCCCTTTCTGAATAAGGGTGACACCAAGTCCCACACAATCTTACCAGCACTTCCTATGTAGTCGGGGCAGTTCTCCAGCTCTACGTGACTATCTTTTCCCTCGTAAACCATAAAACTACATGTATAGCCTGTGGCCCTGTCACAGAGCTTATACATCTTGACCCCGTATCTGGCACGCTTGCTAGGAAGATACTGTTTGAATGACAAGCAGCCAAAATCAGGGACTCATCAATGCAGACAACTTGATGGGGAGTAAACAAGTTCTGCCATGTACTTTCTAGAGATCTTGGCGCAAGATATTCTTTCAACTTTGCCCCTTGGGGGAGGCATGGTTGCTCTTGATGGTGGAGTAAACAAGTCTGCAAACTACTGGTTGAAGTAGTTTACGAGGGGCCGAATTTTGCAGAGCTGAACGCATCCAGGGTCACCTCGAGGACGACAGAGTTCATTGTCATTGAACTGCATGAACCGCAAGATCTGCTTGTATCATGTCCTGGTCATGGAGGCAGAGAACACGGGCATATGGTGAATTGGGTCAGTGGACCAATATGACCGCAACTCACTTTTTTTTAGCTATGCCCATGAGGAGGGATAAGCACAGGAAGCTCTTAAATTCAGAGACCGTAATTGGTTTCCAATCTCTGGCAAGAGCCAACTGGGGATTAGTGCCAATGAATTGACCAGTGTACAAATTGCTTTGGTCCACAATATATTTATATAGATCTTCCGTGAAAAACAGCGAATAAAAATCAAGTGACGTAAAATCAACCGTTTCCACCTGCATTCCAGGTTGGCCAGTGAATGGGGGAAGTACGGGTGCTGCAGAAGTGGCTCCCAATTAGGATTGGCAAATGCAGCAGGAAGGGCTCTATGGGCTCGACGGGCCTGTCTTTGTTTTCTTGGTGGCTACAGGACACTACTCGTGCTTGTCACCTCACCAGCTTGAACTGCACTTATGAGCCTCGCCATGTCCCCAAGTGTTACTGCAGTGCTGGATGTATTCCCAGGATGTACTAGGCCGATGGTGCTTGCCTGTTCACCAGAAGGATGAGCGGTGCTAGTACTGGCTCTCTGCTCCATACAAGAACTGGTTCTTGCACCTCACCAACAGCAGAAGAACAGGGTTGGGTATGCCTGACCTTGGCAGGGACCACAACTCCATCGTCAGAGCTGTCTGTCATGGAGCCACTGCTGTCTACAGGTTCATATTCTGAGCACACCTCCCAACTTTTTGAGATGGGAATGAGGGACACCTATCAGCAAAAGTATGTAGGCATAGGGCACGCCCCTTGCCACGCCCCCTTAAAGGAGAATTGTACAAAAACTAAAATAGTGTTTAACAGGGCTGGACTGGGACAGAAATTTGGCCCTGGACTTCATCCAGACCGGCCCACTTACATTTTGAGTGTCTCATCAGCACTCCCTTACATCAGAGTGTCCCGTCACCAGCCCCCTTACATCAGAGTGTCCCATCACCAGCCCCCTTACATCAGAGTGTCCCATCAGCACCCCTTATGTCAGAGTGTCCCATCACCAGCCCCCTTACATCAGAGTGTCCCATGAGCAGCCCCTTTACATCAGAGTGTCCCATGAGCAGCCCCCTTACGTCAGAGTGTCCCATCACCAGCCCCCTTACGTCAGAGTGTCCCATGAGCAGCCCCCTTACATCAGAGTGTCCCATGAGCAGCCCCCTTACATCAGAGTGTCCCATCAGCACCCCCTTACATCAGAGTGTCCCATCACCAGCCCCCTTACATCAGAGTGTCCCATCACCACCCCCTTATGTCAGAGTGTCCCATCACCAGCCCCCTTACATCAGAGTATCCCATGAGCAGCCCCCTTACATCAGATTGTCCCATGAGCAGCCCCCTTATGTCAGAGTGTCCCATCACCTGCCCCCTTACATCAGAGTGTCCTATGAGCAGCCCCCTTACATCAGAGTGTCCCATGAGCAGCCCCCTTACATCAGAGTGTCCCATCAGCACCCCCTTACATCAGAGTGTCCCATCAGCACCCCCTTACGTCAGAGTGGCCCATCACCAGCCCCCTTACATCAGAGTGGCCCACTGAGCCACCGTCCCACTGGGGAACTCCCGGTAGTCCCAATGGCCAGTACATGCCTGTTGTTTACACCCAAAAGTGCTTTTTTTTTACCCTTTACTATTCCTTGATATCGGCCTTTGAAATTTACAAATGCAGCAATTTAGGAATCCGATAAAATGTTTAGCGCTGGAAAACACATTTGATAGATAAAAAGTGCATTTCATATACATCTATATAGATCAGACCAAAATGAGGGAGAAAGAGGAGGAATGAGGGACAGAGGGACATCAAATCAGGGACAGTTGGGAGCTTTGTTCTGAGCCTGAATCTGACAGATGGGTGACTTCCTTTTCACTATCTGTCATGCTCAGAAAAGTGTAGACCTCTTCACTAGTGTACCTTCGATTTGACATTTTGGCCTATGAATTTACTGGTACACCAATGAGACTCAAAGGGGAAAAAAGCACCTGACTGTCAGCGACTGCTTCCAACACTACCAAAAAAACTGTTAATGTTTGCAGGGATCAGCCCTGACTCTGCGAACACTGGTTATGTGTTTTGTGTTTAAGTGATAGTGATCGATCGATACTGCACTTGGGGGGGGCTGGGATGAGCGGAGGGGCTAAACGCAGGTGCTAGCAGGTATCTGGGCTGATCCCGCTAATACTGCCTTTTGGCAGCCCTAAACTACTGGGGATGCTAGTATAGATCTGATCAGATCAGACATCAATCCTTTCAGACACTATACTACTAAGGGAGGTGTATGGTGCGTGCGTGGGTGTTAGCGCTACTGGCACTAATCTGATGCTGCCTGGGGTGACGCAGACCTTATCTGACGCTAAAACCTATCCCGCCGGGTGATCAGGGGGTTAAACCTTTATTTAGGTAATATACGGCGGGTGCCCTGATGATAAAAAAGAAAACTAACTGACCAGCATCATCCACTGGTGACAGGGGGGTGGTCAAGGGGTTAAACCTTTATGGGGGTTACGGGGGGTCCCTAGACCTATCTGGGGCTACTACTAAATACCCTAACTCTGATTAGTGTCACAAATGACACCAGTACAGTGATCAAAAAAAAATATGAACACTGCACTGGGTAACACAGTGACAGGGAGCGAAGGGGTTAACTGGGGGGGGGGGGGGGGCGATCGGGAGGTGACAAGTGTGTCTATGTGTACTGTGTCAGTGTAGTGTTGGTGCAACTTACTCTGAGATGTCTTCTCTCCTCTCTCTGGAACGGAAAAGAATTCCACGAGGAGAGATGACATCACTTCCCCTGTCTGTGTTTACACTTACACAGGCAGGGGCGGGACCGATCAGCGGGTCCAGGCCAGAAATCATTGGCCTGGGCCTGGAGACTGATCTGTTCTGAAACAAATCTGATCATCGCGGCCGTGCACCCGACGTTAAATAGCGTAGTCTCGCCCACCTGTGCCATTCTGCCACAGTAAAACTGCGGCGGCTGGTCGGGAAGTGGTTAATTGCTGGGAACTGTATAATTACACTTCCTGTGACCAAAGGTACTTAAAGAGTCCCCTCTCTACTCCCTGCTGAACTGATGACCCCCTACACTCTGTGTGCTACATACTCCTAACCCCCACATTTGCTACATTTCATACTCTTGACCCCTTCACTCTGTACATAGGCTCAGGTTTTAAGCTCCTATGATCAATTGTGTCGTTTTGTTTGCTATTGCACGTGGCAACTCTTTCTTCTGCTCTGGGTCCAGGGGGGGGGGGGGCAGAGGGTCAGGTAGGCTGTATTGGGTTCCGTGATTTCTAACGGTGACCCTGGTGAAGGGGGGTTGAGCCTTCCAGTTCTCCAATACGTTGTTTAGTCACAGAAGTTCTGCCATGTACTTTCTAGAGATCTTGGCGCAAGATATTCTTTCAACTTTGCCCTTTGGGGAGGCATGGTTGCTCTTGATGGTGGCTGTCCTGGACCACTGAACTCGGAAATGTCAGAAAGGTTGGAAATGGACAGTCCCGCCGTTGAGGGGGCATGGTTGCTTATGATATTGCACAACACTTCGGTAAGCCTAGGTTCTTGGGTAGCTATTCTGGACCACTCAACTCAGCAGTTTCAAAGAGGTGGGTCCTGAACAGTCCTGCCATTGGGGAGGCATGGCTGCTCGTGATGGTGCACAACATTTTGGTAGGCGTAGGTTCTTCAGTAGCTGTCCTGGACCAATGGACTCTGCAGTGTAAGAAAGGTGGGTCATGTACAGTCCTACCATTGGGAAGACATGGTTGCTCTTTATGGTTCACAACACTTCGGTGAGCGTAGGTTCTTTGGTAGCTGTCCTAGACCACTGGACTTGCCGGTGTCAGAGAGGTTGGTTATGGATAGTCCTACCATGGGGTAGACAAGGTTGCTCTTGTTAGTGTACAACACTTTGGTAAGCATAGGTTCTAGGGTATCTATCCTGGACCACTGGACTAGACAGTATCGGAGAGGTGGGTCATATACAGTCCTGCCATTGTGTAGTGGAATCTTTCAATTCAGGTACAGATACCTGGCACCTGTTAGTCAGTGATACCAAATTCAAGGGTAATATGTACTGTAGCTGCATAGAAACCAGACAAAATAAAAACGTTTTAGTCAGTTGATCTGCTTTATTTTTTGGCGGGTAGGTTGTGTCAAGAGGTAAGTTGACCAATCAAAGCTTAATAAGATCTTAATAAGATCTACAGCAAACATAGAGTTAATCATCTTGTGATTATGGTTCATCGAGAAGTCACCATTGAAGGATGTTTATCGCTTTTGGATGTCATTCAACAGACAGCCATCTGATTGGGTTTCCAGGAACTTACTTTGCCACAGTTTCTCCAAATATTAATCATATGTTTCAGTAGTCATCAGAATTATTTATGCCATATGCCGGTGTACATGTAAGATAAGACACAAGCTCAGGTTATTATTTTTATAATGAAGCCATTTTGTTCTAAGCAGCCATCTTGCCATCTCACATTGGGAGGCATGGTTGCTCTTGATGGTGCACAACACTTCAGTAAGCGTTCTTCGGTAGCTGCCTTGGACTACTGAACTCGGCAGTGTCAGAGAGGATGGTTATGGATAGTCTGGCCATTGGGGAGGCATAGTTGCTCTTGATAGTGCATACTTCTGTAAGCGTAGGTTCTTTGGTAGCTCTCCTGGACCACTGGACTCGGCAGTGTCAGAGAGGTGGGTCATGTACAGATCTGCCATTGGGAGGCATGGTTGCTCTTGATGGTACACAACACTTCAGTAAGCGTTCTTCGGTAGCTGCCTTGGACTACTGAACTCGGCAGTGTCAGAGAGAATGGTTATGGATAGTCTGGCCATTGGGGAGTCATGGTTGCTCTTGATAGTGCATACTTCGGTAAGCGTAGGTTCTTTGGTAGCTGTCCTGGACCACTGGCCTTGGCAGTGTCAGAGAGGTGGGTCATGTAACGGCCTGCCATTGGGGGGAATTGTTGCTCTTGATGGTGCACAACACTTCAGTAAGTGTCCTTCGGTAGCTGCCTTTGACCACTAAACTCGGCAGTGTCAGAGAGGTTGGTTATGGACAGTCATGCCATATGGGGAGGCATGGTCGTTGTTGATGGTACACAACACTTTGGTAAGGGTAGATTCTTCAGTAGCTGCCCTGGACCACTGGACTCGGTAGGGTCAGAGAGAAGGGTTATGGATAGTCCTGCCATTGGGGGGGCATGGTTTCTTTTGATGGTGCACAACACTTCAGTAAGCATTCTTCGGTAGCTGCCTTGGACTACTGAACTTGGCAGTTTCAGAGAGGTTGGTTATGGGCAGTCCGGCCATTGGGGAGTCATGGTTGCTCTTGATAGTGCATACTTCAGTAAGCGTAGGTTCTTTGGTAGCTGTCCTGGACCACTGGCCTCGGCAGTGTCAGAGAGGTGGGTCATGTAACGGCCTGCCATTGGGGGGCATGGTTGCTTTTGATGATGCAAAACATTTCAGTAAGTGTCCTTCGGTAGCTTCCTTGGACCACTAAACTCTGCAGTTTCAGAGAGGTTGGTTATGGACAGTCCTGCCATTGGGGAGGCATGGTTGTTGTTGATGGTACACAACACTTTGGCAAGGGTAGATTCTTTGGTAGTTGTCCTGGACCAAATAAAAAATGATAATATATATATATATATATATATATATATATATATATATATATATATTTTTTTTTTTTTTTCCATAAAAGTGGAGTTAACCTTTTAAGCTTTATTTAAAAAATAAATAAATACCTATCCTTTTCAATCCCCAGCCCTTATAATTTTCTGTAAAATACACACCAAATAAAAAATGATAATAATATATATATATGTATGTTGTAATGTGATAAAAAAAATATATACCAAATAAAAAATGATAATTAAATATATATTAAAATATATATAAAATTACTGCAAAAGCCATGTTGTAATGTGATAAAAAATATATATACCAAATAAAAAATGATAATAAAATATATATTAAAATATATATAAAATTACTACAAAAGCCATTTTGTAATGTGATAAAAAAAAAATATATATATATATATATATATATATATATATATATAACAAATAAAAAATGATAATAAAATATATATAAAATTACTACAAAAGCCATGTTGTAATGTGATAAAAAAATATATATATATACCAAATAAAAAATGATAATACAATATATATTAAATATATATTAAAATATATATAAAATTACTACAAAAGCCATGTTGTAATGTGATAAAAAAAATATATACCAATACCATACATTGCAACATGGCTTTTGTAGTAATTTTATATATATTTTATTATTTGGTGTATATATATATATATATATATATATATATATATATATATATATATATATATATATATATATATATCATTTATTTTATTTTATTTTATTTTTTTATAAAAGTGGAGTTAACCTTTAAGCTTAGCCTTCATGCTGTGGAAATTCCCATACTATTGTAAGTCATTAAACCTGCGGCCTCTGTCTGTGTACACAGCAGTCTATCACAATGATATAAAGTGCACATAAAACTCAAACCAAATACCGCTCCATCTGGCTCATTCTCAGGCTGTAAAAATGTATTTCATCCTTCGGGTGGGAGAGAATGTTTAACTTTTTATGGTCTGCTAATTAGGATTGAAATTTACAGACTGTGACCTGCTTTCCAATGCTGCAAGGTATATTGAAGTGACGTTATGTATGGTGATTATATGGTAATTCTATCACTCAGGTTGTAAAATTAAATTGTGTGTAACTTAGGGAAATATTTGCTACAATATTAAAGCTGAACTTGAGGCAAACAACGGATGAAATACATATAGGAAACTGATTTACTGATCCAGACCCTCTTTAAAAAAAATATCTATATATATATCTATATATCTATATATATATATCTATATATATAGATAATATATATATATATATATATATATATATAATTTTTCCACTCTCCTTAAAATAAAATATATATATATTTTTTATAAATATATTATAATATAAAAAAAACCTCCCCCACTCTGCACATGCTCAGTTTGGTATTTATTGCTAGAGTTATTTTTTGTTTTCTTAGGTGAGTGCATGTGATCGGCACAGGGCCAATCAGCACTGTCCAGACAGAGGGACAGGGGTCCTGCAGCCTCATAGGACAGTCAAAGTAGAATGAAAATCCCTCCTACAAGCTTTAACCAGACACGGATAGAAGTCACAAGACTGCTATACACTGCTGATGAGAAAAAGGTATTTTGCAGTTTATATTTACTAAAATAATTGCATTTCCATGTTCTGTGTACTGTGGGAGACAGGATATAGTGAATGCAGGCTCCCAGGCTTAGCTACTTTAACTACTTCAATACCGGGGACTTATACCCCCGCACCTGCCCATGCCAAGTCTCAGCTTTCAGCGCTGTCTCACTTTCAATGACAATTGCGCGGTCGTGCAGCGCTGTACTCATATGAAATGTTCAAGTTGGTTGAGGTTCTTTGAGCTATGGCTCCCATTTGACGGTGCCAGCATAGCTCTGGAGCCCACACCCACTTTGCCTATCCAGCTGTATGACAAGGGGGGGAATTCTTACCACCAATATAAGGGAAGTTTCCGTACTGACCCCCACAGGGTGGCTGACAAGGGCGTAGCACCAGTCCTCCTGTGCTGGGCCCAGAAGACGAGGCAATCAGACGTAAGCAGGAGAGGGGATGATCGGTGCTGCAGGAACTGATGATCCCCTGTGTGCCTCTCCCTGCAACAGCTGAAAGTTGTCTTCTCCTCTTCACCCTGCCACCGGCTTTCAGCTGCTGCAGGGAGAGACGCAGAGGGGATCGGGTTCCTGTAATTGTCACACTGGTGACAATGATCGGTGTGACAGTTACAGGAACTGGTCCCCTGTGCGTCTCTCCCTGCAGTAGCTGAAAGCCTGAGGAGAAGAGGAGAAGACAAATTTCAGCTGTTGCAGGGAGAGACACACAGGGGACCGGTCCCTGTAATTGTCACACCGGTGACAATGATCAGTGTGACAATTATAGTAACTGGTCCCCTGTGCATCTCTCCCTGCAGCAGCTGAAAGCTGGAAGGAGACGAGGAGAAGACAACTTTCAGCTGCTGCAGGGAGAGATGCACAGGGGACCGGTTCCTGTAATTGTCACACCGGTGACTATGATCGGTGTGACAATTACAGGAACCAGTCCCCTGTGCATCTCTCCCTGCAGCAGCTGAAAACCGGAAGGAAAAGAGGAGAAGACAACTTTCAGCTGTTATAAGGAGAGACGCACAGGGGACCGGTTCCTGTAACTGTCACGCTGGTGACAATGATCGGTGTGACAATTACAAGAACCGGTCCCTTCTGTGTCTCTCCCTGCAGCAGCTGAAAGCCGGAGGGAGGGAGAAGAGGAGAAGACAACTTTTAGCTGTTGCAGGGAGGGACACACAGGGGACTGGTTCCTGTAATTGTCACACCGGTGACAATGATTGGTGTGACAGTTACAGGAACCGATCCCCTCTGTGTCTCTCCCTGCAGCAGCTGAAAGCCGGAGGGAGGTAGAAGAGGAGAAGACAACTTTCAGCTGCTGCAGGTAGAGACACAGAGGGCACTGGTTCCTGTAATTGTCACACCGATCATTGTCACCGATGTGACAATTACAGGAACCAGTCCCCTGTGTGTCTCTCCCTGCAACAGCTGAAAGTTGTCTTCCCCTCTTCTCCCTCCCTCCGGCTTTCAGCTGCTGCAGGGAGAGACGAGAGGGGACCAGTTCCTGTAACTGTCACACTGATTATTGTCACCGGTGTGACAATTACAGGAACTGGTCCCCTGTGCGTCTCTCCCTGTAGCAGCTGAAAAGCCTGAGGGAGAGAGAAGAGGAGAAGACAACTTTCAGCTGTTGCAGGGAGAGACACACAGGGGATCAGTTCCGGCAGCACCATTCTCTAACTCCCGGTTACCCCTGGTTCAAATCTCACCACGACACCACCTGCCTGGAGTTTGCATGTTCTCCCTGTGCCTGTGTGGGTTTCTTCAGGGAACTCCGGTTTCCTCCCACACTCTAAAGACATGCTGGTAGGTTAATCAGATCCTGTCTAAAGTTGGCCCTAGTATATGTAGGAATGTGTGTTAGGGACCTTAAGTTGTAGGCTCCTTGATGATGGGTTCACACTGGTATGACAAACGCTCCGACATTGGGAAAATCAATGGCTCCCTATGAGAGCCGTCTTAACTGACCTGACTTTGAAAATGCTCCCTGTCCGACTTTGGTCCTACTTCAGCCCATTGAATATCATCAAAGTAGGATCCTCGTCCTACTCCTAACCATCCAACTTCTGACATGGCGATTACAGCAGCAGTAAAAGGAATTTACGTTTCTCTGGGATTGTTTTGACTGGTCAAAAGACAAGTCGTACTATCTCAAAGTTGGATCAAAGTAGTATCCTTCAAGTCGGATTAAAGTCCAAGTTCATTCAAGTCAGATGGATGTAGGACCGATGTAGGAATGAAGTTGCAGAACATGGTAGGATGAGGCCGGGTTCACACTGGTGCAACACGACACTTGTCCTACTTTGGATCCGACTTTGCCACTCCAAGAGCATACCAGGTCCTCCGGTGTGGTATGGATTTTAAGGAGAATCTCCTACGCTGAAAAAACGGCGTGGGGACCCCCCAAAATCCAAACCAAACCCTTATCCGAGCACGCAGCCCAGCCGGTCAGGAAGGAGGTGGGGATGAGCCCCCCCATCCTGAACCATACCAGGCCACATGCCCTCAACATGGGGGGTTGGTTCTTTGGGGCAGGGGGGTGCCCTGTGGCCCCCCCATCCCAAAGCACCTTGTCGACAAGTTGATGAGGACAAGGGCCTCTCCCTGACAACCCTGGCCGTTGGTTGTCGGGGTCTGCTGGCGGGGGGCTTATCGGAAGCCGGAAGCCCCCTTTAATAAGGGGGTCCCCAGATCCCGGTATTCCACCCTATGTGAATGAGTATGGGGTACATCGTACCCCTACCCATTCAACTGGGGGAAAAAAGTATCAATAAAAAAAAACACACTAGACCAGTAATTTATTAGGCAGCTCCGGGGGTCTCTTCCAACTGCGGGGTCTCTTCCAACTTCTCCACTCTCCCCGGCCTTTTCTCCCGCTCTCCGGCCTCTTCTCCCGGTCTCCGGTTCTTCTCCCACTCTCCGGGCTCCTCCGCTATCTTCTGCTCTTTTGCCCGCTCTTTTGCTAGCGTTGGCCCGGTCTTCTCCGCCGTCCTCCTCCCTCCGGTCTTCTTCCGATGTTGACACGCCGCTCTCTCCCGCTGTAATGCCGCGTGTGCGGTGTGCAACGACTTATATAGGCATGAGGTATGGTCAACGGGTGATGTTATCCGGTGACCCCACCCCTTATGATGTCACGGCCCGGGGCATGATGGGGCGGTGACATCATAAGGGACGGGGTCAAACGGATGACAGCACCCGATGACCACGCTCCATGCCTATATAAGTCGTTGCCCACCGCGCACACGGCATTACAGCGGGAAGAAGACAGCGGAGAAGACGCTAGAAAAAAAGCGGGCAAAAGCGCAGAAGACAGCGGAGGAGTCCGGCAAAAGACACCGGAGAGCGGGAGAAGAAACGGAGACCGGGAGAAGAAGCCGGAGAGAGCAGAGAAGTCGGAAGAAGACCCCCCCGGAGCTGCCTAATAAATTACTTTAAAAATCTGTCTAGTGTGTTTTGTTATTGACACTTTTTCCCCCAGGCGAACGGGTAGGGGTACGATGTACCCCATACTCATTCACATAGAGCGGGGGGCCGGGATCCGGGGGCCCCCTTATTAAAGGGGGCTCCCAGATTCCAATAAGCCCCCCCGCCTGCAGACCCTGACAACCAACGGCCAGGGTTGTCGGGAAGAGGCCCTTGTCCTCATCAACATTGGGACAAGGTGCTTTGGGGTGGGGGGCCGCAGTGTGCCCCCCTGCCCCAAAGCACCCACCCACCCCCCATTTTTAGGGCATGTGGCCTGGTACCGTTCAGGAGGGACACTCGCTCGTCCCCACCCCCTTTCATGACCGGCCGGCTGCGTGCTCGGATAAGGGTCTGGTATGGATTTTGAGGGGACCCCCCACGCCATGTTTTCAGCGTAGGGGGTTCCCCTTAAAACCAATATCAGACCGAAGGGCTCTTGGAGGGGGAACCCATGATGGTTTTTTATTTAAAATTTGGCGTAGAGTTCCCCCTCAAGATTCAGACCACACACAGTGCCTGGTACTGGCGGGATCCAAGTCGGATCCCCGTTCATTGAAGCCAGACGCATCTCTGACTTCAAATCGCAGGGGCGAAGTCGGATCCAAAGTAGGACGAGTGTCGTATCGCACCAGTGTGAACCCTGCCTAAAAGGAATTAATGTCACTCTGGAATAGTTTTGATTGGTCAAAGGACAAGTCGTACTATATCAAAGTCGGAGCAAAATCTTATTGTGTTCATTCAAGTCGGATGGAAGTAGGACCGAAGTAGGACCGAAGTAGAATCGATGTAGAACCGATGTAGGACCGATGTAGGACCGATGTAGGACCGATGTAGGACCGATGTAGGACCGGTGTAGGACCGGTGTAGGACCGATGTAGGACAGATGTAGGACTGATGTAGGACAGGTGTAGGACCGACGTAGGACAGGTGTAGGACCGATGTAGGACCAATGTAGGACAGGTGAAGGACCAATGTAGGACCGGTGTAGGACCGGTGTAGGACCGGTGTAGGACAGGTGTAGGACCGATGTAGGACCGCTGTAGGACACATGTAGGACCGATGTGGGACACGTGTAGGACCGGTGTAGGACAGGTGTAGGATCGATGTAGGACTGATGTAGGACAGGTGTAGGACCGATGTAGGACCAATGTAGGACAGGTGTAGGACCAATGTAGGACTGATGTAGGACAGGTGTAGGACCGATGTAGGACCGCTGTAGGACACATGTAGGACCGATGTGGGACACGTGTAGGACCGGTGTAGGACAGGTGTAGGATCGATGTAGGATTGATGTAGGACAAGTGTAGGACCGATGTAGGACCGCTGTAGGACACGTGTAGGACCAATGTAGGACAGGTGTAGGACCGATGTAGGACTGATGTAGGACAGGTGTAGGACTGATGTAGGACCGCTGTAGGACACATGTAGGACCGATGTGGGACACGTGTAGGACCGGTGTAGGACAGGTGTAGGATTGATGTAGGACTGATGTAGGACAGGTGTAGGACCGATGTAGGACCGCTGTAGGACACGTGTAGGACCAATGTAGGACAGGTGTAGGACAGGTGTAGGACCGATGTGGGACACGTGTAGGACAGGTGTAGCAGGGAAAAGTAGGATGACGGTGGCACAACAGTCGTGTAGTATCAGTGTGAACCCGGCCTCACAGTAGGGACTGATGTGAATGTACAATGTATATATAAAGCGTTGCGTAAATTGACGTCGCTATACAAGTACCTGAAATAAATAAATACCGTATTTATTGGCGTATAAAGGACACTTTTTCCCCCCTTAAAATAGGAGGGAAAATCATGTGTGCGTGTTATATGCCAACATAGGCTGCCACCGAGGGGAAGGAGGGAAGAGCGCTACCGACATAGAGCCGGATCTCCTGGGTACTCGACTCGGGTCGCAGTCGCGCTCAGTCCTGCCCCCTGGACAGCTCCTAGCATTGATGTCCCTGCATTGGACCGGCGTTATGTCCATCATAGGATCCGGGCCAAGGGACGGGACAGGGCGCGATGACGAGCCGAGTACACAGGAGATCCGGCTCTATTTCGGGCAGCGCTCATCCCCTCCTTCCCCTCAGTGGCAGCCTATATTTCAGCAAGGCTGCAAATGGACACTGATCAAGTGAGGAGTAGTGAGCAGTGAGGAGCAATGCTGCAGGTGGGCACTGATTAGACTGCAGATGGGCACTAATTAGGCTGCAGATGGGCACTAATTAGGCTGCACATGGGCACTGATTAGACTGCAGATGAGCACTAATTAGACTGAAGATGGGCACTAATTAGGATGCAGATGGGAACTAATTAGACTGCACATGGGCACTGATTAGACTGCATATGGGCACTGATTAGGATGCACATGGGCACTAATTAGACTGCACATGGACACTGATTAGACTGCAGATGGACACTGATTAGACTGCAGATGGGCACTGATTAGACTGCAGGTGGAAACTAATTAGGATGCAGATGGGAACTAATTAAGCTGCACATGGGCACTGATTAGACTGCAGATGGGCACTGATTAGGATGCACATGGGCACTAATTAGACTGCACATGGGCACTGATTAGACTGCAGATGGGCACTGATTAGACTGAAGATGGGCATTAATTAGGATGCAGATGGGAACTAATTAAGCTGCACATGGGCACTGATTAGACTGCAGATGGGCACTAATTAGGATGCACATGGGCACTAATTAGACTGCACATGGGCACTGATTAGACTGCAGATGGGCACTGATTAGACTGCAGATGGGCACTAATTAGGATGCAGATGGGAACTAATTAAGCTGCACATGGGCACTGATTAGACTGCAGATGGGCACTAATTAGGATGCACATGGGCACTAATTAGACTGCACATGGGCACTGATTAGACTGCAGATGGGCACTGATTAGACTGCAGATGGGCACTAATTAGGATGCAGATGGGAACTAATTAAGCTGCACATGGGCACTGATTAGACTGCAGATGGGCACTAATTAGGATGCACATGGGCACTAATTAGACTGCACATGGGCACTGATTAGACTGCAGATGGGCACTGATTAGACTGAAGATGGGCATTAATTAGGATGCAGATGGGAACTAATTAAGCTGCACATGGGCACTGATTAGACTGCAGATGGGCACTAATTAGGATGCACATGGGCACTAATTAGACTGCACATGGGCACTGATTAGACTGCAGATGGGCACTGATTAGACTGCAGATGGGCACTAATTAGGATGCAGATGGGAACTAATTAAGCTGCACATGGGCACTGATTAGACTGCAGATGGGCACTAATTAGGATGCACATGGGCACTAATTAGACTGCACATGGGCACTGATTAGACTGCAGATGGGCACTGATTAGACTGCAGATGGGCACTAATTAGGATGCAGATGGGAACTAAGTAAGCTGCACATGGGCACTGATTAGACTGCAGATGGGCACTAATTAAGATGCACATGGGCACTAATTAGACTGCACATGGGCACTGATTAGACTGCAGATGGGCACTAATTAGGATGCAGATGGGAACTAATTAAGCTGCACATGGGCACTGATTAGACTGCAGATGGGCACTAATTAGGCTGCACATGGGCACAGATCAGGCTGCACTGAAGCTGCAGATGGATAGTAATCAGGCTGCATTGATGCTCACTGATTATTATTTTGCTTGAAAGTGGTTTATTCTTAAAAAAAAAAAAAAAATTCCCTGAAACTTCCCTCTTAAATTGGGGTGTGTGTCATACTCCGATAAATATGGTAGGTACCCTTCTCTTTCTCAAAAGTGAGACATCAGGTGGCTTTTTAGACCCCGGAAATTTCACTAAAGCCCCCCCCCCCCCTTTGCCCCAACAGCATTGTAAAAAAAAAAATTAATAATTACAAAAAAAAATTAAAAATTATTGCAAATTGTAAGAAAAAAAAATGTATTTAATAATGTAGAAAAAAATTGGAACAAATAATAAAAAATGAAGGGCTGAAAAAAAATGAAATGATTTAAAAATGTAGAAAAAAATTGTAACAAATAATAAAAAAAATGAAGGGCTGAAAAAAACCAAAATGATTTAAAAATGTAGAAAAAAATTGTAACAAATAATAAAAAAAATGAAGGGCTGAAAAAAAATTATTTAAAAATGTAAAAAAAAAAAAAAATTGGAACAAAAAATAAAAAAATGAAGGGCTGAAAAAAATGAAATGATTTAAAAATGTAGAAAAAAATTGGAACAAATTAGCAAAAATATTGCTTTAATATATATATATATATATATATATATATATATATATATATATATATATATATATATATATATATATATATTTTTTTTTTGGGGGGGGGGGGGGGGTACCTGTCAGGTAGGCTGTATGGAGCCCTGTGATTTCTAACAGCAGCCTGATTTTTCAAAATGCATTTGAAAAAGCACTGCGCAAATACCATGTGACATTTAAAAAAAAACATTGCAACACCCACTAATTTATGCTCTAGGGTCTCTGCTTTTAAAATAAATAAATAAATAAAATAAAATTCTGATTTTTATACGTAAACAAAAAGTGCCAGAAAAGGCCTGGGGGGTAAGTCAATATGGATTTATCTTTTGGATTTAGCAGGAATTTTGTAAGTATTTTTTTTTTTTTAATGAAACCTGTAATAATGATTTTAGTGTATTTTTAACAAAAATATTGCTTTAATACTTTTTTTTTGTTTGGGGGGTACATGTCAGGTAGGCTGTACAGACCTCTGTGTTTTCTAACAGCTGCCTTGGACCCCCAATGAACTGGGGGGGTTCAGGGGGGTTCCCCGAGACCTGAAAAATATTATTATTAATGCAGTAACCTGTAAAGGTTTGTTTTTAGGCGTCATCTATAGGTAATGCAATGTATGCCGCCATTGCACAGGCGTGCATAATTTAAAAGCATGACATGTATGGTGTCTATTTACTCGGTGTAACATCACCTTTTATATTTTACCAAATTGGGTCATGTATTTTGCTTTTTTTGCACTGAATAAAAAAAAAGTGTATTTTTTTTACTTAAAAAAAAAAATGCATTTAAAAAACCACTACACAAATACCGTGTGACATAAAAAAAAAAAAAATTGCACACCCACTAATTTATTCTCTAGGGTCTCTGCTTTAAAAAAAAAAAATATATATATATATATATATATATATATATATATATATATATATATATAATGTTTGGGCGTTCTGAGTAATTATGCATTTTGCTTTTTTGCATTGAATTAAAAAAAAGTGTATATTTAAAAAAAAATGCATTTGAAAAATCCACTGTGCAAATACCGCGTGACATTCAAAAAAAAAATTTGCAACACCCACTAATTTATTCTCTAGGGTCTCTGCTTTTTTAAAAAAAAAATATATATATATAATGTTTGGGCGTTCTGAGTAATTATGCATTTTGCTTTTTTTGCATTGAATTAAAAAAAGTGTATATTTTTATTTAAAAAAAAATGCATTTGAAAAACCACTGCGCAAATACTGCGTGACATTAAAAAAAAAAAATTGCAACACCCACTAATTTATTCTCTAAGGTCTCTGCTTTTAAAAAAAAAAAAAAAAATATATATATATATATATATATATATATATATATATATATATATATATATATATATATATATATATATATATATATATATATATATATATAATGTTTGGGCGTTCTGAGTAATTATCTATTTTGCTTTTTTTGCACTAAATAAAAAAAAAGTGTATTTTTTTATGTTAAAAAAAATGCATTTGAAAAACCACTGTGCAAATACCGCGTGACATTAAAAAAAATTGCAACACCCACTAATTTATTCTCTAGGGCCTATGGCTTTTAAGGAAAAAAAATATATAATAATGTTTGGGGATTCTGAGTCATTTTTTTTTAACAAAAAGCGCCAGAAAAGGCCTGGGGGGGGGGGGGGGTAAGTCAATATGGATTTATCTTTTGGATTTAGCAGAAATTGTGTAAATTATTTTTTTCTATGTATCCTGTAATGATGATTTTAGTGTATTTTTAACAAAAATATTGTTTTAATATTTTTTGGGGGGTTTGGGTACCTGTCAGGTAGGCTGTGCAGAGCCCTGTGATTTCTAACAGCAGCCTTGGACCCCCAATGAACTGGGGGGGTTCCCCAAGACCTGAAAATTATTATTATTACACCTTTTATATTTTACCAAATTGGGTTACGTATTTTGCTTTTTTTTTGCATCAAATTAAAAAAAAAATGCATTTGAAAAACCACTGAGCAAATAATGTGTGACATTAAAAAAAAAACATTGCAACACCCACTAATTTATTCTCTAGGGTCTATGGTTTTAAAAAAAATATATATAATAATGTTTGGGGGTTCCGAGTAATTTTTTTTTTTTAGCAAAAAATTCTGATTTTTAAACAAAAAGTGTTAGAAAAGTCCTGGGGGGGGGGGGGGGAGTCAATATGGATTTATCTTTTGGATTTAGCAGGAATTGTGTATTTTTTTTTTTTTCTATGAAACCTGTAATAATGATTTTAGTGTAACTTTTGGATTTAGCAAGTAATATTTTTCTATGTATCCTGTAATAATGATTTAATGTATTTTTAACCAAAAAAAAATGCTTTGTCATTTTTTAGTTTTTTTTTTGAGGGGGGGGGGGCATACTTTTCAGGTAGGCTGTATGGAGCCCTGTGATTTCTAACAGCAGCCTTGGACCCCCAATGAACTGGGGGTGTTCAGGGGAGGGGGGGGGGGGGTTTCCGAAGACCTGAAAATTATTAATAAACCGTTTATATTTTACCAAATCGGGTTACGTATTTTTCTTTTTTTTTTGCATCAAATAAAAAAAAAAAAAGTGTTGTTTCTTTTTATTTACAAAAAATGCATTTGAAAAACCACTGCGCAAATACCGTGTGACATTAAAAAAATAAATAAAAAAATTGCAACACCCACTGATTTATTCTCTAGGGCCTGTGGTTTTAAAAAAAAATATATAATAATATAATATAATATAAAAAATATATATATAATAATGTTTGGGGGTTCTGAGTATTTTTTTTTAGCAAAAAAATTCTGATTTTTTTTACACGTAAACAAAAGGCGCCAGAAAAGGCAATATGGCTTTATCTTTTGGATTTAGCAGGAATTTTGTAAGTCATTTTTTTTTCTATGTATCCTGTAATAATGATTTTAGTGTATTTATATGTTACGTTATGTTATGTTATGTTATGTTATGTGTGAAAATCCCGGATCATCACATACAGAAAAACTAAAACCAGCCCCGCCCCCCCCCCCCCCCCCCCACTGTCTGGCCCCAACAATCATATGGATCGAGTAAATGGTAATTGCCTTGTATATGAGAGGAGGCGGAGCTCTGGGGTGAGTGCGGCGTGTGTGTCACGGTCCGGCCACTCAAGGAAAAAGTGAAAGTTGTTTAAACAACATCGACATTCACGTCACATTAGCTTATCTAAGCACATTAGTATCACATAACCATTTTCCCGCACTCCGCTTCCCTTTAATAAACCATCTGTCCCGTAAATGTGATCATTGATCGCCGTCTTTATTGGGCTAATTTTATTGCAATCTGTTCTCGTCAAATATCTAATATATTTTTTTTTTTTGAGGGAGAATTTGTTCTGCTTTGACCTAAAATAATAGGTAAAATAATAAATAAATAATAGGTAAAAAAAAAAAGAGAAGAAGAAAAAACAGGTAGCCCCACCCTTACCTATTTAACCACTTCAATACCGGGCACTTTCACCCCTCCCCCCTTTTCTGCCCAGGCCAATTCTCAGCTCTCGGCACTGTCGCACTTTGAATGACAATTGCGCGGTCGTGCTACAAAACTGTACCCAAACTACATTTTTTATCATTGCTTGCACACAAATAGAACTTTATTTTGGTGGCATTTAATCGCCACTGAGTTTTTTATTTCATTTTTTTGCTAAATGTAATGAAAAAAGCACTTTTTTTTATTTTATTTTTTATTATTTAAATGTTGCACAATTTTGCAAATAAATAATCTCTCTTCATAAATTTAGGCCAAAATTTATTCTTTTAAATTCCTTTGGTGAAAATAACCTGATTCAGTTTTTTTTTATTTTTATTATTTAGACTGTAGGAAAGTTATAGAGTCATACATATTCTGGTCTGGTTGTGATATGAGGACAATCTTAAGTGATAAATGTCCACAAAAGAAATATATATATATGCACACACCATATTATTATTATTATATATTACATTATTATTATTATTATTATTATTATTAATAATATTATTTTTGTTTAGTTATTGCGATTTTTAGTTATTTATTTGGCTATTATTGTTTAGTTATTGTTATTTTTAGTTATTTATTTTATTGTTGATGTATTATTTTTAGTAATTCTTTTTATTGTTATTGTTTAGTTATTGCGATTTTTAGTTATGCATTTTATTGTATAGTTGTTGTTATTTTTATCATATTGTTTATTAATAATAATAATAATATTAATAATAATAATAATAAGTATTATTATTATTATTATTATTATTAATATTATTATTGTTTAGTTATTGGTATTTTTAGTTATTTATTTTATTGTTATTTTTAGTCATTTGTTTTATTGGTATTTTTAGTTATTTTTGTTGGCTATTATTGTTTAGTTATTGGTATTTTTAGTTATTTATTTAATTGTTTATGTATTATTTTTAGTAATCATTTTATTGTTATTGTTTAGTTTTTGTTATTTTTAGTTATGTATTTTATTGTCTAGTTGTTGTTATTTTTAGTTATTTATTTTATCATTATTGTTTAGTTATTTTTAGTTATGTATTATTATTATTATTATTATTATTCAGTTATTGTTATTTTTAGTTATTTGATCATTACTGTTTAGTTATTGTTATTATTAGTTATTTATTTTATTATTATTGTTTAGTTAATATTTATTTTAGCTATACATTTTATTATTAATGTTTCGTTATTGTTATTTATAATTATTGTTTAATGTTATTGTATACTTATTGCTATTTTTAGTTATTTATTTGATCATTATTGCTTGGTTAGCATTATTTGTTACTATTTATTTTATCGTTATTGTTTAGTTATTTATTTTGTCGTTAGTGTCAAGATATTTATTTTGCTGTTATCGTTTAGTTATTTTTTAGTTACTGCTTTTGTTATTATAGATTGGGCATTGTTATTTTTAGTTATTTGATTGGGCTATGTTATTTATTGGACTATTATTGTTTAGTTATTGCTATTTTTAGTTATTTATTTTAGGCGCTGTTACTTTTAGTTATTTTATTTGACTTTTATTGTTTAGTTATTGCTATTTTTAGTTATTTATTTGGGCACTGTTATTTTTAGTTATTTATTTGACTTTTATTGTTTAGTCATTGCTATTTTTAGATATTTTTTGGGGCACTGTTATTTATTTGACTTTTATTGTTTAGTCATTGCAATTTTTAGTTATTTATTTGACTTTTATTGTTTAGTCATTGCTATTTTTAGTTATTTTTTTGGGCACTGTTATTTTCTAGTTATTTATTTGACTTTTATTGTTTAGTTATTGCTATTTTTAGTTATTTATTTGGGCACTGTTATTTTTAGTTATTTATTTGACTTTTATTGTTTAGTCATTGCTATTTTTAGTTATTTTTTTGGGCACTGTTATTTTTAGTTATTTATTTGACTTTTATTGTTTAGTCATTGCTATTTTTAGTTATTTATTTGATTATTATTGTTTTATTTGCAGCTGTTTATTTTATCTTTATTGTTTAGTTATTTATTTTTCCGTTATCGTTTAGTTATTTTTAGTTACTTATTTTATTATTACGGATTGGGGATTGTTATTTTTAGTTATATATTTGCTATAGCTTCTTTTCGTTAAATTTGGAGGGTTGGAGTTTGTTTTAGCCTCCTTCATGAAGAGAGGGGGGTGGGGGGGGGGGGGGGTAATCGATTCCAAAACCAATCGATCGGTTGAAGAAGTGAAATAGTCGGCGCCCCCATTCCCGAGGTTGGATGTTCCGGGACTGACTGTCTGCCGGGAAGGGGAAGTAGAAAAGAGGAAGTATTATATTGTAGATGTGGATGGCGGTGGCGGGGAGAGGGGGGGAGGGGGACATTTGGTACACAGATAAGACGGGAATAAATAGCAGCCGATCGTCTGACGTCAGACCTTTCACAATCGGCCGGTAATGATGTGTTATTCCTCCACTTGTTCCGTCCTAAGGCCATCATGTTTTATGTTTCCAGCCTTGCCGGCCATGGACTGCGCCCAATCCCGAGACTTCCTGAGCCCGCCGCGCCTGCAGAGGAATTAAAGGTAATTTCCAGCCGGATCCGGTTAGCGGGACCCAAAACTGACTTTTATGATTTGCAAACTAGAAAAAAAAATAAATACGGAGCCTCAATATGAATCTCCAATGAGCTAAGAGGTTGTTAGCTCTTATTGGTCACTTAAAGAGGAGCTGTCTGTGATGTCACACGTCTCCATGAATCCCCTCCCCACATGTCACAGTGTACAGAATCTCCATCATTTATCCGGCAAGCTCCGCCTTTTATCATTAAATAGCCAGTCCTGAGCTTCAATCAGTGACTGCGCCTAGGCTGATGTCATCCGTCTGCTGCAGGCAGGGGGAAGCATTTCCCCAGTGATCAGACTGTACATTGTAACTTTGTAGAAGGAGGAGGAGTCACTTCCTCGGTCTCCCCTCCCCCAGTGATCAGACTGTACTTTGTAACTTTGTAGAAAGAGGAGGAGTCATTTCCTCAGTCTCCCCTCCTCCAGTAATCAAACTGTACATTGTAACTTTGTAGAAGGAGGAGGAGTCATTTCCTCAGTCTCCCCTCCCCCAGTGATCAGACTGTACATTGTAACTTTGTAGAAGGAGGAGGAGTCATTTCCTCAGTCTCCCCTCCCCCAGTGATTAGACTGTACATTGTAACTTTGTAGAAGGGGGAGGAGTCGTTTCCTCAGTAAAGGGATCTCTCCAATCCCAACATACACAGAAGAAGATCTCTTTAGTAGAGTAGAACATTTTCATTACATTTTACTCTTGGTGATGTCATCACCGGGTCTCTGTGCTCCTCTATGCAATGCAGGCAGATCGTGGCTGGTGGGCGGGGCCAGCAGGGGGCTGTACATTGCTTCCCAAAAACATCACAGCCCCCGCCCCCAGTACTCCTCTCAGGAGCCCTCAGCCCTGATACAAGCAGTGGGAGGAGTTATGCAAATATTACAGAGTGTTTTGAAGGGTGAATGTCTGTCTGGATCGGTGTTCCTCTGGCTCACATGTGATGTTCCCTCTCCATGACTGAAAGAACTGAAATCCAATGAATAAAAGAGCTGGGTTGGGGGAGGTCAGGCTGGGGAGGAAAGCACTGAATGATGCTGGATATCCTCCTTATTGCAGAAATCAGAATGGTGTATGGTACAGAGTGCAGGGGGTCAGGAGAGTGGGCACAGACTACCTAGGTCAAGAGGGTGCCACGTACAGGGTGAAATGATCAGGGGGTAGTAACTTACAGAGTGCAGAGGTCAGGAGAGTGTAATATACAGAGTGCAGAGGTCAGGAGAGTGTAACATACAGAGTGCAGAGGTCAGGAGAGTGTAACATACAGAGTGCAGAGGTCAGGAGAGTGTAAAATACAGAGTGCAGAGGTCAGGAGAGTGTAATATACAGAGTGCAGAGGTCAGGAGAGTGTAATATACAGAGTGCAGAGGTCAGGAGAGTGTAACATACAGAGTGCAGAGGTCAGGAGAGTGTAACATACAGAGTGCAGAGGTCAGGAGAGTGTAAAATACAGAGTGCAGAGGTCAGGAGAGTGTAACATAAAGAGTGCAGAGGTCAGGAGAGTGTAACATACAGAGTGCAGAGGTCAGGAGAGTGTAAAATACAGAGTGCAGAGGTCAGGAGAGTGTAAAATACAGAGTGCAGAGGTCAGGAGAGTGTAAAATACAGAGTGCAGAGGTCAGGAGAGTGTAACATACAGAGTGCAGAGGTCAGGAGAGTGTAAAATACAGAGTGCAGAGGTCAGGAGAGTGTAAAATACGGAGTGCAGAGGTCAGGAGAGTGTAACATAAAGAGTGCAGAGGTCAGGAGAGTGTAATATAGAGAGTGCAAAGGTCAGGAGAGTGTAAAATACAGAGTGCAGAGGTCAGGAGAGTGTAATATACAGAGTGCAGAGGTCAGGAGAGTGTAATATACAGAGTGCAGAGGTCAGGAGAGTGTAATATACAGAGGCGCCATTTTGGAATCTGAGATGCCTATTGCGCCGGGTGATTGCCGGGTTGGCGTCTGTGCTGTGCAATGTTTACTGAGGGCTGCCGGTGTTCTACCAAAAACTGTCCGGCCATCAGATAGTGTCCTCCCCATACTGTGCAGGCGCAGCGCTTACGCAGTACGGAGGACAAGGAGACTCCGAAAGCCTCCGAAGATGAACGGCACCAGGTTCAAGCCCCACCATCCAAGTGGACATACGGTAGGACTTAGTAAGAGGGCCCCTTCCGTGCTCGATTCTCTCGCCATGCTTTGGGGCACCGCCCCGCTTCGCTCGCCAATTTTTTATTCTACCTCTATGTCCACTTAGATGGTGGGGGGGTTTGGAAGGGTGGGAAGCTTCGGGAGGTTCCTATTGTTGTCTGTGCCCCGCTGAGATCTCCACATTTCCTGGTCAGCAGGAGCTGTGACAATGTAGAACAGTCTTCCCCATTTAGTCTAGGTTCACACCAGACAACTCATGGGGCCCCCCAGTGGCCCCTTCGGGCAGTGCCCGAGTGTCCAAATGGTCAGCACGCCCCTGGTTCACACCTATGTGGTTGAGGTTGATGCATTTTTCGGGCACGTTTTGTGGTGCGTTTTTTAAACCCCGTGTTTTTTTATGCATTTTTCATGCATTTTTTTTTCCCTTTAAAACCGGCAAACGCGTCCTTGAATGATTAGTCATTCATTAGTCATCAGCTGTCAGCGGGGTTCCCCGCTGACAGCTGAATGTAAAAAAAAAAGGCTTAAAAAATAGTGAAAGAAGAACCCCACCCCCCCAAATCCATACTAGGCTCTTATCTGAGCATGCAGCCCAGCAGGTCAGAAAAGGGAGGAGACGAGCGATCACCCCCCCCCCCCTCCTGAACCTTTCCCAGGCTGCATGCCCTCAACATGGGGGGGGGGGGGGTGCTTTGGGACAGGGGGTTCTGCTTCCCCGCTCCAAAGCAAATTGTCCTCATGTTGATGGGGACAAGGGCCTCTTCCCCACAACTCTGGTTGTTGGGGTCTGTGGGCAGAAACTGGAAGCCCCCTTTAACAAGATCCCAGCCCCCCCCCCCCACCCCTATGTAAATGACTATGGAGTACATTGTACCCCTAATCTTTCACCCAAAAAAGTGTCAAATAAAAAAAAAACACGGTTTTTGACAATTCCTTTACTAAAAATTAAAAAAAAACATTCCCCCGATGTAGATCTAACATCGGTCACACCGCCCGCCACAACGCCAAACCCCCCCAAAAAAAAAGCTCCACTGTCTGACAGTTCTTATATAAATATGGGGCGGGGGGCACTCGGTGAGGTCACCTGGTGGCCACGCCCCTTGTGATATAACCCTAACCAGTGCATGTTGGGTCAGTGACATCACAAGGGGGGGCGGAGCCACCAGGTGACGTCACCGGATAACCCCCGCCTCTTACCTATTTAAGAACTGTCAGACGGAGGTGCGGGCAGCCAGTGGTTAGCCTTTTGTCGGGCGAGGAGCTCTTTTTTGGCGACGTGATTGACATTGGATCTACATCGGGAGATATTATTTTTTGATTCTTAACCACTTGCTTACCGGGCACTTAACCCCCCCCCCACCCCCTCCTATCCAGACCAATTTTCAGCTTTTAGCTCTGTCGCACTTTGAATAACAATTGCGCGGTCATGCTACACTGTACCCAAATTAAATTTTTATCATTTTTTTCCCCAAATAGAGCTTTATTTTGCTGGTATCTGATCACCTCTGCGATTTTTATTTTTTGTTTAAAAAAATTTAAAAAGAGCGAATTAAAAAAAAAATATGTTTTTTATTTTATTTTGTTATAAAATTTTAAAACGGGTAATTTTTGTCCGTCATTGATGTACGCTGATGAGGCGGCAGTGATGGGCACTGATAGGTGGCAGTGATGGGCACTGATGGGTGTCAGTGATGGGCACTCATGGGTTAAACTGATCGGCAGCACTTCTATGTGGCACTGATTGGCACCACTGGTGGGCATTGATAGGTGGCACTTGTGGGCATAGATAGGTGGCACTTGTGGGCATTGATAGGTGGCACTTGTGGGCATAGATAGTTGGCACTTGTGGGCATTGATAGGTGGCACTTGTGGGCATTAATAGGTGGCACTTGTGGGCACTGATAGTTGGCACTTTTGGGCATTGATAGGTGGCACTTGTGGGCATTGATGAGTGGCACTTGTGGGCATTGATGAGTGGCACTTGTGGGCATTGATGGGTGGCACTTGTGGGCATAGATAAGTGGCACTTGTGGGCATTGATAGGTGGCACTTGTGGGCATAGATAGGTGGCACTTGTAGGCATTGATAGGTGGCACTTGTGGGCATAGATAGTTGGCACTTGTGGGCACTTTCAGGTTCAGTTTATGAGGCATAATTGCCTCTTCGTGGCCGGGACTGATGTCCCTTTAAGCTGAGCCGGTGATCGTTTTTTTTTTTCCTCCTTCGCTGTCAGCGTGAGGAAAAAGAAAAAACGATCACCGAACTTTTGTTTTGATCACGTGATCAGCTGTCATTGGTTGACAGCTGATCACATGGTAAGGGGCCAGGACCGACCCCTTACTCAGACCGGTGATCACCTGGGTCTCAGTGGCTCGGTGATCACCGCGCGTGCGCAGGGAGCGCCGTCTTTTGGCCTCCCAGGAATTCACATCCGCGCTGTGCCCGTCTTTTGGCCATAGCGTGGATGTCAGATGGACCCAGATACCCGGAAGACACGCCGAGGGAACATGTCAGCTCCCTCTGCGTGTATTGGGTGAGATGTCGGGGGCCTTGTTCTAAGGTATTTCATAATGAGCTAGTATGCAGCGCATACTAGCTCATTATGCCTTTTCCCTTGCAGGTATGAAAAAACAATTAAAAATTCAGCGGGTTTACTACCGCTTTAAAGGGGGCTTCTGGATTCTGATAAGCCCCCCACCCACAGACCCCCACAACCACAGCCCAGGGTTGTGGGGAAGAGGCCCTTGTTCCCAGGTGGCCCATGCAGGCTGATATTGTTTGGGGGGGTATGCTCGTTCATCCCCTCCCTTTGCTGACCTGTTGGGCTGCATGCTTGGATGAGGGTCTGGTATGGATTGGGGAGGGGGGGCCTCACGGCATTTTTTTTTTTTTGGCGTAGGGTTCCCCTCCAAAGCCATACCAGGCCTTTCAGATCTGGTGTGAACTGGGGGGCACGCTGTTTTTTCATTCATTTTGTAGCCGGTGTACTGTCACATAGTGTCCCCCATCAGATAGTGTCCGCTGTGTACGGCGCATGCGCCGTACACAGGACACAATAGATTCCGAAAATAGCCGAAGATGAACGGCGCCTGCGCCGTGAGTCCAGGTTCTAGCCCCACCATCCAAGTGGACATAGAGTCAGAATAAAAAGAGCCGAGAGCAGCGAGGCCGAGCCCGAAGCGTGTCGAGCGAAGCGAGCCCGCGAGGTGCCCTCTAATATCTACATCCCTATGTCCGCTTGGATGGTGGGGCTAGCACCTCGACTCATGGCGCAGGCGCCGTTCATCTTCGGAGATTTTACGAATCTCCTTCTGCTCCGTACTGCGCACATAGGTGTGAACGTAGGGTTAGTGTTTAGCCAAGTCTTTTGAATGCTTAAAAAAAACAAAGGCTGGTTACGTTTCATAATTAGTAAGGTTAAATAAAGACACCAGTCCATCCAGTTCAACCTGAGTGCGTGTCTACAATTGTCCCTATCCCTGTACATTGCACACTCACATCGGTCCCTACCCTCAAGGAGCCCACAATCCAAGGTCCCCATTCATATACTAGGGCCAATTTTGGACAGAAGCCAATTACCCTACCTGCATGTCTTTGGAGTGTGGGAGGAAACCGGAGTAGCCGGAGGAAACCCGTGCAGGCACAGGGAGAACATGGAAACTCCAGGCAGGTGGTGTTGTGGTTTGGGATCATTATACAAAATATAATTGGATATTTATTGGATACAACATCATTGATTGTCGTTCCATTGTATCTGGAGATCAGGAAGGACGTTTCTTCTATGTTGGACCGCCACTTTATATGTTTTGTTTTGTCTTTCTTAAAGTCACCTGTGGTTTTAGAGTTTCATCACTGCGTTTTTTTTTTTTTTTTTTTTTTATTGTTGTATCTTTATTACCTTACAAACTATGTCACTGTGTATTTTAGGGATATCCTTCTACTTGAACCTTCACCAGTCCATGGATAACCGGTCTGCCATTTCTGAATTTGTTCTGCTTGGATTCCCAGGAATTGGGGAGAAGTTTTACACCCCGGTCTCCATAGCTCTGTTCCTGGTTTATCTCACATCGCTGTTCTCGAATGGCGTAGTGATAGCACTTATCACTTGCAGCCGACATCTATACCAACCGATGTATGTGGTCATCTTGAACCTCGCCATCTCGGACTTGCTGTTTGATACCATCACTCTGCCGAAGATTCTGGCCAAGTACTGGTTTAATAATGGGTCGATCCCATATGCTGGATGCATCTTCCAAGTATTTTCTGCCCATTTCCTTGGGAGCTTTGACTCCTACATCCTTTTACTGATGGCCATTGACCGTTATGTTGCCATATGCAAACCCCTGAGGTACCAATCAATAATCAACAACCGACGTACCATCCTCGTCTGTTGCTTCTTCTGGGTCTTTGCAAGTTTTATTGGCATAACAATCGCTGTTCTGGACTCCGGTGAGGAATTATGTGAACGGGAAATCAGAAGCTGCTTTTGCACCAATTTGGCGGTCTTGTCCTTGGCCTGCAATGACGTGACGTCCCTGAAGCGTACGGTTTTTATCATTGCTATGTTTGTCCTTCTCTTGCCTCTGTTCATCATCCTTTTCTCTTATGGAGTCTTAATACGGGTCATCATCACACAGACCCAGTCTGTGAATCGAAGGAGAGCCTACTACACATGTGCCACCCAGTTGAGTGTTATTTGTCTATATTTTATCCCAAGGATATTTGTGTATATTGCCAACCAATTCAAGTTGATCCTCAATGAAGACGTGAACGTCCTTATTCTCTGCTTTTACACATTCGTACCACATATGGCCAACCCCATCATTTACTGTTTGAGGACTAAGGAGATTAGAAGGACCTTTAAGAACCTTATCCAAAGGTGGATACTGATGAAAAATCCAAGAATACCAGCAGGGAATGTAATTACAATCTCAGAACACCTTTAGGGGTGACCCGAAACTGTGCTATGGAGGGAATCTGGTGGACTGGATGACTTAGAGGTGTTTAACGTCTTATGGAGCTACTATGCTATGGAAATCACCTTCTCAAACCCTTGCCTTTGTGTTTGTTGCCGCCAACCATGTTAAGTTAATCCTTAATGAAGACATGAATATCCTTATTCTCTGCTTTTACATGTTCATACCACCCATGGCTAACCCCATTATTTTCTGCATGAGGAGTAAGTAGATTAGAAGGGCCTTTAGGAACCTCATAAACAGGTGCATACTGATGAAGGATCAAAGAATACGAGAAGTAAATGGAACTACAAGTTCCGGTTACCATTAGGGAGTCTGTGCTATAGAGGGAATTTGGTGGACTGGATCACTTAGTCTATCTTATAGGGCCACTTATATGGAGATCGCCTCCTCAAGGTCTTGCCTTTGTCCATCCCATTAAGAACTCTTAATATTCCTACTGAACGAGATTGATTACCAAACCAGTTTGATAGAAAGCGTGAGACACCTTCATCATGGCCATGGCAATTGGCAAACACTGAAAGTCCAGACATCTCACTCTTGCTAAAATTTGACTCAACCCACCAAAAACCACCAAAAAAAATTATTATTTTTTTTTACTTCAGGAGTAACCTTTCAGTTTATTTATTTATTTATTTATAATGTCATGTTTTTGGGTCTTATGGAGCATATTGAAAGCCCCTAGTGTAAGGAAGCCTTGACTGATGGAAGCGTGGTTCATAAAGTGGGTGTTAACAATAAGGTATAAAGCTTGAAATAGCTCAGGTTTGATTGGTTTCTAAGCCATGAGGTGAAGGGACTGGGCCTGAACTCCTATACTGAAGTAACCATCACTGACCTGAAGACCTTCAGCCCTCAGTAGAGTTGCCTTTCCACCCACCCATGTTATGAAGATTGTAACGGATCCCCGTCGCACTCCGCTTGAGTGCTTCCGTTAGTACACTGCTTCTTCCAATCTGGACCTTCAGATATCAGATATTACAGCCCATATATTGTAACTAAGAACCAGACGAGACTAGCTCAGTTTCACAACTTGAACATGGAACTGTGTATTAGAACAAGAATACAGTCTTATATACAAAATTCAGAAGGAGGTTCTCCTCCTCCCTACCATTACAACTGTTACCAGAAACAAAAATTACCATGAGCTAATTAACTAGTCATTTACCCAGCCTAGGTGACTCAGATGTATGACCTTTCAGGGCAGACTTGCCATCTTTTAGCTCAGAAGACACAATACACATTATCATAAATATAAACACAGGACACCTTCATACAATAGCAGGAGCTTCCTGTAGCAGACGGACCATCTCCTACATTGTACAGAGGCCAATGTGACCAGCTCTTTCAATTGACATGTCGAGTTCAGGATTAAACAAACCAGGAATAGTCTTTGGGAGATATTGTGGATAAATATCACTGTTCCATTTTATGTAATTCAAGCCACATTTTCTCAGTTACCCTGTGCCCCTAATGGACACAGAGTGAATTAGACATAGGGTGAACATGGGGAGCTCAAACAAGGGTTTCCCAATCTCTCCAAGGGATTCTGGGTTCTACGGGCCCTCCCGTCACAAAGATGGTCAATGCAGCTTTACCAGTGGTTGGATCCTGCCCCCGGTTAAAATTCCTTTAATGAGTTATGCCCTCAAGTGGGTTTTTGGGCCAGTTTAAGGCCTGTGTAGAACTCAAGGTAAGGACAGGTTTTTAGGCTGTCAGGTTACTGTTCAGGTGTGCTCACAGTGTACTATAACTGGGATTGATATTGATATTGATTATGTTATGTTGGAAGTTCAATAAAGTTGAAACTGTTGCTCTTCTCAAAACTTGACCTGTCTTCTTGTCATCTTTGGGCAAAGTTACATGTCATGTATGCTTTTGGCTTTAGGCCTATGCTTCTCTTCAGTGTAATTTCCTTCATCAAACATGGCTCCTCTCTCAGAATATACACAGATGTAGTCATAGCGCCACCATGTGTTACATACCTGGCACGTCATGTCTCCCTTGCTCATAATGACCAACTGTTTTTCGGCTTTCAGGGACAGTCCCACCTTATGCAGCTCAGGATACTTTTAAATCACAAAGTTTATATATAACTAAACCTTTTTTCTTTCTTTCGTGTTTCAATAGAGTAGGGAAAGGTTAAACCCAGTCAGCTATTTTTTTGCTGTCAGTGTCCCATTGGGGAGATTTTCCTTTGTTTCTTCTCCTGATGAAGAGAGAGAAAAGAGAGAAAACTTCTATAAAATTGGACCCCCCCCCCCCCCCAAGACAGTAGTCACCCGAGCAGTGTCCCAATTGAAAGAGTTCCCCATCATTTCTGTTTTGGTGACTGTAAAAGTTTGAATTTCCCTTCACTTTCCATCTATTACAATAGTCATAAGGGCAAATAGAGAGGATGAATCTCCTCAGCGGGAGACAGATAGAATTAAAAACCTGACAGCAAGTCAGACAGAGCCCACCTGATTTCCTGGCTGGAGGACAACCAATATTTAGTTTTTCCTCCTCCGTCTGACTGTCCCTTGCCTGGCCCTTTCATTCATTCATTGGGTTTGAGTTTTTTCAATCATGAAGGCTCAACATCACATGTGGTCACTACCTAGGGTGCTCTGGATGCAAATACAGACTGCCTAGGAACACCCATTCCTCAAGACTGGCATCTACCCATCAAGGAATTCTAATATTTGCATACCCCTCCCAAGAGCCAGTCCACTGCTTGCATCAGGATAAGGGCTCTTGAGAGGAGTACTGAGACAGGGATGTTTTCTGGAAGCTATGTACAACACCATGTCAACCCTTCCCACCAATCGTGATCTGCTTGCATTGCAAATTGTATTATAACATTCATGGGGTGAAGAGAGAACAGGGGGAAAGAAAAATCTCTGGCAGGTACTATTTGCTGTTTCTGGAACCATTGGAAAGATTTTCCTTCGTTTTCTGTGTGGCCATTGAGATAACATGTAACCAACATCCCCTCAGCAGGGGCACAGACAGTAATAATAGCAAGTGAAAAGGTGAGAAGCTTCGTCAGGTTCTTATTGTTGTCTGCGTCCTTGTTGAGAAGATCGTCTTACTTCCTGGTGAAAATGTGGAAAAGTCTAGACTAAGCCCTTGTACACACGGTCGGAGATTCCATCGGAATGTGTCCTATCGGACCGTTTTGTCGGATATTCCGACTGTGTGTGGTCTCCATCGGACTGTTTCCGTCAGAATATCCGACGGACCAACTTTTCCAACTTGCCGGTAAAATTTTCCGACAAAATGCTCCGATTGGACATACTCCGATCATGTGTAGCCTACTCCGGCGGACAAAGTGCCATGCATGCTCAGATCAAATTCCTAGACCAAAGCTATTGGCTACTAGTCTGAACGTAGTCCCGTCGTAACGAAATAACGTCATCACGTTATGTACAATCTGATTTTCCGACAACTTTGTCCGACCGTGTGTATGCAACATCACTTCCGGAATTAATCCGTCCGAATTACTCAGACGGATTTGGTTGTTGGAATCTCCGACCGTGTGTACAAGGGCTAAGAGTTGCTTCTAGCCAAGTCTGGAGATTGCATAAAAAAGTCTGGATAGGCTTCAAAATATGCAAAATAGGCTTTTAATATTTTTGTAATATAACATTGTACATTGTCTCTGGAGATCAGGAATGAATCTTTTTCTCTGTTGGGTCATATTTTATACGTTTTTTGAAAATATTTGATTGGCGTGTCTTTATTACCTTACAAACTCTATCACTGTGTATTTTAGGGATATCCTTCTACTTGAACCGGTCCATGGATAATCGGTCTGCCATCTCTGAATTGGTTCTGCTTGGATTCCCAGGAATTGGGGAGAAGTTTCACACCCCGGTCTCCGTAGCTCTATTCCTGGTTTATCTCACATCGCTTTTCTCGAATGGCATAGTCATAGCACTGATCACTTGTAACCGACATCTGCGCCAACCTATGTATGTGCTCATCATTAACCTCGCCATCTCTGACTTGCTGTTTGATACCATCACCCTGCCGAAGATTGTGGCCAAGTACTGGTTTAATGATGGGTCTATCTCATATGCTGGATGCCTCTTCCAAGTACATTCTGCCCATTTCCATGGGAGCTTTGACTCCTACGTCCTCTTGCTGATGGCCATTGACCGTTATGTTGCAATATGCAAGCCCCTGAGGTACCCATCAATAATCAACAATCGACGTACCATCCTCGTCTGTTGCTTTTTCTGGCTCTTCACAAGTATTATTGGCATCACGATCGCTGTTCTGGACTCTAGTGAAGAACTATGTGGACAGAATATCAGTAGCTGCTTTTGCACCAATTCAGCGGTCTTGTCCTTGGCCTGCAGTGATGTGACCCCAGTGAAGCATATAACATTTTGCCTTGCTATGTTTGTCCTTCTCTTGCCTCTGTTCTTCATCCTTTTCTCCTATGGAGTCATAATCCGGGTCATCATCACACAGACCCAGTCTGTGAGTCGGAAGAGAGCCTATTACACATGTGCCACCCATTTGAGTGTTATTTGTCTATATTTTATCCCACGGATATTTGTGTCTGTAGCCAACCAAGTCAACTTGATCCTCAACAAAGACGTGAACGTCCTTATTCTCTGCCTTTACACATTTGTACCACATATGGCCAACCCCATCATTTACTGTTTGAGGACTAAGGAGATTAGAAGGACCTTTAAGAACCTTATCAAAAGGTGGATCCTGATAAAGATTCCAAGAATACCAAGAGTGAACGTAAATACAATCTCAGATCACCTTTAGGGAATGACCCAAAACTGTGCTATGGAAGGACTCTGGTGGGCTGGTTAGTCCACTAAGTGGTGTTTGACATCTTATAAGGCTACAAACATGGAGATCACCTTCTCAAAATCTTACCTTTGCCACACCCACTGTGAAGCCCTAATAATCCTGTTGAAGGAGGTGGATTAACAGAACAGTCAAAAAGTAATTGTGAAACTCATTCACAGATCACTTCATGTGGCCATGACTATCAGAAGACATTGCAAGTACAGAAATCCCGCTCCTGTGACTCAACCTGACTCAACCCAGCAGAACCCTCCAAAAAACAAATTAAATATTTTTTAATTTTTCTTATTTGGAGTGACCTTTTTTAGAGTTTATTTATTAATTATTACATGTTTTTTTGTGTTATTTTCTTTATCGAACACGACACCACTTTCGAATGTACACAGAAATCATAGTGCCACCATGTGTTATATACAGCAGTGGTCATAAACCCTGTCCTCAGGCAGGGCTGGACTGGGACAAAAATTTGGCCCTGGACTTCATCCAGACCGGCCCACTTTAATTTTGCAAACACGCAAAAAAACTGTATATAAACTGTACACAATTGGGCAAAAAACCCCTAGAGAGCCCCCCCTTACATCAGGGTCCCCAGAGAGCCCCTCCTTACATCTGGGTCCCCAGAGAGCCCCCCACTTACATCAGGGTCCCCAGAGAGCCTCCCCTTACATCAGAGTCTCCATATAGCCTTCCCCTTTACATCAGGGTCCCCAGAGAGCCCCTCCTACATCAGAGTCCCCAGAGAACATCCGCCTTACATCAGGGTCCCTAGAGAGCCAACCCCTTACATCCGGGTCCCCGCAGAGCCCCCCCCCCCTTACATCCGGGTCCACAGAGAGCCTCTCTCTTACATTCAGGTTCCCCAGAGAGCCTCCGGCTTACATCAGGGTCCCCAGAGAGCCCCTCCTTACATCAGGGTCACCAGAAAGAGGGCAGGTAGTGGGCTGGGACCCTGTGGTTGGGGACTCCTGGACTGACTCTGGGCTATGGGCCCCAGATTCGGGGCTATAGCCCCAAAAGTCCCCCCCAGCGATGCCACTGGCTGTCACTGAAACCGGCCCACTGAGCCATCGGCCCACCTGGAAACTCCCTATAGTCCCTATGGCCAGTACATGCCTGTCCTCAGGGCCCACTAACAGGACAGGTTTGCAAGATAACTAAAATACATCACAGGTGATATCATTTGCTTCTCAGTGATTGCAGCATTCTAGTCTTCATCTCCCCCAAGGTAATAGATAAAACCTGGCCTGTTTAGTGGGCCCTGGGGACGGGGTTGATGACCACTGAGATACAGTATCTGGCATGTCATATACAGTATCTCTTTCTCATTGTTATCATTATCTGGCTTTCAGGGATAGTACCAAGTTTAACATTGTTTTTGTCACAGTATAACTATACTTTCAAGTAACAAAGTAAATATACGTAGTGTAGAATAAAAAGGTTGTGGCGCTAAACCCTATCAGTGATGTGATGAGTTAACCTATCATCAAAACCTGGTGTTTATTTTTATAAAAAGAAAAAACTGTTGGCAATAGCGTGCAAAGATTCCTAAAATAATTTTATCCTAATTAAAAAATTGGTGTGATCAATGTGGAGTCAACATTCGTGTTCCATCATAATTATAACCAAAGTGGATATTAAGTTATCTTATACGTATCAGCCTACTATGGGTGGATACCAAAAACATGTAAACATTCATTTAGATATGCAAAATGGTGAAAATGTTGTTTGTATTCAACAATGTGCTAGTTCAGAACAGACTGTGCAAACATGTGCAAAATATGTGCAAAAAAAGGAACTAAGGATCAGAACAACCAGGGATCAGAAATATATTCAACCAATAATCACATGAAGACGCAAAATATGTGCAAAAAAAGCAACTAAGGATCAGAACAACCAGGGATCAGAAATACATTCAACCAATAATCGCATGAAGACGCATCTATGCCCAATGTAAGTCCAAAATTAATGTTTGGCTTAATGATACTGCCTCTTCAGATTATTGTTGTAATTGATGCATAAAGTCAATAGGGAATATTTGATTCACTCGTGCAAATAATGCGGGTTTTCAATTAGAGAACTTCATCCCCGGTGCGCCACTCAGTGCTATAGTATGTAAATGCTCTCACCAGAGTTAATGCCCCTTGTGGGGCTGGATGGACCTTCACAATGTAAGCCACTGTGCCGCTCTCTGGCTGCTGCTGGTGCACTGGGTGAAGCTTCGTTATTCCGTCCGTATGGTATCCAACGTTAATTATATATGAGGAAAGACATATCCATAGTGTAATACATTCTTAACCAGATCGTTCGTTTATTAGTATTAAAAACTACTCACATTTGACATTAAAAGCATATGCGTATGGAAAAACTCAGCCGTTCGTCTCAAACGAGTGCACACAGCGTGGCCATTAGTTTTTAATACTAATAAACGAACGATCTGGTTAAGAATGTATTACACTATGGATATGTCTTTCCTCATATATAATTAACGTTGGATACCATACGGACGGAATAACGAAGCTTCACCCAGTGCACCAGCAGCAGCCAGAGAGCGGCACAGTGGCTTACATTGTGAAGGTCCATCCAGCCCCACAAGGGGCATTAACTCTGGTGAGAGCATTTACATACTATAGCACTGAGTGGCGCACCGGGGATGAAGTTCTCTAATTGAAAACCCGCACTATTTGCACGAGTGAATCAAATATTCCCTATTGACTTTATGCATCAATTACAACAATAATCTGAAGAGGCAGTATCATTAAGCCAAACATTAATTTTGGACTTACATTGGACATAGATGCGTCTTCATGCGATTATTGGTTGAATGTATTTCTGATCCCTGGTTGTTCTGATCCTTAGTTGCTTTTTTGCACATATTTTGCGTCTTCATGTGATTATTGGTTGAATATATTTCTGATCCCTGGTTGTTCTGATCCTTAGTTCCTTTTTTTGCACATATTTTGCACATGTTTGCACAGTCTGTTCTGAACTAGCACATTGTTGAATACAAACAACATTTTCACCATTTTGCATATCTAAATGAATGTTTACATGTTTTTGGTATCCACCCATAGTAGGCTGATACGTATAAGATAACTTAATATCCACTTTGGTTATAATTATGATGGAACACGAATGTTGACTCCACATTGATCACACCAATTTTTTAATTAGGATAAAATTATTTTAGGAATCTTTGCACGCTATTGCCAACAGTTTTTTCTTTTTATAAAAATAAACACCAGGTTTTGATGATAGGTTAACTCATCACATCACTGATAGGGTTTAGCGCCACAACCTTTTTATTCTACACTTTTCATTTCCCTCTCCTCCCTATTAAGGAAGTGAGGGCTTCAGGCACAGGCAGCTCTAACCCAGTATATTTTCTTTTCTTTCTCCACTTTTTATTTATTTACTTTTTTATATTTCTATCACATTGGAGATCTAGTTTTGTTTTGGTTTTTCCATAGCGCGACTTTATTTATTTATTTAAATATACATAGTGCTCACCCCCGAAAGGGCCCGCTAAGTTGTCCCAGGTTCTCTTTCCAAGCTAGTGTAGTGGCATCCAATCACACAATGACAGTCTCTGTCTAGGGGTATCTTTTGATGCTTTATTGTAAGGTCTGTACTTGCTATGTCCCTGGATATATGGATGCCTCCTTCCAATATCAAACATTTCTCAAATGAGCTCTCCAGAGCAGATCCTCAGTAAAATCCCTTAATAAGTTTCAGCAAGTTTCAGTAGAACAGGCTCCCTAGCTCTAGCGTAGCTGGGACCTCGATAAGCACATGTAGGGCTACCGCTGAACTGCCCAGAAGGGCAGCAGCCCTTTAGGCTAGGAACTTCTTCTCCCAGACAAGAACAGGGTTTCCTCAGGACCTAGACCAGTGATTCTCAACCAAGGTCCCGTGGGACCCTAGGGTTCCTCCAGAGGTTGCTAGGGGTTCCTTCAGCATTAGGCAATTTCTGCCTCTCAGATAAGTTCCCTCTAACACCAGTGATCTTTTTAGCTATCTGTAAGTAGGTAATTCTTCCCAATGACCACAAGTGTAAGGACCATTCTTCCCACTGACCATCACACTAATGTATCATGAGTTGTAAATTTCTAATTTTTAGAAGGGGGTTCCTCCAAGACCGGAGAACTATTTAAAGGGTTCCTCTGTGTTGAAAAGGTTGAGAAAGGCTGACCTAGACTATTAATGCACTCCTCAGTCACCTTCTGGGCATCCTCCTCCAGCAATTGGCTGAGACCACATAAATATTCAAGTTGTGGATCTGCCTTTTCCAGCCCACTACATTCTAGAATCCTCCAGAAGGCAGGGGGAAGAAGTTGAACCTGCAGCCAGTGAAGCCTAGAAAAGACCAAAGCAATCACAACCTGCTTCACTGATTATAGGGTGGCCAAATAATTTTTTTGTCTTTAAGCTTTGGATAAAGTGAGTTATGCCCCATACACGCGGTCGGACTTTGCGATCGCTTTGTGTTGTCATAAATTCCGATCGTGTGTGTGGGCTCCATTGGACTTTTTCTGTTCGGAATTTCCGACACACAAAGTTTGAGATCTGGATCTAAAATTTTTCTGACAACGAAATTCAATCGTTTAAATTCCGATCGTGTGTAGACAATTCCGACACACAAAGCGCCACGCATGCTCGGAATAAATTACCGAGACGAAAGCTATTGGCTACTGGCCTCCTTATAGTCCCGTTGTAACGTGTTGTACATCACCGCGTTCTGAACGATCGTATTTTCTGACAACTTTTTCCAACCGTGTGTATGCAAGGCAAGTTTGGCCCAAAATCCGTCGGAAAAAATCTGACGGATTTTGTCGTCGGAAAAAAATCCGACAGATTTTGTCGTCAGGAATGTCCGACCGTGTCTACAGGGCATAAGTTAAACTCCTGTTAGCTAATGCTTTCATGTCTGTGTTCCATTGAGGAGATCTTCCTTTAATTCCTCTCCTGAAGACAACAGCAGCAGTCAGAAAAACCTCTACAAAATTATGGGTAATTCTCCTCTAATGCCGCAATGCACACAGTTGGACTTTCCGACGGGAAATGTTCGATGCGAGCTTGTTGACGGAAAGTCCCACCGTGTGTACGCTCCATAGAACATTTGCTGTCGGAAAATTTCCGGCCACAAATGTTTGAGAGCAGGTTCTCACGTTTTTGCTGTTGGAAAGTCCGATTGTGTGTACACAAGTCCGTCGCAGAAAAGTTCACGCATGCTCTGAATCAAGCAGAAGGAGTGATTGAATACCGGCTATTGAACTTCCTTTTTCTTGGCTCGTCGTACGCGTTGTACGACACCGCGTTCTCACATTCCGAATTTCTGGCCAACATTTCTGTGACCGTGTGTATGCAAGACAAATTTGAGCCAACATCCTTCGGGGGGAAAAAAATCCACGGTTCTGTTGTCCGAAAATCCGATCGTGGATTTAGACATTTGTCCCTGAAGTCGCTGTCCACGTTGGAACATGTTCCCCTCTATTCCTGTTCTGGTGACGAACGTAAAAATTCTGGGTTTCCCATCACTTTCTACCTCCATGACAATGGTCAGCAGGACACAGACCCCAATATAAGCCTCATAGATATTATAACCCTTCACCACTCCATCCCAAACTGGAACAAACGTTCTACAAAATTAGGCTTTTGGCTTTTCACATAAAGTATTTCGAAAGTCAAAACTTTTCTCAATTGTACAGTTCATAATGCGTGACCGTCAGTCTTTAACCATTGGTTATAGGCAGTTACTTTCAGATGATTGAACACCAAGCTGCAGGAACAACCCTTATATAACCCTTCCCACTCCCAACCAGTGTTTCTTGACGGTTCTAGCATTGTCCTGAAGACCATTGTCACTTTCTACCTCTGTGACAATGGTCAGCAGGACACAGACCCCAATATAAGCCTCATAGATAATATAACCCTTCACCACTCCATCCCAAACTGGTACAAAAGTTTTGGCTTTTCACATAAAGTATTTCAAAAGTCAAAACTTTTCTTAATTGTACAGTTCATAATGCGTGACCGTCAGTCTTTAACCATTGGTTATAGGCAGTTACTTTCAGATGATTGAACACCAAGCTGCAGGAACAACCCCTATATAACCCTTCCCACTCCCAACCGGCCTCATTTTCTTGACGGTTCTAGCATTGTCCTGATGACCATTGTCACTTTCTACCTCCGTGGCAATGGTCATCAGGACACAGACTCCAATATAAGCCTCATAGATATTATAACCCTTCACCACTCCATCCCAAACTGGAACAAATGTTCTACAAAATTAGGCTTTTGGCTTTTCACATAAACTATTTCGAAAGTCAAAACTTTTCTCAATTGTACAGTTCAGAACGCGTGACCGTCAGTCTTTAACCATTGGTTATAGGCAGTTACTTTCAGATGATTGAACACCAACCTGCAGGAACAACCCCTATATAACCGTTCCCACTCCCAACCAGCCTCAGTTTCTTGACGGTTCTAGCATTGTCCTGAAGACCATTGTCACTTTCTACCTCCGTGGCAATGGTCAGCAGGACACAGACCTCAATATAAACCTCATAGATATTATAACCCTTCACCACTCCATTCCAAACTGGAACAAAAGTTCTACAAAATTAGGCTTTTGGCTTTTCACATAAACTATTTCGAAAGTCAAAACTTTTCTCAATTGTACAGTTCAGAATGCGTGACCGTCAGTCTTTAACCATTGGTTATAGGCAGTTACTTTCAGATGATTGAACACCAAGCTGCAGGAACAACCCATATACTACCCTACTCCCAACTGGCCTCAGTTTCTTGACGGTTCTAGCATTGTCCTGAAGACCATTGTCACTTTCTACCTCCGTGACAATGGTCATCAGGACACAGTCTCCAATATAAGCCTCATAGATATTATAACCCTTCACCACTCCATCCCAAACTGGTACAAAAGTTTTGGCTTTTCACATAAAGTATTTCGAAAGTCAAAACTTTTCTCAATTGTGCAGTTCAGAATGTGTGACCGTCAGTCTTTAACCATTGGTTATGGGCAGTTACTTTCAGATGATTGAACACTGATGAAAAAACAAAGCTGCAGGAACATATACTGTATAACCCTTCCTACTCCCAACCGGCCTCAGTTTCTTGACGGTTCTAACATTGTCCTGATGACCATTGTCACTTTCTACCTCCGTGACAATGGTCAGCAGGACGCAGACTTCAATATAAACCTCATAGATAATATAACCCTTCACCACTCCATCCCAAACTGGTACAAAAGTTTTGGCTTTACACCTAAAGTATTTCTATAGTCAAAACTTTTCTCAAATGTACAGTTCAGAATGCGTGACCGTCAGTCTTTAACCATTGGTTATAGGCAGTTACTTTCAGATGATTGAACACCAAGCTGCAGGAACAACCCCTATATAACCCTTCCCACTCCCAACCAGCCTCAGTTTCTTGACGGTTCTAGCATTGTTGCCAACCCCCCCCCCCAAAGTGAAATTTACTGACAGGAGGTCCAAAAAATTTACAAACAGGACCAATTTTTTTACTGACAAAAAAAATCATGCAATTTGCTGACGGAACCACATTTTTTTACTGACACTTCAAAAAAGTACATAAAATGGCAGCAAAACAGTGCAAATATCAATATTTAAGCTACAAACATATAGCGAGGGTGATTAGCAATATGTTTAATTTATAACAAAAGTCAAAAACATTGTAAAGGGGAACTCTGAGAACACTTATTTAAGGGGGGACACTGGGAACACTTATTTAAGGGGGGGCACTGATGACCACAGACCACCTTCTACAGAGTGAATACACTAAGTTACTGATATAAGGGGGAACATTTATATCAGTGATCCCCCTTACCTTATTGTATTCACTCCCCCCTTACATCAGCGACACCCCCCCCCCCCCTAGACTGGCCTCACAATGCTGTCACTGACCTCCTCAGTCAGACGGTCCTCTCTGGTTCCATCCTATATTCTCCTCTCCACAGTCCATATACGTTGGACTCCTCCCGTGACCCCCCATCCTGGCCAGGCCCCCGCTCCTTTACTCCTCTCCAAGCTCCTCCTCAGAGACTGCAGACAAGATACAAGACAAGAGAAGGCCAGAGATTGTGGACATGATACAAGAGATGGTTAGAGATTGTGAACATGATGCAGGAGATGGTTAGAGATTGTGGACATGGTGCAGCAGATGGTTAGAGATTGTGGACATGATACAGGAGATGGTTAGAGATTATGAACATGATACAGGGGATGATTAGAGATTGTGGACATGATACAAGGGATGGTTAGAGATTGTGGACATGATACAGGAGATGGTTAGAGATTATGAACATGATACAGGGGATGGTTACAGATTGTGGACATGACACAGGAGATGGTTAGAGATTGTGGACATGATACAAGGGATGGTTAGAGATTGTGGACATGATACAGGAGATGGTTAGAGATTGTGAACATGATGCAGGAGATGGTTAGAGAATATGGACATGGTGCAGGAGATGGTTAGAGATTGTGGACATGATACAGGAGATGGTTAGAGATTATGAACATGATACAGGGGATGATTAGAGATTGTGGACATGATACAGGGGATGGTTAGAGATTGTGGACATGATGCAGGAGATGGTTAGAGAATATGGACATGGTGCAGGAGATGGTTAGAGATTGTGGACATGATACAGGAGATGGTTAGAGATTATGAACATGATACAGGGGATGGTTAGAGATTGTGGACATGATACAGGGGATGGTTAGAGATTGTGGACATGATACAGGAGATGGTTAGAGATTATAAACATGATACAGGGGATGGTTAGAGATTGTGAACATGACACAGGAGATGGTTAGAGATTATGAACATGATACAGGGGATGGTTAGAGATTGTGAACATGATACAGGAGATGGTTAGAGATTGTGGACATGATACAGGAGATGGTTAGAGATTGTGGAAATCATACAGGATATGGTTAGAGATTGTGGACATCATACAGGATATGGTTAGAGATTGTGGACATGGTGCAGAAGATGGTTGGAGATTTTGGACATGATACAGGAGATGGTTAGAGTCTGCAGACAACAGAGGCAGGTGGACAGAGGAGAAGGGGATATGGAACCAGGTGGAGGAGGTGGATGGAGAAGAAGGGGGTATGGAGCCAGTTGGAGGGGGTGGATAGAAGAAAGGGGGGTATGAAGCCAGGTGGAGGGGTGGATGGAGGAGAGGGTGGTATGGAGCCAGGGGGAGGGGGTGGATGGAGGAGAGGGGGGTGGAGCCAAGTGGAGAGGGTGAATGGAGGAGAGGGTGTGGTCTATCCTCAGCCTTACTCAACAACAGGTGGATCCCAGCTGCAGACCCCTTTTATCTTCCTTCAGGAAAATAACAGATCCCTTCAGACATGTCTTGTTGGCACAGAGCACACAGCACCGAAGGCTGGAAGTGTTTATCCAGGGTGGTCATCCTGTGCCTGTTAACACACCTCATCATTCATACCTTCATTATTGCACTGGTGGTGGCGGTGTTACAGTCGGGAGTTATGTGGAGGAGGTGCCACTGACAGCAGGGTTACCCAATCATAATCATTGCTGCGCTCTCTCCTGGGTCTACTCCTGGCTCCCCCCCCCCCCCGCCCTGCTGTATCTTTGTAAAGAGGTCACTTTAAATTACACTTTAAGTTACTTGTCTTCAAACTGCAGCCCCTTTGCTTACCTTTATCCGGTCCTTGGCACACTATGCCTCCCACAGATACAAGGCACTATTCCTTCCACTGACACCAACAGTGGGGCATAATTCCTGCCACTGATACCAACAATGGGGCACTATTCCTTCCACTGGGCATTATTTCTTCCACTGACACCAATGATAGGGCAATATTTCTTCCACTGACATCAATGCTGGGGCACGATTCCTTTTCCCGATACCAACAATGCGGCACTATTCCTCCCAAAAATACCAATAACGAGGCACTATTCCTCCCACTGATGCCATTGTTTACTTCCATTGATGTTGGGGCATTTTCTATTCTGGCCAGAGTCCGGCCCCATAAGAGTATGAGGGTGTCGCCTTGACGCGTTTCATCATAGAAATGCGACGTCAACGGCGTCACATTATTACCCGCTGCACACTGTCTGCATTTGGGAACCGGAGGACATCATTGGAGGTAATTCACCACAGAGACCCTACCTGGAGGAGACTGTTGGGATCGCACTGTGATAAAGGATTAACCTAGAGGAGATCGCACTAGGATAGGTCCCCCATAGTGGCCTACAAGAACGATTGACTCATTTAGCCATAAGGCAAGGGTAGTCCAACCTATCTGGTGAGTGCGGACCTATTACCATTACCCCCAAGAGGTGGAAGAACGGACACCGATGGGACACGGAGCACCATAGCACTTTGTGAGTTATTATTGTATCTGAATGTCCTTGCATATTGCTCATATTCAGTTTATTGTTATTTACTATGCACGGTATTGCAGAGCTGTATATCACTAAGTAAGTTTCGTAGTTGCTGTCTGATGCTAATCTGGCTGCATGGAAAGTCTCAAAACTCCTTTCCCTAGAGGAGAAGATGGTGGCCAGGGCCTAGGCACATACCTAGTTTTTGTGATGTAGGTTTTTTTCTGCCTTCCCCATTACTGCCTGTAGTGATCCAGGAATTCCTACGGTGGGGAAAAAGCCAAGGTTTTTTTTTTACGGCCCTTAATAGCCAAAACCCTCTTGGTGGTGCCATGCTACACAGACAGTGCAAGTCTCCTCATAGCATTTCAGAGTGTCTTTCTTTTACACGCTGTCAGACAAGGACATTTGTTTTTAGGACATTTACATTTCACAAAATCCCACTAGATGTTTATCCCGGACTGGTTACTTGTGATAATAGGTCTGAGCAGTGACAGCTGGTGCTAAAAATGTTTGGGGTGGGCGCAAACAAACTGAAAAAAAAACCCCATCAATTATAGCTACTGTGCCCATCAAAAGCAGCCACTGTACACATAAAACGCAGCCACTGTGCCATCAAATGCTGTCACTCTACCATCTAACACAGACACTGTGCCCATCAGACGCAGCCACTGTGCCATCAAACACAGCCACTGTGCCCATAAAACGCAGCCACTGTGCCATCAAATGCTGTCTCTGTGCCATCAAATGCTGCCACTGTACCAAAGACAGCCACTGTGCCCATCAGACGCAGCCACTGTGCCCTCAAACACAGCCACTGGGTCCACAAAACACAGCCACTGTGCCCATCAAACGCAGCCACTGTGCCCATCAAACACAGCTACTGTGTCCATCAAACACAGCTACTGTGTCCATCAAACACAGCTACTGTGTGCATCAAACGCAGCCACCGTGCCCATCAAACACAGTCACTGCACCCATCAATTGCTGACACTGTGCCCCATCAGATGCTGCCAGAGTGCCGATCAATTTTTGTGCCCCAACAGATGCTGTTAGTATTCCCCATCAGATGCCACCAGTGTGCCCCATAAGATGCCGGCAGTGTGCCCCATCAGATGCTGCCAGTGTGCCCCATCAGATGCTGCCAGTATGCTCCATCAGATGTCAGAAGTGTTTCCCATCAGATGCCGGCAGTGTTCCCCATCAGATGCCGCCAGTGTGCCCCACCAAATGCCACCAGTATGCCCCATCAGATGACGGCAGTGTTCCCCATCAGATGCCGCCAGTGTGCCCCATCAGATGCCGCCAGTGTGGCCCATCAGATGCCGCCAGTAAGCTCCATCAGATGCCGGAAGTGTTTCCCATCAGATGCCGGCAGTGTTCCCCATCAGATGCCGCAAGTGTGCCCCATCAAATGCCGCCAGTATGCCCCATCAGATGACGGCAGTGTTCCCCATCAGATGCCGCCAGTGTGCCCCATCAGATGCCGCCAGTATGCCCCATCAGATGTTGGCAGTGTTCCCCATCAGATGCTGCCAGTGTGCACCATCAGATACCGCCAGTGTGCCCTATCAGATGCTGCCAGTGTGCACCATCAGATGCTGTCAGTAAGCTCCATCAGATGACGGAAGTGTTCCCCATCAGATGCCGGCAGTGTTCCCCATCCAATGCCGCCAGTATGCCCCATCAGATGACGGAAGTGTTCCCCATCAAATGCCGCCAGTGTGCCCCATCAGATGCCGCCAGTATGCCCCATCAGATGTCGGCAGTGTTCCCCATCAAATGCCGCCAGTATGCCCCATCAGATGTCGGCAGTGTTCCCCATCAGATGCCACCAGTGTGCCCCATCAGATGCCGCCAGTGTGCACCATCAGATACCGCCAGTGTGCACCATCAGATGCTGCCAGTAAGCTCCATCAGATGCTGGAAGTGTTCCCCATCAGATGCCGGCAGTGTTCCCCATCAGATGCCACCAGTGTGCCCCATCCAATGCCACCAGTATGCCCCATCATATGACGGCAGTGTGCCCCATCAGATGCTGCCCAGCACTTACCGCTCTCGGAGCGGGCCAGCGGCGGTCTCCTGCACGTCCTCCATGTCTTCTTCCATCCTCTCTCAGGTGTGCAATCGCAGCGCCTGACGCTTCAGCCAATCAGATGACTGGTAACAGACCCAGAAACCTGATTGACTGAGAGGCGGATTCAGTGTTAGCAAAGCGAATTCCTTCACTTTGCTAACACACAGCTGAGTGCACAGGGAACGCACAGCATTGCGCCCGCTGTTCACCCTTTTTGGGTGCCTATTATAGCCTACGGCTCTAATCAGGCTCTTCCAAAAAACACACCCCCCCCCCCCCCCGCCTCTGTAATTCAGATGCCCGAAATGGGCCGGGCACCTGAATAGGGGGTGTCAGCAGCGACCATAGATAGATTCATGCAATGCACGAATCTATCTTAATATCATAATGGGTACAGCAGTTGTATCAGCCAAAGCTGGAAAACGAAAAAAAGGAAAAAAAGAAAAAAAAAGTAATATGGGTGGTGATGTATATATATATGTATAATCCATAATATACTTATAGGTTCAATAATAAAGGTAATAAAAAGAAAGACTCAAAACAAGGAGGTCATAAAATAAGGAGCACAGTATGTATTGAACCTATAAGCTATACTCCAAAAGCATTTTCTTAAAATAAATTTGATAAAAATAATAAAAACAGACTTAAATAATAAAAAAAAATCTGATTTAAATAAATAAAATCTGATTAAATCATACAGTTTGTAGTGTACAATGATATTTACACCAATAGCATTTTCTTGAAAAAAAATTTGATAAAAAAAAAATGATTTAAATAAAAAAAAAATCGGATTTAAATAAAAAATATCTGATTCAATCATACAGTTTTTACTGTACATAGATTTACAAAACAATAGGATAAAGGAATATTCCTGAACTTTTGTTTATCTCATGGTAACTGTGAAATTGACTGACTGCATCAATGCAGCACATGTTATCTCAGCTTGCAGAGCTTGGATTCATTGAATGAGTTTACAAAAAAAATTCAATATTGTAGAATATACAGTCTTATGCCACATAACTAAGCTTCATTTCATGCTGAAGAAACTAAATTATTAATGTATCTTAAATAGAATACTAGCTTTAGATAGATCTTTACTCCAAAAGCATTTTCTTAAAATAAATTTGATTAAAAAAAAAAAATCGATTTAAAACAAAAAAATCTGATTTAAATTAAAAAAAAATCTGATTCAATCATACAGTTTGTAGTGTACATAGATTTGCAAAACAATGGGATAAAGGAATATACCTGAACTTTTTTTTATCTCATGGTAACTGTGAAATTGTGTGGATGCATCAACGCAGTGCATGTTATCTCAGCTTGCAGAGCTTGGATTAATTGAATGAGTTTACCCCAAAAAATTTAAATATTGTAGAATATACAGCCTCATGCCACATAACTAAGCTCCATTTCATGCTGAAGAAACTAAATTATTAATGTATCTTAAATAGAAAACTAGCTTTAGATAGATCTTTACACCAAAGTCATTTTCTTGAAAAAAAAAATTGATAAAAATAAAAAAATTATTTACAAAACAATAGGATAAAGGAATATTCCTGAACTTTGTTTTATCTCATCTCATCTTTTATCTTATCTTAAATAGAAAACTAGCTTTAGATAGATCTTTACTCCAAACGCATTTTCTTAAAGCAAATCTGATAAAAAAAAATTGATTTAAATCAAAAAAAATCTGATTTAAATAATAAAAATAAGATTTAATCATACAGTTTGTAGTGTACATAGATTTGCAAAACAATGGGATAAAGGAATATGCATTGCATGAATCTATCTATGGCCGCCGCTGCCACCCCCTATTCGGGTGCCCGGCACCTTTTCGAGTGCAGGGCGCCTTAATTACAGCGGCGGGGGGTGGTATTGAAGCACATAGCCATAGGCTCTAATAGGCGTCAAAAAAGGTGACCAGCGAGCTCCACGCTGGGCGCTCCCAGGTCACTCAGCTGTGTTAGAAAAGCGAATGAATCTTCGCTTTCCTAACACTAAACCGCCTCTCTGCCAATCAGGTGCTCGGATCTTTCAGCCAATCACCTGATTGGCTGAAACAACAGGCCCTGTTATTGGACACCAGGCATCCAATGATAGCAGAGGACGGGAAGAGAGGACGGGAGAAGACATCAAGGAGTATTGAGGAGCTGTCCCACCGAGACAGGTAAGTGCAGATGGCGGGCACACCGGCAGTGTTTGGTATGGCACAGTGGCTGCGTTTGTTGGGTCACAGTGGGAGCAATTGATGGGCACAGTGGTGGCAATTGATGGGCACAGTGGTGGCAATTGATGGGCACAGTGGCGGCAATTGATGGGCACAGTGGTGGCAATTGATGGGCACAGTGGTGGCAATTGATGGGCACAGTGGCGGCAATTGATGGGCGAGAGATGCACATGTCTAACGCTGACATGTTTCACACGGAACACGGCACCGTGTTCGGTGTGAAACATGTCAGCGGCTGTGCAGTTAGTCTGTTTACCAGCCTAGATGCTATGATTTTAATTACATTTTTGAAATAAAGCTGAATAATTCAGAGTGCGGCTATCTAGCTACATCTTTTCTACTTCAGTTCCTGTTGCAAACAGAGCCAGCACCCTGTGGGATTGTGGAGACAGCTGTTTTGGGAGAAGTCATTACCTTAGAGCGGTAATTCTTTGTATTTATATCAGTCTGGTTTGGAATGTACCTGTGGGTATCAGTAGGTAGGTCGGACCACCAGGAGACTCACACAAATAGGATCTGTGAACATTTTTACAAGGACGCAACCTCATGATTTAAGCTCTACCGTTTCTTTGTTGCTGGAAAGCCCGAGATCATTTTTATTTTTTATTTTATTGCACGTTTCTGGTCTCACACGTGGAACTAAAGAGAGGGTGCGAGGTTGGTCTAGAGCAGCGTTTCTCAGCCTTTTCAACACAGAGGAACCCTTGAAATAGTTCTCCGGTCTCGGGGGAACCCCTTCTAAAAATTAGAAATCTACAACTCATGATACATTAGTGTGATGGTCAGTGGGAAGAATGGTCCTTACACTTGTGGTCATTGGGAAGAATGGTCCTTACACTTGTGGTCAGTGGGAAGAATGGTCCTTACACTTGTGGTCATTGGGAAGAATGGTCCTTACACTTGTGATCATTGGGAAGAATGGTCCTTACACTTGTGGTCATTGGGAAGAATGGTCCTTACACTTGTGGTCATTGGGAAGAATGGTCCTTACACTTGTGGTCATTGGGAAGAATGGTCCTTACACTTGTGGTCATTGGGAAGAAAGGTCCTTACACTTGTGGTCATTGGGAAGAATGGTCCTTACACTTGTGGTCATTGGGAAGAAAGGTCCTTACACTTGTGGTCAGTGGGAAGAATGATCCTTACACTTGTGGTCATTGGGAAGAAAGGTCCTTACACTTGTGGTCAGTGGGAAGAAAGGTCCTTACACTTGTGGTCATTGGGAAGAAAGGTCCTTACACTTGTGGTCAGTGGGAAGAATGATCCTTACACTTGTGGTCATTGGGAAGAACGGTCCTAACACTTGTGGTCATTGGGAAGAATGGTCCTCACACTTGTGGTCATTGGGAAGAATGGTCCTTACACTTGTGGTCATTGGGAAGAATGGTCCTTACACTTGTGGTCATTGGGAAGAAAGGTCCTTACACTTGTGGTCAGTGGGAAGAAAGGTCCTTACACTTGTGGTCATTGGGAAGAAAGGTCCTTACACTTGTGGTCATTGGGAAGAATGGTCCTTACACTTGTGGTCATTGGGAAGAAAGGTCCTTACACTTGTGGTCAGTGGGAAGAATGGTCCTTACACTTGTGGTCATTGGGAAGAATGGTCCTTACACTTGTGGTCATTGGGAAGAATGGTCCTTACACTTGTGGTCATTGGGAAGAAAGGTCCTTACACTTGTGGTCATTGGGAAGAATGGTCCTCACACTTGTGGTCATTGGGAAGAATGGTCCTTACACTTGTGGTCATTGGGAAGAATGATCCTTAGACTTGTGGTCAGTGGGAAGAACGGTCCTTACACTTGTGGTCAGTGGGAAGAATGGTCCTTACACTTGTGGTCATTGGGAAGAATGGTCCTCACACTTGTGGTCATTGGGAAGAATGGTCCTTACACTTGTGGTCAGTGGGAAGAACGGTCCTTACACTTGTGGTCAGTGGGAAGAATGGTCCTTACACTTGTGGTCAGTGGGAAGAATGGTCCTCACACTTGTGTTCATTGGGAAGAATGGTCCTTACACTTGTGGTCATTGGGAAGAATGATCCTTAGACTTGTGGTCAGTGGGAAGAACGGTCCTTACACTTGTGGTCAGTGGGAAGAATGGTCCTTACACTTGTGGTCATTGGGAAGAATGGTCCTCACACTTGTGGTCATTGGGAAGAATGGTCCTTACACTTGTGGTCAGTGGGAAGAACGGTCCTTACACTTGTGGTCAGTGGGAAGAATGGTCCTTACACTTGTGGTCAGTGGGAAGAATGGTCCTCACACTTGTGGTCATTGGGAAGAATGGTCCTTACACTTTTGGTCATTGGGAAGAATGGTCCTTACACTTGTGGTGAGTGGGAAGAATGGTCCTTACACTTGTGGTCATTGGGAAGAAAGGTCCTTACACTTGTGGTCAGTGGGAAGAATGGTCCTTACACTTGTGGTCAGTGGGAAGAATGGTCCTCACACTTGTGGTCATTGGGAAGAATTACCTCCTTACAGATAGATAAAAAGATCAATGGTGTCGGTGGGAACTTGACTGAGAGGCAGAAATTGCCCAATGCTGAAGGAACCCCTAGCAACCTCTGGAGGAACCCTGGTTGAGAATCACTGCTCTAGAGAGTAGGGTTAGCCCACATCCCGGACAATCTGAGTATATGGAATTTATTCCTTTGGTGGGACTTTAAAGGGAAAAAGGACTACTCTTATAGTAATCGTAAGTACGATATTTATTGGAAAAAAAGGTATAAATGTGCAAAATTGTAATGCAGAAGAAAACAAAATTAATATATACGGGATGCGTCAAGGATGGATATGCAATACAATACACAAGTGACAATCATACATTCCGTAGCACGATATAAAAATATATACGGGAAATAAACGTCTCAGACCTGAACGAATGAGACACAATAACCGTAGAATGATGAGAGATGAGAGCGGTTTCATTCTGCCATGTTCTGGCTCTTTCTCTACTTTATTTCCACTGTTTGCCAGTAAAAAATAACACCTACAGAGCATCCGGAAAGTATTCACAGGGCTTCACTTTTTCCGCATTTTGTTATGTTACATCCTCGTTCCAAAATGGATTACATTCATTATTTTCCTCAAAATTCTACAAACAATCCCCCATAGTGACAACGAGAGAGAAGTTTGCTGGAAATCTTTGGAAATTTAGTAAAAATAAAAACTGTGGATTTATCTTGGACTACTCCTCCTTCTCTCATGTAAGGAGCAACTGATCGAAATTCGGCCAGTCCCCTGCATCGTTCAATATATGCCCAGCTTACCCTGATCTGTCAGCTGTATACCATGAACTGTGGTTCTGGGGCTGTATATTCCTCTCCTGTGATTCTGGGGCTGTATACTCCTCTCCTGTGATTCTGGGGCTGTATACTCCTCTCCTGTGATTCTGGGGCTGTATACTCCTCTCCTGCGATTCTGGGGCTGTATGCTCCTCTCCTGTGATTCTGGGGCTGTATACTCCTCTCCTTTGATTCTGGGGCTGTATACTCCTCTCCTGTGATTCTGTGGCTGTATACTCCTCTTCTGCGATTCTGAGGCTGTATACTTCTCTCCTTCGATTTTGGGGCTGTATACTCCTCTCCTGTGATTCTGGGGCTCTATACTCCTCTCCTGCGATTCTGGGGCTGTAAACTCCTCTTCTGCGATTCTGGGGCTGTATACTCCTCTCCTGTGAGTCTGGGGCTGTATACTCCTGTCCTGTGATTCTGGGGCTGTATACTTCTCTCCTGTGATTCTGGGGCTCTATACTCCTCTCCTGCGATTCTGGGGCTGTATACTCCTCTTCTGCGATACTGGGGCTGTATACTCCTCTCCTGTGAGTCTGGGGCTGTATACTCCTGTCCTGTGATTCTGGGGCTGTATACTTCTCTCCTGTGATTCTGGGGCTGTATACTCCTGTCCTGTGATTCTGGGGCTGTATAATTCTGTCCTGTGATGCTGGGGCTGTATACTCCTCTCCTGTGATTCTGGGGCTGTATACTCCTCTCCTGTGATTCTGGCTGTATACTCCTGTCCTGTGATTCTGGCGCTGTATACTCCTCTCCTGTGATTCTGGGGCTGTATACTCCTCTTCTGCAATTCTAGGGCTGTATACTCCTGTCCTGTGATGCTGGTGCTGTATACTCCTCTCCTGCGATTCTGGGGCTGTATACTCATGTCCTGTGATTCTGGGGCTGTATACTCCTCTCCTGTGATTCTGGGGCTGTATACTCCTCTCCTGTGATTCTGGGGTTGTATACTCCTGTCTTGTAATTCTGGGGCTGTATACTCCTGTCCTGTGATTCTGGGGCTGTATACTCCTGTCCTGTGATTCTGGGGCTGTATACTCCTCTCCTGTGATGCTGGGGCTGTATACTCCTGTCCTGTAATTCTGGGGCTGTATACTCCTGTCCTGTAATTCTGGGGCTGTATACTCCTCTCCTGTGATGCTGGGGCTGTATACTCCTCTCCTGTGATTCTGGGGCTGTATACTCCTCTCCTGTGATTCTGGGGCTGTATACTCCTGTCCTGTGATTCTGGGGCTGTATACTCCTCTCCTGTGATTCTGGGGCTGTATACTCCTGTCCTGTGATTCTGGGGTTGTATACTCCTGTCCTGTGATGCTGGGGCTGTATACTCCTCTCCTGTGATTCTGGGGCTGTATACTCCTGTCCTGTGATTCTGGGGCAGTATACTCCTTTCCTCTGATGCTGGGGCTGTATACTCCTGTTCTGTATTTGCATTTTCCAATGCCAGTGGTTTCTGGTGGGATCCAATGTTTCAGATTATCAGTACAAAGTTCCTTCCTCAGTATACTGTATGTAGTATATATACTGATTCTGTACTTGTAAACACAAGGTGCCAGAAAAGGCCGGTTCTTCAAGTGGAGAATTGGGCCAGCTAAATGGCACATAAGTTTACCCGGGACCCCAAATTTCACGCCCTCTGGACTGGTCGTGAACCCGTGGGTTGCAGATAATCAGAACCTCATCCCTTGTGGCAGGTTTATCAGCACAAGAACAACATTCACAGACTGGCCTCAGATTCTGTTCTTATTTTCATTGTCATGTTGTAGATGGGGGGGGGGGGGGACTGCCCGGGGGGGGAATTTAACTGCCCAGGGAGGGGGGGTGGAATGGGGGGGACTGCCCCAGTTTCAGACTTGCAACCGTGCTGGAGGAATTAAATTGTTGTACCAGACTTCTCCACAAGATGGCAACAAAGCAGCATAAACAGTTATCAGTTTACTCACTTTAATTCCGATCCACGCCTATCCTGCCAATTTCACACTTTGAATGACAATTGCGCGGTCATACAACACTGTACACATATGACAGTTTTATGATTTATTTTTCACACAAATAGAGCGTTCTTTTGGTTGTATTTAATCATTGTTGTTTTTGTTTTTTTTGTTGTTTTTTTTTTGCTGAGTGCTTTGGCATTTTACAAAAGTTACCAAATTAAATTTTTAAGTGCAAATTTCAGTATTTAGGCTACAAACAAGTACACTGGACAAATAGCAATGTGATCTAAGGGAGATATTAAGGAAAAAAAAATATTTCTTTTATTTTCAATCACGGCCAAGTGTCAGAAGAGAAAAGTACAACAAGGCCTAACTTAGGGTGAAATCAATGGATCTCTAATAGGGATGAGCTTCGTGTTCGAGTCGAACATACGTTCGACTCGAACATCGTCTGTTCGTCCGTTCGGCGAAGTCCGAACATTTTGGTCCGTTCGCGCCAAATTTGTGTGGCGCTCACGGCCCACAATGCACTGCGATGGCGCAGTGCATTGCTGGCTCATGATTGGCCAAGCATGCACTGTGACCCCGCATGCTTGGCCAATCACAGCGCCAGCAGGCGAGGAGAGCCATGATTGGCCACAGGCAGGATGCCTGTGGCCAATCATAGCTCAGGCTGTGTAGTGCATGCCCCACACTTTATAAGGCCGCCAGCGCGGCGGCCTTGTGTAGTGTGTTGGCGTCTGAAGCAGTGGGTGTTCTGTGTACCTTCAACACAGTACACACCGATCGTTTTCGGCCGATTTTCGATCTTGCTGTTGTGTAGTGGTTGTTGTCTGCGTGCCCTGACCGCAGTATACACCACTATATTCACCTCACCTATATAGCTAGTGATCTATCTTTTATAATAGAGCTTGCAGTCAGTAGTGTTAGGAGCTTGTGCGTGCTGTCTGCGTGCTCTGTACCCAGTACACACCGCTATATCCACCTACATAGCTCTTCTCTATTTGAGCCCACTTGCCATCTGCAGGAGTTATTGGAAGTTGTGTGTGCCTCCAGCACAGCACAGTATACATCTGTATATACCCCTTTATCTCTGGTGTTCTATAATAAAGGCATCTGCAGGAGTTAGTGGGTGTTGTGTGCCTCTAGCACAATATACACTACCCAACTGCTTTTTTACCCAACTCCCTTCAGGCCATTACCATGTCTGGAAGGCCAGCAAGGAGAGGCAGACAGGCGCGAGCCGATAAAAGAGGGCAAGCAGGCTCTGTGTCTAGAGACAACAGTGCTGGTCGTGGACGCCGTGCATCGTCATCAGCACGTGGCCATGGGACACGCTTGTCCTTCTTTTCGGCAGCTGGACATGTTGAGCCGCAACATGCCAACGACTTGGTAGAGTGGATGACCAAGCCCTCTTCAGCCTCCTCATCCTCTCTCACCCAGTCTCAGGGTACTAGCAAAGCAGCTGCCAACGCATCGTCTTCCCTCCTCTCAATGTCATCATCAGTGACTCCTTCCCTAGACCCACCACGTCCTCCTGAGGAGTCTCCTGAACTCTTTGAGCACAGTGTTGGGTACATGCTCCAGGAGGATGCCCAGTGTTTTGTAGCCTCTGATGATTACACTCAGCTAGAGGAAGGCAGTAGCGTGAATGCAGAGAGAGTGGATGCTCAAGAAGGACAGCAATCTGGCAGTCATGTTCCACAAGCTGCAGCATACTGCCAGGTTTGCTACAGCGATGAAGAGGGAGGGGATGATGAGGGCACTGACTCCACGTGGGTGCCTGTTAGGAGAGAGGAGGAGGAGGAGGCACATGTCCAACGAGGCAGGATGCCCTCCGGGGGCCAGCTTAGGGGCAGCACACTGACTGAATCACACCGCAGAGCTCCGCCTGTGCAGAGCGCTGCCTCTGCGCGTTATTCTAAAAGTTCTTTGGTGTGGTCCTTTTTTGAGACGAGTGCATCAGATCGCACCGCTGCTATTTGCAACATATGTCTCATGCGTATCTCGCGTGGCCAAAACATCAGCTGCTTGGGCACCACATGCTTGACCAGACATATGTTGACCTGCCATGTAGCTCGTTGGCAAGCGTACCTCAAAGACCCACACCAAAGAACAAAGCGGACCTCTCCTTGCTCCTCATCAGCTGGCATCTCCAACCCCACTAGACCTTCAGTCCTCTCTGAAACCTGCTCTGAGAGGAATGAAGGTGTAGAATTAGGTGTGTCACAGCCAAGTGTTTCCGGGCACTCTGCTAGCAGTACACCCACGTCCGATTATAGCAGGCAAATGTCCCTGCCCCAGCTGCTGGACCGGCGAAAGAAGTTCACTCCCAGCCATCCACATGCCCAGCGGTTGAATGCTAGCTTGGCTAAATTGCTAGCACTTCAACTGCTGCCTTTTCAGTTGGTAGACTCGGCCCCCTTCCGTGAGTTTGTACAATGTGCGGTTCCTCAGTGGCAGGTCCCCAAACGCCACTTTTTCTCACGGAAGGCAATTCCGGCTCTCTACCGGCATGTGGAAGGCAATGTCCTTGCCTCGCTGGACAGGGTGGTCAGCGGTAAGGTGCATATTACCGCTGACTCATGGTCCAGCAGGCATGGACAGGGACGTTACCTGTCTTTCACGGCCCATTGGGTCACTCTTCTGGCAGCTGGGAAGGATGCAGGACAAGGTGCAGTAGTGTTGGAGGTTGTTCCGCCACCACGCCTCCAAAATGCTACTATTGGTTGTGACACACCTCTCTCCTCCACCCCCTCCTCTTCTTCTTCCTCCATGGCCTCTTCCAGTGCTCTGTCCTCAGAACCAGCGGTGCTCCGTAGGCGTTCCAGGGGCTACGCAAGTACGCAGGCAAAACGATGCCATGCCGTGCTTGCGCTGGTTTGTTTGGGGGACAGGAGCCACACTGGGGCGGATGTTTTGTCAGCTCTGCAGGGGCAGGCCGAGAGGTGGTTGACGCCATGCCAGCTTAAGCCAGGAATGGTGGTTTGCGACAATGGCACCAACCTCCTCTCCGCCCTCCGACAGGGACAACTGACCCATGTGCCCTGTGTAGCTCACGTCCTTAACCTGGTGGTGCAGCGGTTCTTGGGCAGGTACCCCGGCTAACAGGATGTCCTGAAGCAGGCCAGGAAAGTCTGTGTGCATTTCCGCCGATCATTTAATGCCTGTGCTCGGCTGGCTGAGCTCCAAAAGGAGTTGAACCTGCCCAAGAACCGCCTTATATGTGACATGCCCACCAGATGGAACTCCACATTGGCCATGCTGCAGCGGCTGCACACGCAGCAGAGGGCCATCAATGAGTACCTGTGCGACTACGGCACCAGGACAGGGTCAGGGGAGCTCGGTTTTTTCTCACCACGCCAGTGGGGCATGATCAGGGATGCATGCACTGTCCTGTCACCGTTTGAGGAGGCCACAAGGATGGTGAGCAGTGACAGTGCATGCATCAGTGACACTGTACCTCTTGTCCACCTCTTGGAGCATACGCTGCGTGGAATAATGGACAGGGCACTTGAGGCAGAACAGAGGCAGGAAGAGGAGGACTTCCTTGCCTCTCAAGGCCCCCTTTATCCAGACAGTGTTCCTGCTGTGCCACCCATCACACAGGAAGAGGATGAGGAGGAGGAGGATGATTGTGTCAGCATGGAGGTGGAGGCTGGCACTCAGCAGCAGCAGCAGCAGTCTTGTAGGGATGATTTACAGTCCCAAGAAACACGTGGACTTGTACGTGGCTGGGAGGAGGTAGCTGCGGATCATGTTGTTCTTAGTGACCCAGAGGACTCCGGACTGAATGCCTCAGCTAACCTACGCTGCATGGCCTCCCTGATCCTGCAAAGCCTGCGGAAGGATCCTCGTATTCTTCGGATCAAGGAGAGGGACCATTACTGGCTGGCCACTCTCCTTGATCCACGGTACAAGGGTAAGGTTGCCGACCTTATCTTGCCATCGCAGAGGGAGCAGAGGATGAGACATCTCCGGGAGGCCTTGCAGAAAGGTCTGTGCAACGCGTTCCCAGAGACTGGGAGGTTACAAACTCCTGGTCCTGGACAACGTATTGCTGAGGCATCGGTCAGAACGAGCGGTGGATAAGGTGGCCGTCTGACTGATGCTTTCAGACAATTTTTTAGTCCGCAGCCCCAAGGTATGAGCGGTTCCAGCAACCATCGCCAGCGTCTGACTTACATGGTGCAGGAATACCTAGGGGCAAGGTCAGACTTGGACACCTTTCCCACCGAAAATCCTCTGGCTTACTGGGTCTTGAGGATGGATCACTGGCCAGAGCTTGCACAGTATGCAATTGAGCTACTGGCCTGTCCTGCATCCAGCGTTCTTTCGGAACGCACCTTCAGTGCTGCTGGTGGCTTTGTTACCGATCACAGGGTGCGCCTGTCCACCGAATCAGTTGATCGACTGACCTTCATCAAGATGAATCAGTCTTGGATCACCCACAGCTACCAAGCACCTGAAGCTGATGTAACCGAATAATTTTTTTTGAAATATCACATCCCTTCAAGACTGCCTATGCTGATGCTGAGTGACTGTCCTGTTATGTTGATTGTCTATCCTCTTCCTCCTCCGATGATATGTTGGAAGAACATTTCTGTTTCTGGGTAATGCCATCAGCCCAATTTTTCTGCCCCTGTTTAACAGGGGCGTTTAAGTACAATTTTTGATGCAATGCTTTGCAGCAGGGCTAATTCCTGCAATAAAACTAGAGTATATGGGAGAGGTTGCAGTGTGGTGGCACCAGCACCAGTGCCTAAGGCCCAATTTTCTGCCCCTCTTTAACAGGGGCGTTTAAGTACAATTTTTGATGCAATGCTTTGCAGCAGGGCTAATTCCTGCAATAAAAGTAGAGTATATGGGAGAGGTTGCAGTGTGGTGGCACCAGCACCAGTGCCATCAGCCCAATTTTTCTGCCCCTGTTTACCAGGGGCGTTTAATTAAAATTTTTGATGCAATGCTTTGCAGCAGGGCTAATTCCTGCAATAAAACTAGAGTATATGGGAGAGGTTGCAGTGTCGTGGCACCAGCACCAGTGCCTAAGGCCAAATTTTTCTGCCCCTGTTTAACAGGGACATGTAATTACAATTCTTGATATAATATTTCACAGGAGGGCCCGTTCCTGTGCCCACCCAGAGTAACTGTAAGGACTTATAGTGTTGTGGCACCAGCACCACAACCACCAAAGGTCAATTTTTCTACCACTGTTCAACAATGGCATGTAATTACAATTCTTGATATAATCGTTCACAGCAGGGCGCTCCAGCGCCCACCAAGAGTCACTTTGAGGGCTTACAATGTTGTGGCAAAACCAACACCTTGTTCCGCCATTTCTGCAGAGCATATAGGGCAGGCCCCTACTTTCAAACATCCAATTTACAAACATCTCCTACTTGCAAACGGAAGGAGACAACAGCAAGTGAGATGAAAAAAGATGAACGACAAAACAAATTATACAGGGGTGATAACCCTTCCCTATGTTTTCCAAAAAGCTTAAAAATGTTTTTTTTGACTGGAGCTACACTTTAAAAATGTACCAGTTGAAAATTACAAACAGATTCAACTTAACACAACAAACCTACACAGTCCCAGTCTTGTTTGCACCGCCTGTATACTGCTGTTCTGAGTATATAGGGCCTGGGGGCAGGAACCAGATATAACATTAAAACCGCAAGCAGTTTTCAATGATGTTATTTCTGTTTAATGTCATTTTGTGCAGGGACTGTTCTAAACACGGGAAACACGTGGCACTTCACAGGCATACTACAGACACCCCCCAGGCACCATATTTAAAGGAATATTTCACTTTTTTTTCCACTTTAATCGTCATTAAAATCACTGCTCCCGCCAAAACGGCCATTTTTAAAACTTTTTTTTGCATTGACCCATGTCCCCTGGGGCAGGAGGCAGGTCCCCAAACCCTTTTTAGGACAGTATCTTGCATATTAGCCGTTAAAATTAACACTTTTAATTTCGAACGTTCGAGTCCCATAGACTTCAATGGGGTTCTAACGTTCGTACGAATTTGGGGTCCGTTCGAAAGTTCTGGTGCGAACCAAACCGGGGGGTGTTCGGCTCATCCCTAATCTCTAACAATTTAACTATGGTAGCTACCCCTGACAAGAAATTTGGTGAGGAGCTCCCTGACTAAACTCCAGGGTGCTAGACATATTATTATGAATCTGGGTTGGAGTAATGTTCTACAGATCTCTAGGGGGTCAGTGATGGAATTATCTGAAGTATATATTAATATGGATCTGTCAGGAGAAGGATGAGATGGAGCGATGTTCTGCAGATTTCTTGAACGATCAGTGATAGAATAATCTGTAGATTATATCAGTATGAATCTGGGATGGAGCAACGTCCTGTAGATCTCTAGAGAGGTCAGTGATGGAATAATCTGCAGAATATCTCAACAAGGATCTGTCAGGAGAGAGATGGGATGGAGCAATGTTCTGTAGATCTCTAGAGATGTCACTGATGGGATAATCTGCAGAATATATAAAAATGGACGCTGTCACCCTGTCAGGAACCATGATTTAGACTGAGAAAAATGCAGTAAAAAATCACACCTTTTAATATAATGGTAAAAATGGTACAGATCAGTAAACGTGGTCAAATCATAAGCCAGGGATCGGAAACCTAAGCGGGTAGTAAGACAGGCCAGTAATCGGTAAACCAGAGATCAGCGTAGTCAGAGGCAGAAGAACAAGATCTGGAACCAGAAGGGAAGCCAGCCGGACAAAATCTTTCACAGGAAGATAGCAGAGAATCTCCAGATATGTTGACCAAGGTAAAGGCAGGAATGAACAAGGCAGTTTAAATAGACAAAAGGGGCTGGCTGTAGGCAGGACCGATGAGCACCGATGAGCCTGTTTGAGAGGAAAACATCTGTGGAAAGCACGGAGGAGGGAAGGAGCATGTACATCCGAGGATGAGACCCAAGAGCGTTCCTCCGGACCATATACTTTTCAATCAACAAGGTACCGTATGCACCCACGGAACCTATGGGAGTCAGGGATAGATTGTATCTCATACTCCTCATGGCTCTCAACCTGAACCGGGCGAGGACGTGGTACCGAGGTGGTGAAGCCGTTGCACACCAAAGGTTTTGTAGCGCCAGTACTACTAATGAGTACAGAACAGGTTTCCGTTACATCAGAGGGGGCAGGGTCACCCATACGTCACTGGGGAACCCTTGGCTTCCCTCTCCAGCGTCAGAGGGGTGGGGTCAGGTGACGGGTGGCCCCGCCCTCCTAATATAAGAAACGTCAGCGCTGGGATCCCTGCAGTGTCTCCGCATTGGAGACAGAAGACGGATGTATAGACAGCGCTGGACTGAGAGATCCCCCGTCGCTGGATATGATCATCCATCGCTGGACCCCGGAGATTCGTCGCTGGATAGCAAGAGTGGATTAGCACCGCTGGTATCTTTTTTTTATTTTTTTTATTTTTAATAAAGGAGTTTTTCAAAAGTGTGTTTGTCTTATTTAACCATGTTTACACTTTCTTTGTGAAATGGTAGGGGTACTTTTGTACCCCCTTACCATTTCAAACAGGGGGGGCCAGGATCTGGGGGTCCCCTTGATAAAGGGGGCTTCCAGATTCTGATAAGCCCCCCGCCCGCAGACCCTCACAACCACCGGCCAGGGTTGTGAGGATGAGGCCCTTGTCCTCATCAACATGGGGACATGGTGCTTTGAGGGGTCACAGACCCACAAAGCATCCTCCCAATGTTGAGGGTATGTGGCCTGGTACGGTTCAGGAGGGAGGGGGGGCCGCTCTCTCGTCCCCCCCTCTTTTCCTGCGGCCTGCCAGGTTGAATGCTCGGATAAAGGGTCTGGTATGGATTTTTAGGAGGACCCCCACGTCAATTTTTTTTAAAAATTTGACACGGGGTTCCCCTTAATATCCATGTCAGACCTGAAGGGCCTAGTAATTGAATTTAGGGGAACCTCCACGCTTTTTTTTTTTTTTATCAATGGATGAATGAATTGTCGGCTAATACAGAGAACACTCATTGAGTGTTCTCTGTATTACGGGGAGCCAACAATTTAGCCGCAAGTGATTTTAAAAGACTTTTTTTCCTGCACAAATGACACTTTGTGCAGGGACAGTTCTAAGCAGCAGAAACATGCGCCCCTTCACAGGCATACCCCCCAGCTACGAAATTTAAAGGAATATTACACTTTTATTGTTTCACTTTAATCATTATTAAAATCACTGCTCCTGAAAAAAACTTTTTTTTGCATTGATCCATGTCCCCTGGGGCAGGACCCAGGTCCCCAAACAGTTTTTAGGACAGTAACTTGCATATTACCCTTTAAAATTAGCACTTTAGATTTCTCCCATAGACTTGTATAGGATGTTCCGGCTTTTCGAATTTTCTGCGAACAGCCCAAATCGTTCACTGTTCGCTGAACAGGCAAACAGGCAATGTTCGATTCGAACTCGAAGCTCATCCCTACTGAAGGTGCAGAAGTGGCACCTTGCTGGGGCCTTTCCCTGTAGGGCTGTCCGCCTATTGAAGTCCCGGAGTCTGCCTATTGAAATTGCATCTACTTCAGGGTGTCCTGGCCCTAACCCTCTTTCCCTTACAAAATATAAAAGGACTGTTAAGAAATAAAACCTCTTTTGCATCCAAGAAGTGTCTGGCGGCCAATGACTTTTACCACCTTTGCACCCACTATGCCTCACAACCCACCACATATTGAAGGATGTCAGCGGTCTGCGGCCTCAAAGGTTCTCATTAGACTGGAAGAGGTTAGAGATTCTGCTACGTATATACTGCAGATTATTCCATCACTGATCTCTCTGGAGACCTGCAGAACATTGCTTCATCCCACCCCCCTCCTGACAGATCCATATTGATATATTCTTCAGATTATTCCATCACTGTTCCTCTAGAGATCTGCAGAACATTGCTTCTTCCTATCTCCTCCTGACAGATCCATGTTGAGATGTTCTGCATATTTTTCCATTACTGACCCCTCTAGAGATCTGCAGAACATTGCTCCATCCCATCCCCGTCCTGACAGATCCATATTGGGATATTCTGCAGATTATTCCACCACTCACCTCTCTAGAGATCAGCAGAACATTGCTCCATCCCATCCCCCTCCTGACAGATCCATATTGATATATTCTTCAGATTATTCCATCACTGTTCCTCTAGAGATCTGCAGAACATTGCTTCTTCCCATCCCCCTGCTAACAGATCCATATTGAGATTTTCTGCAGATTATCCTATCACTGACTCCTCTACAGATCTGCAGAGCATTGCTCCATCCCATCCCCCTACTGACAGATCCATATTGAGATATTCTGCAGATTATTCCACCACTGACCTCTCTAGAGATCTGCAGAGCATTGCTCCATCCCACCCCCCTCCTGACAGATCCATATTGAGATATTCTGCAGATTATCCGATCACTGGCTCCTCTACAGATCTGCAGACAATTGCTCTACCCCATCCCCCTACTGTCAGATCCATATTGAGATATTCTGCAGATTATTCCACCACTGACCTCTCTAGAGATCAGCAGAACATCACTCCATCCTATCTCCCTCCTGACAGATCCATATTGATATATTCTGCAGATTATCTCATCACTGACTTCTCTACAGATCTGCAGAGCATTGCTCCATCCCATCCCCCTCCTGACAGATCCATATTGAGATATTCTGCAGATTATTCCACCACTGACCTCTCTAGAGATCATCAGAACATCACTCCATCCTATCTCCCTCCTGACAGATCCATATTGTGATATTCTGCAGATCATTCCATCACTGACCCCTCTAGAGATCTACAGAACATTGCTCCATCCCATCCCCCTCCTGACAGATCCATATTGAGATATTCTGCAGATTATCCTATCACTGACTCCTCTACAGATCTGCAGAGCATTGCTCCATCCCATCCCCCTCCTGACAGATCCACATTGAGACATTCTGCAGATTATCTAATCACTGACCCCTCTACAGATCTGCAGAGCATTGCTCCATCCCATCCCCCTCTTGACAGATCCATATTGAGATATTCTGCAGATCATTCCATCACTGACCTCTCTAGAGATCTGCAGAGCATTGCTCCATCTCATCTCCTCCTGACAGATCCATATTGAGATATTCTGCAGATTATCCTATCACTGACCCCTCTACAGTTCTGCAGAGCATTGCTCCATCCCATCTCCTCCATAGACATACACATACTAAGTCTCTGATGCAGTTTGTGTATCTTCTATTTCCATCCCTCACACCCCGTCCCTCCCTCCCCCCGCTCACACTCCACGGACTCATTTCCCCTCTTGTCCTGGTAGAGAAGTGTTCTGTGATGGGTTTGTGTCTGCCGTACCAGCCAGAGCCGGCCCAGAGGGTCCAACACACCCGCAACCCGGTGAGTACACCCTTTATTGTCCCCCCATAAACCATGGGGTATCAGCCAGACACACCTGTGGGTATCATATGACGATACAAAGATAGTGCAGTCAGCACCTCCCTAGAACAGATTTGTGTGGCCTGACTCCTGTGTAATACAAACTCTGATCTATATGTGTGTCCTCTTATCATTTAACAATATTAGTGCATTAGAGAATCGTAGATCGCACCCAACGATCGCTTTAATTCTCCGCAGCACTTGTTGCTGCCAATTTCCATATACGGGTGGAACTTCCCCGAGGATGTGACCGCTGCCTGCAATTCATTCTCTGTTTACCTTGTCGGCTCTGCCAGAGCTCAGGACTGGGAGTGGTGGGTGAGGGCCCCATCCGCGTCTCTCCGGGGGAATAAAATGATCTTTTCCACGATAAACCACAAAATGATATCAGAGAGCAGGAAAAGAGGAACAGGGACCGATCGTCCTTCCGGGACTGAGATCCCACCAGGAAATGGAGAAAAGAAACAAAGCAGATGATGTACAGTATGAGATATATGCTGTATATTCTAATATATATAGTCCAACTGTCCCGAGTAAGGACAGCGCTGGATGTATATATACAGTATATATATATATATATATATATACACAGGGCTTTTTTCTCAGAGAATAGGTGCAGGATCTCCCTCCTTCTGAGTCACCTCTTGTGTCCACCTCCGAGCACCATTCCTTTGATCCACTCCCTACCCACCTACAAGCACCGTTCCTTGGTTCCACCCCATACCCACCTCCAAGCACCATTCCTTGGTTCCACCCCATACCCACCTCCAAGCACCATTCCTTGGTTCCACCCCATACCCACCTCCAAGCACCATTCCTTGGTTCCATCCCATACCCACCTCCGAGCACAAATCCTTAGTTCCACTCCCTACCCACCTCCAAGCACCATTCCTTGGTTCCATCCCATACCCACCTCTGAGCACAAATCCTTGGTTCCACTCCCTACCCACCTACAAGCACCATTCCTTGGTTCAACCCCCTACCCACCTCCAAGCACCATTCCTTGGTTCCATCCCATACCCACCTCCAAGCACCATTCCTTGGTTCCATAACCTACCCACCTCTGTGCACCACTCCTTGGTTCCACCCCCTACACACCTCCGAGCGCCATTCTTTGGTTCCACCCCTACCCACCTCCAAGCACCATTCCTTGGTTCCACTCCCTACCCACCTCCAAGCACCATTCCTTGGTTCCACTCCCTACCCCCCTCTGAGGACATTCCTTGGTTCAATCCCCTACCCACCTCCAAACACCATTCTTTGGTTTCACCCCCTACACACCTCTGAGCACCATTCCTTGGTTCCACTCCCTACCAACCTCTGATCACCGTTCTTTGGTTCCACTCTCTACACACCTCCGAGAACCATTCCTTGGTTCCACTCTCTACCCACCTCTGAGCACTGTTCCTTGGTTCCACCCCCTGCCCACCTCTGAGCACCATTAATTGGTTCCACTACCTACCCACCTCCGAGCACCATTCCTTTGTTCCATCTCCTACAAAACTCCGAGCATAGTTCCTTGATTCCACCCCCTACCCACCTTTGAGCACCATTCCTTGGTTCCACCCTCTACCCACCTCTGAGGACCATTCCTTGGTTCCACTCCCTACACACCTGCGAGCACCATTCTTTGGTTCAACTCTCTACCCACCTCTGAGCACCATTCCTTGGTTCCACCCCCTACCCACCTCTGAACACCATTCCTTGGTTCCACTACCTACCCACCTCTGAGTACCATTCTTTGGTTCCACTCTCTACCCACCTCCGAGAACCATTCCTTAGTTCCACTCTCTAACCACCTCTGAGCACCGTTCCTTAGTTCCACCCCCTGCCCACCTCTGAGCACCGTTCCTTAGTTCCACCCCCTGCCCACCTCTGAGCACCGTTCCTTAGTTCCACCCCCCGCCCACCTCTGAGCACCATTCCTTGGTTCCACTACCTACCCATCTGTGAGCACCATTCTTTGGTTCCACCCCCTACCCACCTCTGAACACCATTCCTTGGTTCCACTACCTACCCACCTCTGAGTACCATTCTTTGGTTCCACTCTCTACCCACCTCCGAGAACCATTCCTTAGTTCCACTCTCTAACCACCTCTGAGCACCGTTCCTTGGTTCCACCCCCTGCCCACCTCTGAGCACCATTCCTTGGTTCCACTACCTACCCATCTGTGAGCACCATTCCTTGGTTCCACCCCCTACCCACCTCTGAACACCATTCCTTGGTTCCACTACCTACCCACCTCTGAGTACCATTCTTTGGTTCCACTCTCTACCCACCTCTGGGCACCATTCTTTAGTTCCACTCTCTACCCACCTCTGAGCACTGTTCCTTGGTTCCACCCCCTGCCCACCTCTGAGCACCATTCCTTGGTTCCACTCCCTACACACCTGCGAGCACCATTCCTTGGTTCCACTACCTACCCACCTCTGAGTACCATTCTTTGGTTCCACTCTCTACCCACCTCCGAGAACCATTCCTTAGTTCCACTCCCTAACCACCTCTGAGCACCGTTCCTTAGTTCCACCCCCTGCCCACCTCTGAGCACAATTCCTTGGTTCCACTACCTACCCACCTCCGAGCACCATTCCTTTGTTCCATCTCCTACAAAACTCAGAGCATAGTTCCTTGATTCCACCCCCTACCCACCTTTGAGCACCATTTCTTGGTTCCACCCTCTACCCACCTCTGAGCACCATTCTTTAGTTCCACTCTCTACCCACCTCTGAGCACTGTTCCTTGGTTCCACCCCCTGCCCACCTCTGAGCACCATTCCTTGGTTCCACTCCCTACACACCTGCGAGCACCATTCTTTGGTTCAACTCTCTACCCACCTCTGAGCACCATTCCTTGGTTCCACCCCCTACCCACCTCTGAACACCATTCCTTGGTTCCACTACCTACCCACCTCTGAGCACCATTCTTTGGTTCCACTCTCTACCCACCTCCGAGAACCATTCCTTAGTTCCACTCTCTAACCACCTCTGAGCACCGTTCCTTAGTCCCACCCCCTGCCCACCTCTGAGCACCATTCCTTGGTTTCACTACCTACCCATCTGTGAGCACCATTCTTTGGTTCCACTCTCTACCCACCTTCAAACACCATTCCTTGGTTCCATCTCCAACAAACCTCCGAGCATAGTTCCTTGATTCCACCCCCTACCCACCTTTGAGCACCATTCCTTGGTTCCACCCCCTGCCCAGCTCTCAGTAATGGATACAGAACCAAGTATCAATTTGTGGTGCTAAGTAATTTGTATGTAATTTTTTAATGATAGGAAGTAAAATAGATCCCCTATACTTAGCAACAATGGAGCACCCCCAGCAACAATAGACTCTGAACGGCTAGCAACAATAGACCTCTCCCTCAACAGTAGATGTCTTCCAGAAATTATTGTCTCCCAGTAGCATAAGAGCCCTCCAGCCACGATAGATCCCCCACCAGCAACAACTGACCTCCCCAGCAACAACAGACTCTCCCCCTGTAAAAAAAGATCCCCTTCAGCAACAATAGATCCCCCAGCAGCCAGCATCAATAGACCCTCCAGTAAACCCCAGAACCCCTTGCCATTACATACATGCAAAGCTGGAGGTGCCGGATCTGCGTTCCCCCCGTGTTCCTGCTGAAAAAAAGCCCTGCCGCTGACACACGCCGCCATCCGATCCGATCCTATCTGTCAAAAACAGATGGATAGTGGTCTTATTTTCCATCCTTCCAGTGGATCAGATGGCATTGGATGGAAACAGGTAGGCGGTTTGTTTCCACCCGATTTCCCCATAGAGGAGAGTGAGACTGTCCGTGTCCGCTCTGCACAGCAGACTTGTCATCTGCCTGCACAGCGGGGATGAGCGCATCCCCCACTAAGCGGAGAGATTCCCCACTGACCGGAGAGATCCCCCACTGACCGGAGAGATCCCCCACTGAGGAAGCTGATTCCATTTAGTGGAGGCGTCCACGTGGAAGGGGCCTAAGGTGGCATGAGTCACTGGATCTCCTATCGCCTCCACCTTTCTACACTATCCTTCCGTAGTGAACCACTGCCCATCACACCCATCAAGCCTAGTACACACTGGCCCGAATGCCGGACAAGATTGGTCAGTTAATTAGAAACCGGTCGAGATTCTCGACCGGTGTGTGTGGCAGCGGGTCCAACTAAAGCTTTGTTGTTAAAAAAACTGGCTGCTAACCATTTTAGCTGGCTTCTAAGTTCCAAGAAAATTTGTCAAGCCCTGATATCAATCTATCTATCTATCTATATGTAGCACTGACCCCCGAAGGAGCGGCTGATTTGATTTGGGCCTGCACTCTATTAACAAAACCCCACTAACTTGCCTCAGTCCCCTTGACACAGCTGTGGTGCAATACAGTACAATATAGTATATCACAATATACCTGTATTGTCCTCTCAGGATCCACTGGCTCCATCTGCTGGGAGAAAACAATACTCCACACAACAAGGTACTTAACCAAAGTATATTTTACTATATATATTTGTAAATAGGTGATTACAGCAATTGTACGATCATCCAACATAGATTGACAGGACAATGATATATATATATATATATATATATATATATATATATATATATATATATATATAGGAGCTCCCCCTACTTGTATTTTCTGATCTTCGCTAGCAATGATAACTCCTTATAAATTTGTAATCCAAGGTTAAAGCAGTTAAAGTTGAATTAAGGATGATCCTAGTGTTACTTCCGCAAATATAATACAGTGCTTGAAGTGTGATAGTAAGTAGGCCTTATGCCTGCCTAGCATCAGTTGCTATACTCCTCCTCCGTGGGACTAAGTATCCCAGCGAGGCCTGTATATAAGTCTGACTAGGTGCAATGGTTTAGAAAACGGTGGGTAGCAACCCGCTCACCAACTGGATCGGAAACTTGGTATTGTGACTTTGGTCCTGTGGTTGCAGCTTGCTTCTGCGTCAGCCGGCTCCGTCACTCTGTCCCGTTCCGACAGGTGGACCTGGTCTTCCGATGCTCAAACGAGTGTCTCTGGATCCTCTCAATCCGATCACTGTCTCTCTGGCACTTTAGGTCACTCACACAACCAAGCAGGGTTGCATTCCGCAAGGGCAGTAGGCCACTTCCTCCGGGAGGCCTCCGTACAAGTCTTCACAGGCAGACCATGCGTTCCCAAGAGACCTAAGATTGCTGCTCAGGGTTCTTTTATCCCCTACCTAGCATGCAGTGCAAGAGAGAGTGTCCATGGGTAGGTTACCCAGCATCCTGGATAAAAAAGGTCAACTCCTTAATGTAAATAACAGTCACTTCCTGTAAATAGTTCAATGCTTGAAAGCCAAAAATCATTTAAGTTCACTTTCAGTATTCGGCCGCTAGATGCCGACAAACACTAAGCTATAGAACCATCCATAGACTTTCATTATAATTGATAATACACATCAGAAAACAAGGATACCAGCGCTACATATATATATATATATATATACAGGGGTCAAGTCCTGGGGAAAAAAGTGTGGAAACTCCCACCCAAGATCCACTCCCCCACAAAAAATAAATAAAAAAATGATACGTTCATATGCACGAATGCTTCAAAAATTTTATTTTTCATCCAATTTTCGTATTGTGTGTATGAAGCTTAACTGTTAGTACATAAAAAAAAAAACAATCTTCAATAAACATAAATACGGTAATTCTCTGAATAATCTGCATTCATTCAATTGTGCTTCCATGCAAATGTTAACATCATGTTCTGATCTTTATTGGGGAATTTTATTTTGTATATAGAGTGTTTATGTGGTGAGTTTACACTTTTCATTGATCAGAGTTTGGATAACACAGGGTTAAATGGAAAGGTCATAAATGAACTGCACATTATCTGGACAGAATGCTTGGGGAGATAGTGATGTGTTCCTGCTTAGGAGATGTATGTTAGCTTGGGGGGCTGCAAACTCTGCAGGGGCTCTAACACACACTCGCTGCTATTCCAACCCTTCACATATTTCCACATAAACTTCCCTCCTGGCATTAAACTTTGCCAGGTTTTGTGCCCAGCTTACCACCCCAAACTGATGTTCCTTCCTCAGCTCACCTCTCTCCCTGCATGTCCTGTGAGCAGAATAGCTGTGCTCCTCCTCTGGGTTCTCTCATCATATGGCACTGAAGATAGAGGAGGAGGGGGGGATTCAGCGGGACACACAGAGCAAGCATGCAGGAGACTTGGGGGGGTGGGGGGGAGATGAGGAGACAGAAAATCAGGAGGGGCCGGCAGGGAGGAGCATCACGAGAGGTCTGGCTAAATACAATCTCTTAGCAGCAGGGACCTGATCTACCCGTCAGCTAGCTGTGATTGACAGGTAGATCGAAGCGGAAGCTGTCATGGGGCCCCCTACTGGCAATGCCTGAATGGCAGGTCTGCAGTACTTACTGGTGTAGCTGCTGGTGTAGCACCTACCACACAGCTCGCATACTATAAAGTCTTGCAGGACATGGCTGCTAATGGGAACTGAGTTCCTGTTGTGGAAAAAGTACAGGAACTCTGTTCCCATTGCTTTCCAGCAGGACTTGAGCCCTGTATATATATATATATATATACACACTACATTGTCAAAAGTATTTGGACACCTGCCTTTGCACACACATGAACTTTAAAGGCACCCCAGTCTTAGTCCGTAGGGTTCAATATTGAGTTGGCTCCGCCCTTTGCAGTTATAACAGCTTCAACTCTTCTGGGATGGCCGTCCACAAGGTTTAGGAGATGTGTCTATGGGAATGTTTGACCATTTTTCCAGAAGTGCATTTGTGAGGTCAGGCACTGATGTTAGACAGAAAGGCCTGGCTCACAGTCTCCGCTCTAATTCACCCCACAGGTGTTCTATCAGGTTGAGGTCAGGACTCTGTGTAGGCAAGTCAAGTTCCTCCACCCCAAACTCGCTCATCTATGTCTTTATGGACCTTGCTTTGTGCACTGGTCCAAATCATTTGGTGGAGGGGGGGGGATTATGGTGTGGGGTTGTTTTTCAGGGGTTGCAGTGATGGGAACTCTTAAGGTGTCAACATACCTTATTTGGACAATTTCATGCTCCCAACTTTGTGAGAACAGTTTGGGGATGGCCCCTTCCTGTTCCAACATGACTGCGCACCAGTGCACAAAGCAAGGTCCATAAAGACATGGATGAGCGAGTTTGGGGTGGAGTAACTTGACTGGCCTGCACAGAGTCCTGACCTCACCCCAATAGAACAGGGCCCAACATTTAAAGTCCTGAGCTAATAACCAGGCCTCAAGGGTTACTTGCCACCAGTTGCCTCACTCAACCCCTACCCTGTTCTGCCCCTAATTCCACCCCTAAACACGCCCTCATATATCATCTCATGAAATTACACTTAAATATTTTATACAGAATTAAGTTCTAAAAATAAATATTAACAACAAGTTTATCCGTGTCTACCAACGCAGCCTGCCCTATTTCCACCAACGCAGCCTGCCCTGTGTCCACCAACGCAACCAATGCAGCCTACCCATGTCCACCATTGCAGCTTGCCCGTGTCCACCAATGCAGCCTGCCCGTGTCCACCAATGCAGCCTACCTGAATCCACCAATGCAGCCTGCCTGTGTCCACCAATACAGCCTGCCTGTGTCCACCAATGCAGCCTACCTGAATCCACCAATGCAGCCTGCCCGTGTCCACCAATGCAGCCTGCTCATGTCCACCAATGCAGCCTACCTGTGTCCACCAATGCAGTCTGCCCATGTCCACCAATGCAGCCTACCTGTGTCCACCAATGCAGTCTGCCCATGTCCACCAATGCAGCCTGCCTGTGTCCACCAATGCAGCCTACCTGAATCCACCAATGCAGCCTGCCCGTGTCCACCAATGCAGCCTACCTGTGTCCACCAATGCAGTCTGCCCATGTCCACCAATGCATCCTGCCTGTGTCCACCAATGCAGCCTACCTGAATCCACCAATGCAGCCTGCCCGTGTCCACCAATGCAGCCTGCCCATGTCCACCAAAGCAGCCCGTGTCCATCAGTGCAGCCTGCCCATGTCCATCAGTGCAGCATGCCCATGTCCATCAGTGCAGCCTGCCCGTGTCTACCGATGCAGCCTGCCCATGTCCAACAATGCAGCCTGACTGTGTCCCTCATGCAGCCTACCCGTGTCCACCCTGCAGCCTACCTGTGTCCACCATGCAGCCTACCTGTGTCCACCAATGCAGCCTGCCTTGTGTTCACCAACACAACCAATGCAGTCTTCCCATGTTCACCAATGCAGCCTGCCTGTGTCCACCAATGCAGCCTGCCCTATGCCCACCAACTTAGCCTGCCCTGTGTCCACCAACTTAGTCTGTCCTGTGTCCACCAATGCAACCAATGCAGCCTGCCCGTGTCCACCAATGCAGTCTGCCCATGTCCACCAATGCAACCTGCCTGTGTCCACCAATGCAGCCTACCTGTGTCCACCATGCAGCCTACCTGTGTCCACCAATGCAGCCTGCCTTGTGTTCACCAACACAACCATTGCACTCTGCCCGTGTCCACCAATGCAGCCTTCCTGTGTCCACCAATGCAGCCTGCCCTATGCCCGGCCAGATGATCAGAGCACCGAGGAACATCGCTGTTAAAGCTTTCATTTTGACAGCAGTGTGTTCTCGCCACCCAGCGTTACATACAGCCCTGCTCCCTGACCGGGGAACTTTGTTACACGTCACTCGTCCCAGACAGATGTTCTGTCTATCAAAGTCCCAGGACCAGGGGAGGGGGCTGTGTGTGACAGCAAGTGTGGGGAACACTGTTATTGAAATGAAAGCCGCTATTGATGTTCCTCGCACTCTAATGATGCGGCCACTTGTTCTCCTCTCTCTTCCCCTCTGCAATCGCTGCCCCCCCCCCCAGGCAGCCCACGCTCGCCAGCCCTTAAAGTCCACTCACAAAATGCGAGCAGGCAAGTTGAATTTTTGAGGGCTGCGATAGAACAACTTTGGGATGAATTAGAGCAGAGACGGCGAGCCAGGCCTTCTCGTCCAATATCAGTGCCTGACCTCAGTTGATTCAAATGATAACATAAAAAAATCACCACCGTGTTTCTATAATTAACCTAAGTAAAGGGTAACCAGTTAGATGAAGTTACCCCCAGCTGTGTGTCCCGTCACACTTGCACATAATATTCAAGGTGTGGTCCCTTGGAGAAAAAAACAACATATAAGAAAAAGATTAAAGATCCCCAAGAACACCTTATACAGGGACACTTGTGGTATTGTAAAAATCATGGCTTTATCAGGACAAAATTGTAGTAAATGTAAAAACACACACACTACCACCAGTGCAAAACACTCAAAATATGACAACGCTGTCATAAATGGAAAGAAGGAGCACATCACATGCACACACCACTGAGACCTACAAAAGGCAATGAATTGAAGTCCACACTATGCAGTATTAAGTAGATGGATCAAAGTAACATCATCTCAGCTGTTGACAAGCAATAGGACATAATATGGGAGGAACTAGCTGTTCCTCAATGTCAACAATCCACCAAACGGTCCTCAATGGTTTAGTGTGGGCTTGGTACATGTGAGCTGACTGGATCGCAATACCTCCATGAACGCCACTAAGTTCATCCCCATGGGGGCAAGGTAAACCACGCTGCTCTCCGTATGGTGCATGGGGGTATATGCAGGTGGGTCAAGTGTCTGTCAGTTTAATAGATGGAAAGCCATGCTGTGTGTGAGTAAAGTCAGTATGCCAGAACCAAATCAGTTTGAAATGATGAAGGCTCAACATTCTTCCATAGCACTGCAACGCCCCGGCCATGCAGTCCAATCAGTCCCTGTGAGTGAAGGTAACTCACCTTAGGTCCCTCAGCATATGCAGTCTTCAAGGGATCCCACATCCATAGAAAAATTAATTGGTTACATCAGCATCAGGTGCTTGGTAGCTGGTGATCCAAGACGGATTCATTTTTATGAATGTTAGCCGATCAACAGAGTCTGTGGGCAGACACACTCTGTGATCAGTTACAAAGCCTCCAGCAGCACTGAATGTGCGTTCAGAAAGAACGCTGGATGCAGGACAGGCCAGTAGCTTAATTGCATATTGAGCAAGCTCTGGCCAGTGGTCCATTCTCAAGACCCAGTAACCCAGTGGATGTTCTGTTGGAAAGGTCTCCAAGTCTGATCTTGCCCCTAGATATTCCTGCACCATGTAATTCAGACGCTGGCGATGGTTGCTGGAACCGATCAGACCTTGGCGCTGAGGACTGAAGAATTGTCTGAAGGCATCATTCAGCCGACCACCTTCTCCACCACTCTTTCTGTAACTGAACGAAGCCTCAGCAACACGCTGTCCAGCACCAGGAAATTGTACCCTCCCAGGCTCTGGAAACGCATTGCACAAACCTTTCTGCAAGTCCTCCCGAAGAAGTTTCATCCTGCTCCCTCTGCAAAGGCTGGATAAGTTCTGCAACCTTACTCTTGTAACGTGGATCAAGAAGGATTGCCAGCCAGTAATGATCCCTCTCCTCGATACCACGAATCCTAGGGTCCTTTCGCAGGCTTTGCAGGATCGGGGAGGCCATGGCCACGCGTGGCAAAAAAAAAGCCAAGCTCCCCTGACCTTGTCCTGGTGCCATACTCACACAGGTACTCATTGATGGCCTTCTGCTGCATGTGCAGCCGCTGCAGCATTACCAACATTGAGTTCCACCTTGTGGGCATGTCACAAATGAGGCGGTTCTTGGGCAGGTTGTATTCTCTTTGAATATCAGCCAGCCGAGCACTGGCATTATATGACCGGCGGAAATGACCACAGACATTCCTGGCCTGCCTCAGGAGATCCTGTAAGCCAGGGTACCTGCTCAAAACCACTGCACCACCAAATTCAGGATGTGAGCCAAACAGGGAACATGAGTCAAGTGTCCCTATCAGAGGGCGTAGAGGAGGTTGGTGCCATTGTTGCATACAACCATTCCTGGCTGGAGCTGGCATGGCGTCAACCACCTCAGAGCTGCCAGAATCTCTGCCCCAGTGTGGCTCCTGTCCCCTAAGCAGACCAACTCAAGCACCGCATGGCATCTTTTTGCCTGAGTGCTTGTGTAGCCCCTTGAATGCCTACGGAGCCCCGCTTGTTCAGAGGACAAATCTGCAGAGGAAGAGGTCATAGAGGAAGAAGGGGAGGGGATGGAGGTGAGAGCTGTGGCAGAATCACAACTACTAGCATTTTGGAGGCATGGTGGCCGAATAAGCTCCAACAATACTGAACCCTGTCATGCATCCTTCCAAGCTGCCAGCAGAGCTAGCCAGTGTGCCATGAAAGAAAGGTAACGTCCCTGTCCATTCCTGCTGGATCATGAGTCAGCATTAATATGCACCTTACTGCTGAATGCCCTATCCAACGAGACCAAGACATTGCCTTCAACGTGCTGGTAGAGAGCCGGAATGGCCTTCCGTGAAAAGAAATGGCATTTGAGAACCTGCCACTGAGATACTGCACATTCCACAAATTCACGAAAGGGGGTGGAGTCTACCAGCTGAAAAGGCAGTTGCAGTGCTAGCAATTTGGGTAGGGAAATTTGCCTGCTAAAATCGGATGTCGGTGTACCACTAGCAAATTGGCCGCAAGTACTTGGGACACCTATTTCTATACCTTTATTCCTCTCAGTGCAGGTTTCTGAGAGGACTGGAAGTATAGTGAGGTTGGAGATCCTAGCTGATGAGGAGCAAGGAGAGGTCCACCTTGTTCTTTGATGTGGGTCTTTTAAGTGCTGTTGCCAACAAACTGCATGGGAGATCTTCATATGTCTGGTCAAGCGTGTGGTGCCCAAGCCACTGCTGTTTTGGCCACCTTTGATATGCTTCAGACATATGTTGCGAACAGCAATGGTGCTATCTGTGGCACACGTGTCAAAAAAGGCCCACAAGAAAGAAGTTTTCAAAATATGCAGGGAGTCAGCAGCGCCCTGCACTTGCTTAGCTCTGCAGTGTGATGCAATAGGGTGGCTGTCCTTAAGCTGCCCCTGGAGGGCATCCTGCCTTGTTGGAAATGTGCCTCCTCCTCCTCTCTTCTATCAGGCACCCAAGTAGTGTCAGTGACCTCATCATCCCCTCCCTCCTCGTCACTGGAGCAAACTTGGCAGTATGCTGCAGCTGGGGGAACATGACTGCCAGTTTCTTGACCTTCTCAGGCACCACCCCCTATCTCTAGGCTCACGTTACTCTCTTTCTCAACCTGGGTACCATCATCGGAGCCTTCAAATCGCTGCACATCCTCCCTCAGCATGTACTCGACACTGTGGTTGAATAGTTCGGGGGACTCCTCCGTGCATGATGGTGGGGTTAGGGAAGGAGTGACTGTTGGCATGGAGCCGATGGAATAGGCCGATTTGGCAGCTGCATTGGCAGGCAAACTACTCTGAGTCTGGGTGACAGAGGATGAGGAGAATGAGGACAGCTTTGTTATCCATTCCACCAACTCTTCTGCATGTTGTGGCTTAATAAGCTGCAGAAAAAAGCATGCCCCACGGCTACATGCTGAGGATGCACCGTGTCCATGACCAGCACTATCAACTGTAGACACAGAGCCTGCTTGCCTTCTGGACATGCTGTAAATTTTGTTTAGCAAGACCACACTACACTGTATTGTGCATAGTGTACACCACCAGAAAAGTAGTATAAACTGCACTAGGGGTGAACGGTATTTTATACAGCACCAGAAGTCTAATAGAAACTATGGATGCACTGTATGTATTGTGTACTGTGCACACCACCAGAAAAGTAGTAGCAACTGCACTATGGGTGCATGGTACTGTGCACACCAACAGAAGTGTAATAAAAACTATAGGTGTACTGTGTGTACTGTGTACACCCCCAGAAAAGTTGTAGCAACTGCACTATGGGTGAACAGTAGTGATGGCCGAACGGTTCGCCCGGCGGTCGTTTCGCGGCAAATTTCGGCTGTTCGCGGTCCGCCCGTTCGGTGGACTGTTGGCGCCGTTCGTCCGGCGGACTTCCGTGTTTACTGTGTAAAAGAACTTTGACCTATGATGACACATCCATCATGGGGTACAGGACAGCCAATTGAGACATTACAGCACATGGACACTTGGACATTCCCCCTAACTTATAAATACACCCGATCCGGTGGCCATTTTACATTCTTTCTTCTGTCACTATAGGGAGAGGTTGCTGTGTGGAGCAGGGAGAGATTACAGTGACCCAAATCGCTAGCTATTTGGTACACAAAAGTTCTTTTCAGGCCTGGTATAGGTGTTAGGTGTAGTTCAGGATAGGCAGTGCTGTGCTAGTGATTGTTGCAGCAGCCTGAGTGTCTTTTGTCAGTTTAGAGAAAGGGACAGGACGGTGTGTCTGCTGCAGGGACAGTCAGTTTAGTCATTAGCTGTTATTATCAGGTCCACAAAAGTGCTATTTCAATTATTGTTCCAGTAGCCTCTGTTTTGTCAGTTTATATAGGGACAGGCAGGAAGCAGTGTGTGAGGCAGTGAGGGTCAGTTTAATCAGTAGCTGTTACTATTAGTTCCACAAAGGTTCTTTTCAGGACTGGTATCAGTGGTATGGTAATAGGCTTGTACACGTATAATATTCTTTCTTCCAAATATAGAAAGAATATTATACTTGACTGCTGCCCTTCTGCTACAGTCTGCTAATCATTCACAACCTACTTGTTCCACAAAGCTCCTTATAAGTGTAGCGGGGTCTCTTTAAGAACTATAAAACTACTGTTCCCAGAACCCCGCTGGTTCCCAGGATGCTTTGAGTTATGCCCCAGAGACTTATGGGGGAGGAAATATAAGGAGGGGGAGAGGCCTAGTTCGCTCTCTTTGGACACCCCCCTCTCTTCAAGCAAGAGGAGATCTGTGCTGAACTGCTGAGGCACAAGGCCTGAAGCCTGGGCCTTGTGCTCTTTTCCAAAGAGCTCTCTGCCAGCCTAGTTGCACCTGAGAGACATTTTCTCATTCCTTGCTGCTGTACACCAGAAGGATTGAAGACTCGGAGGTCGGTGGATTCCTGTTCCTAGACGAAAAGGCAGAGAAACCGGACTTGGACTTGTCCGGGTGGTGAGAGCTGTTTAAAGACAGATGCTTTATCTTTATTATTCGTTTGGATTACAAAGTTGTTCTTCAAGTGCACCACCGAAAGATTGCTAGCGAATATTGTTTTACTGGACTTCCATCTAGATCAGTCAGGCCTGACTGCATAGGTAGACAGTGCTGGGTGTTTACCCATGTGGGGAAGTAGCTGAAAAAGGGCAGCGCTAGAGTTGCATAGCAATACTTTATTATGCTGATTACTCTGTTTATCTTTATTACTGGTTACTGCAGGGACCTGATTATGTGTTGCAATCCAAATGTTTGATTCATGTTATTCCTTTTATAAAAACAATAAGTAAAGTCAGTTATATACTTTCAAAGATTGTCTATGAGCTTGAGTTACCCACGCACGCACACACACATATTTAGAGTATAAGTGATTTAATGTGTATTGCTAGATACTAACTGTGCCAGAGTGGGTAGTGCAGATTGCCGGGGGGTTGGCGGAGCTGTGCTCAGGACCCAAACCAAACTTGCGGCCCTCTTAAGTGAGGGTATCGCTATATAAGGACTGGTAACTTGGGTTGTCTAGGGTGCTACAGTACATAGGGTTGAGTGAGGTACAGTCTGCCATTCTATAAGGACTGGTATCGGTCCACAGTACATAGGGTTGAGGTGCACTACTGCTGACCGCTGCCCTATACTGCAGCAGTCCTTCATCGGTATAGGGACTGACGTACAGTCTGCTAATAACTCACACACAACCTACTTGGTCCACAAAAGTCCTTATAAGGACTGGTAACTTGGTCTGTCTAGGGTGCTACAGTACATAGGGTTGAGTTAGGTACAGTCTGCCATTCTATAAGGACTGGTATCGGTCCACAATACATAGGGTTGAGGTGCACTACTGCTGACCGCTGCCCTATACTGCAGCAGTCCTTCATCGGTATAGGGACTGACGTACAGTCTGCTAATCACTCACACACAACCTACTTGGTCCACAAAAGTCCTTATAAGGACTGGTAAGGTATAGGGTACTACAGTACATAGGGTTGGGTGAGGTACAGTCTGCCATTCTATAAGGACTGGTATCGGTCCACAATACATAGGGTTGAGGTGCACTACTGCTGACCACTGCCCTATACTCAGGCATGTACTGGCCATTGGGACTACCGGGAGTTTCCCGGTGGGCCGATGGCTCAGTGGGCCACTCTGATGTAAGGGGGCTGGTGATGGGCCACTCTGATGTAAGGGGGTGCTGATGGGACACTCTGATGTAAGGGGGTGCTGATGGGACCCTCTGATGTAAGGGGGCTGGTAATGGGACACTCTGTTGTAAGGGGGCTGGTGATGGGACACTCTGATGTAAGGGAGTGCTGATGGGACACTCAAAATGTAAGTGGGCTGATCTGGATGAAGTCCAGGGCCAAATTTCTGTCCCAGTCCAGCCCTGCCTATACTGCAGCAGTCCTTCATCGGTATAGGGACTGACGTACAGTCTGCTAATCACTCACACACAACCTACTTGGTCCACAAAAGTCCTTATAAGGACTGGTAACTTGGTCTGTCTAGGGTGCTACAGTACATAGGGTTGAGTGAGGTACAGTCTGCCATTCTATAAGGACTGGTATCGGTCCACAATACATAGGGTTGAGGTGCACTACTGCTGACTACTGCCCTATACTGCAGCAGTCCTTCATCGGTATAGGGACTGACGTACAGTCTGCTAATCACTCACACACAACCTACTTGGTCCACAAAAGTCCTTATAAGAACTGGTAAGGTATAGGGTACTACAGTACATAGGGTTAAGTGCGGTACAGTCTGCCATTCTATAAGGACTGGTATCGGTCCACAATACGTAGGGTTGAGGTGCACTACTGCTGACCGCTGCCCTATACTGCAGCAGTCCTTCATCGGTATAGGGACTGACGTACAGTCTGCTAATCACTCACACACAACCTACTTGGTCCACAAAAGTCCTTATAAGGACTGGTAACTTGGTCTGTCTAGGGTGCTACAGTACATAGGGTTGAGTGAGGTACAGTCTGCCATTCTATAAGGACTGGTATCGGTCCACAATACATAGGGTTGAGGTGCACTACTGCTGACCGCTGCCCTATACTGCAGCAGTCCTTCATCGGTATAGGGACTGACGTACAGTCTGCTAATCACTCACACACAACCTACTTGGTCCACAAAAGTCCTTATAAGGACTGGTAAGGTATAGGGTACTACAGTACATAGGGTTAAGTGCGGTACAGTCTGCCATTCTATAAGGACTGGTATCGGTCCACAATACATAGGGTTGAGGTGCACTACTGCTGACCGCTGCCCTATACTGCAGCAGTCCTTCATCGGTATAGGGACTGACGTACAGTCTGCTAATCACTCACACACAACCTACTTGGTCCACAAAAGTCCTTATAAGAACTGGTAAGGTATAGGGTACTACAGTACATAGGGTTAAGTGCGGTACAGTCTGCCATTCTATAAGGACTGGTATCGGTCCACAATACATAGGGTTGAGGTGCACTACTGCTGACCGCTGCCCTATACTGCAGCAGTCCTTCATCGGTATAGGGACTGACGTACAGTCTGCTAATCACTCACACACAACCTACTTGGTCCACAAAAGTCCTTATAAGGACTGGTAACTTGGTCTGTCTAGGGTGCTACAGTACATAGGGTTGAGTGAGGTACAGTCTGCCATTCTATAAGGACTGGTATCGGTCCACAATACATAGGGTTGAGGTGCACTATTGCTGACCACTGCCCTATACTGCAGCAGTCCTTCATCGGTATAGGGCAGTGATGGCGAACCTTGGCACGCCAGATGTTTTGGAACTACATTTCCCATGATGCTCAACTACACTGCAGAGTGGCTGAGCATCATGGGAAATGTAGTTCCAAAACATCTGGAGTGCCAAGGTTCGCCATCACTGGTATAGGGACTGAGAGTTTTGTCACAGGGTCATTTAAAAAATGATAGGCAGAGGAAGAGGCAGGCCCTTCCGCAGGGGTGGTAGGGGTAGGGCAGGAGCAACAGGCTTGAGCCAAAGTGGGAAGTTGCAGAAGGTGCGTTCAATTACTTTAAAGGACGCACTAGACTTGGTTGAGTGGCTCACTCAGCCTTACTCTTCTGCACCCTCCTCATCCTCTCGATCTGCACCCTCTTCTTCACTCTCTGCTATGTGCACCCCCAAAGACACTACCACCAACAACACCACCACCACCACCACCACCACATACCTTCCGCTTGAGTCACAGGAATTATTTTCCGATCCATATCAAGACATTTCTGATGCGCAGCCACTATTGGTATTGGATCAGGAAGAGGAGGCAGCAACAACCGCTACTCAGCAGTCTGACGACCCAGATCAGTACCCATATCAGCCCAAGGAGGAGGTTGGTCCCCGGTGTTGCTGCCTACTCCGAGATCTCTACTTATAGCGGTGGGGAAGGTGACGTTGATGATGACGTGTCTAGTGATGTCACGTGGGTGCCCACAAGAGAGGAAGAGGAGGGGAGTTCAGAGGGAGATATGGACCAGCAGATAGGGAGGAGAAGCAGGAATAACTTACATTGCACAGGAGGGACAAAGCAGACTGCAAATGTATCAGGAGCGAGTCATCGACCATGTACGGTCACATCTGGCGCTCCCAGGACACCGGCACATGGCTCCGCAGTGTGGGCTTTTTTTAACGTGTCCGCTGCTGACAATAGCGATGCCATCTGCAATCTTTGCAGTCAACGCATTAGTCGCGGTAAGCCCAACACTCACCTAGGGACGACCGCCTTAAGAAGGCACATGAGCAGCCATCACCGAGCCCAGTGGGAGCAACGGAACACACAAAGCCACACTGCAGGCTCTCACCGTCCAGCCTCGTCTTCTACTTCTCCTTCTCCTCTCTCCTCACAATTGTCCTCCACTCCACCTTCCATCACGCCAAGCTCACGTTTTTCTGCAAAAAGGCAGGCTTCCGTGGACCTAATGTTCGAGCGTAAAAAAATGATGACGCCGGATAACCCTCTTGCCCAACGGTTGACGGCTGGCTTGTCAGAACTCATAGCCCGCCAACTACTGCCATATAAACTGGTGGACTCCGAGGCCTTTCGCAAATTTGTGGCCATTGGAACACCACAATGGAAGGTCCCAGGAAGGAAGTATTTCTCAGAGAAGGGCATCCCAGAGCTATATGGCCATGTTCAGCGGCAAGTGAATGTATCTCTGGCACACAGTGTCGGTGCCAAGATACATCTGACCACAGACACGTGGTCTAGCAAACACGGGCAGGGAAGGTATATCACTTTTACTGCCCACTGGGTGAACCTTCTGACGGCCGTCAAGCATGTAACCCGTGGCACCTGTGTAGATTTGGTTTTACCGCCACGGATTGCATGCAGGGTTGAATCTTCTTCTACTCCATCCTCCTCCCTCTCCTCCTCAGCTGACTCCTCCTTTTCCGCTGCTAGCGTCTCTTCCGCTGCGCCGCCCAAGCTCCCCAGAACCTATTCGACATGCCAGGTGAGATGTTGCCATGCCGTGCTGTGTCTGTTGTGCCTGGAAGCCAAGAGCCACACTGGCCCGGCACTCCTTTCAGCTTTGCGTTCACAGGCAGATCAGTGGCTAACACCCCTCAATTTGACAGTTGGTAAAGTGGTGTGTGACAACGGTGCCAATCTGCTTGGCGCATTGAAACAGGGCAAAATCACGCACATGCCATGCATGGCACACGTCTTAAACTTGGTCGTGCAGCGATTCGTTGTCAAATACCCTGGGGTCCAGGACATCTTGCGGCAGGCAAGGAAAATCTCGGCCCATTTCAAAAGATCTTACACGGCCATGGCTCGCCTTGCTGACATTCAGCGGCGACACAATCTGCCGGTCAGACGTCTTATTTGCGATTGCCCGACGCGATGGAACTCAACCTTCTATATGCTTGATAGGCTGCTCCAGCAGAAACGTGCAGTTAACGTCTACCTGTATGAACTCTGCGGCAGAACCGGTTCTGGGGAGCTGGGGTTGTTTTCATCACGCCAGTGGCTGCTCATGCGCGACGCATGCAGACTTCTGCGCCCATTTGAGGAGATCACCAAACTGGTCAGTGGCAGCCATGGTGCCATTAGTGACATGGTACCTTATGTCTTCTTTATGGAGCGTGCATTGCGTCGTGTCATTGATCAAGCTGTGGAGGAGCAGGAGCGGGAAGATGAGGAAGTCGCAATGCTGGATGAATTCCCAGGGGGGGCTACTCTATCTGAGACAAGTCAACAACAGGAGTCTGAAGAGAAGTCAGAGGAGGATGGTGCCAGGGCGGATGAGGAGGAGCAAGAAGAGCATGCTTTAAACCTTTCTGGGATCCCTGTTGTGCGTTGATGGGGAGAGGAGAATGAAGAGGACGACATTATCCTGGATGATGAGCAGGAGCCAGGCCACCACACCGCTTCCACTTTAGTGCAAATGGGGGCCTTCATGCTCCAGTGTTTTAATAGGGACCCCCGTATAAAAAGCATAAGGGTCAAGGACCAGTACTGGGTGGCAACGTACTTAGACCCCCGGTACAAACACAAAATGGCGGAAATGTTACCGCCGTCACAGAGGGCTGTCAGAATGCAGTACTTCCAGGCCTTGCTTCGAGAAATGCTGCATTCTGCTTTTGCGTGCGCTGGCAGAGGAGCAATTCCCACTCCCAGAGAAGGATTTGCGGGTACCAATCCAACAGCGCCTGCAAGAAGAGGCCGGTTTGAAGATGTGTTGGTGACTTCGGATATGAGGTCATTCTTTCAGCCGACCCATCGACAGGTGTCATCCGGATCCAGCATCAGGGAACGCCTAAACCGTCAGGTGTCCGACTACATCGGGTTAGCGGCCGATGTGGACGCTCTGAGGAGTGATGAACCCCTGGACTACTGGGTGGGCAGGCTTGACCTCTGGCCAGAGCTTGCCCAATTTGCAATCGAACTGTTGGCTTGCCCCTCATCCAGTGTCCTGTCCGAAAGGACGTTCAGCGCAGCAGGGGGGATCGTGACCGATAAGCGTACTCGCCTAGCTCACGATAGTGTTAACTACCTCACATTTCTAAAAATGAATGAGGCATGGATCTCGGAGGAATTCAACACATGTGACCAGTAGACCATGTATATGTCTATAAACAATTTTTTTAATCAAGCACAGAGACCTTCTTTCTTCATTTGGCTCACTTCCTTTTCCAAAAAAAGCACACCGTACTATATGCCCGTACCCTCCTCTTTGAAGAGGTTGAGCAGTGTCATATTTCTACTGGGGCTGCTTATTATGAGGGGCTCCCACCATCCCTGTGCTATGCTGACATCCTCCTGGGGCTGTACCTCTGCTGTGCATATTATGAGGGGCTCCCACCATCCCTGTGCTGTGCTGACTTCCTCCTGGGGCTGTACCTCTGCTGTGCATATTTTGAGGTGCTCCCACCATCCCTGTGCTATGCTCATTATAAGGGGCTCCCACCATCCCTGTGCTGTGCTGAATTACTCCTGGGGCTGCTTATTATGAGGGGCTCCCACCATCCCTGTGCTATGCTGACATCATCCTGGGGCTGCTTATTATGAGGGGCTCCCACCATCCCTGTGCTATGCTCATTATGAGGGGCTCCCACCATCCCTGTGCTATGCTGACTTCCTCCTAGGGCTGCTTACGGTGCAGGTGTCAGTGCTGTATATCACGGTGCTGATGTCAGTGCTCTCTATCACGGTGCTGCTGTCAGGGCTGTATATCACGGTGCTGGTGTGAGTGCTTTATGTCACGCTGCTGATGTCAGTGCTCTCTATCATGGTGCTGTTGTCAGATCACTCTATCACGGTGCAGGTGTCATTGCTGTATGTCATGCTGCTGATGTCAGTGCTCTCTATCACGGTGCTGTTGTCAGATGACTCTATCACGGTGCAGGTGTCATTGCTGTATGTTACGCTGCTGGTGATCATCTCCTGCACCCTCTTCTTTGCCTACCCTGGTCCCTGACCTTCCCTCTCCTCCATTGCCTTCATGCGCTCCACAGTCCTGAATTGTCACAACAATTTCCCATATAAAAAAAGAATGCTTGTAGTTGTCGATCCCAGATTCACCTCATACATGTGTTATGTCATTGGCCATGTGGTGGGACTATGTTTACACAGCTATTAATTATTTTGTGGCTGCAAATTTGACCTGTAGGTTTGCGAAGTTCGCCTCCCATTGAAGTCAATGGGGCCCGCCGCGAACGTTCCGGTTTGCGAACTATAGTCCCGTCGGAAGTTCGTCCATCACTAGTGAACAGTACTGTGCACTATGTACACCGCGTATACCAACAGAAGTGTAATAACAACTATGGGTGATCTGTATGTATTGTGTACTGTGTACACCACCAGAAAAGTAGTAACAACTGCATTATGGGTGCACGATACTGTGTACACCAACAGAAGTGTAATAAAAACTATAGGTGTACTGTGTGTACTGTGTACACCACCAGAAAAGTTGTAGCAACTGTACTATGGGTGAACAGTACTGTGCACTATGTACACCGCCTGAAATATATTATAAAAAGTACACCAGGAATGGCCTGCAGTCAGATATAGCTAAACTGAATGCAGTGGATATATATATATATATATATATATACACTTTACTAAAAAAAAAAACTTTGAAACTTGATGTTCAGAAGAGATAAGAGGAGTTTAGGTTTAGGAGTTTAGGAGAGACTGACGTTTTTATAGCTCCTAAACTTCTCCAGAAAACGCAATGGATAAGGTTTTTTTTTTTTTTTCCTGTCTTTGAACGTCCCTCACAGAAAACGCCTGTAGTAGTCATAATGTACAAAGACACATAGAACACAATAGAAGTGCTTCTAGAGGCAGGTGAAAAAAATCTCAAATGCCTGTAGAATCTACGTTTTTTAAGTCCAGTCTGCATGGAACCTAAATACACTGCAGATAACTGAATAACCTACCTGCCTGAAGTATATTAGAAAAAGTACACCAGGAATGGCTTGCAGTCAGGTATAGCTAAACTGGATGCAGTGGATATATATATATATATATATATATATATATATATAAATATATTTTTATATATATATATATGAGACTGACTGTATATATATATATATATATATATATATATATATATATATATATATATATATATATATATATCTCAAATACACTGCAGCTAACTGAATAACCTGCCTGCCTGCCTGCTTAATCTAAATGACACTCTCGCTCCGTCCACGCCAACAACACACTACACAGGGCGGATGTGCAGGCAGTCTTATATAGTGTGGGGCTTGGACTTAGTCCCCCTGAGCCATGATTGGCCAAAGGCACCATGCCTTTGAGCAAATATGGCTCTCTTAGCTGAGAGTGCTGGGATTGGCCAAAGCATGTAGGTCATGGTGCATGCTTTGGCCAATCATCATACAGCAATGCACTGGGCTCCCGCAGTGCATTATGGGGCGCTAAAATTTGGCGTGAACACCCCATAATGTTCGGTTTTCAATGAACGGGTGAACAACCAATGTTTGAGTTGAACTCATGTTCGACCTGAACATATAGCTGATCCCTAGTCATGAGAATAGGCCACTGGCCAGAACTTGCCCAGTACGCAATTAAGCTGCTAGGTTGCTCTGCAACCAGCGTGCTTTCTGAATGGCCATTCAGTACTGCTAGAGGTTTTGTGACAGATAAAAGAGTGCGTCTGTCCACAGACTCTGTTGACCGGCTGACATTTTTGAAAATTAATCAGTCCTGGATTAGCAGCAACTATCAAGCCCCTGATACAGTTGTTGCTGATTAAATTTCTTGGCTGCCTAGCTTTGTGGGTGTTGATTTTATCTCAAAGTATTTTTTGGTATAGGTTTCACGGGCACAATTAAAACCCAAGGCCCAATTTTTCCGCACACGTTTGACAGGTGCATATAATATCTATTTTTGTTTACAGCAAGGCCAATTCCTGCTTTCATCAAGAGTATCTCTATAGGGTTACAGGGTGAAGGCACCACCAACACCCAAAGACCAATTTTCCCGCAACTGTTTGACGGGGGCATCAATTTATTTATTTTTACAGCAAGGCCAATTCTTGCTTTCATTTTTTTTTTTTTTAGACCTTGCTTTGTGCACTGGTCCAAATCATTTGGTGGAGGGGGGATTATGGTGGGCACTGATTGGCAACACTGGTGGGCATTGATTGGAAACACTGGTGTGTCACAGCTGAAATTGAGATTCATTAGAGCAGGCACTGGTGTGCAGTCATGTTGGAACTGAAAGGGGTCATCCCCAAACTGTTCCCACAAAGTTGAGAGCATGAAATTGTCCAAAATGTCTTGGTATGCTGACGCTTTAGGAGTTCCCTTCACTGGAACTAAGGGGCCAAGCCCAACCCCTGAAAAACAACCCCACACCATAATCCCCCCCTCCACCAAATTATTTGGACCAGTGCACAAAGCAAGGTCCATAAAAACATGGATGAGCAAGTTTGGGGTGGAGAAACTTGGCCTGCACAGAGTCCTGACCTCAACCCGATAGAACATCTTTGGGATGAATTAGAGCAGAGACTGCGAGTCAGGCCTTCTCGTCCAGCATCAGTGCCTGAACTCACAAATGTGCTTCTGGAAGAAATGGTCAAACGTTCCCATAGACACACTCCTAAACCTTGTGGACAGCCTTCCCAGAAGAGTTGAAGCTGTTATAGCTGTGAAGGGTGGGCCAACTCAATATTGAACCCTATGGACTAAGACAGGGATGTTATTAAAGATCATATACATTTTACATGTATATGATCTTTAATGACATCGGCAGGCGTCCCAATACTTTTGGTAATATAGTGTATTTATCAATATATATAATGTGACAGTACAGTTCCCTGTCCTAGTAATTGTCGCCCAGGGTTCTCAAATAGGCAGGTTCAGGGGCTCCAGGGGTATTTAATGTGGAGGAATCTGTTTTATCAGTTTCCTCCAAAATTTGTAAAATCCAGTTGGGGTCCTGGAGCCCGGAGATTCCATAGCGTTATGGGTGGGATGGAATCTCCAATCCTGTGATCGGGTTTTGGGAACAGCCAGGAGTCTGGCTGGTTGATTGAGCAGGTGAGTCCTGGGCTTATAGCAGAGTCAGGACTATGGTTCTGGGCTCCACCCAGAGAAACAGGAGGTCCACCCGGAGACCAGGAGTCCAGGAGTCTAGGAGTCTAGGAGACCAGATGACCAGGAGTCCAGGAGTCCAGGAGACCAGGAGACCAGGAGTCCAGGAGACCAGGAGTCCAGGAGACCAGGAGTCCAGGAGTCCAGGAGACCAGGAGACCAGAAGTCCAGGAGTCCAGGAGACTAGGAGTCCAGGAGACCAGAAGACCAGGAGACCAGAAGACCAGGAGACCAGGAGTCAGGAGACCAGGTGTCCAGGTGTCCAGGAGTCCAGGAGACCAGGAGACCAGGAGACCTGGAGTCCAGGAGTCCAGGAGACCAGGAGACCAGGAGTCCAGGAGACCTGGAGTCCAGGAGACCAGAAGACCAGGAGACCAGGAGTCCAGGAGACCAGGAGTCAAGGAGACCTGGAGTCCAGGAGAGCAGAAGACCAGGAGACCAGGAGTCAGGAGACGAGACGACCAGGAGTCCAGGAGACCAGGAGTCCAGGAGACCTGGAGTCCAGGAGACCAGAAGACCAGGAGTCCAGGAGACCTGGAGTCCAGGAGACCAGAAGACCAGGAGACCAGGAGTCAGGAGACCAGGTGTCCAGGAGGTGCAAGTGTGCACTAGTGAAAGCCAGAGACCCAAGTCTGAGGATCAGAGCAGTGAGTGGCTGCTTTCTAGATAGACGCTGTGTGCGTCCAAGGAGACAGATGAGAGCCCGAAGTGGAAGACCTGAGCAGCAAGGAAGCTGAAAAGAGGTACAGCAGTTGTACGGGAACCCTGCTATATGGCCAAGAGGGCTGAAGCGTAAAGCCTAAGTGGCAGTACTACTGAAGGGAGCCAGGTAGCATGGCATTTTTTCATTTGTTATTGTTTTTGGGAGAAGAACCCCTGTGTGGACATCCAAGTGCGTGTATGAACTTTCCTTTATTTTGTTCCTTTTAATAAAAGTGGGCTACCATGCCCTTAAACTAACGTTCCTGTTCGCTGTGAAACTCACTGAAAGGACATCTACCATCCCCCAATGTCACAATATATATCTCAATTTTCATTATTTTTTTTTATTATTATTTACTTTTCATTTACAGATTTTTAGTATTCAATTTTTTTATTAGTTTTTATTTTTTATAGTTTATTAATATGTTATTACATATTAACACATTTTAGGATATTAACATAACACTTCTTTCTTTTTCTTTCTTTTTTTCTTTCTTTTTTTTTTTCTTTCTTTTTTTCTTTCTTTTTTTCTTTCTTTTTTCTTTCTCTTTTTCTTTCTTTTTTTCTTTCTTTTTTTCTTTTTTTTTCTTTCTTTTTTTCTTTCTTTTTCTTTTTTTTTTCTTTCTTTTTTTCTTTCTTTTTTTCTTTCTTTTTTCTTTCTTTCTTTTTTTCTTTCTTTTTTTCTTTCTTTTTCTTTCTTTTTTCTTTCTTTTTTTCTTTTTTTTCTTTCTTTTTTTCTTTCTTTTTCTTTCTTTTTTTTTCTTTCTTTTTTTCTTTCTTTTTTCTTTCTTTTTTTCTTTCTTTTTCTTTCTTTTTTCTTTCTTTTTTTCTTTCTTTTTTCTTTTTTTTCTTTCTTTTTTTCTTTCTTTCTCTTTCTTTCTTTTTCTTTCTTTTTTTCTTTCTTTTTTCTTTCTTTTTTTCTTTTTTTTTCTTTCTTTTTTTTCTTTCTTTTTCTTTCTTTTTCTATTTCTTTTTTTCTTTCTTTTTCTTTCTTTTTTTCTTTCTTTTTTTCTTTCTTTTTTCTTTTTCTTTCTTTTTTCTTTTTCTTTCTTTTTTCTTTCTTTTTTCTTTCTTTTTTTCTTTCCTATGTGTCACCATCCTGTAGTTATAAATGACTTGACCTCCATGACTACATTGTGAAAATTCCCACCCAGGTGTTATCTGAGGACCTCCTCCAGACTTTGTACACATGTCTGCCTTCCATACCCTTTGGCTGGGTTGGTATTCCATTGTGGAGACACATGGAATCTGTTTTATCTATTCGTGGCTTGGGGGTCACATGTCCGCCACGTGTCCTTGGAGCTCCTTTCAGCGCACTAAATATAATCCGGACTTTTTGGCACAATGACATTATAGTGGAGAAGTGGAAAGGAGGGGATGTGAGCGGAGGCTGGAGGGGAATTAGATATTGTTAATGGATTGATACATTTGCTGATTTGTCGATAACGGCGTCCGCCTGTCAGACTTCATTGTTACCACCAGTTAAGCAGTAAAAAGTTTAACTTTTCTCCAAATTCCTTTACCAATTTAGGATAGAGTAGGAAAGGACCCCCCCTCCCCCCCATTAGTCCTGTCACCATTGCCACCAAGACAGGAAGTGATGAAAAAAAAATGTTCCCGTTGTCACCAGAACAGGAACAGAGGGAAAAGCTTCCAATGAGGACGCCGGTATCAGTGACAAAGGTCCGCAGAGGATTTCTTCTTCTTTTGGAGAGATTTGCTCTCATTTGTTGTTGAAGCCGCTGAACCACTTCCTGTCTACATGCACTCCAGCAGTGGCCGCGTGGCATTTCTCAGGGCGGGTTTCCTGGTGGTGACCGCAGTGGATTTGGAAATGGGCGCTTGTAGTCTCCATCGGAAGCCTATGTGACCCGGTGACAACCCAGGAGAACAACTAGGAGATGGACAGAGTGTTGTCACCCTACAACAGGAAGTGCCTGAACAAGGACTTCCATGGCGGGATCACCAGGCATTGTTATCATGAAAGCTGCAGATTTATAGAGTTGGAATATGAATGCTGGATGATAGAAAATGTCATTCATAAAAAATGATGAAGAATCTACAAGGAGCCGAGGACGGGAAGGACCTTTGTCTTTCCTTCTCCATGAACTCAGGAGCAGGAATTATTTAAGAATTTTTTCCTTGCTGTGCTTGTCATCATTATTACCCGACTCCTCTCCACCGTTATTACCCGACTCCTCTCCATCATTATTACCCAACTCCTCTCCATCATTATTACCCGACTCCTCTCCATCATTATTACTTAACTCCTCTCCATCATTATTACCCGACTCCTCCTCTCCATGATTATTACTTAACTCCTCTCCATGATTATTACCCAACTCCTCTCCATCATTATTACTTAACTCCTCTCCATCATTATTACCCAACTCCTCTCCATCATTATTACCCGGCTCCTCTTCATGATTATTAGCCGATTCCTCTCCATCATTATTACCCGACTCCTCTCCATCATTATTACCCAGCTCCTCTCCATCATTATTACCCGTCTCCTCTTCATCATTATTACCCAGCTCCTCTCCTTCATTATTACCCGTCTCCTCTTCATCATTACTACCCGACTCCTCTCCATCATTATTACCTGACTCCTCTCCATCATTATTACCCAACTCCTCTCCATCATTATTACCCGTCTCCTCTTCATCATTATTACCTGACTCCTCTCCATCATTATTACCTGACTCCTCTCCGTCATTATTACCCGGCTCCTCTTCATCATTATTAGCCGATTCCTCTCCATCATTATTACCCGTCTCCTCTCCATCATTATTACCTGGCTCCTCTTCATCATTATTAGCCGACTCCTCTTCATCATTATTACTCGACTCCTCTCCATCATTATTACCGGGCTCCTCTTCATTGTTATTACCCGACTTCCTCATCATTATTACCCAGCTCTTCATTATTACCAATCTCTTCCTCATCATTATCACCCAGCTCTTCCTCATCATTATTACCCAGCTCTTCATTACTACCCAGCTCTTCACTGTTACCTATTTCTTACTCATCATTATTACCCAGCTCTTCCTCATTATTATTATTACCCAGCTCTTCCTCATTATTACCCAGCTCTTCCTCATTATTTTTACCCAGCTCTTCCTCTTCATTATTACCCATCTCTTACTCATCTTTATTACCCAGCTTTTCCTCGTTATTACCCAACTCTTCCTCATTATTATTACCCAGCTCCTACTCTTCATTATTACCCAGCTCTTCCTCATCATTATTACCCATCCCTTACTCATGATTATTACCCGCTCTTCCTCATCATTATTACCCAGCTCTTGATTATTACCCATCTCTTACTCATCATTATTACCCAGCTCTTCATTATTACCCAGCTCTTCCTCATTATTAGTACCCATCTCCTGCTCATTATTATTACTCAGCTCTTCATTATTACCCACTTCTTCCTCATCATTATTACCCAGCTCTTCCTCATTATTATTATTATTACCCAGCTCCTGCTCTTCATTATCATCCAGAACATTCTCTCCATCGTTATCTGCCCCACACTTCATCATTATTACCCGATTATTCCTCCATCATCGTTGTTACCCGGTTTCTCATTTATTTTTATTTTTTGCTCTTTCTTGCATTAACACATTCATTACTTTATGAGATAATTCGATCTGCCAGGATGGAGAAATAAAATCAATTGCATCATTTTTATGTGAATGTGAACAGAAGCAATATATATATATATATATATATATATATATATATATATATATATATATATATATATCTTTGTATGTAATATATAATATATATATATTATTATATATAAAGCATTGAAGTATATTAATATAAAAATGTCTGAAATATTTCACTGGTTTTTGCTGAATTTTCAGCTTTATTTGAATGACTTAAGAAAAAAAAAAGGAAAATATATACAGTAATAATATTCCCAATGTCATCCTCCCAGATTACCCCTCCCCCTTGGAGGAAGACTCTGCACCTACATTAAAAAAATAATAAAGTACTGTATATATGTGTTTCCCCGGAGTCATGTGACATCACCTCATTTATTCCAGGACTGGCAGGACCTGAACACTGCAGAGACATGTATCAAGAAATTACTTGATGATACTCTATGTGCTCTTCTCCTGTGCCCCTAGGGGGCTGCTCCTTGATATCTGGGCTCACAGGAAACGCAGCACCATCTAGTGGTGGAGAGGAATTTCTGCGTGGGACAGCACTGGAGATAAGGTGAGTCTTACGGGCAGAGTGGCTTTTTTTTTTTTTTTTTATCTCAAGTTTTCATAAGGAATGTTTATTGATTTTTTACTTTTCTCTGTTATCCCAGAAATAAAGCAATAAACAATATTCCTTCTCTGTTCTATGTTTTTGTAGAAAGCAAAATCGAAACGCCCAGTAGGTGGTGGTGAGAGAAAGATGGAGGTGGGTAATATTATGTTTTTAATTATGATTTTTATTAGGATGGACGGAGAATAATAATAATAATAATAATAATTTGTATTATTATTACCATCATCATAATATACCACCTTCATCATAATAAAAATAATGATAATATAATCTTTATTTTTATTATGATGAAGGTGGCAACTTCTTCTTCTTCCTTCTTCCTTCTTCTTCCTCCTTCCATCTTCTTCCTTCTTCTTCCTTCTTCCTTCTTCCCTCTTCTTCCTTCTTCCCTCTTCTTCCTTCTTCCTTCTTCTTCCTTCTTCCTTCTTCTTCCTTCTCCCATCTTCTTCCTTCTTCCCTCTTCTTCCTTCTTCTTCCTTCTTCCCTCTTCTTCCTTCTTCCCTCTTCTTCCTTCTTCCATCTTCTTCCTTCTTCTTCCTTCTTCCATCTTCTTCCTTCTTCTTCCTTCTTCCATCTTCTTCCTTCTTCTTCCTTCTTCCTTCTTCCATCTTCTTCCTTCTTCCATCTTCTTCTTCTTCTTCTTCTTTCTTCTTTCTTCCATCTTCTTCCTTCTTCCATCTTCTTCTTCTTTCTTCTTTCTTCTTCCTTCTTCCATCTTCTTCCTTCTTCCATCTTCTTCTTCTTTCTTCTTTCTTCTTCCTTCTTCCTTCTTCCCTCTTCTTCCTTCTTCTTCCTTCTTCCTTCTTCCCTCTTCTTCCTTCTTCCCTCTTCTTCCTTCTTCCTTCTTCTTCCTTCTTCCTTCTTCTTCCTTCTTCCTTCTTCTTCCTTCTCCCATCTTCTTCCTTCTTCTTCCTTCTTCCCTCTTCTTCCTTCTTCCATCTTCTTCCTTCTTCTTCCTTCTTCCATCTTCTTCCTTCTTCTTCCTTCTTCCATCTTCTTCTTCTTTCTTCTTTCTTCTTCCTTCTTCTTCCTCCTTCCATCTTCTTCCTTCTTCTTCCTCCTTCCATCTTCTTCCTTCTTCTTCCTTCTTCCTTCTTCCCTCTTCTTCTTCTTATATGATAATATAATCTTTATTTTTATTATGATGAAGGTGGCAACTTCTTCTTCTTCCTTCTTCTTCCTTCTTCCTTCTTCTTCCTCCTTCCATCTTCTTCCTTCTTCTTCCTTCTTCCTTCTTCCCTCTTCTTCCTTCTTCCCTCTTCTTCCTTCTTCCTTCTTCTTCCTTCTTCCTTCTCCCATCTTCTTCCTTCTTCTTCCTTCTTCCCTCTTCTTCCTTCTTCCCTCTTCTTCCTTCTTCCATCTTCTTCCTTCTTCCATCTTCTTCCTTCTTCTTCCTTCTTCCATCTTCTTCCTTCTTCTTCCTTCTTCCTTCTTCCATCTTCTTCCTTCTTCCATCTTCTTCTTCTTCTTCTTCTTTCTTCTTTCTTCCATCTTCTTCCTTCTTCCATCTTCTTCTTCTTTCTTCTTTCTTCTTCCTTCTTCCATCTTCTTCCTTCTTCCATCTTCTTCTTCTTCTTCTTTCTTCTTTCTTCTTCCTTCTTCCTTCTTCCCTCTTCTTCCTTCTTCTTCCTTCTTCCTTCTTCCCTCTTCTTCCTTCTTCCCTCTTCTTCCTTCTTCCTTCTTCCTTCTTCTTCCTTCTTCCTTCTTCTTCCTTCTCCCATCTTCTTCCTTCTTCTTCCTTCTTCCCTCTTCTTCCTTCTTCCATCTTCTTCCTTCTTCTTCCTTCTTCCATCTTCTTCCTTCTTCTTCCTTCTTCCATCTTCTTCTTCTTTCTTCTTTCTTCTTCCTTCTTCTTCCTCCTTCCATCTTCTTCCTTCTTCTTCCTCCTTCCATCTTCTTCCTTCTTCTTCCTTCTTCCTTCTTCCCTCTTCTTCTTCTTATATGATAATATAATCTTTATTTTTATTATGATGAAGGTGGCAACTTCTTCTTCTTCCTTCTTCTTCCTTCTTCCTTCTTCTTCCTCCTTCCATCTTCTTCCTTCTTCTTCCTTCTTCCTTCTTCCCTCTTCTTCCTTCTTCCCTCTTCTTCCTTCTTCCTTCTTCTTCCTTCTTCCTTCTTCCTTCTTCTTCCTTCTCCCATCTTCTTCCTTCTTCTTCCTTCTTCCCTCTTCTTCCTTCTTCCATCTTCTTCCTTCTTCTTCCTTCTTCCATCTTCTTCCTTCTTCTTCCTTCTTCCATCTTCTTCCTTCTTCTTCCTTCTTCCTTCTTCCATCTTCTTCCTTCTTCCATCTTCTTCTTCTTCTTCTTCTTTCTTCTTTCTTCCATCTTCTTCCTTCTTCCATCTTCTTCTTCTTTCTTCTTTCTTCTTCCTTCTTCCATCTTCTTCCTTCTTCCATCTTCTTCTTCTTCTTCTTCTTCTTCTTCTTTCTTCTTTCTTCTTCCTTCTTCCTTCTTCCCTCTTCTTCCTTCTTCCATCTTCTTCCTTCTTTTTCCTTCTTCCATCTTCTTCCTTCTTCTTCCTTCTTCCTTCTTCCCTCTTCTTCCTTCTTCCTTCTTCCATCTTCTTCCTTCTTCCATCTTCTTCTTCTTCTTCTTCTTTCTTCTTTCTTCTTCCTTCTTTCTTCTTCTTATTCCTTCTTCCTTCTTTTTCTTCCTTCTTTCTTCTTCTTCTTCTTCTTCCTTCTTTCTTCTTCTTCCTTCTTTTTCTTCCTTCTTTCTTCTTCTTCTTCCTTCTTTCTTCTTTTTCTTCCTTCTTTTTTCTTCTTCTTCCTTCTTCCTTCTTTTTCTTCCTTCTTTCTTCTTCTTCTTCCTTCTTTCTTCTTCCTTCTTTTTTCTTCTTCTTCCTTCTTCCTTCTTTTTCTTCCTTCTTTCTTCTTCTTCTTCCTTCTTCCTTCTTCCATCTTCTTCTTTCTTCTTCTTCTTCTTCTTCTTCTTCTTCTTCTTCTTTCTTCTTCTTCTTCTTCTTTCTTCTTTGTCTCCTTTTTCTTCCTTCTTCTTCCTTTTTCTTCCTTCTTTCTTTTTCTTCCTTCTTCCTTTTTTTCTTCCCTCTTCTTCTTCTCTCTCCTTCTTCCATCATTAATAATAATTAGTATTAATAGTATCATGATTTATATTATTACTACATATTATGTCTCCATCACATCATTATAATAATAATTATTACAGTAATATTAGCATTATTATTATTATTATTACTATATATTATATGTCTCCATCACATTATTTATAATAATTATTATAGTAGTAATAGTAGTATCATCATCATTATTATTATTACATATATTTAACCCTTTCATGACTAAGCCTATTTTTGGCATTTGGTGTTTACAAGTTAAAATTCATATTTTTTTGCTAGAAAATTACTTGGAACCCCCAAACATTATATATATTTTTTAAGCAGAGACTCTTGAGAATAAAACGGCAATCGTTGCAATATTTTATGTCACACGGTATTTGCGCAGCGGTGTTTTAAACGCAACTTTTTTTTGCATAATGTGAAAGATAATGTTACGCCGAGTAAATAGATACCAAACATGTCACACTTTATAATTGCACACACTCGTGGATTGACGACAAAGTACGGTACCTAAAAATCTCAATAGGCGACGCTTTAAAATTTTTTTACGGTTACCAGGTTTGCGTTACAGAGGAGGTCTAGTGCTAGAATTATTGCTCTCACTCTGATGATCTCGGCGATACCTCACATGTGTGATTTGAAAACCATTTACATATGCGGGCGCGACTTTCGTATGCGTTTTCTCTGCTTCGCGAGCTCGCGGGGACGGCGGGCGCTTGAAATTTTTTTTTATTTATATTAAAATGACTAAATTGTTTTTAAAAAAAAATAATAATTTGATCACTTTTATTGCTGTCAAAAGGAATGTAAACATCCCTTGTGACAGTAATAGGTTTTGACAGGTACTCTTTATGGAGGGATCGGGGGTCTAAAAGATCACCGAAAACGGCGATTCTGAATACCGCATATTATTTTAAAACCGGCGCCATTGGCGCCACGTCGCTTCCGTGTTTACGATGAGGAGACTGGAACGAAGCCGATTACGGCTTCGTTCCAGTTCCTCCCCAACAGCCGGAGGCTTTTAGCCGCTTCGGTTGTTATGGCTGGATAGCCAATCGCATGCTGAAAAAAACGGTACCGGGATGATGCCTACAGGTGCGGGCATCATCCCGGTATACCCCCCGGAAGCCGAGTACGCACATCTGCGTACGCTCGGCGGGAAGGGGATAAGCATTATACATTTCCATCTAATTATTATAGTAATAATAGTAATTGTAATAATAGTAATGCCGCATACACACGATCAGACATTCTGACAACAAAATCCCAAATTTATTTCTGACGGATGTTGGGCTCAAACTCGTCTTGCATACACGCGGTTACACAAATGTTGTCGGAAATTCCGACCGTCAAGAACGCGGTGACGTACAACACGTACGTCGAGACGAGAAAAATAAAGATCAATAGCCGGTGCGGCTCTTCTGCTTGATTCCGAGCAATGCGTGGACTTTTGTGTGTTGGAATTGTCTACACACGATCGGAATTAACGGATTTTGTTGTCGGAATATTTGAGAACCAGATCTCAAATTTTGTTTTTGGGAAATTCCGACAAAAAAATTCCGATGGAGCCTACACACGGTCGGAAATTTCCGACAACAAGCTCAAATCGAACATTTGTTGACGGAAATTATGACCGTGTGTACGCGGCATAATAGTAGCATCATCATTATTATTATTATTATTATTATTATTAGCATTTTTATTATTATTATTATTATTATTATTATTATTAGCATTTTTATTATTATTATTATTATTATTATTAGAATTTTTTATTACATGTTCCCATCAGATTAAAGGATGTGTTCAGTTTTAGGAATAACTGGTTGGAAAAATTTGTTTACAAAAAATTCTTTATAGAAGTCCTATTTTCCAATTGTACTTGATAATTTTAGCTTTTTCTTTCTAAAGGAACACAAAGAGGAAACAATTCTAAGACATTGTTGAAAGTTTTGATTTATTGTCTCTCATCTGGTCCTGTAGGAAATGATAAGGCGGGTTCTTAATATATTGTAGGTCAGGACGGGGAAGGTGGTGAATTTTTGGCATTGTGTCGGAGGGAGGTGCATTCACTACAATGGTTTATCTTTCAGTTTTTTTTTTAGGGTAAAAAATATATTTTACTGATTTGTTGAAGGTATATCTTCCTGTTATGCCGTGTACACACGACCGGACTAGGTCCAACGGAATCAGTCTGTCGGACAATCCGATCGTGTGTGGGCTAATCCGATCGTTTTTCATCTAAAAAAAATCAGACGGACCTAGAAATAGAACCTGTTTCAAATCTGTCCGACGAACTCAATTCCTATCGGGAAAATCGTTTGTCTGTGTGCTGGTCCGACGGACCAAATACAATGCAAGGGAAGCTATTGGCTACTGGCTATTGAACTTCCTTTTTTTAGTCCCGTCTTACGTCATCACGTTGTGTTCAAAACGAACGGAGTGTGTGGCCAAGTCCGTTCATTCAGAAAGTCCGTTGGAACTCTGCCGAAAGTCCGCCAGGAAGACCGTTGGACCTAGTCTGCCGGAAAGCCCGGTCGTGTGTATGCGGCATCACAGATAGTTCCATCTTCCTTCATCTTCTTTCTTCTTTCTTCTTTCTTCTCTCTTCTTTCTTCTTCTTTCTTCTTTCTTCTTTCTTCTTTCTTCTCTCTTCTTTCTTCTTTCTTCTTCTTCCTTCTTCTCTCTTCTTCTTCCTTATTCTCTCTTCTCTCTTCTCTCTTCTCTCTTCTCTCTTCTCTCTTCTCTCTTCTTTCTTCTTTCTTCCTTCTTCTTTCTTCTTCTTTCTTCTTCTCTCTTCTCTCTTCTCTCTTCCTTCTTGTTTCTTCTTCTTTCTTCTTTCTTCTTTCTTCTATCTTCTTTCTTCTTTCTTCTCTCTTCTCTCTTCTTTCTTCTTCTTCCTTCTTCTCTCTTCTCTCTTCTCTCTTCTCTCTTCTTTCTTCTTTCTTCTTTCTTCTTCTTCCTTCTTCTCTCTTCTTCTTCCTTCTTCTCTCTTCTCTCTTCTTTCTTCTTTCTTCTCTCTTCTCTCTTCTTTCTTCTTTCTTCTTCTTTCTTCTTTTTTCTTCTTCTCTCTTCTCTCTTCTTTCTTCTTTCTTCTCTCTTCTCTCTTCTTTCTTCTTTCTTCTTTCTTCTCTCTTCTCTCTTCTCTCTTCTTTCTTCTTTCTTCTTTCTTCTTCTTTCTTCTCTCTTCTCTCTTCTTTCTTCTTTCTTCTTTCTTCTTCTTTCTTCTTTCTTCTTTCTTCCTTCTTCTTTCTTCTTCTTTCTTCTCTCTTCTCTCTTCTCTCTTCTTTCTTCTCTCTTCTTTCTTCTTTCTTCTTCTTTCTTCTCTCTTCTTTCTTCCTTCTTCCTTCTTCTTTCTTCTTTCTTCTCTCTTCTTTCTTCTCTCTTCTTTCTTCTCTCTTCTTTCTTCTCTCTTCTTTCTTCTTCCTTCTTCTTCCTTTTTTTTCCTTCTTCCTTTTTCTTCCTTCTTCTCTTTCTTCTTCTTCCATCATTAAGGCTGGGTTCACACTGCTGCGGGGGGAGATCCGGATGTGATTCGCACCGCAAATCACATCCGATCTCCGTAGCGCTGCGAGTTCAGCCATACAGATAGTATACAGATAGTATGGCTGAACTCGCAGCGGTCCCGCAGCAAACTCGCACGGGACCCTTTTTTTCGTCCGCAACAGAATCGGATCGCATGGGTGTTCACACCATGCGATCCGATTCTTGTGCGAGTCGGCAGATCGCACTGCGATATGCAATCGGATCTGGAGGTGTCATTAACATATCATTGACACTCCCAGCCGTTCGCATAGGGCAGTGTGAACTGCCGGCGGGAGTCGTGCGATGCGAGAAAACGCCGCGGATTCGCGGCGTTCCCGCATCGCAGCGGTGTGAACCCGGCCTAATAATAATTAGTATTAATAGTATCATGATTTGTATTATTACTACATATTATGTCTCCATCACATTATTATAATAATAATTATTACAGTAATAGTAGCATTATTATTATTATTACTATATATTATATGTCTCCATCACATTATTTATAATAATTATTATAGTAGTAATATTAGTAATAATAGTAATGCCGCATACACACGATCAGACATTCTGACAACAAAATCCCGAATTTATTTCTGATGGATGTTGGGCTCAAACTCGTCTTGCATACACGCGGTTACACAAATGTTGTCGGAAATTCCGACCGTCAAGAACGCGGTGACGTACAACACTTACGACGAGCCAAGAAAAATAAAGATTAATAGCCGGTGCGGCTCTTCTGCTTGATTCCGAGCAATTCGTTTATTTAAGCATAAACTACAGTGTGACTGATTAAAAGAGGTGATGAACATATTTAAAATTAAGTGTTGGCCACCAACTTGGGAGAGAAGAGAGGCCATGGAACATCAATGGGATATTTAGGAACATAGATTGTTGTAATGTCCAGAAGGCTAGAAATGGGGGTGCAGGGTCAAGTGGAAAGAGGGGAAATGGGGTCAGAGGGAAGGAGATGTTTACAGTCTGATCAGGAAGAAAGACGTTACTAATGGAAACGTTTGAAAACGTGGATTAGGACAAGAAAAGAATGTGACTGTAGATTTAAGGGAAAGCTTTGATATTTTTGCAAAAAAGTAAATGAATGCTATATTGGTGCATAGGGGAGCTGGAATTTATAAAAAAAAATAAAGTGTACAAAGGTGAACTTACCCTTTAAAGAGATTTCTACAGACAGAAAAAATAGGTTGCTAACCAACCTTAATGGACTTGACCAGGGGATTCCCAGAGCACTGTGGGTTACCCTGCAGTTACCTCCCTTCAGCTAAAAGCATGGTACATTGTTTACACTGATAATCAGGGCACTAACTATCAGTGCCCTGATTATCAGTGCAGCCCCATCAGTGCCAACCAGTGCCCATCAATGCTGCCTCATCATTGCCCATCAGTGCAGTGTCACCAGTGCCCATTAGTGCAGCCTCATCCATGCCCATCATTGCTGTCATATCAGCGCACGTCAGTGTGTTGCTATGGCCATTTGTATTGTCTTGATAGCAATAATATAGAGTTAGGTTTAGTAAGAGCATATGTATACAGAGCCTCTTCCCCTTCCAGTGATATGTAAATAAACCAGTTGGATAGGTTTTGGAGCAGAGGAAGTTGGTGGGAGGGGCTTGGGGTCTTTTGAAAGAAACATGTGTTGGGACAAGAGATTGTGTTTGGAAGGACGATGGAGTAACACATGGCTGCCGGAAGCTGGATAACTTTGGAGACATTTTAAGTTGGACTGAGCAAGGAACCATGAAGGACATTACATCTTGACCCCAAAGTTGAGTAACTGTTTAGTTTACTTAATACGTACATAATGTACATGCCTATATTTGTAGGCATATTTTGTAAGCTATGAATTGTGTTGCATTGTGTATCCTACAGTTGGGCGGCACAGTGGTGTAGTGGTTAGCACTCTCACCAAGCAGTAAAAAGGGTTGCTGGTTCAAATCCCAACCACGACACTACCTGCCTGGAGTTTGCATGTTCTCCCTGTGCCTGCGTGGGTTTCCTCTGGGTACTCCGGTTTCCTCCCTCACTCCAAAGACATGCAGGTAGGTCAATTGGCTTCTGTACAAAATTGGCCCTAGTATATGAATGGGGACCTTGGATTGTGGGCTCGTTGAGGGTAGGGACTGATGTGAGTGTGCAATGTACAGGGATAGGGACTATTGTAGACACTCACTCAGGTTGAACTGGATGGACTGGTGTCTTTATTCAACCTTGCTAACTATGTAACTATGTAACAGTTGTATGTGCAGCTTTTCCTGTTTAGTAAAGCATTGCTACACTACAGAAGTCTAAGCTTCCTTGGTTTTATTGCGAAAACTTTAATAGATAGACGCAAAGTATAACATTGGGGGCTCGCCCGGGATTTGTCTCAACTGAAGCAGACTCATTTTCTGTGGTGTGTAGGGATGAGCCGAACACCCCCCGGTTCGGTTCGCACCAGAACTTGCGAACGACCCCCGCGTTCGGTACGAACGTTAGAACCCCATTGAAGTCTATGGGACTCGAACGTTCGAATTGGAAAGTGCTCATTTTAACGGCTAATATGCAAGATAGTGTCCTAAAAAGGGTTTGGCGACCTGCCTCCTGCCTCAGGTGACATGGGTCACTGCAAAAAAAAGTTTTAAAAACTACCGTTTTGGCGGGAGCACTGATTTTAATGACGATTAAAGTGAAAAAAAAAAAGTGAAATATTCCTTTAAATATGGTGCCTGGGGGGTGTCTATAGTATGCCTGTGAAGTGCCACGTGTTTCCCGTGTTTAGAACAGTCCCTGCACAAAATGACATTAAACGGAAATAACACCATTTAAAACTGCTTGCGGTTTTAATGTTATATCTGGTTCCTGCAATATGGTTGAAAATCATTGAGAAACATGGCATGGGTAGCCCTCCCTGCCCATTACCAGCCTATTTGGGTCTTGTACGCATATTAAGGGGAACCCCGTACCCATATTAAAAAAAGGAAATGCGTGTGGCCCCCAGGCCCTATATACTCAGAACAGCAGTATACAGGCGGTGCAAACAAGACAGGGACTGTGTAGGTTTGTTGTGTTAAGTTGAATCTGTTTGTCATTTTCAACCGGTACATTTTTAAAGTGTAGCTCCAGTCAAAAAAACTATCTTTAAGCTTTTTGGAAAACATAGGGAAGGGTTATCACCCCTGTATAATTTGTTTTGTCGTCCATCTTTTTTCATCTCACTTGCTGCTGTCTCCTTGCGTTTGCAAGTAGGAGATGTTTGTAAGTTGGATGTTTGAAAGTAGAGGCCTGCCCTATATTATAGCGGTATGTACTGGGTACAGAGCACGCAGACAGGACGCACTCCTAACACTACTGACTGCAAGCTCTATTATTAACCACTTGTTAGCCCAATGTTTGCATAAAGTGAAAGATGAAGTTATGCTGAGTAAATAGATATCAAACATGTCACTCTTCAAAATTGCACATGCCCGTGGAATGGCGCCAAACATCGCTACTTTAAAAATCCCCATAGGCGACGCTTTAAATATTTTTTTACTGGTTACATGTTTTGAGTTGCAGAGGAGGTCTAGGACTAGAATTATTGCTCTCGCTCTAACATTCTCGGCGATACCTCACATGTGTGGCACATGCGAGCACATGGGGACATGGGCGCTTTAATTTTTATTTTATTTTTTTATTGTTCATTTTACTTTATTTATTTTAGTTTGACATTTTTTTTCCCAAAAATATATTTTTGATCACTTTTATTCCTATTACAAGAAATGTAAACATCCCTTGTAATAGGAATATGGGGTGACAGGTCCTCTTTACAGTGAAATCTGGGGGGTCAATATGACCCCACATCTCACCTCTAGGCTGGGAAGCCTGAAATAAAAAATAAAAAAAAGATTCTGGCTTTGATCGTACTGGCGAGTTGGTAGAAGCACCGGAGGGCGGTGAGGGGTGGGGGGCGTCTATGGCTGGGTATTTCAGGGTATCACCGAGTATGGCTGGGTATCTCTGAGTATGGCTGGGTATGGCAATTTATGGCAGGGTATTACAGAGTATTGGTGGGGTATTGGCGGGGTACTACAGAGTAATAGCAGGGTACTGCACTGCAGGGTAATGGCAGGGTACTGCACTGCAGAGTAATGGCAGGGTACTGCACTGCAGAGTAATGGCAGGGTACTGCACTGCAGAGTAATGGCGGGGTACTGCACTGCAGAGTAATGGCGGGGTACTGCAGAGTAATGGCGGGGTACTGCACTGCAGAGTAATGGCAGGGTACTGCACTGCAGAGTAATGGCGGGGTACTGCACTGCAGAGTAATGGCGGGGTACTGCAGAGTAATGGCGGGGTACTGCAGAGTAATGGCAGGGTACTGCAGAGTATGCACTGGTATTGCAGAGTATTGGCAGGGAATTGAGGGGTTAAATTCGGTGAGCAGCGATGTGGGCACTGCAGATGCAGCCCACATCGCTGCTGACACCGATCTCTTTCCCCTCCGCTGTACCGATCGGTACAGAAAGGGGAGGTAGGAACAGGCGTCATAACATGACGCCGGTTTGTTTCCAAGTGATCACTCCGTCATTTGACGGAGCAATCACGTGGTAAACGGCCGCTATGAGCGGCCGTTTACCGTGATGCGCCGGGTCCTACGGACCCGGCGGTCACGGATGCTCTCGAGTGCGCACACCTCGGGGCACGCGAGAGCAGAATTCTGGGAGGCCGTTAATTAACGGCCTCTCTGAGTTAAACAATCGCCCTGAAGCCGTTAATCGGCAATGGGCAGTTGTTAAGTGGTTAAAGCTAGATCACTAGCTATATAGGTGAGGTGAATATAGTGGTGTATACTGCAGTCAGGGCACAGACAACAACCACTACACAGCAGCAAGATAGGAAATCAGCCAAAAACGATTGGTGTGTACTGTGTTGAAGGTACACAGAACACCCACTGCTTCAGATGCAAAGTAACACACTACAGGAGGCCGCCTTAAAGGCGGCCTTATATAGTGTGGGGCGTGCACTACACAGCCTGAGCTATGATTGGCCACAGGCAGGATGCCTGTGGCCAATCATGGCTCTCCTTGCTGCCGGCGCTGCGATTGGCCAAGCATGCGGGGTCACAGTGCATGCTTGGCCAATCATCGGGCAGCAATGCACTGCGCCAACGCAGTGCATTGTGGTCCGCGCGCGCGTCACTCGAATTTTGACGCGAACGGCCAAAACGTTCGGAATTCGCCGAACGGCCGAACGGCCAATGTTCGAGTCGAACGTACGTTCGACTCGAACACGAAGCTCATCCCTAGTGGTGTGTTTTGTTGCTTGTTCTGGAGGAAGATGCTGCATACACTGTTTAGGACGTGTAAGGCTTCAAAGGTTTCTGGTGTCCAGGAGGACTTGAAGACCCTTCCTATCTGGGCCAGAAATATTCAGTGGATGTCTGTTGTAAAGGAGCTGGCTGGATATGCTTCTCCTTTGAACAGAGCTTGGGATGGAGTCTCTGATTTTCCTCGGATATTAGTCTCAAAAGTTTTGGGTTCAGTAAGGGAGAGATGTGGGGCAGTTGCTGTGTTTGGTTTGCACTTCCTGCATGCTCTACATATTGAGTGTGCAGTCCTCATGAACAAGTCTAATGATGCCCTAACAAAAGACGAAGGCCCGAAGCCTGTAAGCAGAAGTAGGACATGTGCCACCGTTACTTCCCATCAGCTCAAAGGGCCGAACTCATTCAGATACAAGGAAGGCAAGGCCTATGATCTCCAGGAGACACATGTGGATTGATTTACTTAAGTTGGGGGTCCGTAGAGGAAATAATTGGGGATTCCTACACCAGCATTGCTTAAGAAGTGAAAGCAAGTGGTTGGCAATGGTAGATTTAGATTTCTGTGGCCAAAAAACGGGGCACTTTGCAAAAACGTGCCATGCTGTGAAGACTGGACAACATCAGGCCTGTGTTCTTTCCCAGGACAGCACAGAGAGACACGCAAGTTTATTCGTTACGTTGGAAGTCAATGCCTTTCCGTGAAAGTGTTTTAAGGCAACAGTGGGCACCCTACCATAGTTTTGCAGTTAGAAATGGGCAGATAAAGAAATGTGAGCTATGTTTTTGGCATGGTTGGAAGGAACATACATGCTTTGTCTCTTACTCTTTTCAGGTACTGGGCATTGAAAGGTGGAGCAGGCAGAGCAGATGACAATGCTAGATGGGAGAGGAGGCAGACCAGAAGAGAGCCTGAGGAAGATGATTTCCTCATGGTGGCTGAATTGGAGTGGACTTTCATCTGAGCATTTCATTATGACCAAGAGCTCAAGAGACTTTCATCTGGGACTTTCTTTACACAAACTGCCAAATACACTGTTATGCCGCGTACACACAGTCGGAGAATCCGTCGGAATGCGTCTTATCGGACCGTGTCGTCAGATAATCTGACTGTGTGTGGTATGCATCGGACTGATTCCGTCCGAATCTCCGTCTGACCCAATTTTCCAACATGTTGGAAATATTTCCCGACCAACTGGACCGGTCGGACGTAATCCGATCATGTGTAGAGAATTTTGATCGGACCAAGTGCCACGCATGCTCAGATCAAATTCCTACATCAAAGCTATTGGCTACTAGCCTGAATGTAGTCCCATCGTAACGAAATTACGTCATCACGTTCTGAAAGATCGGATTTTTCGACAACTTAGTCCGACCGTGTGTATGCAACAGTTTCGGACACAATCCGTCAGATCCGACGGATTTGGTTGGCAGAATCTCCGACCGTGTGTACAGGAGCTTAGCCCTGCTCAAAAGCTAATGTTGCAGCCTTCCAGGGACAACAAAACAAAAGTCTGACCGCCCAGAAGATACGAGGGTCGAAAATTGAATGTTTTTCCTCCCATTTACAATATGAGGGGTTTATTTTGCCCTTTCCTGGACAAAAGGCTTTTAAGACATGTTAAAGTTTCTTATATTATCCTATAAAAGTCAAGAGGTGATATGTTTTGCTATGGCCATTTGTATTGTCTTGATAGCAATAATATAGAGTTAGGTTTAGTAAGAGCATACGTTGACAGAGGCTGTTCCCCCTCCGTTGATATGTAAATAAACCAGTTGGATAGGTTTTGGAGTTGAAAAGAGGAAGCTGATATGCAGGAAGTTGGTGGGAGGAGCTTGGGGTCTTTTGAAAGAAACATGTGTTCGGACAAGAGATTGTGTATGGAAGGATGATGGAGTAACACATGGCTGTCAGAAGCTCGAGAGTTTTGGAGAACTTTTGAAGTTGGACTGAGCAAAGAACCATGAAGGACATTACATCTTAAACCCTAATGCCGCGTACACACGGTCAGAATTCTCGTCGGAAAAAGCTCTTATGGTTTTCCCGATGGAATTCCGACAGAATTCAGCTCAAGCGGTCTTGCCTACACACGGTCACATCAAATTCCGATCATTTATAACGCGGTGACGTACAACACGTACGACGTGACTAGAAAAAGGAAGTTCAATAGCCAGTAGCCAATAGCTTCCTTCTCGTAGTTGAATCTGAGCATGCGTGATTTTTTGGCGTGTCGGAATTGCATACACACGATCGGAATTACCGAAAGTTTTTCCGTCTGGAAAATTGAGAACATGCTATCAATTTTTGGCTGGTGGAAATTCGGACAGCTAAATTCCGATGGAGCGTACACACGGTCGCATTTTCCGATGAAAAGCTCTCATCGTTCTTTTTCTGGCCGGAATTCCGATTGTGTGTACGCGGCATAAGTTGAGTAACTGTTTTGTTTACTTAATGTGTAAATATTGTACATGCTTAAATTTGTAGGCATATTTTGGAAGCTATGAGTTGTGTTGTATTGTGTATCCAACAGTTGTATGGGCATTTTTTTTTTTTCCTGTTTAGTAAAGCATTGATACAATCAGGGACGGAAAACAAAATTACTTATTTACAAAATTATAACAAAAACTAATAAAAACTTTTTTTTCCCCAACCTATTTGTTTAGCAAAAAATAAAATAACTCAGTGGTGAATAAATTGGAGGGCCACCCTGAAAAACAAAACTACATTAAAATGTTGCAAAAAATCAGAAAAGAAATAAAGAAGAATTTTTTTTTTTTTAAACTTACCGGAAATGCCTGTTGCTAGGCAAATCGTCCTAATCTGCCTCTTCCTACTCCGCTGTGATCTTCAGTCTTCTCTCCTCCTCGCGTTGTCTTCTGGGTAATGGGGGCGCTGTATGTTCTGGGAACTGTGTGTGTCCTAGAACATAGCGCGCCCCAATTCACAAAGCGCTGCGCGACTCGCGCATGCGCAGTAGGAAACGGGCAGTGAAGCCGCATAGCTCCACTGTCTGTTTCCCTCAGATAGAATGGTGGCACCGTTATACAATTAGAATAGGTAACTCAAGCACTGTAATGATTATAATTTAAAATGACTGTATTTATTGGTGTATAACGCCCACTTTTTCACCCTGGAAATCGGGGTGCAAATAGCGTGTGCGTGTTATATGCCAATACTTCAATTTTACCTGCCTCGGAGGGACAAGCGCCGTCATATTACATACAGAGAGAATCTCCTGTTTACTTGGCTCCTCTTTAATGGGAAGTCCTGTCTCCTGGGCCACCATTGGACCACTGTTCTGTCTATCATAGGAGATTCTCACTGTATGTAAACTGTCGGCGCTCCATCCAGCCCCTCCCTGTCCCATCTAGGATGCAGATGGGTATCGACCAGGCTGCACTGATGGAAATGGGGAGGCTGCTGCATTGAAGGCAATGGTGAGGCTGCTGCATTGAAGGCAATTGTGAGGCTGCTGCATTGAAGGCAAAGTTTAGGCTGCTGCATTGAAGGCAAAGGTTAGGCTGCTGCATTGAAGGCAATGGTGAGGCTGCATTGATGGCACTTGTGAGGCTGCAGATGGGCATTGATCAGGGTGCATTGATGACAATGGTGAGGCTGCTGCATTGAAGGCAATGGTGAGGCTGCTGCATTGAAGGCAATGGTGAGGCTGCTGCATTGAAGGCTAAGGTGAGGCTGCTGCATTTAAGGCAATGGTGAGGCTGCATTGATGGCACTTGTGAGGCTGCAGATGGGCATTGATCAGGCTGCACTGATGGCAATGGTGAGGCTGCAGATGGGCACTGACCCTTATTTTGCTTCAAAGTTCCTTATTTAAAATGTAAGTTTTTTTCTTTCCTGAAACTTCCCTCTTAAAATGAATGTGCGTTTTATTCACCAATAAATACGGAAATTAAATAGTGAATTAAATAGTGAATTAAGCTGCAACTATTCATATGTGCTCTGACATCACATAAATGTTAACCACGTAAGCCCCGGACCATTTTCCAGCTAAAGGATCAGGCCCCTTTTTGCGATTCGGCACTGCGTCGCTTTAACTGACAATTGTGCGGTCGTGCGACGTGGCTCCCAAACAAAATTGGCTTCCTTTTTTTCTCACAAATAGAGCTTTCGTTTGGTGGTCTTTGATCACCCCTGCGCTTTTTATTTTTTTGCGCTATAAACAAAAATAGAGCGACAATTTTGAAAAAAATTCTATATTTTTTACTTTTTGCTATAATAAATATCCTCAAAAAATATATAAATAAAAAAAAAAATTTCCGCAGTTTAGGCCGATATGTATTCTTCTACATATTTTTGGTAAAAAAAAAAAATCACAATAAGCGATTATTGATTGGTTTGCGCAAGTTATAGCATCTACAAAATAGGGGATAGTTTATGGCATTTTTATTAATATATTTTTTTTTTACTAGTAATGGCGGCGATCAGCGATTTTTATTGTGACTGCTACATTATGGCGGACACATCGGACATTTGTGACACATTTTTGGGACCATTGTCATTTATACAGCAATCAGTGCTATTTAAATGCACTGATTCCTGTGTAAATGACACTGGCAGTGAAGGAGTTAACCACTAGGGGGCGGGGAGGGGTTAAGTGCGTGTGTTTTTTTTTTTAACTGTAGGGGGAGCGTGACTTGGCATGTGATGTCACTGATCGTCTTTCCCTATAAAAGGGAACAGACGATCGGTGACAGCAACAGTAGAAAGCACGGGGAGAGGTTTGTTTACACTTACCTCTCCTCGTTCTTCAGCTCTGTGACCCGATCGCGGGACACCGGCGGCAATCGGGTCCCGCGGCCACGGTCACGGAGTTCAGGACGGGGTCGCGAGTGCACGGGCGACCCATGGCTGGGCTCTTAAAGGGCAACGTACCTGTACATGCCTGTGCCCAGCCATGCCATTCTGCCGACGTACATCAGCATGAGGCGGTCCTTAAGTGGTTAAATAAGATTAATTGTGCGCTAAAAAACAACCTAATAGTATTAGACAGTGCATAACACTGCAAACACATATAAAGAAATGTCCATGAAGATATGATTGCTTAAAAAAAACTTGTGTAAGACAATCCTTGCTCTGTGATGGTAACTAATACAACAGACGAAAAAAGAAATGAAAAAAGTGCAGATAGAAAGTCGCCACCACCTCGGTGCTGTCGGGGGCTCAACCCTTCCTTCTCTGAGCCGGCCGTTCAACTGTCGGCTAATTACCAGCTCCCATCTCTCCACAGTTATTCAGCTGTTGATGATATCCTGCTCGTCAGTCCTGTCTACTTAAGCTGTCCAGCCCAGAGGATCTCTGCCTTTGCCTTGGTCAACAACACAGAGACTATCTCCTGCGTTACTGTTTAAAGACTTACTTGGCTGACATCCCTTCTGGCTCCAGATCCTGCTTGCCGTTCCACTACATTGATCCCTGACTTTCTGGCTTGGCTGACTATCCGTTCCCCGTTGCTGAACTTTGGCTATGTTTTGACTACATTTGTTCTTTTTACTTTTATTATTAAACAAGTGTGATTTAACTGTACTTCTGTCTCGGCCTGATTTCATGGTTTCTGGCAGGTACAAATTGCCTGCTCACCTTCCAAACATAAACCCCTTAGGGTCAAATAGCACTTTTAAGCAGGAATCCTCACTGGGATCAGCTTATATGTATTCCAATTCTAGGTAGTGACTCAAAAATTTGCCTGTGGTTCTACAAATATAATTGGTTTCTCCGAGTTTCAGTTATTCTCGAAATGAATAAAACATCATTCATCATCTTGCAAAATTGCTAGATATTAATTACTTCTGCTCAGTAGGGTATATACACTCACATTTACATTTAAAATGCATATTGAATGATCAGTATTGCAGACAGCTCTCCTCTTCCCTGCATGTCCAGTATAACAAGACACCAGAAGTGTCGTCACAGGCTCCTCCCGACGCGTTGCGTCACAGGTCACGTCAGCCACGTGTGAAGTATCCATACTAGTTCAATTGAAATGTACAGAAATGATGTGCTTATGCGAGATAAATTAATTCTCTTGAAGAAGCCCTATGATATATGGCGAAACACGTTGAGAGATATCCGCATTGCAACTGTTCATATCTATTCTATGTCATTTCTGTACCGAATTCAAAAAATTTATTTTTCTATATAATGTGGTGTTATTGCGCTTAAAAAGTCCCTTTGAGAAATCTTATATACTCTTTGTAGAAATTATGGGATGTGGCGCTAAAAATAGGTTTCACTATTTCAGCTCGTTTATAATATTTGTTCTCCTTTGTGGTTCTACAAAGATAATTGGTTTCTCCAGGTTGCGGTTATTCTCGAAAATAAATAAAACAACATCATCGCTCAAGATTGCTAGATACTAATTACTTCTGCTCAGTAGGGAATATACACTCACATTTACTCAGAAAAGACGCATATTGAGCGATCAGTATTGCAAGCAGCTCTCCTCCTCACTGCACGTCCAGTATAACGAGACACCGTTTTATATATATATATATATATATATATATATATATATATATATATATTGGGATCGGCACAGGCACGACAGAACAGTAAATATAAGAAGCCCAAACACAAGAGGGGGTGCCGAGGAGGATTCAGGATCCAAAAGAAAAAGAGACTAGTAGGGAAAGGTGTATATATAACCTAAGTGGAATAAAATTGTCTAGAACCGAACTATTGGCATTGGATAAAGGATTAAAGTATGCACCGACACGTAATCTGAATACATTTGAATTGTATGTGGATATATTCAAAAATACACCAGGAAATTGACCCTTTCATGACTAAGCCTATTTTTGGCATTTGGTGTTTACAAGTTAAAATCCATATTTTTTGCTAGAAAATTACTTGGAACCCCCAAACATTAGAGAATAAAACGGCGATTGTTGTAATATTTTATGTCACACGGTATTTGCGCAGCGGTGTTTTAAACGCAACTTTTTGGGAAAAAAGGCACTTTCATGAATTTAAAAAAAAGAAACAGTAAAATTTGCATAATGTGAAAGATAATGTTACGTCGAGTAAATAGATACCAAACATGTCACACTTTATAATTGCGCGCACTCGTGGAATGACGACAAAGTACGGTACCTAAAAATCTCAATAGGCGACGCTTGAATTTTTTTTTTGGGGTTACCAGGTTAGCGTTACAGAGGAGGTATAGTGCTAGAATTATTGCTCTCGCTCTGACGATCGCGGCGATACCTCACATGTGTGATTTGAACATCGTTTACATATGCGGGCGCGACTTCCGTATGCGTTTTCTTTGCTTCGCGAGCTCGTGAGGACGGCGGGTGCTTTTAAAAAAAAATTTTTTATTTTTTTTAAATGAATAAATTGTTTTAAAAAAATAAATAAAAAATGTGATCACTTTTATGTAAACATCCCTTGTGACAGTAATAGGTGGTGACAGGTACTCTTTATGGAGGGATGGGGGGTCTACAAGACCCCCCATCACTCCTTTACACTTCAATGTATTCAGATCGCCGAAAACGGCGATTCTGAATACTGTATATTTTTTAAAAACCGGCGCCATTGGCAGCCGAATAAACGGGAAGTGACGTCATGACGTCGCTTCCGTGTTTACTATTAGGAGACTGGAACGAAGCCGGTAACAGCGGCGAGAGGGGGGGACGTCCCCTCCCGCTCCTCCGGCATAACAGCCAAGCGACTTTTAGCCGCTTCGGTTGTTATGGCTGGATAGCCAATCGCCCGCTGTAAAAAACGGTACTGGGATGATGCCTGCATCATCCCGGTATACCCCCCGGAAGTCGAGTACGCACATCTGCGTACACTCGGCGGGAAGGGGTTAAAAAATATATATATGTTGAACAAACCTCCAGTGATTTGATACACCCGGAGATAGTATCATATAAATGTGCTCACCGAGGCCAAAATGCCGAGAGCGGTCGCTGTTGCGACTCGGCGCAGACCACCCCTGAAGGTGGCACAGAGAGTGGTTGGCACCAATAGGCACAAGCAACCAGTAGGACAGTCACTTGTTAGTAGATCAGCAGGTAGCTTGGGCAGAGCTGAAAAGGTGATGCCCCATGGGAAGGTCCAGAAGCAATGGTAGCAAGTTCGTAAGGCAAAAGCAGAATCCAGGAGGCAGGCCGGGGGTCAAACACAGTCCAGATCAGAACACAACAAGTGCCAGGAATGCTGAGACAGAAGAGTAATCCAAAGACAAGCCAGGGGTTCGATCACAGGAGATAGCAGGTAAGTCGAGGTGCAGGCTGAGGGTCAAACACGTTCAGAAAGCGGGAGTCCAAGGTCAAGCCAGAGGTCGGGTCAGGAGAAGATCATCGAGAGGTCGACGAAGCAATCCGGGTCACAACGGGTAATACAGATCACAAGAGCAGACGTGGGAATCACAGGAAGCTGAAGACGAACCAGCAGTGTGTTTGGATGACCTCACTTCCTGTATAGGTCAGTGAGGGGTCACACCCTGTGTGCGTGTGCTTGTGCGATTTAGCGCATTCCTATTGCGCACAACTGTGCGCATCTTTTGGCAGGTTGGGCTTCTTTTCAGCGGGAACGCAGTGGGAACGCGGTTCCGGCACCTCCACCACTAGGGGTCTATTGTTGCTGAGGAGGTCTACTGTTTCTGGTGGGGGATCTATTGTTGCTTGGGGGGGTGGTTCTTATATAGCTGGGGGTCAGTTATTGCTGGGAGAGATCTACTGTGGAGGGAGGGGTCTATTGTTGTTGGCTGCCATAAAGTCTATTGATGCTACCCTGTTTCCCCGAAAATAAGACCTGGAGTGATTGTCGGTGATGGCTGCAATATAAGCTCTACCCCCCAAATAAGCCCTAGTTAAAGTCCTTGTAGGTCTTATTTTCAGGGTAGGGCTTGTTTTGGGGGGAAACAGGATAGGGCTTATTGGGGGGTAGGGCTTATATTGCAGTCATCACCGACAATCACACTACGTCTTATTCTGGGGGGAAACAGGGTAGCTGTGAGAGATCTGTTGTTAATGCCACGAGTCTATTGTTGCTTGGGGGGAATTTTGTTGCAGATGGTCCATTGTTGATGGGGGAATCTATTGTTGCTGGGGGGGGGGGGGCTCTATTGTTACTGGCTGCAGGGGATCTATTTTAGTGCTTTTCTTCTTATCATTACCAAATGGCATAAAAACTCCATACAAATTACAAAATGATACTTGGTTCTGTATTCTCTAAAAAAAGGCAGTACTGGGAAATGAGTAGGGGGTGAAACCAAGGAATGGTGATCATAGGTGGGTAGGTGCGGAGAAAAGAGGTGACTCAGAAAGGGAGAGTTCCTGCACCTATTCCTTAAGAAAAAAAAAAGCCCTGCCCGGAGGTATCACATATAGTCAATTAAGAAACAAATCATTGTTCAATCCACCAGTCCACAACAATGAACATATAGAGGTAGTTAATAAAATGGTGATACAAGATTTAGAGGAATTGGGAAGATCCCCGAGATATCAGAAGAGGGATAATAGAGCTAGAAGAAGATAAAAAAAAAAGCGTAAGACCTGCAGACAAGGGTTGGGCCATTGTGGTACTATCTTGAGCAGTGATTCTCAACCAGGGTTCCATGGAACCCTAGGGTTCCTCCAGAGGTTGCTAGGTGCTCCTTTAGTATTGGGCCATTTCTGCCTCTCGGATAAGTTCCCACCGACGCCATTGATCTTTTTAGCTATCTGTAAGGACCATTCTTCCCAATGACCACAAGTGTAAGGACCTTTCTTCCCAATGACCACAAGTGTAAGGACCATTCTTCCCAATGGCCACAAGTGTAAGGACCATTCTTCCCAATGACCACAAGTGTGAGGACCATTCTTCCCACTGACCACAAGTGTAAGGACCATTCTTCCCAATGACCACAAGTGTAAGGACCATTCTTCCCAATGACCACAAGTGTGAGGACCATTCTTCCCACTGACCACAAGTGTAAGGACCATTCTTCCCAATGACCACAAGTGTAAGGACCATTCTTCCCAATGACCACAAGTGTAAGGACCATTCTTCCCACTCACCACAAGTGTAAGGACCATTCTTCCCAATGACCACAAGTGTAAGGATCATTCTTCCCAATGACCACAAGTGTAAGGACCATTCTTCCCAATGACCACAAGTGTAAGGACCATTCTTCCCAATGACCACAAGTGTAAGGACCATTCTTCCCAATGACCACAAGTGTAAGGACCATTCTTCCCAATGACCACAAGTGTAAGGATCATTCTTCCCAATGACCACAAGTGTAAGGACCTTTCTTCCCAATCACCACAAGTGTAAGGACCGTTCTTCCCAATGACCACAAGTGTAAGGACCATTCTTCCCAATGACCACAAGTGTAAGGACCATTCTTCCCAATGACCACAAGTGTAAGGAGCATTCTTCCCAATGACCACAAGTGTAAGGACCATTCTTCCCAATGACCACAAGTGTAAGGACCATTCTTCCCACTGACCATCACACTAATGTATCATGAGTTGTAGATTTCTAATTTTTAGCAGGGGTTCCCTGAGAATGGAGAAAATCTGCTCTAGAGAGTATTATAATAATGAACTTTTAGGGCAAGTGAATGATGTCAACACTTATGCCCCACACACACTATCAGATTTTCTTCTGATTTTTTTCCTTCAGGTTTACTAAAATCATTAAGTGCAAGGGCCGGCCTGATTGCATACAAATTGAAACTCCTAAGGTTTGACCTCCATATTATATGGTTTTGGTAAATCTGAAGGAAAAACTCAGCAGAAAAAAAAACTGATAGTGTGTATGGGGCTTTACAGTATCTCCCACAAGTAAGTACACCCCTCACATTTTTTGTAAATCTTTTCTTCTATCTTTTCATGTGACAACACTGAAGAAATGACACTTGTCTACAATGTAAAGTAGTGAGTGTACAGCTTGTATAACAGTGTAAATTTGCCGTCCCCTCAAAATAACTCAACACACAGCCATTAATGTCTAAACCGCTGGCAACAAAAGTGAGTACACCCCTAAGTGAAAATGTCCAAATTGCCCCCAAAGTGTCAATATTTTGTGTGGCCACCATTATTTTCCAGCACTGCCTTAACCCTCTTGGGCATGGAGGTCACCAGAGCTTCACAGGTTGTCACTGGAGTCCTCTTCCCCCCCTCCATGATGACATCACAGAGCTGGTGGATGTTGGAGACCTTGCGCTCCTCCACCTTCGATTTGAGGATGTCCCACAGATGATAAATAGGGTTTAGGTCTGGAGACATGCTTGGCCAGTCCATCACCTTCACCCTCAGCTTCTTTAGTAAGGCAGTGGTCATCTTGGAGATGTGTTTGGGGTGGTTATCATGTTGGAATACTGCCCTGCGGCCCAGTCTCTGAAGGGAGGGGATCATGCTCTGCTTCAGTATGTCACAGTACATGTTGGCATTCATGGTTCCCTCAATGATCTGTAGCCCCCCAGTGCTGGCAGCACTCATGCAGCCCCAGACCATGACACTCCCACCACCATGCTTGACTGTAGGCAAGACACACTTGTCTTTGTCCTCCTCACCTGGTTGCCCCCACACATGCTTGTCACCATCTGACACCAAATATATTTATCTTGGTCTCATCAGACCACAGGACATGGTTCCAGTAATTCATGTCCTTAGTCTGCTTGTCTTCAGAAAACTGTTTGCAGGCTTTCTTGTGCATCATCTTTAGAAGAGGCTTCCTTCTGGGACAACACCATGCAGACCAATTTGATGCAGTGTGCGGCATATGGTCTGAGCATTGACAGGCTGACCCCCCACCCCTTCAACCTCTGCAGCAATGCTGGCAGCACTCATACATCTATTTCCCAAAGACAACCTCTGGATATGACGCTGAGCACGTGACCTCAACTTCTTTGGTTGACCATGACCATGATAAGTACAAGCTCTATTGGAGGGGGAGTAATAGGGTTAGAGAATTAAGTAAATGTGACTCAAGATGGATTTTTGAGCTTGGTATGCTCTCGCCACTTGGGTTGAAAATCAATTTTGATTTAACTTGTTTTATTTCTGATTTTTAATTGTTGTATTCGATATTCACTACTAGATGGAGTTAAAAATAGCGGGTAAACGAAACGGTCCTTTTAGCTTTAAGTAGTTTTATAAGTATTTGTATCGTAATTATTAAATGATTATAAAGTTTGTTATGTATAGCATTTTTATACTATGTATGAAGCTGTTAATCACAGGAATCCTTTATAAACGCGATTTATGGCATAATGATCTAATGATTCCTATGTCACCATGGCAATATATAAAAGTAAACTGTGGCTTTTTACCCCGCCACGTTCGTCACATGTCTTAATTTCCCTTGAGAAAGTGACGTGACCTATGACGCAACGCGTCAGAAGGAGCCAGTGATGACACTTCCGGTGTCTCGTTATACTGAACATGCAATGAAGAGGAGAGCTGCCTGCAATACTGATCATTCAATATGCATTTTTTTCTGAGTAAATGTGAGTGTATGTTCCCTACTGAGCAGAAGTAATTAGTATCTAGCAATCTTGCAAGAAGATGTTGTTTTATTTATTTCGAGAATAACTGCAACTCTGAGAAACCAATTATATTTGTAGAACCACAGGCAAATTTTTGAGTCACTACCTAGGATTGGAATACATATAAGCTGATCCCAGTGAGGATTCCTGCTTGAAAGTGCTATTTGACCCTAAGGGGTTTATGTTTGGAAGCTAAGCAGGCAATTTGTACCTGTCAGAAACCATGAAATCAGGCCAAGACAGAAGTACAGTTAAATCACACTTGTTTTATAATAAAAGCAAAAAGAACAAACGTAGTCAAAACATAGCCAACGTTCAGTAACCTCGAACGTATAGTCAGCCAAGCCAGAAAGTCAGGGATCAATGCAGTGGAACGGCAAGCAGGATCTGGAGCCAGAAGGGATGTCAGCAAAGCAGGTCTTGAAAAGGATCGCAGGAGATAGTCTCTGTGATGTTGACCAAGGCGAAGGCAGAGATCCTCTGGGCTGGACGGCTTAAGTAGGCAGGACTGACGAGCAGGATATCATCAACAGCTGAGTAACTGTGGAGAGAGATGGGAGCTGGCAATTAGCCGACAGTTGAACGGCCATCTCAGAGAAGAAAGGGCGGAGCCCCTGACAGTACCGAGGTGGTGGTGACTTTCTGTCTGCACTTTTTAAAAAAAAAATTCATTTGTTGTATTAGTTATCATCACAGAGCAAGGATTGTCTTACACAAGTTTTTTAAGCAATCATATCTTCATGGACATTTCTTTATATGTGTTTGCAGTGTTATGCACTGTGTAACACTATTAAGCTGTTTTTTTAGCGCACTATTAATCTTATTTAATAATCATATACAATTGCGCTTGCTCGTCCCCACCCCCTTTCCTGACCGGCCGGGCTGCGTGCTCGGATAAGGGTCTTATATGGACTTTGGGGGGACCCCCACGCTGTTTTTTCGGTGTAGGGCTTACCCTTTAAGTCGATACCAGGTGACGGGCTAGCGACGTGTCAATCTCGCCGCCGGAGGCAGCGACATTGTCTTCCTTTGCTAGTCCCAGCTACCTGGAGCCGTGTGCGGGAAAGTCTGTTCATTTCAAAAGTCCAGCGGACTAGCACACACACGGCGTGATTGTCCGCCAGACTCGCAGCCCGGCGGACAATTTTTGAGTCAAAACTACTTTCTAAGTCCACCAGACTTTTGGGGAAAAAAAGTCCGCCGGAGCCCACAAATGGGCGGATCGTCCTGCGGACTCTGGTCCGCCAGACCAAGTCCGCCGGATAGTTTGATCGTGTGTACGCGGCATTAAATGACTCAGATCATCAAACTAATTTTATTGTTACACAAAGATAACCCGAGTAAATACAAAATGCAGTTGTTAAATGATGGTTTAATTTACTAAGGCAAAAAAGCTGCCCAAGCCTACCTGGCTTTATGTGATAAGTAATTGCCCCCTAACCTAATAACTGGTTGTGCCACCCTTGGCCTTAACAACTGCAATAAAGCTTTTGCCATAACTGGCAATGAGTCTTTCACATTGCTGTGGAACAATTTTGGCCCACTCTTCTTAGCAGAATTGTTTTAATTCAGCCACATTGGCGGGTATTCCAGCACGAACGGCCTGTGTAAGGTCATAATACAGCATCTCAATTGGATTTAAGTCCGTGGTTTGTCTAGGCCACTCCAAAACCTACATTTTGCTTGGAGGTCCACCTCCAAATGCTTTGCTTGGATTTGTAGGTGGACTTGCTGTTGTGTTTCGGATCATTGTTCTGCTGCATAACCCAAGTGCACTTGAGCTTGAGATCACAAACTGATGGCCGGATAGTCTCCTTAAGGATTTTCTGGTAGAGCTCAGAATTCATGGTTCCATCAATTATGGTAAGTCGCCCAGGTCCTGAAATGCAAAGCAGCCCCAGACCATCACACTACCACCACCACGTCTGACTGTTGGTATGATGTTCTTGTTATGAAATGCTGAATTTGTTTTATGCCAGATGTAACGGGACGCACACCTTCCAAAAAGTAAAATTTTTGTCTCATCAGTCCACAGAATATTTGCCTAAAAGTCTTGGGGATAATCACAATGTTTTTTGGTAAATGTGAGATGAGCCTTAATGTTCCTTTTGGTCAGCAGTGGCTTTGGTCTTGGAACTCTCCTATGGATGCCATTTTTTTCCCAGTCTCTTTCTTATTGTTGAATCATGAACACTGATCTTGCCTGAGGCAAGTGAGGCCTGCAGTTCTTTAGATGCTGTTCTGGGTTCTTTTATGACCTCCGGGATGAGTGGTCGTCATGCTCTTGGAGTATATTTTGTAGGCTGGCCACTCCTGGGACGGTTCACCACTGCTCCAAGTTATCTACATTTGTGGATAATAATAATAAAATATCAGGATGGGGGTAAATATTTTTCACAGCACTGTATGTACAAGCTTCAGCCATCCACCTGTGGTACCGGCACAATCCTTCAGTTACAATCAGAAAGAGAATGGAGCAGAGAGTCAAGTTGAGAAGCAGGCCGTAATTCTTAGGGGGTTTGTCCTACATCCCACACCCAAGTGATGTGAGTTCCATAAGTCCCGGACCTCCTCTTCCAGGTCGTAAGTTTTAGGGGGTTTGTCCTACATCCCATACCCAAGCAATGTGAGTTCCATAAGTCCTGGACCTCCTCTTCCAGGTCGTAAGTTTTAGGGAGTTTGTCCTACATCCCATACCCAAGCAATGTGTGTTCCATAAGTCCTTGGCCTCCTCTTCCATGCTTTACCCCTCAGAAGCTAGATCCTCAAAAGGTTACATCTTCACTATCATGGTCATTGCACTGCTTCCCATGACCAATGACCAACAGGCAGTCTTCCACCAGACTATTTACTTAGATCCTTGTACCCAACATGCCCATACTGACAGACGCAGAGCTGGCACTTACTCTCTATCTATGGTACCCCCCCCCCACTCACTGCCAGTGTTGCCAACCTACCACATTGAAATTTACTGACATGGCACCCAAAATTTACTGGCACAGCCAAGCTTTTGCTGGCATTTCCAAAAGTTACACTATTACAGCCCGTTCACACCTGAACGTTTTGTAGCCCTACGCCTGAAGCTACAAAACGCTGGAGTGGAAAAAATCCATTATTCTCAATGGAGATGGTTCACATCTCCACTCCATGTCGCCTGAAGCCCTACGCCTGAAGCTCAAACAAGTTCCGGACCCTTTTTTGTCGCGCGAATTGGGCTGATTTGGGCGTTTTCATTCCCATAGAAACTAATGGAAATGCTCGATTTGAGCGTTTAGCGCGACAACAAGCGTTTCTACGGGCGTTTTGACGCTGTATCTGCTCAAGAAAAAATAAGCAGATGAAAAATATTTTTCCTATTGGCTGAAAAAAAACGCCGAAGTTAAAAAACGCTCGTTGTCGCGCGTTGTAGTGTGACAAAACGCTCGTTGTCGCGCGACAAAACGCCGGTAAAAACGTTCAAACACGCTACGCTCAGGTGTGAATGCAGCCTTACAGTTTTAAGTGCAAATTTCAGTATTTAGGTTCCAAACAAGTACAATATACAATTAGCAATGTTTTTATCATTTTTGATATTGCAAGTAAGTAGCTCAAGGAAAGGACTCAGGAGGGCAAGAAATTAGAATGGTCAGGCACACAGACATGAAATCGACTCTCACAGTAGCACTGATAGCAGTGTGCAGCAGCAGGACACGTCCCCTCGCGAGTCACAGTGACAGTCTCTCTCTATGCCAGGTGGTCCCTTCAGTTCTTTTCAATCCAAACAGCACTGGCAGGCCTGCTCCTGGCTTGACCTGCCCCCATCCTGCAGACCCGCACACGAGACTCTGGCTGCTATGCTCAGTTCCCTTGCACCATGGCATCACACAACATGCTCAGGAACCGCCTGCACCTCACTGTAGCAGGCACTTGGGTGGCCTTGGCTGGCTTCAGACCATAACTGCTCAGCACAGTACTGGCTGCCAGTAAAAATACTGATGGTTGGTAACACTGCTCACTGCTCTGGGAACCTCCAGTGGCTTCATAGACATCTACACTGCCACATTTTCATTAGAGTTCACAGAGAACTACACTGGGCAGCTCTGTGCCTCTACCCTATAAGATAGGGTATTGAATTGCAATTCAAGGAGGTCTTGTCACTAAAATTTTGTTCTGGCCGAGGTCCGAATCTCAAGTCTGTGCCATGAAAGCTTGTACCCGTCTACTCTCCTTTTTTTGGCCCAAGCCTTGCTCTCTGGTGCTTTTTTTTTCTGTTTCCTCAACACACTCTTGTAATACTCTGTAAATGTAAATGTCCCCATTAGTGCTCCCCCTTACATCAGGAGCCTCTACCAGAGTAATTGATTACATTGGGTGCCCCCATCAGTCTACCCCCCTCCCATAAATTGGATGTCACCGTCAGAGTACACCCTTATATAAGGTGTCCCCATTAGAGTGCCCCCTTAACTAATGTGATACCATCAGAGTGCCACCCTACCTCAGGTATTCCTGTCACAGTGCCCCCCCCCCCATACATCAGGTGTCCCCATCAACGTGCCCATTTAAACCAGGTTTCTGCATCAAAAGGCCTCCTTACATCTGGTGTCTCCCATCATTGTGCCTCCTTAAATCATTTGTCCCCATCAGAGTGCCCCATTATTTAGGGTTCCCCCATCACAGTGGCCGCTTACATAGGGTGTCCCTATCAGAGTGCCCCCTTACCTTAGGTGTGCCTATCAGTGTGCCACCTTACATCAGGTGTGCCCTATCAGAGTGCCTCTTAACATAAAATATGCCCATTAGCATGCCCCTTAACATTAGGTGTGCCCATCAGCGTGCCCCTCTAATTCTCTGTGAAGTACATGTACACTATACCTTGAGGGCAGGGAGTGGGATTTAGCAGAGGTAACGAGCTGCGCCGAGAACCTTGGTGAACAGGGCGGGGTGCACACATGGCGTCACACCATGTCTTGTAGGCAGGCAGGGTGTCACACCTTGTCTTGTGGGCAGGCAAGAAGTGAGAGCCGGGAGAACTAGGGAAGTGGGCCACACAAGCAACGTCATTGGTTGCTGGGATGCCTGCGGTCCCAGCAACCAATGACTGCTGAGCATCAGGGATCTGGCATGTTAGACTGGCAGGCTAGCAGTCCAGTCCAGTCGATTTGTGTTCGGACAGCGGTCCGCCATTTAATGACAGCTGCTATTGGACCATAAAATATAAGACAAGACAGATGTCAATGACCATAACCCTGCATTGGAAATGACGAAGCTGAGGGGCAGTCCGTTGCTGGGGCATAAGGGAATGTCATCTGCCAGGGGAGCAGAGGATCAGGTAAGTAAAAGTGCTGTTTCCTTCCCCTCGCATTTAACTCTTGCACTGCAGGTGCACTTTTACTATTACCAGAATTGGGCTTTAAGTTTGAGGTGGACAGCTGCCTGGGTTTATCTTTGGACTATGGATCCCCGTGAGCTGACCAATAAAGAGGGAGTATTGAATACTTAAGCCCCGTACACACGAGCAGACTTATGTCCGACAGACTTCCGAAGGAGTTCTGCCGGAGTTCTGACGGAGTTCTGACAGAGTTCTGACGGACTTTCCGAATGAGCGGACTTGGCCACACACAATCACACCAAACTCAGACGGATTCGAACGTGATGACGTACGACTGGACTCGAATAAGGAAGTTCATAGCCAGTAGCCAATAGCTGCCCTAGCGTCAGTTTTAGTCCGTCGGAATAGCATACACACGAGCAAATTTTTCGGTAGGAACTGGGTCCGGCGGAGTTCCGTCGGAAAAATTTGAAGCATGTTCCATTTTCTAAAGTCTGTCAGACTTTTGCGAATCAAAAGTCCGTTGCAGCCCACACACGATCGAATAGTCTGCCGGAATCATTCCGTCAGACTTTGGATGTTGAAAAGTCCGCTCGTGTGTACGGGGCTTTAGGGTTGTGCACCAGGTGATGACAGCCTCCTGTGATTTCCTTACATGTTACGTGGGATTGTAATTCCTTTTACCTGTTTAGTTGTTCATAAATGCACGAGTATCTAGTGTGCTTCACTGTTGTACTCCTTGGTGTAAATCCTGGCATCTGGACAGTTCTTGGTTGTTTGACCAGGACCGTCAATAATAAGGTAGCACCCGTCTTCCTGCAGGGGGCACAGGCCCCAATGAGTTCAACAGGGGGGGGGCCTAAAGCAGCAGGAGGGGGTGCAATTACTGGAACCAATCCCCCTGTGGCCTCCTGCAGCAAAGTCGACTTTTCCTCCTTCTGGATTTAAGCTTCTGCAGGGGGAGCCACAGGGGGATTGGTTCCAGTAACTTTGCCCCCAACCACTCCAGGCTCCCCTTCATGATCCAACCCCCCCCACTGGAGCTCCGACCCCCCCCCCCCCCCCCCATTGTCAGGTAGGCTGTACAACATGGCCTATCATTTCTAACAGAAGCCCTGTGTTTTAACACAGATTAACCCCTGCTGCAGCCTATAAACATTGTAACTTGTAAAAAAAATATGTAAAGTTACTGACTTTAAAAAATGCCTTGTTTTGTATATTTCTCTGCACCTCTGTGAACCTCTATTGAATGTCTTGTCTCTTTGCAGATAAAAACTCATGTGCTTTGGAGTAAGAAAAACCGAGGCAGACTGAAGAAGCGGTGATGCCCTCTGTAGGTGGGGTATAAGGCAAGAATGGATTCTGGATATATATATATATATATATATATATATATATATATATATATATATATATATATATATATATATATATATATATATATATATATATATATATATATATATATATATATATACACAGGAGGCGAACTCTGGATGTTCCATTTTTATCATAAACCTTGATTACACATATCACTGCAGAGAATGAGACAGCAAAATCCGAAAAAAAAACATATTTTTATTGCAACAAGCACCTCTTCAAGGATGAAGACTGATGGTCCAAACTCAAGACGGGAAGGAGGAACACATTTCTGTCACTCACACTGCTTAACCAGATGTAATCTGACCAATTTCTTTCCAATGCTGGAAGTTAAGAACACATAAATTCCTACAGATACCATCCAACCATCGTCTATAGTTTTAGCCCTGGTGACACCCAGGCATACCCTCAGAAACAGATTTTCACCAAACAGGAAGGAACAAGCTGATACTGGTTCTAGGAAAAGATTGTGTCCTCCATCTGGCTCAAACCCTGTTTTTAGCAGATCCCACCATTGTGAAGATGGTGCTCCAAGCCAATGGAAAGTATTATAATCTGCCCTCTATGGGAGCTACATAGAGGCATGCAGTATATTTTCCTCAATGCTCATATTTTTACAAGTTTACCCTTATGGATGTTTTGTATTGAATTAAATGCTGAGGAACGTTACGGAGACATGGCACCAAGTTTCAGGCTTAGAGTCGGCATGAATGTATTAATGTGCACCTAAACCACCTCATATTATATCACTACATTCAACACACCCTCCATCTCTAGATATAAAATAAAAGTTAGGCATATACCAGTTAGACCTATTATCCTCGACCGAGACAAAAACTTGTCAAGCCCTAGAAACGCCAACCATGACTACTACAAAGGTGGCACATACTACTTCCTTGGCATTGCAGCATACACTATATGGTCAAAAGTGAACACTTGCCCATCACATCTACAATTAGTCATGAAGTTTGAGGTCACTGCGGCCATCAGTTCACTGCAGATTTGAGAGTCACAATCCCAGAAAGTTTTTATGCAGATTGACCTCATATTATATCATTACATTCAACACACCCTCTATCTTTAGATATAAAATAAAAGTTAGGCATATACCAGTTAGACCTATTATCCTCGACCGAGACAAAAATTTCTAGAAAGCTCTAGAAACGCCAACCATGACTACTACAAAGGTGGCACATACTACTTCCTTGGCATTGCAGCATACACTACATGGTCAAAAGTGAACACTTGTCCATCACATCTACAATTAGTCATGAAGTTTGAGGTCACTGCGGCCATCAGTTCACTGCAGATTTGAGAGTCACAATCCCAGAAAGTTTTTATGCAGATTGACTCAGGAGAATTTTTTAAAAACCATAAAGCACTACCTGGCATTTAAACTTTGGCCAGCACCAGACCCACAAGAGCCAATAATACGCTTTTTGGATAAGCCAGCACCCTAATTGTACACACGATCGGACTTTACAACAACAAAACCTTCGAATTTTATTCGAAGGGTGTTGACTCCAACTTGTCTTGCATACACGCAGTCACACAAATGTTGACCAACAATTGCGAACGTGGTGACGTACAAGACGTACGTGATACCTCCATTACAAACACTAGTTTTACAAGACCGCTCGCTTCCGGCTTGTCCTTGATTCTGAGCATGCGTTTTTGTACTTTGGACTTTTGTCTGATGGACTTGTGTACACACGATTGGAAAGTCCGACAACACACATTTATTGGCAGAAAATTTGAGAACGTGCTAGCCAACATTTGTTGGAGGAAAGTCCGACAACAATTTTCCGATGGAGGGTACACAGGGTCGGATTTTCTGCCAACAGCCTGACATCGAACATTTCCCGTCGGAAAATTTTTACACGTTTACCCTTATTGTTTGTTTTTCTTATTGAATTAAATGCTGAGGAACGTTATGGAGACATGGCACCACGTTTCATAGACAGGTGAAAAATAAGTCATAAAAAATTACTCAAACTATATTATTTGTGTAGGGTCTTATCTATCCCAAGCCATGTCCTTTGACTTTTAAAAATTCAGATTTTGAATTTAATTTGGGTCCTAACAGGCTTAGAGTCGGCAAGAATGTATTAATGTGCACCTAAACCACCTCATATTATATCACTACATTCAACACACCCTCCATCTCTAGATATAAAATAAAAGTTAGGCATATACCAGTTAGACCTATTATCCTCAACCGAGACAAAAATTTCTAGAAAGCTCTAGAAACGCCAACCATGACTACTACAAAGGTGGCACATACTACTTCCTTGGCATTGCAGCATACACTACATGGTCAAAAGTGAACACTTGCCCATCACATTTAAAATTAGGGATGAAGTTTGAGGTCACCGCTGCTATCAGTTCACTGCAGATTTGAGAGTCACAATCCCAGAAAGTTTTATGCAGATTCACTCAGGAGAATTTTTTAAAAACCATAAAGCACTACCTGGCATTTAAACTTTGGCCAGCACCAGACCCACAAGAGCCAATAATACGCTTTTTGGATAAGCCAGCACCCTAATTATACCATGTCTTGAAAAGGCATTCATACCCCTTGACATTTTTCCCACTTTGTCATGTTACAACCAAAAACGGAAATTAATTTTATTGGGATTTTATGTGATAGACCAACACAAAGTGGCACATAATTGTGACGTGGAAGGAAAATGATAAATGTTTTTCCAAATTTTATACAAATAAATATGTGAAAAGTGTGGCGTGCCTTTGTATTCAGCCCCCTTGAGTTCACTGCAATTACAGCTGCAACTCTACTGATGTCTCTACTAGCTTTACACATCTAGAGAGGACATTTCTGCCCATTCTTCTTTGCAGAATATCTCAATCTCTATAAGATTGGATGGAGAGTGTCTGTGAACAGCAATTTTCAAGTCTCGCCACAGATTCTCAATTGGATTGAGGTTGGACTGTAACTGGGCCATTCTAACACACGAATATGCTTTGATCTAAACCAGGGGTCTCAAACTGGTGGCCCTCCAGCTGTTGCGAAACTACAAGTCCCATCATGCCTCTGCCTGAGGGAGTCATGCTTGTAACTGTTCACCTTGCAATGCCTCATGGGAGTTGTAGTTTTTCAACATCTGGAGGGTTTAGATCAGAGTTTGAGACCTCTGATCTAAACTATTCCATTGTAGCTCTGGCTGTATGTTTAGGGTTGTTGTCCTGCTGGAAGGTGAACCTCCACCCCGGTCTCAAGTCTTTTGCAGACTCTAACAAGTTTTCTTCTAAGATTGCTTTGTATTGGGCTCCATCCATCTTCCCATCAACTCTGACCAGCTTCCCTGTCCCTGCTGAAGAAAAGCATCCCCACCACATGATGCTGCCACCACCATGTTTCACGGTGGTGTGTTCAGTGTGATGTTTTACTTTTCCACCACACATAGGGGGTTATTTACTAAAGGAAAATCCACTTTGCACTGCAAGTGCACTTGGAAGTAAAGTCACTGTAGATCCGAGGGGGATATGCAAGGAAAATAAAAAAACATAATTTTAGCTTGAACATGATTGGATGATAAATTCAGCAGAGCTTCCACTCATTTCAGATCTACCCCTTAGATTTAAAGCGACTGCACTTTCAAGTGCATTTTCAGTGCAAAGTGGATTTGCTTTTCGTAAATAACCCCCATGGTGTTTGGCTTTAAAGCCAAAAAGTTACATTTTGGTCTCATCTGAACAGATCATCTTCTTCCACATGTTTGCTGTGTCCCCCACATGGCTTCTCACAAACTGCAAACAGGACTTCTTATGGCTTTCTTTCACCAATGTCTTTCTTCTTGTCACTCTTCCATAAAGGGCAGATTTGTGGAGAGACGACTAATAGTTGTCCTGTGGACAGATTCTCCCCCCTGAGCTGTGGATCTCTGCAGCTCCTCCAGAGTTACCATGGACCTCTTGGCTCTTCTCTGATGAATGCTCTCCTTGCCCGGCCCGGTCAGTTTAGGTGGACGGCCATGTCTTGGTAGGTTTGCAGTTGTGCCATACTCTTTCCATTTTCGGATGATGGATTGTACAGAGCTCCGTGAGATGTTCAAAGCTTGGGAGATTTTTTTATTATAAAAAGACCAAACACTTCCCCCTTTTATTTTCACTGTTGCTGCCAACATTCCACCTCTCCCACTTCTTCTCCTTTATTTTGTCTTCAATTGTCCTCAAATCCATATAAATCTGAAGCTTTCATTTTTGTTGGAAGGCAACCAACTCTCTGTGCCTTCTGTTTCAGCATTTGGCCCCATTCTCATTGCCTTGTCTTTACAATTGGGTTTGTTCCTGTTCTCTTGAAACTGTGATGCCAGTGGCCAATTTTCCCAAAACCCAAGGCATTGACTTTGTTCCAGGAGGAATTTTCTGCTTACAAAATTGTCTCTTAAAATTTGGCTAGCAGCAGATAAAACTTCACTATGTGTTACCTACAAGGAGGTGTTACCAAGTCACTGGTACTCTCTGTATCATATCTTCTGGCAATGCTTTCTTATTCAACCTTTTTCTGGAAGTCCATGATCCAGCTATTGGAACACGTTTTGAATGTTACATTTCCTCTAGACCAGTGGGTCTGCAAACTGTGGCCCACGGGCCAGATGCGGCACTTTGCTTGCCTTTATTTGGCCCTTGCCCTTAATACCAAAAGTGGGGCATTATTCCTCCCACTGACACCAACAATAGGGCACTATTCCTCCTACTGACACCAATGATGGGGCACTATTCTTCCCACTAGTACCAACGATGGGAGGCTATTCTTCATCCTACTGACCACAAGAGTTATGTATTTTTTTCCCACTGACAACCAGACATGATGGGACACTAGTCCTCCCGCTGACACCAGTATTGGAGCACTAGTCCTCCCACTGACACCAGTGATGGGGCACTATTCCTTCCACTAATACCAATAATGGTGCAGTAATCCTCTCACTGACACCAATGATGGGGCTATATTTTTCACACTAGTACCAACGATGGGGAGCTATTTTTCGTCCTACCGACCATAGGAACCATGTATTTTTTCTAAGTCCCACTGACAACCAAGCATGAGACATAGTGTGCTCCCATTGGCCATAGTACCTGGTCCCCGTAAAGTCTGAAGGGCAGGTAACTGTCTCCTTGATTAGAAAGTTTAGTGCCCCCTGCTAGAGACCCGCTGCATTGCCTTTTGGGGCTACCCCCTTTTCTGCTATCGTAAAGACTTCCAAACTATTGACCAAACACATCCTGACGCCAGCTTGAAGACTGATTTCCACCCATTGGAGGTCTACTATACCTCCTTCTCAGGCACAACTACTAAATACTATATTAGCTATACAGAGAATGATATCACAGCCAAAGTTAATGACAAGTTGGAATCTTTTTATCAGATTAGGCACCTGTGGGACTGTTCACCTTATGGGCTCTCCGTAAACTCTTTTGCCGCGTACACACGATCGGACTTTCCAACAACAAAACCGTGGAATTTTGTTCGAAGGGTGTTGGCTCCAACTTGTCTTGCAGACACGCGGTCACACAAATGTTGGCCAACAATTACGAACGTGGTGACGTACAAGACATACGTGATACCTCCATTACAAACGCTAGTTTCACAAGACCGATCGCTTCCGGCTCGTCCTTGATTCCGAGCATGCGTGTTTGTAATTTGGACTTTTGTCCGACGGACTTGTGTACACACTATTGGAAAGTCCGACAACACACATTTGTTGGCAGAAAATTTGAGAACATGCTAGCCAACATTTGTTGGAGGAAAGTCTGACAACAATTGTCCGATGGAGTGTACACAGGGTCGGATTTTCTGCCAACAGCCTGACATCGAACATTTCCCGTCGGAAAATCCGGTCATGTGTACACGGCATAACGACGATATTAATCAGTCACATTTGAGAAAAGTGAAAGTAAGATAAAATCCCACATTTTGGGGTATCCCCAGAAAAGTAATAGGGAGGAAATCTTTCAACGGGGACACTAGTTCTGGTGACCTGGGGGGGGGGGGGGGGGTCCAAAAGGAATTCCCTTAATTTGCAGGGATTTCCTCTCACTTCCTGTTTGGTTATGGGACAGGAAGTGATGGGAAATCTCTGCAATGGGACACAGATGTCGAAAAAAAAAAAAATCTGACATATAACCCTCCCTTACGTTATCCAAAATTAAAAATAATAAGTTGTATGTTCTACTTTGACCACTTGCTGACCGGGCCACAGCTGAATGATGGCTGAAGTGTGGTCGGCTAATTCTGGAAGGGTGTACAATGACGTCCTCCCAGACTCGTGCTTCCCGTGCGCCCCCTGCGGCCCGCCTACGGAAGTGTCTGCGCTTGCCGGGTTCACTGGACCCGGCGCATTGCAGATCGCGGTAAAGAGCCAACAACAGCGGCCCTTTACCATGTGATCGCTCCGTCCAGTGACGGAGAAATCACTTGTCAACAAACCGGCACATGTCCAGTTCAGCTCTCTCCTCTCCTTGCGCGCTGTAAATACCAATCAGCACAGCGTGCGAGGAGAGGAGGGAGACTGCAGCAGCACTCACCCTTGCCTCACCCATGCCTCACTCTAGCCCATCTGTGCCTCATTCATGCCTCATACATGCCCATATGTGCCTCATTTATGCCGCATCTGTGCCCATATGCGCCTCATTTATGCCTCAACTGTGCCCTATGTGCCTCATTCATGCCTCATTTGTGCCCATATTTGCCTAATTCATGCCTCATCTGTGCCCATATATGCCTCATTCATGCCCATATGCACCCACATGTGCCTCATTCATGCCTCAAACTGTGCCTCATTCATGCCTCATCTGTGCCTCATTCATGTCTCGTCTGTGCCTCAATCATGCCCATATGTGCCTCATTCATGCCCATCTGTGCCTCATTCATACCTCATCTTTGCCTCATTCATGCCCATCTGTGCTTCATTCATGCCCATATGTGCCTCAATTATGCCCATTTGTGCCTCATTCATTCCCACACGTGCTTCATGCATGCCTCATTCATGCCCATAGGTGTATTATTCATGGCCATCTGTGCCTCATTCATGCCCATATGTTCCTCATCCCTGCCTCATTCATGCCCATCTGTGCCTCATCCATGCCACATAAGTGCTTATCTGTGCCTCATCCATGCCACATCAGTGCCTCACCCGTGCTCATCTGCGCCACATCTGACCTCATTCGTGTCACATCAGTGCTCATCCATGCCACATCAGTGCTGCTACAGTGCCTCACAAAAGTGCAATAGGTAGTCAGGAAATTTTATTTATAAGTTTATGTCCCTAGGCTATCTCACGGTGCCCCCTGAATGTTGGGCCTCTGTATGTGGCCAGGCTGTTTAAAAGTCTCCCACATGTGGTATCGCCATACTCAGGAGGAGTAGCGGAATGTATTTTGGAGTGTAATTTTTTCTATGTACATGTCATGTGTTAGAAAAATCTTATAAAATGGACAGCTTTGTGAAAAAAAAATGCGTTTTCATTTTCTTTCTATATTTTCAAAAACTTGTGGAAAAAAATGACACATGCTAAAGACTTAATAGTAATGCCTCATAGAATATACGTTGGGGTGTTTGCTTTGCAAAATGGGTTCATGTTGTGGGCATTTCCATTGTCCTGGGCCTTCCAAATAATGATAGGTCATCAGGAAATTAGATGTGAAATTTATGTCCCTAGAACACCTGACGGTGATCCTTGCATGTTGGGCATCTGTATGTGGCTGTCAGAAACCATGAATCAGGCTGAGGCAGAAGTACAATTAAATCACACTTGTTTAATAATAATAAAAAAAGGTAAACAGAATAAATGTAGTCAAAACATAGCCAGAGTTCAGGAACTGGAATGGATAGTCAGGCAAGCCAAAATATCAGGGCGCTAGAGATGAGTGTAGTAGAACAGCAAGCAGGATCTGGAGCCAGAAGGGATGTCAACCAAGCAAGTCTTAATCAGGAACACAGGAGAGCGTCTGTAGAGATGTGACCAAGGCGAAGGCAGAGATCATCTGGACTGGATGGCTTAAGTATGCAGGACTGACGAGCAGGATATCATCAACAGGTGAGTCACTGTGGAGAGATAGGAGCTGGTAATTAGCCGACAGCTGAGCGGCCAGCTCAGAGAAGGAAGGGCTGAGCCCAGCCCTGACAGTGGCCAGGCTGTGTAAAAGTCTCACACATGTGGTATCGCCATACTCAGAAGGAGTAGCAGAATGTGTTTTGGGTGGTGTAGTTACAAGTATGCCTATACAGTGTGCGAGAAATAACTTGGTAATACAACAATTTTGTGAAAAAATAAAAAAACGAAACTTTTGCAAAAAATTGTGGTGGAAAAATGACAACTTCAAAAAACTCACTATGCCTCTTACTAAATACATTGGAATGTCTACTGTCCAAAAAGGGGTCATTTGCTAAGGTCACGCAACTGAGTGGGCTCCAGGCGCAGGGCTCCGTGCTGCGAGCATACCCTTTTTGAAGCCAATTAGAGCCTCTAGCTCTAATCATGTGCTTAAAAAAACCCATTGGAATCCATGCGTCTGGCACCCTGTATGTATATTAGGGGCTGGATGCATGGATTGGGGGGAGGGGGGGGGCAGAGCTCCTGCACTCTGTATGAGTGGCCGCCACTGCTACTGCCCTTTGCATATTTACCAAGAGTAAGAGTTTAACACTGAAAGATATCTGACTAAATGAATCCGGTTCTTATCTGCTTAGGTAAGATACTTGTTTACTTTGCTACAGTCTGGTGTCTTTTGCACTGCACCGTAATTTTAGTCAACCGGGTGTGCCAGAGGAGCTGAGGTTATTCTTGGGGTTGAGGTATAGAACAGAGAACCCACAATTACCAAGCGGCTCCTTCAAGGGTGGTGCTACATACAGACAGGGCCGTCTTTAACACAGGGCAAAAGGGGCAGCTGCCCCCCAGGCCCAGTCATTGTTGTGGGGGCCCAAGGCAGCTTCCCCTTGAACCTGCACTGCCCACAAATAGTTGATAAGTGGATTTGAGATGGCCCAAGAAAATAATTGCCCAGGGTCCAATCAATATTAAAGAATCTGCATACAGATTATCATTATTCTAACACATAAAAACACAAAAATTGATTTTTTGGGGGTTTTATTTTTAGTTTCTTTGCTACTTTTTATTTACAGATTATCAATATTATTAGTAGTAGAAGTAGTAATAGTTGAAGTTGCAGTAGTAAGACACGTACATTTTTCCTTGTCTGCCATTTACTGCGTATTATTATTATATTCATTTTTGTTTCCATTCCCGGTTCTACTTTTTGTTTTTTAATTTACAGTTTATCATTATTATATCTACTATGTATATCTTACTATACTATATCTTGCTATATTACTAATATATATATATATATCTTACTATATGTTTTATTTGTATTTATTTTTTCTCTTTATTTACATTTACATTACACATGAAATTTTTTTTATAGTTTTATTAATATGTTATTCACATATTCACACATTTATATCAGTTTTTTATCTTTCATCTACAGGTTACCATTGTTAAAATCTTTCTTTCTTTCTCTCTTTCTTTCCTTCTTTCTTTTTCTTTCTTTCCTCTATCATTCCTATGTGCCACCATCCTGTAGTTATAAATGACATGACCTCCTTGACTACATTGTGAAAACTCCCACCCAGGTGTTATCTGAGGACCCCGGTGGCCCTCCTCCAGACATTGTACACTTCTTTATTTATTTCTCTTTCTTTCTTTTTCTTTCTTTTTCTTTATTTCTTGTTTTCTTTATTTCTCTTGTTTTCTCTCTCTTTTTCTTTCTTTCTATTTCTCTTTCTTTCTTTTTCTGTATTTCTTTTTTTCTCTCTTTCTTTCTTTCGCTTTCTTTCTTTCTTTATTTTTCTATTTCTTTCTTTCTTTTCTTGTGTGTCACCATCCTGTAGTTATAAATGACTTGACCTCCATGACTACATTTTGAAAATTTCCACCCAGGTGTTATCTGAGGACCCCGGTGGCCCTCCTCCAGACATTGTACACTTCTTTATTTATTTCTCTTTCTTTCTTTCTTTTTCTCTTTCTTTCTTTTTCTTTAATTTCTTTATTTTTTGTTTTCTCTTTCTTTTGTTTTCTCTCTTTTTTTCTTTCTCTTTCTTTCTCTCTCTATTTCTTACTTTCTTTTTCTGTCTCTTTCTTTCTCTTTCTTTCTTTCTTTCTTTCTTTCTTTCTTTCTTTCTTTCTTTCTTTCTCTGTATTTCTTTCTTTCTATTTCTCTTTCTTCTTTCTTTCTTTCTTTCTTTCTTTCTTTCTTTCTTTCTTTCTTTCTTTCTCTGTATTTCTTTCTATTTCTCTTTCTTTCTTTCTTTCTTTCTTTCTTTCTTTCTTTCTTTCTTTCTTTCTTTCTTTCTCTTTCTTTCTTTCCTTCTTTCCCTCTCTCTCTTTCTTTCATTCGTTCTTTCTTTTTTTTTTTCTTTCCTCTATCATTCCTATGTGTCACCATCCTGTAGTTATAAATTACTTGACCTCCATGACTACATTTTGAAAATTCCCACCCAGGTGTTATCTGAGGACCCCGGTGGCCCTCCTCCAGACATTGTACACTTCTTTATTTATTTTTCTTTCTTTCTTTTTCTCTGTCTTTCTCTTTCTTTCTTTTTCTTTCCTTTTCTTTATTTATTGTTTTCTTCCTCTTTCTTTTGTTTTCTCTCTCTTTTTCTTTCTTTTTTTCTTTCTTTCTTTTTATGTATTTCTTTCTCATTCTTTCTTTCTTTCTCATTCTTTCTTTTTTTCTCGTTTTTTCTTTCTTTCTTTCTCTTTCTTTCTTTCTTTCTTTCTTTCTTTCTTTCTTTCTTTCTTTCTTTCTTTCTTCTCTCATTCCTATGTGTCACCATCCTGTAGTTATAAATGACTTGACCTCCATGACTACATTGTGAAAATTCCCACCCAGGTGTTATCCGGGGACCCCGGTGGCCCTCCTCCAGACATTGTACACTTGTCTGCCTTCCATACCCTTTGGCTGGGTTGGTATTCCATTGTGGAATTAGTTTTATCTATTCGTGGCTTGGGGGTCACATGTCCCCCACGTGTCCTTGGAGCTCCTTTCAGAGCACTAAATATAATCCGGACTTTTTGGTACAATGACATTATAGTGGAGAAGTAGAAATGAGGGGATGTGAGCGGAGGTTGCAGATTGATACATTTGCTGATTTGCCAATAACGGCGTCCGCTTGTCTGACTTCAATGTTGCCATCTGTTAAGCAGTAAGAGTATGTTTAGCCAAATTTATTCACCAATTTAGATTACAGTAGGAAGGGATCCCCTCCCCCCCCCCCCATTCGTCCTGTCACCATTGCCACCTAGACAAGTGGTGGAAAATACATTTTACAGTTGTCACCAGAACAAGAACAAAAGAAAAATCTTCCTCTGTTTCGGGGGAACTGTCTTCTTATTTTGGTGAGATTTTCTCTCATTTCTTGTTGAAGCTCTGAGGCAGTGCTGCTGATCTCTTGCAGCTTCTTTGCAACTACTTCCCGTCTACATGCACTCCAGCAGTGGCCACGTGGCATTTCTCAGGGGGGGTTTCCTGATGGTGACCGCAGTGGATTTGGAAATGGGCGCTTGTAGTCTCCATCGGAAACCTATGTGACCCGGTGACAACCGAGGAGAACAACTAGGACACGGACAGAGTGTTGTCACCCTACAACAGGAAGTGCCTGAGCAAGGACTTCCATGGCGGGATCACCAGGGGTCGTTATCATGAAAGCTGCAGATTTATAGAGTTGGAATATGAATGCTGGATGATAGAAAATGTCATTCATAAAAAATGATGAAGAATCTACAAGGAGCAGAGGACTCCGGGAAGGACCTTTGTCTTTCCTTCTCCATAAACTCAGGATCAAGAATTATTTCAGAATCTTTTCCTTGCTGTGCTTGTCATCATTATTACCCGACTCCTCTCCATCATTACTACCCGACTCCTCTCCATCATTACTACCCGACTCCTCTCCATCATTATAACCCGACTCCTCTCCATCATTATTACCCGACTCCTCTCCATCATTATTATCCGACTCCTCTCCATCATTATCACCCGACTCCTCCCCATCATTATTACCCGACTTCTCTCCATCATTATTACCCCACTCCTCTCCATCATTATTACCCGACTCCTCTCCATCATTATTACCCGACTCCTCTCCATCATTATCACCCGACTCCTCCCCATCATTATTACCCGACTTCTCTCCATCATTATCACCCGACTCCTCTCCATCATTATTACCCGACTCCTCTCCATCATTATCACCCGACTCCTCTCCATCATTATTACCCGACTCCTCTCCATCATTATTACCCGACTCCTCTCCATCATTATCACCCGACTCCTCCCCATCATTATTACCCGACTTCTCTCCATCATTATCACCCGACTCCTCTCCATCATTATTACCCGACTCCTCTCCATCATTATCACCCGACTCCTCCCCATCATTATTACCCGACTTCTCTCCATCATTATTACCCGACTCCTCTCCATCATTATTACCCGACTCCTCTCCATCGTTATTACCCGACTCCTCTCCATCGTTATTACCCGACTCCTCTCCATCGTTATTACCCGACTCCTCTCCATCGTTATTACCCGACTCCTCTTCATCATTATTACCCGACTCCTCTCCATCATTATTACCCGACTCCTCTCCATCATTATTATCCGACTCCTCTCCATCATTATTACCCGACTCCTCTCCATCATTATTAGCCGACTCCTCTCCATTATTATTACCCGATTCCTCTCCATCATTATTACCCGGCTCCTCTCCATCATTATTATCCGACTCCTCTCCATCATTATTACCCGACTCCTCTCCATTATTATTGCCCGACTCCTCTCCATCATTATTACCCGACTCCTCTTCATCATTATTACCCGACTCCTCTCCATCATTATTACCCGACTCCTCTCCATCGTTATTACCCGACTCCTCTCCATCGTTATTACCCGACTCCTCTCCATCGTTATTACCCGACTCCTCTCCATCGTTATTACCCGACTCCTCTCCATCATTATTACCCGACTCCTCTCCATCGTTATTACCCGACTTCTCTCCATCATTATTACCCGACTCCTCTCCATCATTATTACCCGACTCCTCTCCATCATTATTAGCCGACTCCTCTCCATCATTATTACCCGACTCCTCTCCATCATTATTAGCCGACTCCTCTCCATTATTATTGCCCGACTCCTCTCCATCATTATTACCCGGCTCCTCTTCATCATTATTACCCGGCTCCTCTCCATCATTATTACCCGGCTCCTCTCCATCGTTATTACCCGACTTCTCTCCATCATTATTACCCGACTCCTCTCCATCATTATTACCCGACTCCTCTCCATCATTATTAGCCGACTCCTCTCCATTATTATTGCCCGACTCCTCTCCATCATTATTCCCCGGCTCCTCTTCATCATTATTACCCGACTCCTCTCCATCATTATTACCCAGCTCCTCTTCATCATTAATACCCGACTCCTCTTCATCATTATTACCCAACTCCTCTTCATCATTATTACCCAACTCCTCTTCATCATTATTACCCGACTCCTCTCCATCATTATTACCCGGCTCTTCTTCATCATTATTACCCGACTCCTCTCCATCGTTATTACCCGACTCCTCTCCATCATTATTACCCGACTCCTTTCCATCATTATTACCCGGCTCTTCTTCATCATTATTACCCGGCTCTTCTTCATCATTTTTACCCGACTCCTCTCCATCGTTATTACCCGACTCCTCTCCATCATTATTACCCGACTCCTCTCCATCATTATTACCCGGCTCTTCTTCATCATTATTACCCGACTCCTCTTCATCATTATTACCCGACTCCTCTCCATCATTATTACCCGACTCCTCTCCATCATTATTATCCAACTCCTCTCCATCATTATTACCCGACTCCTCTCCATCATTATTAGCCGACTCCTCTCCATTATTATTACCCGACTCCTCTCCATCATTATTAGCCGACTCCTCTCCATTATTATTACCCGACTCCTCTCCATCATTATTACCCGACTCCTCTCCATCATTATTACCCGACTCCTCTCCATCATTATTACCCGGCTCCTCTTCATCATTATTACCCGACTCCTCTCCATCATTATTACCCAGCTACTCTTCATCATTATTACCCGACTCCTCTCCATCATTATTACCCGGCTCCTCTTCATCATTATTACCCGACTCCTCTCCATCATTATTACCCAGCTACTCTTCATCATTATTACCCGACTCCTCTCCATCATTATTACCCGACTTCTCTCCATCATTATTACCCGACTCCTCTCCATCATTATTACCCGACTCCTCTCCATCATTATTAGCTGACTCCTCTCCATTATTATTGCCCGACTCCTCTCCATCATTATTACCCGGCTCCTCTTCATCATTATTACCCGACTCCTCTCCATCATTATTACCCAGCTCCTCTTCATCGTTATTACCCAACTCCTCTTCATCATTATTACCCGACTCCTCTTCATCATTATTACCCGACTCCTCTTCATCATTATTACCCGGCACCTCTTCATTATTATTACCCAGTTCTTCATCATTACCTGGCCCCTCTTCATCATTATTACCCGACTCCTCTTCATCATTATTACCCATCTCCTCTTCATTATTATTACCCGACTCCTCTTCATTATTATTACCCGTCTCCTCTTCATTATTATTACCCAGTTCTTCATCATTATTACCCGGCCCCTCTTCATTATTATTACCCGACTCCTCTTCATCATTATTACCCATCTCCTCTTCATTATTATTACCCGTCTCCTCTTCATCATTATTACCCGGCCCCTCTTCATTATTATTACCCGACTCCTCTTCATCATTATTACCCATCTCCTCTTCATTATTATTACCCGATTCCTCTTCACCATTATTACCCAACTCCTCTTCATCATTATTACCCGGCCCCTCTTCATTATTATTACTACCCAGTTCTTCATCATTATTACCCGGCCCCTCTTCATCATTATTACCCAGCACCTCTTCATTATTATTACCCGACTCCTCTTCATCATTATTACCCGGCACCTCTTCATTATTATTACCCAGTTCTTCATCATTATTACCCGGCACCTCTTCATCATTATTACCCAGCACCTCTTCATTATTATTACCCGACTCCTCTTCATCATTATTACCCGGCACCTCTTCATTATTATTACCCAGTTCTTCATCATTATTACCCGGCACCTCTTCATTATTATTACCCGACTCCTCTTCATCATTATTACCCATCTCCTCTTCATTATTATTACCCAGCGCTTCATCATTATTACCTGGCTCCTCTTCATTATTATTACCCGACTCCTCTTCATCAATATTACCCGACTCCTCTTCATCAATATTACCCGGCACCTCTTCATTATTATTACCCATCTCCTCTTCATTATTATTACCCATCTCCTCTTCATCATTATTACCCAGCACCTCTTCAACATTATTACCCATCTCCTCTTCATTATTATTACCCGACTCCTCTTCATCATTATCACCCGTCTCCTCTTCATTATTATTACCCAGCACCTCTTCAACATTATTACCCATCTCCTCTTCATTATTATTACCCGACTCCTCTTCATCATTATCACCCGTCTCCTCTTCATTATTATTACCCATCTCCTCTTCATTATTATTACCCATCTCCTCTCCATTATTATTACCCGACTCCTCTTCATCATTATTACCCGACTCCTCTGCATCATTATTACCCGGCTCCTCTCCATCATTATTATCCGACTCCTCTCCATCATTATTACCCGGCACCTCTTCATTATTATTACCCAGTTCTTCATCATTATTACCCGGCACCTCTTCATTATTATTACCCGACTCCTCTTCATCATTATTACCCATCTCCTCTTCATTATTATTACCCAGCGCTTCATCATTATTACCTGGCTCCTCTTCATTATTATTACCCGACTCCTCTTCATCAATATTACCCGACTCCTCTTCATCAATATTACCCGGCACCTCTTCATTATTATTACCCATCTCCTCTTCATCATTATTACCCAGCACCTCTTCAACATTATTACCCATCTCCTCTTCATTATTATTACCCGACTCCTCTTCATCATTATCACCCGTCTCCTCTTCATTATTATTACCCGGCTCTTCTTCATCATTATTACCCGACTCCTCTCCATCATTATTACCCGGCTCCTCTCCATCATTATTATCCGACTCCTCTCCATCATTATTACCCGACTCCTCTCCATCATTATTAGCCGACTCCTCTCCATTATTATTACCCAACTCCTCTCCATCATTATTACCCGGCTCCTCTTCATCATTATTACCCGACTCCTCTCCATCATTATTACCCAGCTACTCTTCATCATTATTACCCGACTCCTCTCCATCATTATTACCCGACTTCTCTCCATCATTATTACCCGACTCCTCTCCATCATTATTACCCGACTCCTCTCCATCATTATTAGCTGACTCCTCTCCATTATTATTGCCCGACTCCTCTCCATCATTATTACCCGGCTCCTCTTCATCATTATTACCCGACTCCTCTCCATCATTATTACCCAGCTCCTCTTCATCGTTATTACCCGACTTCTCTCCATCATTATTACCCGGCTCCTCTTCATTATTATTACTCAGTTCTTCATCATTATTACCCAACTCCTCTTCATCATTATTACCCAACTCCTCTTCATCATTATTACCCGGCACCTCTTCATTATTATTACCCAGTTCTTCATCATTACCTGGCCCCTCTTCATCATTATTACCCGACTCCTCTTCATCATTATTACCCATCTCCTCTTCATTATTATTACCCGTCTCCTCTTCATTATTATTACCCAGTTCTTCATCATTATTACCCGGCCCCTCTTCATTATTATTACCCGACTCCTCTTCATCATTATTACCCATCTCCTCTTCATTATTATTACCCGACTCCTCTTCATCATTATTACCCGGCCCCTCTTCATTATTATTACCCGACTCCTCTTCATCATTATTACCCATCTCCTCTTCATTATTATTACCCGACTCCTCTTCATCATTATTACCCATCTCTTCTTCATTATTATTACCCGACTCCTCTTCATCATTATTACCCGTCTCCTATTCATTGTTATTACCCAGCGCTTCATCATTATTACCCAACTCCTCTTCATCATTATTACCCGGCCCCTCTTCATTATTATTACCCAGTTCTTCATCATTATTACCCGGCCCCTCTTCATCATTATTACCTAGCGCTTCATCATTATTACCCGACTCCTCTTCATCATTATTACCCGGCACCTCTTCATTATTATTACCCAGTTCTTCATCATTATTACCCGACTCCTCTTCATCATTATTACCCATCTCCTCTTCATTATTATTACCCAGCGCTTCATCATTATTACCTGGCTCCTCTTCATTATTATTACCCGACTCCTCTTCATCAATATTACCCGACTCCTCTTCATCAATATTACCCGGCACCTCTTCATTATTATTACCCATATCCTCTTCATTATTATTACCCATCTCCTCTTCATCATTATTACCCAGCACCTCTTCATTATTATTACCCGACTCCTCTTCATCATTATTACCCGGCACCTCTTCAACATTATTACCCATCTCCTCTTCATTATTATTACGCGACTCCTCTTCATCATTATCACCCATCTCTTCTTCATTATTATTACCCGGCTCCTCTTCATCATTATTATCCGACTCCTCTTCATCATTATTACCCATCTCTTCTTCATTATTATTACCCGGCTCCTCTTCATCATTATTATCCGTCTCCTCTTCATCATTATCACCCATCTCCTCTTCATTATTATTACCCATCTCTACTTCATTATTATTACCCGACTCCTCTTAATTCATCATCATTTTAGATTTTCACTTCTTGATTTTTCATATATAGACCTGTCGCATTTGATGCGACTATGGATATGTACACGTGGATGGACCTGTGGACAGCTTCCATATGGATATATCCATAATACATTACGTTGGAGTTGCTTTTAACCTTATATGTATACAGGTCAAAGTAAAAAAGTAAAAAAAGTTTTTTCTTGGAATATTTAATGGCGACCACTAGATGGCGTTGTTTGCATGGTAGGCTCATGGACTATATTAACCACTTGCTTACTGGGCACTTAAACCCCCCTCAGTCCCAGACCAATTTTCAGCTTTCAGCGCTGATACACTTTGAATGACAATTGCGCGGTCATACAACACTGTACCCAAATGACATTTTTATCATTTTTTCCCCACAAATAGAGCTTTCTTTTGGTGGTATTTATTTACAGCTCGGAGTTTTATTTTTTGCTAAACAAACAAAAAAAGATGCAAAAAAAAAAATCATGTTTTAATAGTTTGTTATAAAATTTTGCAAACGGGTCATTTTTCTCCTTCATTGAAGTGCGCTGATTAGGCGGCACTGATAGGCTGCATTGGTGGGCACTGATGGGCTGCATTGGTGGGCACTGATGGGCTGCATTGGTGGGCACTGATAGGCTGCACTGGTGGGCACTGATAGGCATAGTTAAGGCGGCACTAATAGGCACAGATAAGGCGGCACCGATGGGCACAGATAAGGCGGCACTGATGGGCAAAGATGGGCACAGATAAGATGGCACGGATGGGTGGCACGGATAAGTGGCACGGATGGGTGGCACGGATGGGCACTGATTGGTACCACAGATAGATGGGACTGATGGGCACTGATAGGTGGCACTGATAGGTGGCTCTGATAGGTGGCACTGCTGTGCACTGATGGGCGGCACTGCTGGGCACTGATGGGCGGCACTGGGGTGCAGCACCTTTGAGGCAGATTGGGTGGCACTGTGGGGTGGCACTGTGGGTGGCACTGTGGGTGGCACTGTGGGCACTATGGGCACTGACGGGGGGCACTTACTTTTGCTTTTTATTTTACTTCAGGATGGCACTGCGGGAGGCAGGTGGGCACTGGCAGGTGGCAGGTGGTCCCTTGTATTGATGGCCGTGATCGGGACTGATGTCCCGATCACGGCCGCCGGTGATCAGCTTTTTTTTTTTCTCCTCGCGCTGTCAGTGCGAGGAGGAATAATAGCCGATTACCGGCTCCATTCTATCACATGATCAGCTGTCATTGGCTGACAGCTGATTACGTGATAAGGGGTCGGGATCGACCCCTTGCACGGATCGGTGATCAGGCGAGTCTCATGGACTCGCCGATCACAGAGCGCGCCGCGCGCGCCCCTCAGGGGGCGCGCAGGCCGCTCGTAACCGGGACGACGTCAATAGACGTAGTCCCGGAAATGTAGGTCCGCGCTAATGCCGTCATTTGGCAATAGCGCGGATCTCAAGTGGTTAACCACTTTCAGACCGGACCATTTTGCTGGCTTAAGACCAGACCACTTTTTGCAATTCGGCACTGCGTCGCTTTAACTGACAATTGCGCGGTCATGCGACGTGGCTCCCAAACAAAATTGACGTCCTTTTTTTCCCCACAAATAGAGCTTTCTTTTGGTGGTATTTGATCACCTCTGCGGTTTTTATTTTTTGCGTTATAAACAAAAATAGAGCGACAATTTTGAAAAAAAACTAATTTTTTTTTACTTTTTGTTATAATAAATATCCAACAAAAATATATAAAAAAAAAAAATTTTCCCTCAGTTTAGGCCGATATGTATTCTTCTACATATTTTTGGTTAAAAAAAAATAAAAATCGCAATAAGCGATTATTAATTGGTTTGCGCAAAAGTTATGGCGTTTACAAAATAGGGGATCTTTAATGGCATTTTTATTAATAATTTTTTTTTTTACTAGTAATGGCGGCGATCAGCGATTTTTATTGTGACTGCGACATTATGGCAGACACATCGGACATTTTTGACACATTTTTTGGGACAATTGTTATTTATACCGCAATCAGTGCTATACAAATGCAGTGATTCCTGTGTGAATGACACTGGCAGTGAAGGGGTTAACCAGGAGGTGGCAGTGTAGGGGTTAAGTGTGTCCTAGGGGTGTGCTACTAACTGTGGGGGGGCTGGGCTTTGTGTTAGTAAACATTGATCTCTGCTCCAATCACATGGAGCAGAGATCAGCGTCACTTGTTGCTAGGCAGAACAGGGAGGTGCTGTTTACATCGGCATCTCCTCGTTCAGCCGCCCCATGAGACGATCCCAGGTATCCATGCAGCGATCAAGTCCGTGGGACCCAGCAGCCGGACTCATGAGGGTCCCGACCAGCACGCGAGCGCGGCACTGGCGGCACGCACGCGATGGCAGGGCGGCATATAGAAATTGACGTACTTGTACGCCAATATGCCTGCCCGTGCCATTCTGCCGACGTACATCGGCGTGCGCCGGTCGGGAACTGGTTATACAATATCATTATGATTTAAGATAGTTTAATTTCGAAAAGTTTTCTGTCTATATGGACTGTTTGATTGCGTGGTCATAAGAACCATTGGCTTATTCGGAATTAATGGACTCTACATTAGCAATTTCTTCTAGCTTCCGACGGACAAAGTGCCACGCATGCTCAGAATAAACTAAGAGGCGAAAGCTGTTGGCTACTGGCCCGTTTATAGTCCCGACGTCCGTGTTTGGCGTCACCTCGTTCAGAACGATCGGAAATTTCCGACAACTTTGTGCGACCGCGTGTATGCAACACAAGTTTGGGCCAAAATCCGTCGGGAAAAAAATCTGATGGATTTTGTGGTTCGGAATGTCCGACCGTGCGTATGGGGCGTTACAGTGATCTCGCGGCGAATCCGCCGCAGAGACCACCTTTATCGTAAACAGCTGCTAAGACTACCTGAAAAAAAAAAAAGCTTTTCTTCAAACCGAAATGCATCAGAATGGAGTGCTACTGTTTGTAAGGTGTAAAATAATGTTTAAGTCATCCCTTGTGTATATCATTTAAAGCGGAGTTCTACCCATAAAAATAATTATACATAAATGTGCAGCAAATAACGTAACAAAATGACATTTGGAGAAATGTTTTATTTTTTATTTTTTACTTACCTTTTAATCCCTGTTGCTATGTAGTCTTCTCCTACTCTTCCCCTTCCTCGCCGTGGCTCCCGACGCCACTTCGGCTCCTGGGAGATGTGTGTCATCATTTCCCAGGAGTCAGTGGGCAGCACCGAAGGGCTTTGTTGCCATCACAAAGGGGCGGGCACTTCTGACACCGACGCCCGTGGTGATGGCAACCTGTATCGTTTACAGCGCCGCCACGTGATGCTACTGCGCATGCGCGAGAACGGGCGGTGCATGCTGGGAATACAGCAGCGCCGTATCCCGGGAAGAATATGCTTGTGGACTTAAAGTGGGGTGCCCCTAAAAAAAAAAGTTCAAAGTCAGCAGCTACAAATACTGCAGCTGCTGACTTTTAATAATCGGACACTTACCTGTCCCAGGGTCCAGCGATGCGGGGGAACAAAGCCCCCCCCCCCCCTCGTTCCCCGCTCCGCTCGCAGCACCGTCATTCGTACTGTGGGCGCCCGCCTGTGGCTTCACAGCCGGGCACCCACTGCTCATGCGCGAGTGGCGCAGGGCACCGTGATACGGCCGCACATTCATCTGGGACACGTGACAGGTCCCAGATGACTGTGCGGCGCGAGGGGAAGTGATGTCACCAGCCCGGGCAATGAAGAAGGCAGACTACGAGGGACCCCCTAGCAACAGGTATTTAGAGGTGAGTAAATTTTTTTTTTTCCAATTATTTTTTTTTTTTTTAAGAATTTTAAACACTTTTTTATTTTTTGGTGGCAACACCACTTTAACATGCCCACAAGCAATATGGGAAATTAGCAAAGAAGGGGACAAGGGGGTAAACAAACCCCCCGGGACTTTTAAGGTGCTTGGTAACACACAATAGATAAATATTCGAAGAACATATCAATAAAATAACAGATTTTTATTTTGGTTACAAAAATACACAAAATATAATTATATTGAAAATGATCCACATCGATTTTATTATACAATATAACAATTCATAGAAGCAGAGGATACCAATCAGAGTATACCACTTGACATGTTTCGCTCATCTGAGCGTCCTCAGGAGTTTAAGGTACACTTTGTGGTAAACTGAAAGCAGTAAAAAGATATGGATAAGACAAATATGTCACGTGTCAATACAATTGCAGAATAGCAAATAATCATGAAATAACAAATAGGTAGACATCAATGATATATATAGCAAATATATGGCAAATATATAAAGGTAGGTCCGTATGGGATCTTACCCAAACATTGCCGGTTGAAAATTAGACTGAAATGGATAAAACCAGCCATCGGGTATAAGCGATCATCGATCTAGTTTTGAACCCCATACATGCTCAGGTCATAGTGGCCACAGGAGGACCAAGGATAAATGTACTGTATGGGGTTCAAATATTTATTTATTCAGGGAGGTGGTGCTAAGTTCATGGTTTCCGCCCTCATTATTGTTAAGCAATACGGGAACTGCCAGGACAGGATAATATAAGTTACTTTTTTATCTTAAAACGGATATTGAGCAGCTACATTTTCAAACCACGTGAGTGGTACATGTCTATGTTCTGATCCTAAGATATGCATAAAAAAAATTCTAACATGTCATTTGAACTTTAAAATTTTTTTGTATTTTCAATGTCACCTTGACATTTTTTTTTTGATTATTGGATTAGTACATGTCCCCCATGGCAGTACCCAGGTTTCCACCCCTTTATTACACTAGCTTGCCCATTAACTTTAAAAATGGAGAGAATTTAATACTAAAGCCTCATACACACGATCGGATTGTTGGCCAACAAGGCCTCAGACTTTTGCCCGAAGAGCGTGTGCCATGAACTTGTCTTGCATACAAACGGTACGCCATTTCTGGCCAACAAACAAGAACGTAGTGACGTGCTACGTGGAATTTCAGCTCTTGAGCGCCACCCTTTGGGCACCTTCTGCTAATGTCGTGTTTGGTGAGAATTGATTTCGAGCATGCGTGTTTGTACTTTGGACTTTTGTGTGACGGACTTGTATTGTAGTCCACCGAAAATTTACTAGCCTGCCATCCAGAATTTTTTGGCAGAAAGTTGGACAACAATTGTCCGATGGAGCGTACTAACAGTCTGATTTTAGGCAAACGGTAAACAGTCTGTCATCACACAATTCCCTGCCGAAAATCCAATCGTGTGTACGAGGCTTTAGATTCAGCACCTCTTCCATTGACTTGGATGGGATTCGCCTCTATCTTGGGTTCACCAAATCTCAAACAAGATTTGACGAACCCTTGGCGAATCAAACCCGGGCATATTCACCCATCGCTAGTACCCATGTCGTGTAGTTATTCAAAGGTCTCATTGATTAAGGGATGGTGACTTCATAACTTCTGTAATGATGTTAAGAGTTGAATAGTTGTGGAAATTCTAACCACTTCAGCCTCTAACCACTTCAGCCCCCCTGGGTCATTTTGCCCTTCTTGGGTGATAAAAACAAATTAGGAGAAGGCCAAACTTCTCCAACTGTAAATCAGTAATCCACAAGGTGCCAAAAAATGTCAAGTTCATCCTCCAAGTCGAGTTCATTTAGCAAGAATGAAAATCTAGTAGTAGTTAGTCGGACATTTCAACACTCATCAAAGTAGTCTCCTCGGCTCTAGACATGAGCTTCAGTTTCGGATAAAGCATGGGTTTTTGAAAGCCTGACTATTCCCAGACCTGAAGTTCCCGGACATGAAGAACCAGGGCTGGACTAGGACAAAAATTTGGCCCTGGACTTCATCCAGACCGGCCCACTTTAATTTTGCAAACACGCAAAAAACAGTATACAGTGGTGTGAAAAAGTGTTTGCCCCCTTCCTCATTTCCTGTTCCTTTGCATGTTTGTCACACTTAAGTGTTTCAGAACATCAAACCAATTTAAACAATAGTCAAGGACAACACAAGTAAACACAAAATGCAATTTGTAAATGAAGGTGTTTATTATTAAAGGTGAAAAAAAATCCAAACCATCATGGCCCTGTGTGAAAAAGTGATTGCCCCCCTTGTTAAAACATACTATAACTGTGGTTGTCCACACCTGAGTTCAATTTCTCTAGCCACACCCAGGCCTGATTATTGCCACACCTGTTCACAATCAAGGCATCACTTAAATAGGAGCTGCTTGACACAGTAAGGTCCACCAGAAGATCCTTAAAAGCTACACATCATGCCGAGACCCAAAGAAATTCAGGAACAATTGAGAAAGAAAGTAATTGAGATCTATCAGTCTGGAAAGGGTTATAAAGCCATTTCCAAAGCTTTGGGAATCCAGCGAACCACAGTGAGAGCCATTATCCACAAATGGCGAAGACATGGAACAGTGGTGAACCTTCCCAGGAGTGGCCGGCCGCCCAAAATTACCCCAAGAGCGCAGCGACGACTCATCCAAGAGGTCACAAAATACCCCACAACAACGTCCAAGGAACTGCAGGCCTCACTTGCCTCAGTTAAGGTCAGCGTTCATGCCTCCACCATCAGGAAAAGACTGGGCAAAAATGGCCTGCATGGCAGAGTTCCAAGGAGAAAACCACTGCTGAGCAAAAAGAACATCAAAGCTCGTCTCAATTTCTCCACAACACATCTGGATGATCCCCAAGACTTTTGGGACAACATTCTGTGGACCGATGAGACAAAAGTGGAACTCTTTGGAAGGTGTGTGTCCAAGTATATCTGGCATAGAAGGAACACTGCATTTCATAAAAAGAACATTATACCAACAGTAAAATATGGTGGTGGTAGTGTGATGGTCTGGGGCTGTTTTGCTGCTTCAGGACCTGGAAGACTTGCCGTGATAAAAGGAACTATGAATTCTGCTGTCTACCAAGAGATCCTGAAGGAGAATGTCCGACCATCTGTTCGTGTACTCAAGCTGAAACCAACTTGGGTTCTGCAGCAGGACAATGATCCTAAACACACCAGCAAGTCCACCACCGAATGGCTGAAGAAAAACAAAATGAAGACTTTGGAGTGGCCTAGCCAAAGTCCTGACCTGAATCCTATTGAAATGTTGTGGTATGACCTTAAAAAGGCCGTTCATGCTCGAAAACCCTCTAATGTAACTGAATTAGGACAATTCTGCAAAGATGAGTGAAAGGTTATGCTAAGCATCCATCTTGTTTCTGTCAGCCATCTTAATATTCACAAACTTCCATTTCACAATATGTACAGTTTGAACACCCCTTTAACTTCTCAGATAACTGTCTCAACATGAGATTCTTCTAACCCGTGTGTTCTCACACACTTATCTATAACCTTCACACTGTTTCTCAGCATTGCTTTAGCTACAGAAGGAATTATGTATCTTTTTCTTATATTAATTCAGCTAGCTTAGAACAAAGAACAATAGCGATTTGTCTTGACCAGCTGTAATCGTCTTGATGTCTACTGCGCATGTCTTATTCTGTATGACGTAAAATACACTATATCATTTGCTTTGTAAAATCTCAATACAATTAGTTCTCGAAGGACGCCATGGTGTGTGTGTGAATTTATTTGTCCTTTGAGAATTGATTCCAGAGTACTCTGAATTTATACAATACATTGGATCTAAGGTCTGAGAGGTTGAAGGGACCCCCCTAGACACAGAATTAACCCTAACAGAACTGGGGGCTCGTCTCGGGATGGATGTTAACCCTTAATAGACTTGGAAAGCTACTAACGGCTCGGTAAGTGAATTCTATTCTTATTGAGTGAAATTGACTTGCCACAGTCCAGGTGTCAGGTGTGTGACTTGGCTTCCATCCCACAGAGATTGCTGTTGGGTTATAGAACCTCTCATAAGTATACATAAGTTGACCGGTCATGACCTTGGAGGTCATATAGTGTTTTGGGGACACTTGTAAAGGTTTTGGTGACCTTAAAAGAAAAGGTTTTGGTAATCTTAGAAGAATAGGTTTTGGGGACCTAGAAAAATTTACAGAGTACTCTAGAGTTTTCGTTCTGTTCGGCACAGAACTGGTGACTGACGATCAATGTATTGTGTAAACTTTGTGTATGATTGTATAACTGCTTTGCTTTAAAAGTATCACGCTGAATGAATTGCGCTGAGTGTGTATATGTGGACTGCTATTTTGTTTCCAGAACCAAAAGGCATACTTGGTGAGTAGTATTCCTGGAGGTTAAAAAGTTACAATTTGGGTAAAGCTATTTTGTGAAAGGTAAACAGATTAATGTACATTGCAAGTTAAATTCATCTGTGGTTTAAATTTGTCTGAAACAAAACAGCAGCTCCATGAGCAAGATTGTGTGTTTATTATATCTGAAATACTCTTGAACTTGTTCCAAATTTATTCTGTTACAGTCTTGAAGTGATTGTAGCTGTATTAGTATAAAAAAAAAGTATCACGGACAGTACTGATTTCTTTTTGTTAAAGGAATCTAGGTTGAGGTATTGCCTAATTGTCTGATTCACACCGTTGTCTGATTGTCTGCACCGCTAGGTGGCAGTCAAGCAAGTAAATTGTTTTGTTTTCATAGGAACACTAAATGTACGGGAGCGATATCTAGTTAACCCTTAGGTGGTCCATATGGCAGGATGGACAGAAAGCCAGTTTGGGCATTCTGACAATTTTGGATCCATTATTGATCCAGACTTTCCTGGGTAATCTCAAACCCCATTTAGTGGTCCCAGTCAAACAAATGATTACTGAATGGTCAACACTTTCTAGAACTGACTTTGGCAAAGCTCTTTCACAGAAAGATGTCTCCACACAACATTTCCAAGGGAATACGAAGGGGAACTTTAGAGGCAGAGGAAATTTTAGAGGCAGATTTAAAGGCAGAAATGGAAGAGGGATGAGTCGCTCTAGAAACAATGGATGTTTCAATTGCGGTGCTGAGGATCACTGGGTAAGTCAGTGTCCTCACCCCACCCCTTCTCAGACTCCCGATTCCAGCTCTGTCCCTAACCAGACACAACAACCACAGGCATCCATCCAACAAGGTCCAACATTTCCAATCAAATGGGGAAATCAACAACAATGATGGGGCCCGGAGGGTAGTGTCCCAGCTTTTCCTTTTGTCTCAGATGATTTCACTGACAGTCCAATGGTTGCTATTTCAATAAATGGGAGACTCCTCCCCTATCTTGTTGATAGCGGGGCCACTAGGAGTACTATTTGTGAAGATCATTTCAGAGGAAAATGGGAACCAGCGGAACCCTCTTTGGGAATTAATGGGATACTGACAAAAACATAGGACTCCACCCCTACCAATAGAAGATGATGAAGGGTACACCATATGCACACATTCTTTCAGGATAATACCAAGGTGTCCTGTAAATTTGTTGGGAAGAGACTTGTTTGGGCCACTAGAAATCACAATTAGAGCCAACTCAGAAGGAGGTCTAGACATTTCCTCAGATAAAATCACTATAGTAGCATGCAAACCAGGTTCATTGATGCTGTCACAACAAAATAGTGAAGAAGATTTTGAGGATATAGACCCCCAGGTCTGGTCTACATCAGATCTGGATGTAGGACTTGTTTCATGCACACCATACAAGGCCACTCTCAAAGAAGGTGCATTTCCTATCTATCACAAACAGTATCCACTCTCTAAAGAAAAGATGGATGGCATAGTGCCAATGGTGAAAAAGTTTCTGCAGGATGGAATCCTGGAGGAAATTATTTCTCCATACAACACACCTGTTAACCCTGTAAAGAAGCCGGATGGCTCCTTCAGATTTGTACAGGACTTGAGGGCCATAAATGACCTCATAGTCCCAATAGCACCCATTGTACCTGATGTTCCATCTCTGCTGTCCTCCATTCCAGCAACAGCCAAATGTTTTACTGTGATTGATTTAAAGAATGCTTTTTTCTCTGTCCTTGTAGACAAGGAGACAAGGCCACTCTTTGCTTTTACTGTGTCGATTGACCAACACAATCGCCAGTTTACCTGGTGTAGAATGCCCCAGGGATATATAGACTCACCTGTGGTCTATTCTATAGTACTCCAAGCCACCCTCAGGCCTTGGACTGCCCCTCATGGTTCTGTACTGTTGCAATATGTTGATGATCTTTTGATTTGTAGTTCTTCAGAGGAGGACTGCCGAGCTGATAGCCTATCCTTATTGAAATGGTTACATAGGTGTGGTCACAAAGTGTCTAAGAAAAAAATTACAATGGTGTAAACAGGAGGTTGAGTACCTAGGGTTTGTGCTGTCTCCGGGAGTTAGGAAAGTCAGTCACAAAAGAATTGTTGCTATAGTGGTTCTGCCCCGCCCACTTACCAAGAAAGACCTGCTAACCTTTCTTGGAATGATTGGTTACTGCCGCCAATGGATACCTGACTGCTCTTTCTATGACAATATATTGAGACAAGCAACCCTCTCTGAAATGTCTGATATTGTAAAATGGTCTGATGAAATGTTAAATGCTTTTACCATGTTGAAAAGTGCAATGGTTACCAGCCCGAGCCTCGGCCTCCCTGATTTTAGCAAAATGTTTCACTTGTTTGCTAGGGAAAATTGCAGAACCATGGCAGGAGTACTGGCCCAGGAACATGGTGGGAGACTGCGCCCTGTAGCTTTTTTTTCAAAGGTGGTTCCAGTACAGGTGCAAGGCATGCCTGCTTGCCTCAGAGCGTTGGCTTCTTGTTCTATGGTCGCAGAGTTGGCAGCACCATTTACTTTGGGCCATAACACTACTTTATACACCTCACACAGCGTTACCACACTCCTCAAAACTTTACATACTCAGCATATGTCAGCACAAAGATTGAGTGGGTATGAAGTCATCCTCCTGTCCAATCCAAACCTGAAAATAAAAAGTTCAAACATAAACTCTGGCCCAGCTCCAATTTTGAATGCCTTATTAGGTCTTAAAGGAGAACAGGATGACTTACCACCACCTCATGACTGTACACAATCAATACATCAGGACACTTCACCTAGAGCAGATATGCTTTCAGTACCAATTCCTACTGCACAAACAGTTTTTGTTGATGGCTCTTGCAGCAGACCAAGTGATAATGTCTATCATGCAGGATATGCTGTTGTCCAACTGCCGGATACTGTCCTCGAGGCCAATCCAATACCCTATCAGTCTGCACAAGCTGCTGAATTGATAGCATTAACCCGTGCATGCCAGCTGTTTGCAGGAAAAGAGGTAAACATTTACACTGATTCCAGGTATGCTCATGGTGTGGTTTGGGACCATGGTGTAATATGGCTTCGCAGAGGATATGTGGCAGCAGATGGAAGGAGCATCTCACACTCTGACCTAGTCACAGCATTACTAGATGCAATTCAGTTGCCTTCAAAACTAGCTATCATGCACTGTAAGGCACATACAGGCCAAATGACTGATATAGCCAAAGGTAATGCACTAGCTGACAGAATAGCTAAAGAAGCTGCATCTACACAAAAGGCAAACATTCAAATGCCCATGCTGACACCTCAGCCATGTTCCCAGAAAGAGACACATTGGCTCACGGAACTACAGGCTTTTGCCACCCCTGATGATATTGCGCAATGGAACTGTGATGGGATGATACAAAAGGATCCTAAAACAGGATTAATCTGCAAAGAGGGGAAGCCGTGTATTCCTGTTGCTAGCGCCCCCCTGTTCATTGCACAATACCATGGACTGGGTCACAAGGGATGGCATGCCACATGTGAACTTCTAGATGCAGATTTTTTCATTGCAGGATTACCTAATCTAGTCAAAGCTTTTGTAAGGAGATGTGTCACTTGCATTAGGAACAATCCAACAAACCCAAAGAAATCAAAGCATGAACATCTTGAGTACCCAACAACACCGTTTACCCATTTACAGATAGACTTTACACATATGCCCAAAGAAGGAAAGAAACAACAATATCTTTTGGTCATAGTGGACATGTCACGCTGGCCCGAAATTTTTGTCACCAACAATGAAAACGCACAAACTGTAGTGAAGATCCTCACACAGGAAATTATTCCTAGATGGGGATGTCCATTGCAAATAAATTCAGACAATGGCCCAGCTTTCACAGCTAAAATATGCCAAGATCTTGTAAAAGTACTAAAAATAGACTGGAAATTTCACCTCCCCTACCATCCACAGAGTTCAGGAATTGTAGAAAGAATGAATAGAACAATTAAAGACAGGATAAGGAAAGCTACAGGTGGGAATTTTGGCAAGTGGAAAAAAGTTCTCCCAGCTGTATTAGCTGAAATCAGAATGACCCCTCACAGTGTGACGGGTTATTCCCCCTTTGAGGTACTCATGGGTAGGCCATTCCCCACACCGTGGGCTAATCATCCCTTGATGGTAGAGAAAGGTGATTTGGAACAAATACAGGAGGAATATGTAAAAAAACTGATTGAAACTCTTGATATTGTCGAAAGAAGAGTTGCTCGCACCTCTCCTTCTTCTTCACAGGTACCAACCCACCCGTTCCAGGTCGGTGATCAAGTTGTGGTCCAGAGGCTTCAGAAAGGTCGAAAGCCGCAAGAGGTTCCATTCGGACCAGTGACCAAAGTGGTAGCCATCCTTACAGAGGAAAGTCCTACTTGGATCCATGCCAGCAGAGTAAAGAAGGTTGATCTAAGCCCAGGAATCCAAGAAAGGCTGAAAAGAGGTGAAGCAGGTGTTTTAAGTCCTCAAAAGACAAGCACAGACATAAAGGACAGTGATGTCACTCATTTCACCACAGACTTCTGGGAAGGCCTTTTGCCTTCTGGTGATGTTTCTACTTCTGATCTTTGTCCCAGTGTGGATAATAACTAACTGTATTTTTCATCCTGAAGACTTAGGTGCCTTGAAACTCATATGTGGTAAAAGCGAAATACACACAAACCATACTGACTTTCACCTCAGAAATCGCAGTAAAAGAGATGTCTCTAATGAATTGATCAAAGAAACAAGTTTTTCTGGAAAAATGTTACTGTTAAAATTTAAATATGCTTACGCTAGAAAGTCAGGATATGAAAAATGCTGGATTTGTAGTAAGTTGCACCCAGAAACTGCTAAAATCCCACTCTTAGCTGTCCCTCTGAACCTCAAGTCATTATTGGAAAATACTCTAGTCTTAAGTATTAAGAATGTCTCGGAAGGGTACCGCAATCAGAGTATTATGTTTTACACTTTAGGAAAGACACATGAACCTGAGTGGTGTGTTCAGTTAGGCAATACATCCAACGGAATAGGTATGTGTTCCAAGTCTGTATTTAACATTTCAAAGGGTATTCCCTTCCACACCAGTAACATTATCATAGGTCATATGTGTAGTTACAAAAATCAATCCCTTAACAACACCATTAGTGAACTTACTACATACGGGAACACAACCTCTGGGATACTTGTGAGTAAACTTGTTAGTGCTGCATTTGAGGCTGGAACTGAGCCCCAACGTAGTTCTCTAAGAAGTTTTTCATTGGGAAACAATACATATGTATGCTGTGCTAAAATTTGCTACCCATGGATCCCCGCAGGAGTGAAAGGATGGTGTTATTTAGCACAGTTGGTACCAGTCATGTCAGCCCTAGGCCAGAATCAGGAACATCACATACAAGTTACTTCAAGTCCAGTACATAGGTTAACTTATAAATACAAGAGAGAAGCCCCACCTATGTTTTCTACTTCAGATAAGTCATGGACATGGTTTCCATCCTGGACAGGATGGGGCATAACCATGATGGACAAATTAAATAACTACACTAGTTTAATAAATGATGTTATGGAAAAAAACTCCCAAGATATAGGACTACTCAATGTCGAGCTCAAAGCAATTAGAAGACAACTAGAGTTACACGAATTAGCTATTGAAAGCATGAGTGCAGCTCTGACAGGTTTATGCGAAATGACCCAAGATTATGAATGTTGTACATGGTTTCACAATACCAGCCTGGAAATCCCAGACTACTATGATGTTATTAGTCAACACCGAACACAGGTAAATGAATTAATGAAACAAGCAAGGGACATAGGTAATTATGGATGGAATCCCTTTTCTAGTTTGGGTTTAGGTGGAATGTTTTCATGGTTAAAGGACATAGTGATTATGATTATCATAGTACTATTGTTAGGATTGATAGGCTACTTGATTTTCAAGCTTATTCTACTTTGTATTAGCAAGTGTACTACACCAGACCAACCTTCTCACGCATATACACAATATCTGCAGCTTTATGTAAAAGAATATAACAAACGTAGCAAGAACCGTAGATTTCAGGAGGCTGCGGATCTGTAGAAGTCATTTCATGACTTAAAGAGGGGGTTGAAAGGTTATGCTAAGCATCCATCTTGTTTCTGTCAGCCATCTTAATATTCACAAACTTCCATTTCACAATATGTACAGTTTGAACACCCCTTTAACTTCTCAGATAACTGTCTCAACATGAGATTCTTCTAACCCGTGTGTTCTCACACACTTATCTATAACCTTCACACTGTTTCTCAGCATTGCTTTAGCTACAGAAGGAATTATGTATCTTTTTCTTATATTAATTCAGCTAGCTTAGAACAAAGAACAATAGCGATTTGTCTTGACCAGCTGTAATCGTCTTGATGTCTACTGCGCATGTCTTATTCTGTATGACGTAAAATACACTATATCATTTGCTTTGTAAAATCTCAATACAATTAGTTCTCGAAGGACGCCATGGTGTGTGTGTGAATTTATTTGTCCTTTGAGAATTGATTCCAGAGTACTCTGAATTTATACAATACATTGGATCTAAGGTCTGAGAGGTTGAAGGGACCCCCCTAGACACAGAATTAACCCTAACAATGAGTGGGCCAAAATTCCTCCAGGACGCTGTAAAAGCCTCATTGCACGTTATCGCAAACGCTTGGTTGCAGTTGTTGCTGCTAAGGGTGGCCCAACCAGTTATTAGGTTTAGGGGGCAATCACTTTTTCACACAGGGCCATGATGGTTTGGATTTTTTTTCACCTTTAATAATAAACACCTTCATTTACAAATTGCATTTTGTGTTTACTTGTGTTGTCCTTGACTATTGTTTAAATTGGTTTGATGTTCCGAAACACTTAAGTGTGACAAACATGCAAAGGAACAGGAAATGAGGAAGGGGGCAAACACTTTTTCACACCACTGTATAAACTGTACGCAATTGGGCAAAAAAGCCCCTAGAGAGCCCCCCTTACATCTGGGTCCCCAGAGAGCCCCCCACTTACATCAGGGTCCCCAGAGAGCCCCCCACTTACATCAGGGTCCCCAGAGAGCCCCCCACTTACATCAGGGTCCCCAGAGAGCCCCCCCACTTAAATCAGGGTCCCCAGAGAGCCCCCCCACTTAAATCAGGGTCCCCAGAGAGCCCCCCCACTTAAATCAGGGTCCCCAGAGAGCCTCCCCTTACATCAGGGTCCCCATATAGCCTTCCCCTTACATCAGGGTCCCCAGAGAGCCCCTCTTACATCAGAGTTGCCAAAGATCATCCGCCTTACATCAGGGTCCCTAGAGAGCCAACCCCTTACATCCGGGTCCCCGCAGAGCCCCCCCTTACATCCGGGTCCACAGAGAGACTCTCTCTTACATCAGGTTCCCCAGAGAGCCTCCGGCTTACATCAGGCTCCCCAGAGAGCCCCTCCTTATATCAGGGTCCCCAGAAAGAGGGCAGGTAGTGGGCTGGGTCCCTGTGGTTGGGGACTCCTGGACTGACTCTGGGCTATGGACCCCAGATTCGGGGCTATAGCCCCAAAAGTCCTCCCCAGTGATGCCACTGGCTGTCACTGGAACCGGCCCACTGAGCCATCGGCCCACCGGGAAACTCCCTATAGTCCCTATGGCCAGTACATGCCTGTGAAGAACTAATTCTGCTATTTGCCATCAACCAACTATAAATAATGCGCTTCCCGGCCTTTGAACTGTTGTTGGGGCTTTTAGAAGGTCTAAAAAGGGGGGTTCTTATGTGCTAGGCCCCTCCCTATAAAAGGCTGCGATCCCAGACGCCTTTTTGTCCTTGTGTGTTAAAGCAGGAAGAGGGGAGAGAATATAGTTGTGCTATACAGTCCTGATGCAGTGCTATAGACAATACTCTACATCAGTGATTCTCAACCAGGGTTCCTCCAGAGGTTGCTAGGGGTTCCTTCAGCATTGGGCAATTTGTGATAAGTTCCCACTGACACCATTGATCTTTTTTAGCTAAGGAGGTAATTCTTCCCAATGACCACAAATGTAAGGACCATTCTTCACACTCACCATCACACTAATGTATTACGAGTTGCAGATTTCTAATTTTTAGCAGGGGTTCCCTGGGACTGGAGAACTATTTCAAGGGTTCCTCTGTGTTGAAAAAGATGAGAAAGGCTGCTCTACATAGTGCTGCATTACTGTGAATTGCAGTGTGGTGGGCTACATATTAGCATGAGTTGGAGGAATAATTCTAGAGCCTTCATTCATGGTTTACTTTATACAGTGATGAGTTGCATCATTGATCATGAGTACCGTATATACTCGAGTATAGGCCGACCCGAATATAAGCCGAGGCCCCCAATTTACCCCCAAAAAAACTGGCAAACTTATTGACTCGTGTATAAGCCGAGGGTAAGACATGCCTGTCCATCCCTGTGTGTGTGTCCGTCCATCCCTGTGTGTCCGTCCATCCCTGTGTGTCCGTCCATCCCTGTGTGTCCGTCCATCCATCCCTGTGTGTGTGTGTGTGTCCATCCATCCATCCATCCCTGTGTGTGTGTGTCTCCATCCATCCATCCATCCATCCCTGTGTGTGTGTGTATCCGTGTGTGTGTGTGTGTGTGTGTGTGTGTGTGTGTGTGTCCAGCCTACCTGTGTCCTGAGCCTTTGTCCCGAGCCTCCGTCCCGTGCCGAGCCTCCTTGCCTCCGTGCCTCGCCGCCGTGCCTCGCCGCCATGCCTTGCCTCCGGTCCCGTCCCGTCCCGTGCCGTGCCGTCCTGTGCCTTGCCTCCGTCCCGTGCCCTCTTCGTTCGTCGGCGCCTCGGCGGCCATTGTAAAATTCAAAAGCTGCGCCGCCGCCTTCGCCTGTGATAGGCGGAACACTGAATTTCCCAGCAGCCTGTGTTCCGCCTATCACGTACATCGTATCATCCTCGTCCGTAGTACGAGGATGATACGAAGTCCGTGATAGGCGGAACACAGGCTGCTGGGAAATTCAGTGTTCCGCCTATCACAGGCGAAGGGGGAGCCGGAGGCGCGGCTTTTGAATCAGAATGGCCGCTGTCTGTCTGCTCGACACGCTGATCGAGCGGGCAGACAGCGATGACTCGAGTATAAGCCGAGGGGGGCACTTTCAGCCTCAAAAAAGAGGCTGAAAATCTCGGCTTATACTCGAGTATATACGGTACCATCATTTTTCAAGGTTTTGTAGGTGCATACAGTTTTGGGGTTTGATATATCACGGTTCTGGGAATGGAGCGATGCTCAGCCAGAGCGACAGCGCCTGTGAAGAGGGTAAAAAAATGCGGCCTGGCCATCTCGTGCCCAATCGGGAAGATGTCCAGAGGAATCACAGACCCTATGATTTTCCTTCTTTCCATGAAAACTTTTCCTCTCGTTAACACTGTCCTTGACAGGTGGGGTACCTATCCCTTCACTGCCCACTCGTAAAATGCATACCTAACTTTGGAGCCTGGGCCTTAAATAGGCTCTTCCTGACCCAGGATGGCCATCAGAATCACATGGGATAGCAGCAGCTATCTAATAACATAGCTTTCCCAGTTACCCAGGAATCCATAGAGGAACCTCAACAGTGCTGTTGCGGAGAGTGCCACCTGCAGTGGAGAAAGTAGACTGCACCTGCCTACATGTATTTCACTTACACTATATTTTCAAAAGTATTGGGACACCTGCCTTTACACGCATATGAACTTTAATGGCATCCCCGTCTTAGTCCGGAGGGTTCAATATTGAGTTGGCCCACCCTTTGCAGCTATAACAGCTTCAACTCTTCTGGGAAGGCTGTCCACAAGGTTTAGGACAGTGATGGCAAACCTTGGCACCCCAGATGTTTTAGAACTACATTTCCCATGATGCTCATACACTCTGCAGTGTAGATGAGCATCATGGGAAATGTAGTTCCAAAACATCTGGGGTGCCAAGGTTTGCCATCACTGGTTTAGGAGATGTGTCTATGGGGATGTTTGACCATCACCAATAAAGCAAGGTCCATAAAGTCATAAGTGAGCGAATTTGGGGTGGAGGAACTTGACTGGTCTGCAAACAGTCCGACCTCAACCCGATAGAAGACCTTTGGGATGAATTAGAGTGGAGAGTGTGAACCAGGCCTTCTCACCTGTAACAGCTTCAACTCTTCTGGGAAGGCCGTCCACAAGGTTTAGGAGTGTGTCTATGGGAATGTTTCACCATTCTTCCAGAAACACATTTGTGAGGTCAGGCACTGATGTTGGACAAGAAGGCCTGGCTCGCAGTCTCCGCTCAAATTCATCCCAACAGTGTTCTATCGGGTTGAGGTCTGTGCAGGCCAGTCAAGTTTCTCAAAGTTACCGGAAACTCACCCATCCATGTCTTTATGGACCTTGCTTTGTGCACTGGTGTACAGTCATGTTGGTACAGGAAGAGGCCATTAGTGATGGCCGAACGGTTCGCCCGGCGGTCGTTTCGCGGCGAATTTCGGTCGTTCGCGGTCCGCTCGTTCGCTCGCCTTTTGCCATCGTTCGCCCCGGCGGACTTACGTGTTTAATGTGTAAAAGAACTTTGACCTATGATGACACATCCATCATGGGGTACAGGACAGCCAATTGAGACATGACAGCACATGGACACTTGGACATTCCCCCTAACCTATAAATACACCCGATCCGGCGGCCATTTTACATTCTTTCTTCTGTCACTATAGGGAAAGGTTGCTGTGTGGAGTAGGGAGAGATAAATCACTAGCTATTTGGTACACAAAAGTTCTTTTCAGGACTGGTATAGGTGTTAGGTGTATATAGGTTTGCTGTGCTACTGATTCTTGCAGCAGCCTGAGTGTCTTTTGTCAGTTTAGAGAAAGGGAAAGGACGGTGTGTGCTGCAGGGACAGTCAGATTAGTCATCATCATCATCATCATCATCATTAGCTGTTACTATCAGGTCCACAAAAGAGCTATTCGAGTAACCAGTAATTGTTCCAGTCTCCTCTTTTTTGCCAGTTTGTATAGGGACAGGAAGGAAGCAGTGTGTCAGGCAGTGAGGGTCAGTTTAAAGAGTTGCTGTTACTATTAGTTCCACAAAGGTTCTTTTCAGGACTGGTATCAGTGGTATGGTAATAGGCTTGTACACGTATAATATTCTTTCTTCCAAATATAGAAAGAATATTATACTTGACTGCTGCCCTTCTGCTGCAGTCTGCTAATCATTCACAACTCACTTGTTCCACAAAGCTCTTTATCAGGACTGGTAACTTGGTCTGTGTAGGGTGCTACAGTACATAGGGTTGGGTGAGGTACAGTCTGCTGTTCTGTAAGGACCGCTATCGGTCCACAATAGATAGGGTGGAGGTGCACCACTGCTGACCGCTGCCCTATACTGCAGCAGTCCTTCATTGGTATAGGGACTGACGTACAGTCTGCTAATCACTAACACACAACCTGCTTGGTCCACAAAAGTTCTTATAAGGACTGGTAACTTGGTCTAGGGTGCAACAGTACATAGGGTTGAATGCGGTACAGGCTACTATTTCATAAGGACTGTTATCGGTCCACAATACATAGGGTTGAGGTGCACCACTGCTGACCGCTGCCCTATACTGCAGCAGTCCTTCAGCGGTATAGGGACTGACGTACAGTCTGCTAATCAGTCACACACAACCTGCTTGGTCCACAAAGGTCCTTATAAGGACTGGTAACTTGGTGAAGGGTGCTACAGTACATAGGGTTGAGTGCGGTACAGTCTGCTGTTCTGTAAGGACCGGTATCGGTCCACAATAGATAGGGTTGAGGTGCACCACTGCTGACCGCTGCCCTATACTGCAGCAGTCCTTCATCGGTATAGGGACTAAGAGTTTTGTCACAGGGTCATTTAAAAAATGACAGGCAGAGGAAGAGGCAGGCCCTTCCGCAGGGGTGGTAGGGGTAGGGCAGGAGCAACAGCCTTGAGCCAAAGTGGGAAGTTGCAGAAGGTGCGTTCAATTACTTTAAAGGACGCACCAGACTTGGTTGAGTGGCTCACTCAGCCTTACTCTTCTGCACCCTCCTCATCCTCTCGATCTGCACCCTCTTCTTCACTCTCTGCTATGAGCACCCCCTGGGGGTTCTTATTATGAGGGGATCACACCATCCCTGGCTGTGCTGATTTTCTCCTGGGCCTGCTTATTATGAGGGTATCACACCATCCCTGTGCTGTGCTGATTTTCACCTGGGGGTTCTTATTATGAGGGGATCACACCATCCCTGTGCTGTGCTGACTTCCTCCTGGGGGTTCTTATTATGAGGGGATCCCACCATCCCTGTGCTGTGCTGATTTTCACCTGGGGGTTCTTATTATGAGGGGATCACACCATCCCTGTGCTGTGCTGACTTCCTCCTGGGGCTGCTTACGGTGCTGCTGTCAGTGCTGTATATCACGGTGCTGGTGTGAGTGCTTAATGTCACGCTTCTGATGTCAGTGCTGTATGTCACAGTGCTGCTGTCAGTGCTGTATATCACGGTGCTGATGTCAGTGCTGTATGTCACGCTTCTGATGTCAGTGCTCTCTATCACGGTGTTGCTGTCAATGCTGTATGTCACGGTGCTGATGTCAGTGCTGTATATCACGGTGCTGGTGTCAATGCTGTATGTCATGCTGCTGATGTCAGTGCTCTCTATCATGGTGCTGTTGTCAGATGCCTCTATCACGGTGCTGGTGTCATTGCTGTATGTCACGCTGCTGGTGATCATCTCCTGCACCCTCTTCTCTGCCTACCCTGGTCCCTGACCTTCCCTCTCCTCCATTGCCTTCATGCGCTCCACAGTCCTGAATTGTCAGAACAATTTCCCATATAAAAAAAGAATGCTTGTAGTTATCGATCCCAAATTCACCTCATACATGTATTATGTCATTGGCCATGTGGTGGGACTATGTTTGCCCAGCTAATAATTATCCTGTGGCTGGAAATTCGACCTAAAGGTTTGAAACATTCGCCTCCCATTGACGTCAATGGGGCCCGCCGCGAACGTTCGGTTTCGCGAACGGTCGGCCCCGTTCGCGGTCCGCGTTTGCGAAACATCCCGTCGGAAGTTCGTCCATCACTAGAGGCCATCCCCAAACTGTAACCACAAAGTTGGGAGCATGAAATTGTCCAAAATGTCTTAAGGCCCATACACACGGTCTGACTTTTTGACAACAAACATGCAAATTAGCTGTTTTGGAGCAACATCCGACTGTGTGTACGCTCCATCGGACAAACTTTTTCAGTTTTCATCGGACTTTTGTTGTCTGTGCGAACGGACAAACTTTTTGACAACAGAAGTCCGATGGAGCAAAGTCCGACCATGTCATGTGTACGCAAAAGCATCGGACTTTTGTACAAGGTACAAACACGCATGCTCAGAACCTATGCAAACGATCAGACTACAATACAGAAGTTGACCAAAGGTGGCGCTGGAGTCATTGAACGTCCTCTTTTGAAGTGGCATCAGTACGTTGTGACGTCACTACGTTTGTGTTTGTTGTCAAAAAGTCCGATCGTGTGTATGCAATACAAACTTGTGGACCACGCCCTTTGTACAAAAGTCCACGGGAAAGTTTGTACAAAGTCCGATCGTGTGTATGAGGCTTTAGTATGCTGATGCCTTAAGTGTTCACTGGAAGTAAGGGGCCAAGCCCAACCCCTGTAAAACAACCCCTTCACCATAATCCCCTCTCCACCAAATAATTTGGGCCAGTGCACAGAGCAAGGTCCATAAAGACATGGGCGGGCAAAACTCTATTTTCTGCTGATAATTTTTGGCAGCTGATATATCGATGCATCCCTACAATTCTTCTGGTAAGTAATGTAAGTAAAAAAAAACAGGCTGCGTTTTTAAATTTTCCTGCTCAATCCAACATAAAAAAAGTTGTAGCTTTAGATATAATTTACAATAAAAGTGAAACTACACTTCATCTGAGCACCACAAACCAAAAACGCAATTAAATTCATTTTTATTATTCAAAGCGAACACACCCACCCACCCACCCATGTCTCTATTTTGTTGAGAAATCACTTTGAAAAACAACCCCCCTAGGCCCGTGGCCAACTTGAGTATAGGCAGATGATTCATGTAGCATTTACTTCCTGGATTCCACCTGCCCTTAGCTCAGGCATGCAGACAGGAGAGGGTGTGCTTAGCCGAAAAAAAGCCCTGCTCCCCTCCTGAAGACTCCAGCTTGGATGTACGACATAATTTGCTTAGGCATGGGAACCAGGAAGAAACTGGAGAAATGTAAAAAAAAAAGAGTTTAAAACAAGTAAAAATGATATACTTTCAGGCAGTTTTTAAGGCAGGGCAAAAGGGGCAGCTGCCCTGGGCCCTATCATTGTTATGGTGTCCAAAGCAGGGGCCTCATACTTGACAACTATCCCAGTTTAAATTCCCTTATCCCTTGAAGTTTTAGTCCCGTGCTGTGTCCCGATATCTCAGTGTGAAGTGCTGTAAACTTCTGCTGCTGCTGCCCAACTCTGCCCTATTGCCATGTACAGATGACACACCTGCAGACCCTATGTTTACATGTAAATAACTTGCATTGATTTGTAAATAGTGGCGGAATTAATATGTATATCTTGTCCCCCTGAGGTCATAGCCACCATCACCTATACTGAATGCTGCCCCCTGGGGAGGTAAAAGGGCATGCTTGAAAGTCCTGCCTACAACTGTGGTCATTAAGCCTAACATCAGCCTGTTCTGCAAACGTAAGAAAATTGGAGGTGGAACCCTTCTTCAAAATAACATGGTGCCACAGTACTCTGAATTTTGGTGCATGTGAGTATGCAGGCAGTAAGGAGATGATGTGCTGTAAACCTTTAGCAACCAATCAGTGAGCAGTAATGCTGTGCATTAACCACTTGCAACCAAACAGTGAGCAGTAATAATGTGCAGTAGCCTCTAACGACCAATTAGTGAGTGGTATATCGATGTTCAGTAACCTCTAGCAATCTATCAGTGAGCAGTAGTAATGTTCAGTAGCCTCTAACAACCAATTAGTGAGTGGTATATCGATGTTCAGTAACCTCTAGCAATCTATCAGTGAGCAGTAATAATGTTCAGTAGCCTCTAACAACCAATTAGTGAGTGGTATATCGATGTTCAGTAACCTCTAGCAATCTATCAGTGAGCAGTAATAATGTTCAGTAGCCTCTAACAACCAATTAGTGAGTGGTATAGATGTTCAGTAACCTCTAGCAATCTATCAGTGAGCAGTAATGATGGACAGTACTAGCAAACAATCAACAAGCAGAAGTCCTGTGCTATAACCTCTAAAAAATAACAGTGAGCCATAATGTGTGCTGTAACCTCTAGCAACCAGTCAGTGAGCGGTAACGATACACTGTAACCTCTGGCAACAAATCACAATCGCTGCCTAATCTGAATCAGTAAACTGATTTTGAGTCTAGCTGCTATTTATCGTATGTCTCAGAGCATGTGGAGAGTGAAATTGCGTGGAAGAGGGGGCCCAAGAAAAATGTTTGCCCGGGGTCCAGTCAGAAAAAGACGGCTCTGTATACTTTCCTTATATTTACTAATGCTAGCAACATATGGATTAAAAATAGTCAATGTTTATTGAGAGAGTGACGTTCCGTTTTAAACTCCAAACCTTCTACACCAGAAAAATTTACAAATAGCGAAAGTCATACTTTCAAGTTAATATTTTTTTTTTAAAGTACTGGAAATAATGTTTTTGATCTCCTCGGTCCTCAGACAATATATGAAAGGGTTGGCTAAATGTGGCAGATAGGATTGTAGGACGAGGAGGAAGACCCCCAGGTCAGGAGTGAGGACCAACTTTACGTAATTGGCTATGTAGACAAACACCCGCGGGACATAAAACAAGGTGATAACAAACAAATGTGTCACGCATGTATAAAACGCTTTCCACCAACCGCCTGAACGGCTCAGGGAGAGAACAGAAAATAAGATGGCGACATAGGACAAAACGATGAGGGCTAGGGTCCCGAAAAGCACCACCAAGCCTACGCTTAGAAGAATTTCTCGAGTTGAATTAACGTCGTCACAAGCCAAGCGCAAGACAGTCGAGGTGTTGCAGAAGAAGCCGAGGACCTTATAGGGACCACAGAATGGGTGTTTGGCTATTAATATGATGTCTAACTGAATAAGAGCCCAGGTGAACCACATAGAACCGCAGCTGAACACGATCAACTTGTAGGTAATGGTAGAGGAGTACCTCAGTGGATTGCAGATAGCAATGTACCGGTCAAACGCCATCAACATGAGAATTAAACAGTCCATTCCCGCCAGCCAATGGACCAGATGCATTTGCACGAAACAGGCAAGGAAAGATGTTTTTCCGCCGTCAAACCAATACTTGGCAATCATTTTAGGCAAGGTTGCCGCGTCGAAGAGAAAGTCAGAAAATGCTAAATTGGCAATTAGAATGTACATGGGCTTGCGTAGCTTCTCCTTCAGACTGATCAAAACGAAGACAGCACCATTGGTGATAAACATAATGATGTACATAATAAATAAAACGAATGACGTCAACACATGGAACTTCTGAGGGACTCCTGGGAAACCAGTAAGTTCAAATTCAAAATTAGCGGTTTGGTTGGCCATAGAGCAGATGGGATCTTCGTCTTTAGGGGTGATTGGAGAAGCTCTGTAGAGATAATATAGACTGTGGATAACAGAAGGTAAACTATGTGTAGGTCTACACCAGGGATCTCCAAACTACGGCCCTCCAGCTGTTGAGGAACTACACGTCCCATGAGGCATTGTAAAACTCTGACATTCACAGACATGACTAGGCATGATGGGAATGGTAGTTCCTGAACAACTGGAGGGCCATAGTTTGGAGATCCCTGGTCTACAGTATATGGTCAACAGTATGTGGACCTTCCTCCAAATGATGGAGTTCAGGTGTCTCCAGTGATGGTTACTGTTAATACTACATCATACAAAGACATTGTAGCCAATGGTGGTCTTCCAACCTTGAGGTAAGTGTGTAGGGAAGACTATTTTCTGTTTTAGCATGACTGTACCCCTTTACTCAAAGCCAGCTCCATAAAGACATAGAATGGCCAGTTTGATGTGGAGGAACTCAAGTGTCCTGCACAGAACCCTGACCTCAACCCTACTGACCACCAAATCCCAAAACTATATGGTCAACAGTATGTGGATCTTCTTCCAAATGATGGAGTTCAGGTGTCTCCAGTGATGGTTACTGTTAATACTACATCATACAAAGACATTGCAGCCAATGGTGGTCTTCCAACCTTGAGGTAAGTGTGTAGGGAAGACTCTTCTGTTTTAGCATGACTGTACCCCTTTACTCAAAGCCAGCTCCATAAAGACATGGAATGACCAGTTTGGTGTGGAGGAACTCAAGTGTCCTGCACAGAGCCCTGACCTCAACCCTACTGACCACCAAATCCCAAAACTATATGGTCAACAGTATGTGGACCTTAGTTAAGAAATGGTGTTGCGCTCCAACTACATAAATCTAATTAAATTAACATGTACTCAAGTGACAACCAAAACAGAAATAAACTAAAGTGTGGAACTGTATGTTTAAATAAGCTCAGACAATGTGCATAAATATTAAAGTGCAATAAACCAGGTCACATTGTGCGCTTGACAAAAAACTTGATATGAGAAATCCTCTATAGATGACAGTGAGATAATATTAAGTATATATCCAAATATATAGATGATATGACAAAAAAAAACAAAAAAAAAGAAAAAAAAAAAACAACAAAAAAAAAAAACAACTGAGTGTCGTTATAAAAGTGCAAAACAGATCAAAGAATACACAAAATACTAATAATCCATGTGTAGTGTATCACGTGTCTGAACAAAATACTAATAGTCCATAAGCAGTGAAATGTGTGTTTGAGCAAAAATTCCAAAAAAAAAAAATAAGGTGAACTATAGTTATATAGAGAGCATATCCATTTAGTGATAAAATGCGTCCATTTGGTGATCAACAAAGCAGTATCCTGCGTGCTCCAAAAGCAGGGGGTGGATTCCACCAGTGCTCCTATGCGTATAATATCCTCACACTAGGTGCAGTAATTACCTTACCTTACTGCTGTAAGGTAAACAGCATTTCCAAAGTGACGCTTGTTGTCCACTGTAGGTTCAGTAGGTGATGTGATCCTGGACTCTCATTCACCGTGGGCACGTTGTAACATGCAGAGAAAGCAAGGGGAACACTCCAATAGTGAAGTACGTATTCACAATTTATTGGGTATAAAACGAAGATATAGGTACTCACATTTAAAACAATAATAAAAGCACAACTTAAACGAACGCGTGTCACGTTCGCGCTTCCGGACGTCACTTCCGGTGTCCTTACTGGCCAATTGTGTTCCTACGCGTATCGTCAAATGACTTCATCAGGGAAGTCATTTGACGATACGCGTAGGAACACAATTGGCCAGTAAGGACACCGGAAGTGACGTCCGGAAGCGCGAACGTGACACGCGTTCGTTTAAGTTGTGCTTTTATTATTGTTTTAAATGTGAGTACCTATATCTTCGTTTTATACCCAATAAATTGTGAATACGTACTTCACTATTGGAGTGTTCCCCTTGCTTTCTCTGCATGTTACAACGTGCCCACGGTGAATGAGAGTCCAGGATCACATCACCTACTGAACCTACAGTGGACAACAAGCGTCACTTTGGAAATGCTGTTTACCTTACAGCAGTAAGGTAAGGTAATTACTGCACCTAGTGTGAGGATATTATACGCATAGGAGCACTGGTGGAATCCACCCCCTGCTTTTGGAGCACGCAGGATACTGCTTTGTTGATCACCAAATGGACGCATTTTATCACTAAATGGATATGCTCTCTATATAACTATAGTTCACCTTATTTTTTTTTTTTTGGAATTTTTGCTCAAACACACATTTCACTGCTTATGGACTATTAGTATTTTGTTCAGACACGTGATACACTACACATGGATTATTAGTATTTTGTGTATTCTTTGATCTGTTTTGCACTTTTATAACGACACTCAGTTGTTTTTTTTTTTTTTTTTTTTTTTTTTTTTTTGTCATATCATCTATATATTTGGATATATACTTAATATTATCTCACTGTCATCTATAGAGGATTTCTCATATCAAGTTTTTTGTCAAGCGCACAATGTGACCTGGTTTATTGCACTTTAATATTTATGCACATTGTCTGAGCTTATTTAAACATACAGTTCCACACTTTAGTTTATTTCTGTTTTGGTTGTCACTTGAGTACATGTTAATTTAATTAGATTTATGTAGTCGGAGCGCAACACCATTTCTTAACTATTATCACTTAATCTGGGGAGGGTGCATACCCCTGCCGGTGTTTTGCTGCAACCCCACTAGTTTTAGGACACATTGGTAGGCGCGAGAATACTTTTACTCTCAGTATGTGGACCTTCCTCCAAATGATGGAGTTCGGATGTCTCCAGTGATGGTTACTGTTAATACTACATCATACAAAGACATTGCAGCCAATGGTGGTCTTCTAACCTTGAGGTGAGTGTGTAGGGAAGACTCTTTTCTGTTTTAGCATGACTGTACCCCTTTACTCAAAGCCAGCTCCATAAAGACATGGAATGGCCAGTTTGATGTGGAGGAACTCGAGTGTCCTGCACAGAGCCCTGACCTCAACCCTACTGACCACCAAATCCCCTGAAGGCAACCAAAACAATGTTTATAAAGGGTTACATTTGCAGAGTTGCTTGGTGTAGCACTATATATTTAAAGACCCGATAGGCTAAGTTCACTATTTGAACTATTTCCTGTATCTGTCAGAACTGTTATTTTCAACAATAGGAGCAAAAAGAGGCTGAAAATATTGGTAACATGGCTGAAAAAAAATAAAGATTTTTACAGCAAAGAGCACATGCCTTGCAGCTGTGTGTGCTATGGGAGCAAATCTATGTCATTCCAAAGATCTGCCAATAATTAGGATATCTGTGAGCTGTGTCCTGCTACATCAGGGACACTTTATAGGACTTTGTCTATTAACATGAATTTGTGCTCCTGACCCCTGCACCCTGCATTACATACTGCTGTCAACCTGCACTCTACATTTCTTCCCACAAACCCTGCACTCTGCATTACTTACTCATGGCCTCTGCACTCTGCATTACTTACTAATGGCCCCTGCACTCTACATTGCTTACCCCTGACCCCTGCACTCTGCATTACTTACGAATGGACCCTGCACTCTTCATTGCTTACCCCCTCACCCCTGAACTCTGCATTACTAACCCCTGATCCCTGCACTCTGCATTACTAACCCCTGACCCCTGCACTCTACATTACATACCCCTGACCCCTGCACTCTACATTACTTACCCCTGACCCGTGGACTCTGCATTACTTACTCATGGCCCCTACACTCTGCATTGCTTACCCCTGACCCCTGCACTCTACATTACTTACCCCTGACCCCTGCGCTCTGCATTACTTACCCCTGTCCTCTGCACTCTGCATTTTTTACTCATGGTCCCTGCATTTTACTTTACTTCTTTCTAAATTCTGAAATCTGTGTTACTTACCTCTGAGTTCTGCTTTACATACTACTGACCCTTTACCTCTGTGTTACTTACACCTGACCTCTGAACCCTGCATTACTTACTATTGACCCTTGCACTCTATGTTACTTACGCCTTACCCCTGCACTCTGCATTACTTGCTACTAACCTCTAGACTCTAAATTACATACTACTGACCCCTGCACTCCTGTTACTTACTACTGACATCTAAACTCCACATCACATACTACTGACCCCTGAACTCATCATTACATATTAATGACCCCTGAACTCTGCTCTACTTAGTACTGTGCCCTGCGTTATGCATTACATACTATTGACCTCTGAACTCTTTTCTACATACTACTGACTTCTGAATTCTGTAATACTCACTCCTGACCCTAAACTCTGCATTACAAATGACTGACTCTATACCAAATGATAGCCTCCAACCCAGTGATCTTTGATCTCTTTCATATTGTTTAGGCAGCTCCCTACCTCTCCAGGGATGATCCCTTCAAGCTGCATTACCTAATGCTACTCCTTACACTCTGTCTTACATACTTCTGACCTCTTAACTCTGCAGCACATACTGCTTGCCCCTGGATCCTATGTTACTTACTACTGACCTCTGAACTCTGCATTACTACTCACTGTTGCACTCTGTGTTACTTACTCATGCATTCTGCATTTCATACTACTGACCCCTGAACTCTTCATGGCCTACTACTGACCTGACCCCTGAACTCTTCATGGTCTACTACTGACCTGACCCCTGAACTCTTCATGGCCTACTCCTAACCTGACCCCTGAACTCTCCATGGCCTACTGCTGACCTGACCCCTGAACTCTTTATGACCTACTACTGACCTTACCCCTAAACTCTTCATGGCCTACTCCTGACCTGACCCCTGAACTCTTCATGGCCTACTCCTGACCTGACCCCTGAACTCTTCATGGCCTACTCCTGACCTGACCCCTGAACTCTTCATGACCTACTACTGACTTGACCCCTGAACTCTTCATGGCATAGACCTGACCCCTGAACTCTTCATGGCCTACTGCTGACCTGACCCCTGAATTCTTCATGACCTACCACTGACCTGACCCTTGAACTCTTCATGACCTACTACTGACCTGACCCCTGAACCCTTTTTGACCTACTACTGACCTGACCCCTGAACTCTGTGTCAGTTACGACCGAGGTTGAAACTCAACGTTACTTACTCCAAACCTCTGCACTCTGCATTACTGCCTACTGACCTCTGCAACTTCCATTACTATTTACTCACCTCCAAACTCTGTGTTACTAACTACTGAGCCCTACGCTCTGCAACAATTGCTACTGACCTCTGCATCACTTACTGCTGACTCCCAAACACTATCTTCTATCTTACTACTGACCTTAACACTCTGCACTATGTATTACTGACCTCTAAACTCTGTGTTACTACTGATCCCTTAACTCTGAATGACTTACTACTGACCTCTCTGCTCTCAAATGCCTGCTACCGGTACTGACCTCTAAACTCTGTGTTACTACTGACACCTATACTCTGCTATATCTGCTACTGTCCTCTAAACTCTGTGTTACTTACTACTGATCCCTAAACTCTGCATGACTTACTACTGACCTCTGTATTAGCCAGTGCTTACTACTGACCTCTAAACTCTGTGTTACTTACTACTGACCCTTACACTCTGCAATAATTGCTACTGATCTCTGAACTCTGTGTTACATACTATGGACCACTAAACTCTGCATTACTTACAACTGACTAAAACCTACAATTCTTAACACTGACCTCTGCACTCTGCTTTACTTATTGCTGACCTCTGAACTCCGTGGTATTACTGACCCTTATACTCTACATTACTTACTACTGACCTCTGTATTCTCCAATGCTTACTACTGACCCCTACCCTATGCATTACTTACTACTGACCTCTGTGTTCCCCAATGCTTACTACTGACCCCTACACTATGTATTACTTACTACTGACCTCTGTGTTCTCCAATGCTTACTAGTGACCCCTGAGCTCTATAACACTTGCCACCAATCTCAATAAATCTCTGTTACATACTACTGACTGTTGAACTCACCATTAATTACTACTGACTCCAAAACCCTAGATTTCTTACAGCTGACCTCTGCACCCTGCATTACTTATTATCGGCCACTGAACTCTGTGTTACTTACTCCTGATCCCTACACTCTGCGATATTTATCACTGATCTTTAAACTCTGTGTTACATACTACTGCCAACTGAACTCAGCATTATTTACTGCTGACTCCCAAACCCTACAATTTTTCTACCGCCCTCTGCACTTTTCATTACAGTCTCCTGACCTCTGAACTCTACATTACATAGTGCTGACCTTTGAACTCTGCATTACTTCTGACCCCTGCACCAATATTGTCATGTAAACAAAGAAGGCCCTACTACAGAGTACATAGTACTGATAGAAAAGGTTATAATGTTCTTTGACAAAATACAGAATTGCTCAATATATTTTATATAAAATAGTTTGTGCTGCCAGATGTTCAATGTCAGTGGTCTTCGAACTGCAGTCTGGGGGCTGGATGTAGCCCTTTACTGGCCTATATCTGACCCTTGGGGCACTATTCTTCCCACTGACACCAATGATGGGACACTATTCCTCCCACTGATGCCAATGATGGGGCACTATTCCTCCCACTGACTCCAATGATGGGGCACAATTCCTCCCACTGACTCCAATGATGGGGCACTATTCCTCCCACTGATGCCAATGATGGCGCACTATTCCTCCCACTGACTCCAATGATGGGATGCTATTCCTCCCACTGACACCAATGATGGGACACTAGTCCTCCCACTGACGCCAATGATGGGACACTAGTCCTCCCACTGACGCCAATGATGGAGCACTATTCCTCCCACTGACACCAATGATGGGGCACTATTCCTCCCACACTGACTCCAATGATGGAGCACTATTCCTCAAACTGACACCAATAATGGCGCACTATTCCTCCCACTGACTCCAATGATGGGATGCTATTCCTCCCACTGACATCAATGATGGGGCACTATTCCTCCCACAGACACCAATGATGGGGTGCTATTCCTCCCATTGACACCAATGATGGGACACCAATGATGGGGCACTTTCCCCTGATGCCAACAATGGGGCATTATTCTTCCCACCAATGCCAATGATAAGGTATTGTTTACTCCCATACATTGGCCACAGTCCGGCCCCCTCAAAGTCTGAAGGACCATAAACTGGCCCTTTGTTTGGAAAGTCTGGAGACCCCTTTTCTATGTTAAGGAATACACAATAACATCACAATGGCCAAGGTTCTAAAAATGGCAGAACATCTACTGATGTAGAACTATAAGTCCCTTCACTCCCTTCTCCAAGCACATTGCCAGGTGCAAGAAGGTGCAGACAGTCCCCTATGTACCTGTTCACAAGGTGAAGTGTTTCTGCTGAAGCGAGCTTCCTCACCTTATGGAACATGGAGTCCAAGCTGAAGATTTTTCCTCTGATGTGGAAGTCGGGGGGGAAGCACTGGGGTCCAGGCAGACATGTGTCGTGTTCTTCAGGAGAACATTCTTCTACCTGCTGAGATCTCAACATGAAACCGAAGACTCCCTTGTGACCCAAACCATTTACTCACAAAGCCTCTTCAGGCTTTCCATTGACAGTCTTCTAGTATATGTTCTGCCCTTCCTGCGCCTTTTTATTATATACAAGTACAACGTGACTACGGCCTCTGGAGATGGAGCCAAACAAGGTTACCCGGGGAGGGGGGGGGTTAAACTGCTGACAATCAAAGGCGAGCTGCTCATTAGTAAATTTCAATGTGCTCAGTGCATAGAAGACATTTCCTTCTTAATTGGGTGATTAGAAAATGTTATATAACATTATCTTAGATTTACTATATGCTACATGGGATGTGAGCACCAAACAAGATCAATGGTTAATGCTGTCGCCGTGATTACTGCAAACTATTGTAAACTACAATAGCAGCCAAGAGTGTTCACTCGGCTGCCGTCTGCAGTTGGCTCCCGGGTTTAGTGTAGAAATGATATGGCCAGCTCTTACGTCATTCGATCACATCTATCCAGGGGCGTAACTATAGGGGGTGCAGCAGTCGCAACCGCAACTGGGCCCTGTGATGCAGGGGGCCCATGCAGCCCCCTCTACATATGGCCGGCAGCAGCATAGGCAGCTAGCACACACTATTACATACCCCCTCCATATCCCTCTGGGGACAGGGACCCCTTCTCACGTGGAGACAGGGACCCCCACCTCCCCTGGGGACAGGGACCCCTTCTCACCTGGGGGCAGTTACTTCATCTGCCCTGGAGAAAAGGACCTCATCTCTTCTGGGGACGGGGACCCCATCCTGCCTAGGGACAGTCCCCCAATGGGGAACCTAAAAATGTAAAAAAAAGAAAAAACTACTGATACCAGTGGTGGAACTACAGGGCTCACAAAGGTCATACCTGTGACCAGCCCTGGAGTTCCACCACCGGACTCGGAGGGAAGGGCCCTGGCTGGGGTTCAGGGGGGCCCTTCATGGTTTCTTGCATCGGGGCCCTGAAGGTTCTAGTTACGCCACTGCATCTATCTATCATTAAATGTACCCCCTTTAATCCCTAAAAGGTATAGATCCCTCACCAGTCTCCTTCAGAAGTCTGGGACCTCCAAAAAAAGTTTGAAATATAGTTCCTGGGGGGCTGTGGGTGCGAAACGAACAGGAGTGGGACTCTTTGTGAATGGATGTACAGAGCCGCATTAGGGTTGTAGGCGGGTGCAGTCTACTTTCTCCAAGGTGGGATGTCACTCTTCCACAGGGGCTCTGTTGCCGGTGTCTTGTAAAATAGTGTCCTCCATCAGATGGTGTCCCCTGCGTACTGCGCATGCGCAGTACACAGGAACACAGATTCCGAAAATTGCCGAGGATGAACGGCGCCTGCGCCGTGAGTCCAGGTTCTATCCCCACTATCCAAGTGGACATAGAGTTAGAATAAAAAAGAGCCGAGCGGAGCGAGGCCAAGCCCGAAGCGTGGCGAGCGAAGCTCGCCCGCGAGGGGCCCTCTAAAATTCTTAACCCTATGTCCGCTTGGATAGTGGGGCTACCTCCTCCACTCACGGCGCAGGCGCCGTTCAGCTTCGGAGTTTTTCCGAAGCTTCGTCTGCTCCGTACTGCGCATGCGCAGTACGGAGCGGACAGCATTTCATAGGCGGACACTATTAGGCAGAACACCGGAAAGGAAGTCAGGAGGAGCAAGGTTCCTCTATGGCTTCCTGAGTCATTGGGGAAGCTATCCTATTGGATGTTCTTGAGTCAGGCAGAGCCTTTTTAAGGCCCTGGATGCAGAGTTTTGGCATGCTTTGGTGAGTGCTCAGAATAAGGACAGCCTCCCCCCCCCCCCCCCCCCCATCTGTGAGGGACAGTTATAACCCTGGGGAAAGGTACTTGACGAGAAGGGTAACAGCACAGACTTATCTCTACTGCACCTTCTCCCGATTGGGGACCAGAGGACCAGGCCACATTCATTCCCCTCTCAACAGTAGCTGTAATTCTGTCTGGAATCTACTCCCGTCATGCTACTGATCAGTGAGTGTGCCCAGCTGGGTGGCTTTTCCTCCAGGTTTGTTGTAAACTTTTGTGAATTATTTACTCTGCACCACGATACACCACAACTACAGGGTAGACACCAGAATGTTGGTAATTTTATGGTTCAACACAAAGCAGCTGCTAAGAAGAGGAGATTACTAACTTCGTCAGAGGAAAGATTTTCCTGATGAAGTCCTGTAATGCCTCTGATGAAGTCCTGTGATACCTCTGATGAAGTCTTGTGACACCTCTGATACAGAGAACATACAAAATATTTCAGGCATGCTAGATCTGGCATTTGTAATAGTTTTCTATTTATCAGGTACCCGGTGAAGACTGGAATATTGTTAGGGGCCTCTCTTGTACCTCCTGCCCAACACTCCTGAAGGTGGAGACAGAGTGTGAAGACAAGGAGTGGCATGAGTATGAAGTAGCTGACCGGCGATGCCCACTTGGCACTAGAGAAGGAAATGGAAGCAGGACAAGGAGACCGGCAGTGGTCAGTGACAGCCAGGCAGTGAGGTACCAAATGGGCAGGCAGAACAAGTCCAGGAGGCAAGCCAAAGTTAGTAACAGCCTGGCAAAGCGGTACAGATTCAGCAGGAAAAGACAAGTCCAGTAAACAGTCCTCGGTCAGAGTTATTAGGTGAGCAAAGTTGAGGTTGAAGCAAAGTCCAAGGACAAGCCGAGTCATATAAAGGTGAGCAGGTACTGTTACAGTTAGTGGGTGTTGTGTGCTTCCAGCGCAGTATACACCTGTATCTACCTTTATTGCTGTTCTCTAATTGAGCCATCTGCAGGAGTTCGTTGGTGTTGTGTGCCTCCAGAGCAGTATACACCTGTATCTACTCTTTATTGCTGTTCTCTAATAGAGCCATCTGCAGGAGTTAGTGGATGTTGTGTGCCTCCAGCGCAGTATACATCTGTATCTACCCTTTATTGCTGGTGTTCTATAATAAAGGCATCTGCAGGAGTCAGTGGGTGTTGTGTGCCTCCAGCACAGCACAATATACACCTGTATCTACCCTTTATTGCTGGTGTTCTCTAATACAGCCATCTGCAGGAGTTAGTGGGTGTTGTGTGCCTCCAGGACAGCACAATATACACCTGTATCTACCATTTAATTGCTGGTGTTCTATAATACAGACATCTGCAGGAGTTAGTGGGTTTTGTGTGCCTCTAGCAAAGCACAATATACACCTGTATCTACCCTTTATTGCTGGTGTTCTATAATAAAGGCATCTGCAGGAGTAAGTGGGTGTTGTGTGCCTCCAGCACAGCACAATATACACCTGTATCTACCCTTTATTGCTGGTGTTCTCTAATACAGCCATCTGCAGGAGTTAGTGGGTGTGGTGTGCCTCCAGCACAGTATACACCTGTATCTACCCTTTATTGCTGTTCTCTAATAGAGCTACCTGCAGGAGTTAGTGGGTGTTGTGTGTCTCCAGCACAGCACAGTATAAACCTGTATCTATCCTTTATTGCTGGTGTTCTCTAATACAGCCATCTGCAGGAGTTAGTTGGTGTTGTGTGCCTCCAGCGCAGTATACACCTGTATCTACCCTTTATTGTTGTTCTCTAATAGAGCCATCTGCAGGAGTTAGTGGGTGTTGTGTGCCTCCAGCACAGCACAGTATACACCTGTATCTACCCTTTATTGCTGGTGTTCTATAATAAAGGCATCTGTAGGAGTTAGTGGGTGTTTTGTGCCTCCAGCACAGCACAGTATACACCTGTATCTACCCTTTAATTGCTAGTGTTCTATAATAAAGGCATCTGCAGGAGTTAGTGGGTGTTGTGTGCCTCCAGAGCAGTATACACCTGTATCTACCCTTTATTGCTGTTCTCAAATAGAGCCATCTGCAGGAGTTAGTGGGTGTTGTGTGACTCCTGCACAGCACAGTATACCACTGTATGTACCCTTTATTGCTGGTGTTCTCTCATACAGACATCTGCAGTAGTTAGTGGGTGTTGTGTGCCTCCAGCACAGTATACACCTGTATCTACCCTTTATTGCTGGTGTTCTATCATACAGGCATCTGCAGGAGTTAGTGGGTGTTTTGTGCCTCCAGAACAATATACACTACCCAATTGCTGGTTTTCCCATCTCCCTACAGGACATTACCATGTCTGGAAGGCCAACAAGGAGAGGAAGACAGGCACGAGCCAATAAAAGAGGACAAGCAGGCTCTGTGTCTAGGGACAACAGCGCTGGTCGTGGACGCGGTGCATCGTCATCAGCACGTGGCCATGGGACATGGTCCTTATTTTCGGCAGCTGGACGTGTTGAGCCACATCATGCCGAAGACTTGGTAGAGTGGATGACCAAGCCCTCTTCATCCTCCTCATCCTCTCTCACCCAGGCTCAGGGTACTAGCAAAGCAGCTGCCAACGCATCCTCTTCCCTCGTCTCAATGTCATCATCAGTCACTCCTTCCCTAGACCTACCATGTCATCCTGAGGAGTAGCCTGAACTGTTTGAGCACAGTGTTGTGCACATGCTCCAGGAGGATGACCAGTGTTTTGAAGGCTCTGATGATGATACTCAGCTAGAGAAAGGCAGTAGCGTGAGTGCAGAGAAAGGGGATGCTCAAGAAGGACTGCAATCTGGCAGTCATGTTCCACAAGCTACAGCATACTGCCAGGTTTGCTCCAGTGATGAAGAGGGAGGGGATGATGAGGTCACTGACTCCACGTGGGTGCCTGGTAGGAGAGAGGAGGAGGCACATCTCCAATGAGGCAGGATTCCCTCCGGGGCCAGCTTAAGGGCAGCACACCGACTGAATCACACCGTAGAGCTCCGCCTGTGCAGGTCGCTGCCTCTGCGCATTATTCCAAAGTTCTTTGGTGTGGGCCGTTTTTGAGACGAGTGCATCAGATCGCACCGCTGCTATTTGCAACATATGTCTCAAGCGTATCTCGCATGGCCAAAATATCAATCGCTTGGGCACCTCTCCTTGCTCCTCATCAGCTGGGATGTCCAACCCCACTAGACCTTCAGTCCTCTCTGAAACCTGCACTGAGAGGAATGAAGGTGTAGAATTAGGTGTGTCACAACCAAGTGCTTGCGGGCACTCTGCTAGCAGTACACCCACGTCCGATTGTAGCAGGCAAATGTCCCTGCCCCAGCTGCTGGACCAGTGAAAGAAGTTCACTCCCAGCCATCCACATGCCCAGCGGTTGAATGCTAGCTTGACTAAATTGCTAGCACTTCAACTGCTGCCTTTTCAGTTGGTAGACTCGGCCCCCTTTCGTGAGTTTGTGCAATGTGCGGTGCCTCAGTGGCAGGTCCCCAAACGCCCCTTTTTCTCATGGAAGGCAATTCCGGCTCTCTATCGGCATGTGGAAGGCAATGTCCTTGCCTCGCTGGACAGGGCGGTCAGCGGTAAGGTGCATATTACCGCTGACTCATGGTCCAGCAGGCATGGACAGGGATGTTACCTGTCTTTCACGGCCCATTGGGTCACTCTTCTGGCAGCTGGGAAGGATGCAGGACAAGGTGCAGTAGTGTTGGAGGTTGTTCCGCCACCACGCCTCCAAAATGCTACTATTGGTTGTGACACACCTCTCTCCTCCACCCCCTCCTCTTCTTCTTCCTCCATGGCCTCTTCCTGTGCTCTGTCCTCAGAACCAGCGGTGCTCCGTAGGCTTTCAAGGGGCTACGCAAGTACGCAGGAAAAAAGATGCCATGCCGTGCTTGCTCTGGTTTGTTTGGGGGACAGGAGCCACACTGGGGCGGATGTTTTGTCAGCTCTGCAGGGGCAGGCCGAGAGGTTGACGCCACGCCAGCTTAAGCCAGGAATGGTGGTTTGCGACAATGGCACCAACCTCCTCTCTGCCCTCCGACAGGGACAACTGACCCATGTGCCCTGTGTGGCTCACGTCCTTAACCTGGTGGTGCAGCGGTTCTTGGGCAGGTACCCGGGCTTACAGGATGTCCTGAAGCAGGCCAGGAAAGTCTGTGTGCATTTCCGCCGATCATTTAATGACAGTGCTCGGCTGGCTGAGCTCCAAAAGGAGTAGAACGTGCCCAAGAACCGCCTTATATGTGACATGCACACCAGGTGGAACTCAATATTGGCCATGCTGCAGCGGCTGCACATGCAGCAGAGGGCCATCAATGAGTAGCTGTGCGACTACAGCACCAGGACAGGGTCAGGGGAGCTCGTTTTTTTCTCACCATGCCAGTGGGGCATGATCAGGGATGCATGCACTGTCCTGTCACCGTTTGAGGAGGCCACAAGGATGGTGAGCAGTGACAGTGCATGTATCAGTGACACTGTACCTCTTGTCCACCTGTTGGAGCATACACTGTGTGGAATAATGGACAGGGCACTTGAGGCAGAACAGAGGCAGGAAGAGGAGGACTTCCTTGCCTCTCAAGGCCCCCTTTATCCAGACAGTGTTCCTGCTGTCCCACCCATCACACAGGAAGAGGACGAGGAGGAGGAGGAGGATTGTGTCAGCATGGAGGTGGAGCTTGGCACTCAGCATCAGCAGCATCAGCCTTGTAGGGATGCCTCAGCTAACCTACTCTGCATGGCCTCCCTGATCCTGCAAAGCCTGCGGAAGGATCCTCGTATTCTTCGAATCAAGGAGAGGGACCATTAATGGCTGGCCACTCTCCTTGATCCACGGTACAAGGGTAAGGTTGCGAACCTTATCTTGCTGTCACAGAGGGAGCAGAGGATGAGACATCTCCGGGAGGCCTTGCAGAAAGGTCTGTGCAACGCATTCCCAGAGACTGGGAGGTTACAAACTCCTGGTCCTGGACAACGTGTTGCTGAGGCTTCGGTCAGAAAGAGCGGTGGAGAAGGTGGCCGTCTGACCGATGCGTTCAGACAATTTTTTAGTCCTCAGCCCCAAGGTATGATCGGTTCCAGAAACCATTGCCAGCGTCTGATTTACATGGTGAAGGAATACCTAGGGGCAAGGTCAGACCTGGACACCTTTCCCACCGAAAATCCCTTGGCTTACTGGGTCTTGAGGATGGATCACTTGCCAGAGCTTGCACAGTATGCAATTGAGCTACTGGCCTGCGTACTTTCATAACGCACCTTCAGTGCTGCTGGTGGCATTGTAACCAATCACAGGGTGCGCCTGTCCACCGACTCGGTTGATCGACTGACCTTCATAAAGATGAATCAGTCTTGGATCACCCACAGCTACCAAGCACCTGAAGCTGATGTAACTGAATTTTTTTTTTTGAAATATCACATCCCTTCAAGACTGCCTATGCTGATGCTGAGTGACTGTCCTGTTATGTTGACTGTCTATCCTCTTCCTCCTCCGCTGATATCTTGGAAGAAAATTTTTGGTTCTGGGTGATGCCACCAGCCCAATTTTTCCGCCCCTGTTTAATAGGGGCATGTAATACAATTTTTGATGCAATGCTTTGCAGCAGTTCTCATTCCTGCACTCCATCTAGAGTATCTGGGAGAGATTGCAGTGTTGTGGCACTAGCAAGCAGTGCCTAAGGCCCAATTTTTCAGCCCCTGTTTAACAGGGGCATGTTATTACAATTCTTGATATAATATTTCACAGCAGGGCCCGTTCCTGTGCCCACCGAGAGTAACTGTGAGGACTTATAGTGTTGTGGCACCAGCACCACAACCACCAAAGGCCCAATTTTTCTACCACTGTTCAACAATGGCATGTAATTACAATTCTTGATATAATTGTTCACACCAGGGTGCTCCAGCCCCCACCAAGAGTCACTTTGAGGGCTTACAGTGTTGTGGCAACACCAACACCATAGACCCCCATTTCTGCAGAGCATATAGGGCAGACCCCTACTTTCAAACATCCAACTTACAAACGTCTCCTAAATGCAAACTGAAGGAGACAACTGGAAGTGAGATGAAAAAAGATGGATGGCAAAAAAAATTATACAGGGGTGATAACCCTTCCCTATGTTTTCCAAAAATCTTAAAAATAGATTTTTTGACTGGAGCTACACTTTAAAAATGTACCAGTTCAAACAGATTCTACTTAACACAACAAACCTACACAGTCCCTGTCTTGTTTGCACCGCCTGTATACTGCTGTTCTGAGTATATAGGGCCTGGGGGCCCCACACCTTTCCTTTTTTTAATATGGGTACGGGGTTCCCCTTAATATTTGTACAAGACCCAATGGGCAGGGGGGGGCTACCCATGCCATTTTTCTCAATGATTTTCATCCATATTGCCGGAACCAGATATTACATTAAAATCGCAAGCAGTTTTAAATGACTTTTTTTCCATTAAATGTCATTTTGTGCAGGGACTGTTCTAAACACGGGAAACACTTGCCACTTCACAGGCATACTATAGACACCCCCCAGGCATGTTTTTTAAAGGAACATTTTACTTTTTTTTTTTCACTTTCATCGTCATTAAAATCAGTGCTCCCGAAAAAACTGCCATTTTTAAAAACATTTTAGGCATTGACCCATGTCCCCTGGGGCAGGAGTCGGGTCCCCAAACCCTTTTTAGGACAATATCTTGCATATTAGCCATTAAAATGGGGTTCTAAAGTTCGCACGAATTTTCGGTCCGTTCGAAAGTTCTGGTGCGAACCGAACCGGGGGGGGGGTTCGGCTCATCCCTTGTCAGGACAGCTATGTGAGTCCAGAGAGAATGAGAAATCCTGAGGTGACTAGCAAATCCACAGAGGGGGCTGGAGGAAGTAATGGAGAAATGGAGAGCCTGGGGTGCTGAGAGAAGGAGGCCAGAGTGGGGCCTGCACAGTAAAGTGCTGTAAGCATAGGCTAAGTGAGCCAGAGGAGCTCATGGTCGGGCAGACCATTGCAAACACTGGCGGAGCTGCTGAATGTAGCCAGGAGGATTAGTGTTACCTGTTGTTGCTTTGAGAATTTTCGTTTAATTTAAAATGGGCTGATAAGCCCTTAACTATAGTTCTGACTGGCATGGACTCACACTTACAAATGCATCTACCAGTGAGCTAAACATCCCGCATATTAAACTATGTTGATTTGATCTAGCTTTAATAATCTTGCTAGTATTTTTTTTAAAAACGTTATTTCTTTATTAAGGAATTTTTTTGTTTACAATATACATCCAATAAATCATCACCTCACGTACCTGACCCCCCCTACCCTTTTCCCACCCCCTATTAGGCAAAAAATATAGTAAAAAATTGAAAAAATCTTTCATGACTTAGGAAATACCTAACTGGGGATAGAGGTCATGGGAATAATCCTGTCGGGCATTCCGTTTGGGTCTAAGATTCTACCCAGTCACACTTCCCCCTCTTCACACTCCACTTCTCTCACTCATCCACCCTCTTCACTCATATTCTTCTTACTTTAATTTCTATTGGGTCAGTTTTTATCTGTTAGATACTTTTCTACTCTATTAGTGTTCACATGTCAATCCCCCTTGCTTCCCACCAAGGTTTCCACATCTTATCATATTTCTTTAACACTCCTTGCTTTATATACACCGATTTCTCTTTGAGGATCACCGCGTTCATACTCTTTACCCATTTTCTAATGGACGGGGGTAACACCGACTGCCATCTCGGGGCAATCAGCTTCCTTGCCTGATATGAGCATCTCAGAACTGCCACCTGGGTATTTCCTGTATTTCCCACTCCTTCTATTAATCCTAGGGGACAATGCTTCGCCTCCCACCCAGTGGCAGTTCCGAACACCCGATGAATGGTACTTATCACCCTCCGTCCAGTAGCTGAACAGCTTGGGGCATCTCCAGAACATGTGGATTATATCCCCCTCTATATCCCTGCACCTGGGGCAGCTTGCGTTGACCACCGGCCAAACTGGAACATTTTGCTAGGGGTGTAGTAGATTCCGTATGAGAAAAACGGATGTGACAACCTCTGAGAGTTGGACAGCGACACTAGTGGAGCAAGTTCAAGAATCCTATTCCACTGTGTTTCAGAGATATTTCCCATGTCTTTTTCCCATTTTCTTTTGTGCTTGGGGGCCTCTACCCCTCCCAATCTCCCCTTATTTATGTATAGATATATTTTCAAAATTAGGCCATTCCCTGCTTCTGCAATAATTATCTTTTGGAGTACCGGAATTTTTCTCCATTCTAGAGTCCTCCCTCTAAACTGGTTCTCTAATGCATCCCAAACCTGTAAGTACCTGTAGAATGATTTATTCGAGAGTGCAAATTGGTCTCTCAATTCCTGAAAAGTCTTCAGGGTACTGGGTAATAGATTTTATTCCACATCTCTCCCATTCGCTTGCTACCCCCATCTTCTGCAGCTCTCCCAATCTACTGTTCTCCAATAGGGGGGTGTATACAGTAAGTCCTCTGTAATGCAATATTACCTTAGCTGTATCCCACACTTTCGTCATTAGTCTCAGGGTAGGAAGACCCAGGGGTAAAGACCCTGCCTCCAGGGCTTCTACTATCGAGTTGTGTGGGGTATTTTTTAGGAGCATCCTTCTCCCTGCCTCCCCCCCCCTTCTAAATTACACCCCCCATGTACTGGAGCTGTGACGCCAAGAAGTAACTAAAGGGGTGCGGAAGTGCTACTCCGCCTTCCTATTTTTGTAATTAAAAAAGTGCTTAATCGTATTCTTGCTGAACCGCTCCTTCCCTAAACACGGTATCTATCCTCTGAAACCACACTTTATACAACCAGGTTGGGGAGCTGTGTAATAAATAGAGAAGTTGTGGCATCCAAATCATTTTAATTAAATTACAACAACCTGCCACAGATATTGGCAGGCGTTTCCACACTTTTATCTTCCCCCTAAATTTAACCAATAACGTGGCTATATTTTCTGCTATCTACTGCTGAGGGTCTCTAGAGACATTTATTCCCAGGTTTTTGAATTTATTCACCACCTGGATCTGGGCCACCTCTTCAGGCAGGGGGCCACCCAAAGGATCTACTGGAAGAAGGGTAGATTTTTTCCAGTTTATCTTAAGTCTCGAAATTTGGCCAAATTTATTGATGGCCATCACTTTCCGAAGTCCTGGGTATCACTAAGAAACAACAGGAGGTCATCTGCATATAATGCAACTTTTTCCTCCAAGTTGGCCCTTCTGAAACCTCTCACCTGAGCAGAAGACCGTAGAGCAGTGGCCAGGGGACCAATTGCAATGGCAAAGAGGAGGGTGACAAGGGACACCCCTGTCTTGTTCCCCTCCCCAGTCCAAATTTATCAGATTGTTCATTATTTACCTTTACTCTAGCTTCTAGTGCCCTATAAAGCATTTTTACCCAGTTGATAAAACCCGGTCCCAGTTTAACCGGTTCCCGACCAGCGCACGCCGATGTACGTCGGCAGAATGGCACGGGCAGGCATATTGGTGTACAGGTACGTCCAATCTTCAATGCCGCCCTGCCATCGCGAGCGCGCCGCTGGCGGAGCACTCGCGTGCTGGTCGGGACCCCCGTGAGTCCGGTCGTGGGTCCCGCGGACTCGATCGCCGCGGGCATACCCGCGATTGTCTCACGGGACGGCTCAATGGAGGAAATGCCATGTAAACAGCATTTCCCCATTCTGCCTAGTGATTGGAGCAGAGATCAGTGTTCACTAAATGAAAGCCCAGCCCCCCCACAGTTAGTAACACACCCCTTGGAACACTTAACCCCTACACTGCCACCCACTGGTTAACCCCTTCACTGCCAGTGTCATTTACACAGGAATCACTGCATTTATATAGCAGTGATTACTATATAAATGACAATGATCCCAAAAATGTGTCAAAAATGTCCGATGTGTCCGCCACAATGTCGCAGTCTCAATAAAAATCGCTGATCGCCGCCATTACTAGTAAAAAAAAACAATAATAAAAAATTATTAATAAAAATGCCATAAAACTATCCCTATTTTGTAAACGCTATAACTTTTGCGCAAACCAATCAATAATCGTTTATTGCGATTTTTTTACCAAAAATATGTAGAAGAATACGTATCGGCCTAAACTGAGGGAAAAAAATGTTTTTTTATATATTTTTGGGGGATATTTATTATAACAAAAAGTAAAAAAGAATGAATTTTTTTCAAAATTGTCGCTCTATTTTTGTTTATAGCGCAAAAAATAAAAACCGCAGAGGTGATCAAATAGCACCAAAAGAAAGCTCTATTTGTGGGAAAAAAAGGACGTCAATTTTGTTTGGGAGCCACGTCGCACGACCGCGCAATTGTCAGTTAAAGCGACGCAGTGCTGAATCGCAAAAAGTGATCTGGTCTTTGACCAGCAAAATGGTCCGGTCTGTAAGTGGTTAACTGCCTCCATAGCTCTCCAAAGATACCGCCACTCAAGGCCGTCAAAGGCCTTGGCGGCGTCTAAAGACAAGATGGCCCTCTCTCCACCCTCGTCCGTTGGCACCTGGAGGTTCAGATATACCCACCTTACATTTTTGCTAGTAGTTCTTCCAGGTATGAAACCCGATTGGTCGGGGTGGATGAGTTTTGATATAACCCCGTTCATCCTAACCGCCAATACCTTTGCCAGTATCTTCACATCAATGTTCAGCAAAGCCATAGGCCCATATGAGGTGGGGTCAAGTGGGTCCTTGCCCTCCTTATGTATGGTGATTATAGTAGAATCCATCATTGATGGAGGGATCGCTCCCTTTGTCACCGACCAGTTCAATAACCTCAACAACTCGGGAAGCAATACATTCCCGTAATATCGATATATCTCGGCCGCTAGCCCATCCAGGCACGAGGATTTCTGTCCCGCCATCTCAGTGACCTGTTGTATCTCATCTAACTTTTTGGGCTTATCTAGCTCTGTTCTGTCCATCTCAGTAAGAAAGGGGAGATTCAAATCCCTGAAAAAGTTGTCCTTTCCACCCCCCCCCTTCCTCCTGCTGAGATCTATACAAATCTTCATAGTATTCTTTAAACGTACCCGCTATTTCTGGCGTGTGAGATGACACCCTCCCTTCTTCTATATTAATCATGGGTACAACTGATGATGGAGAGTTCACCCTAACTAATTGTGCCAACATAAGTCCCACGCTTTCCCCTTCTCCAAAGGCAGAATGCTTCTGGAAAAGGTATTTATTTTTATTCTCTGTTTTCCTAAGAGTCACTAGCTGGTGTCATGGTTTTGCAATAGTTTGCTTACCTGTTTCCATGTGTTCATCTCTAGAGACCAGCCGACCCTCACCTGACTGCTTTTGTAATCCATCCTCTGGCATGACTGCACCCTAGCTCCTATCAGAGAGCTCTATATTAACCTGTGCACTGCAGGCCAACCCTGCTGATCAACCTTTGTGTGTTAGCTTGCTGTTACCCGCCGTGTGCTCTTCTGTTGTTCCGTTACCGACTTTGGCGTGTCCTTGACTATCCCTGTTTGCCTGTGATCCTGACCTTTTGGCGTGTCCCTGACTATTCCTGTCTACTTGTGGCCCCGACCTTGGCTTTGTCCCTCACTATCCCTGTCCTCCTGTTGCCTACTGTGGGTGCGAGCTGGGGGACCCTGGGGGTTGCGACCTGGAGCCAGTTGCAGCCAAGTCCATCCTCACACCTAGAGGCGCTGGTGAACACCTGCTGGCTCTTAGACTCCGCGCCCCAGGGAATCTTACGCTCTAACCCCAGTGGGATCTGTCTCCCATCCGCAGCAGTCAGCCGTAGGGTCCACAACCTTGCGGTGCACTCCTGATCCCTACAGTGTGCATCTGTCACCTCGCCTCAAGGTGACCTGACAGCCGGTAACTTTATTGTTCCTCTATCCAGCTCCTAAGTCTATCAGGTGCTGGGTAATTAATGTACTTTTCTTCCGCTGTTGTTACCCTCTCCCCAATTAGTCTCTCCCAATCCTCAGTGGTCTGCTTTTCAATTTTTGAAATTTGTTGTATCATTATGCCAAAGTATCCCATACTATTCCCTCCGAGGCGGTACCCCTGTTCAAATCGATAAAACTCTCCCAGGGGCTCTAATACCTCGTTTAGGTGCCCCATCAGTTCAATCCAAAAAGGATTTATCCTCCACTCTCCAGGATGATTCCACTCGCCTAATTCTAATGATACGGTCAACGAGGAGTGATCCGACAGACCCCCTTGGTCGGTAATTCACATTCTTTATCATGGACATCGTCTCCTCGTTTCCCAGTACCATATCAATTCTGGAGAGTGTGGAGTAAGTTCTGGAGAAACACAAATACCGTTGGACCTCCAGATTCCATATTCTCCAAATGTCCCTCAGTCCAATTTCCCTTAGAAAGTCGGGTAGCCGGTTATCCATTACACTGCCCGTTTAGGTCCCTGGGGGGAAACCTGTCTAATTTCCGATCCATTACCATGTCGAAATCCCCGGTTACTATCACTGGGACCCCTGGCTTATCCAAAATAAACTCAGTGAGCACGCAAAGGATCAAAACATATGCCAGTATGCAAGCTCTGTTCTCAATCTTATAAAATTAAAAAAAACATATTGCCCTCGTTCATCCAGCTTAGACTGCATGCAAGTGAAGACCACCTTAGCTCTAACAAAGATTATCACCCCCCCTAGAGTAGGAGGTGTGAACTGAGTGGAATTGTGTACGGTAATCCCTCCACCTCAATTGGGGAATAGATTTTTTAGTAAAATGTGTCTCCTGTAAACAAAGGATAGCTACCTCATACGTTTTTTGCCATCAGAAGAACTGCTGCTTTTTTCTCTGGATCTCCCATTCCCCGAAACATTCCATGAACACAAAATTAATCTTTTGATTTGAGTGCTTTTAACTATTGAGATTAATTTTTTTGAAAACCTTGTGAACAGTGCATTTTGCCCTTAATGTCGTTTTATTTTGTTGCATCATTTTAGTGACCCCATATTTCACAGCCTCATTCCTATGGCTAAATTCAAGCAATCTTTTGTACCAAACATGCTACTCGTTCCATCTTGTGCTTCCATACATCCCTTTCACCTGCCCACTGGGCCTATTTTGGGGCTTCCTAATGTGGCCTTTACATGTATCTAGCTTTTTAAGGGTTATCATTTTTAAATAAATGTGCTTGCACTCTTTTCTCATCCCACCCTCCCCATCAGACCCCCATGCAACCAACATCTAACAAAGTGGATAGACAAAACAAACCAAACACATAAAACAAAAAACTCTTTGCCATACACCTTAGTGACAGGGGGTAATGTGCTCATTATTCCCTCCCACCTATCCACCACCTTCCCCCCTCTCCTCCCATCCAAATTATACACCAGTATGCTAATATGTATCTTAATCGAAATCATATTAATTAATAGAAATCCAGAGTAATACAACCAGCTTAATCTACAGTCTTCTCTTATAAGTTGTTATCCAGTCCTCCACTCCCTCCGGGGTATCAAAGAACACGGTCTCCCCCAAAGCATTTATATGCAATCTTGCCGGATATAACAGAGCGTAATTCAATTTTAATTGTTGCAATTTGTGTCTGACTTCTCCAAACTTGGCCCTCCATTTTTGTAGGTCGGGTGAAAAGTCTGAGTATATAGAAACCCTATTACCATTGTGGAGAATGTTCCCCATTTCTCTAGCTTTATTTAATATGGTCATTTTGTCCTTGTGGTAGAGCAATTTTACAGAGAGAGATCTTGGGGAGGTCTAGGGGGAACCCTGTGGACCCTTTCTAATGCAAAAAAGGGTGAAAAGGAGTGTTCTCCAAATAAATCTTTGAACCATTTTTCCAAAAATACAGTGAGCTTTGATTCTTCATTACGTTCGGGGAGTCCCACTATCCTCACATTATTCCTTCGCATCCTGTTCTCCATTTCATCAATCTTTGTCTGGTAATTAGCCATTTGTTCCTTCTTAGTTCTCATCTCCCGTTTAAGGGGGTTCAGGTCATCCTCTAATAGGCTAACCCGCCCCTCAAGGGCAGTGGTCCTTTCATGCATATTTTGCATATTGTGACAAGGGACAATTCTTCCTGAATAGTTTTGAGCTGAATGGACATTTCGTTTATGGAGGTTTTGCAGAAAGGTCACTATCTCTACACAGTTTTTTCCCTTCCCTTTTTTGCTGTTCGAATGTCAGGGGATTTGCAGAGGGTTGAAAACAGTCACTCTTCCTCTGCGCTTATCCTCCTTCCAGCGTGTAGAGCCATGTTAAGATTTTGGGAAGGTCTCTCAAAGCTCTGCTGTCTGCTGGCCCATTTTTCTGGAGACCTGCACCATCAAGGTGAGGGAAAGTGGCAGAGGAGATCTCACAGCACCGCTGCCTCCATCCTCTACAGCTTGTCTCCGTCAGGTGTAGAGTTTTTCCCCTTGCGGTTCTCCACCTGGGTACACGTGTTCGGGGGGAAGCTTCAGGTCCCGTCAGGTACCGCTAGTAAGGAACCAAGAACAGAATCATGTGAGCAGTGTCAGCTACCGGTCAGCCAGCAGTATCCGGAGGTCCCTCCCGCCGGGGGGATGGAGGTGAGTCCAGGAGAGAAGCGAGGAGAGGGGGAGAGCGCTCACACTCTCACACTCACTCCGGCGTTTGCATCCACTTCCGGTCATGCCCCACCTTCCATCTTGCTGTATTTTAACAGCTTAAAGCCCTGTACACATGGGCTATCAGAACAAATTAGCTAGTACAGTAGAAACCGGCTTACATACGGCCCATGTGTACAGGTCCTTGTCTGACGGAAGCCGATCCATAAAAACATGCATGAGCGAGTTTGGGGTGGAGGAACTTGACTGGCCTTCCAGTGAAGAAAACTTTTAAGGCATCAGCAAACCAAGACATTTTGGACAATTTCATGCTCCCAACTTTGTGGGAACAGTTTGGGGACGGCCCCTTCCTGTTCCAACATGACTGCGCACCAGTGCATAAAGCAAGGTCCATAAAGACATGGATGAGCGAGTTTGGGGTGGAGGAACTTGACTGGCCTGCACAGAGACCTGACCTCAACCCGACAGAACATCATTGGGATGAATTAGAGACTGCGAGCCAGTCCAGCATCAGTGCCTGACCTCACAAATGCACTTCTGGAAGAATGGTCAAACATTCCCATAGACACATCTCCTAAACCTTTGGGACAGCCTTCCCAGAAGATTTGAATATGTTATATTGGCAAAGGGCGGGCCAACTCAATATTGAACTCTACGGACTAAGACTGGGATGCCATTAAAGTTCATGTGCATGCAGGGCCGGCACTCCCGCTAGGCAACTTAGGCAGGCGCCTGGGGCGCACTGTTACCCACTGGTACCTAGTGAAGGTGCACCCCAGCTCAGCTTCCCAAGACTCCACGGCTCTGCCTGTGTGCGCTGATTGATCATGTTGTTCGCTGGCACCGTGAGACTCCACGGCTCCGCTGGCATACTGCTGCTAGGTATCCTCCAGTCACTGTGGAAGTGTGGTGCGTGGGCGGGCCTCAAGGTCACCTGTGCTGACTGTGAGTGAGCGGAACCCAAATTGGTTGATGTTCGCAGCCAATCCAGTCCGCGAATAGGATTAGGCTGCCAGCAGTGTTCCAAGACAGGTGCCACTGATTCCAGCCAATGAGGTGCTGTGCGTGGCGCACGGCACCTCAACGTGTTAGCATTCATTTTCTCCTTCCACCCATAGAGCAGAGGAGCCCGCCACAGTCAGTCCCTGCAGTCTGTCCCACACGGAGCTGAGAAGAGAAGGTAAGAGAGAAGAGATGGGGGGCCAGTCAGACCAGTGTCCCTAATATTTATACCAGCAGTAAATTGTAATATAAGCTGCAGTCTTGTGTGATCCCCAGCCCAGGCCATTCCCCAATATTATATATCAGAAGTAAATATAATAAATACAGAAGCATCAGTCTTGTGTGATCCCCAATATTAATATTACTGGTATATAATATCGGGGATCACACAAGACTGCTGCTTTTGTATATATTACATTTACTGCTGATATAATATATATGGCCAGTGGGAGTGGACATTTTCCTGACACCAATGGGAGTAAACATTGCCACATTAAGTTTAAAGGGGAGGAACAATGCCCCATCATTGTTGTCAGTAGGAGGACTAGGGCCCCATCATTGGTGTCAGTAGGAGGAATAGTGCTCCATCAGTGGTATTATTGGGAGGAATAGTGCCCCTTCACTGGTATCAGTGGGAGGAATAGTGCCCCATCATTGGTATCAATGAGAGGAATAGTGCCCCATCACTGCTATTGATGGGAGCAATAGTGCCCCATCATTGGCATCAATGTGAGGAATAGTGCTCCATCATTGGTATCAGTAGGAGGAATAGTGTCCCTTCAGTGGTATTGTTGGGAGAAATAGTGCCCCATCATTGGCGTCAGTGAGAGGAATAGTGCCCCATTGATGTCAGCTGTCAGAATAGTGTCTCATATCAGTAGGAGGAATAGTGGTATCAATGGAAGGAATAGGGCCCCATCATTGATATCAGAGGGAGGATTAGTGCCCCTTCATTGGTATCAATGGGAAGAATAGTGCCCCATCACTGGTATTGATGGGAGGAATAGTGCCCCATCATTGGTATCAATGGGAATAATAGTGCCCCATCACTGGTATTGATGGGAGGACTAGTGCCTCACTATTCGTGTCAGTAAGAGGAATATTGTCCCATCATTGGTGTCAGTGAGAGGAATAGTGCCCCATTGATGTCAGCTGTCAGAATAGTGCCCCATCATTGATATCAGCGGGTGGAATAGTGCCCCCTCATTGGTATCAATGGGGAGAATAGTGCCCCATCACTGGTATTGATAGGGGGAATAGTGCCCCATGGATGTCAGCTGTCAGAATAGTGCCCCATCATTGATATCAGTGGGTGGAATAGTGCCCCCTCATTGGTATCAATGGGGAGAATAGTGCCCCATCACTGGTATTGATAGGGGGAATAGTGCCCCAATATTGGTGTCAGTGAGAGGAATAGTGCCCCATCATTGGTGTCAGTGAGAAGAATAGTGCCCCAATGATGTCAGCTGGCAGAATAGTTTCTCATACCAGTGGGAGGAATAGTGCACCAAGGGCCGTATAAAAGCAAGCAGATGGCTGTATCTGGCCCCTGGGCCACAGTTTTGAGACCACTGCTCTATGACATCACCACATACAGATTTTATAGAAAAAATAAATAACATTTGGCCAAATCTCTTATAGTTGATCTTTAATGAAACTATGAAACAGATGTCACTACGATAAAAATAGATCCTTAGACACTGGGACAGAAATCTTTACCGGTGAACGCATTTCTCCCAGGATTACGTCTCTTGGGTATTTTAGAGTAACTAATGAGCAATTACATTGTTTCCATGTCTGACAGACGGAACCCACCAGGGAGGGTTTTGATTTTCCACATCTGTATAAATAGTCATCATGGAGTAGTGAGAGTAGAATAGTGGGGGGCCGGAGCCTGGACACCGTCCATTACAGCTGGACTGGTGGTCGGTATATGCAGGACCCCACAGTTCAATGTACAATGGAGTGCAGGCCGAACACGAGTTTGGACCCAACCCAAACTCATCACCGTTCACTTTCTCTGTGGTTTCAGAAGACTGTGTTCCTTTTCCAACTCTAAGTGCATACATTTGGAGGTCGCCAATTCCTGTTGTTTGTGCATCATAAAACTCCAAAGCCCAAACTCCATTTTGGATGGTGTTATAACCCCTCTAGGTCTTTTTTTTTTTTGCCATCTTTGTCCTTTTTGGAAGATTTCTTGTAGACACAACTGGAAGTAAGTGGAAATCTCTATAGAGTGAGGAACTAGTGTCCCCCATTAGAAGATTTCCCCTTCTGGTGAAAATTTTGGATTTCCCCATCACTTTCCGTTTCGGTGACAATGTACAGTGGGTGAATCTTACCCTTTAGGACGCAGACAGTAATAATACCCTGACAGTGGGGGCAGTCTAACCAAAACACTAAACAGGGTTGAATTGAAATACAGTAAAACCTTGGATTGCGAGCATAATTGGTTTCCGGAAACATGCTTGTAATCCAAAGCACTTGTACAAAGCGAATTTCCCCATAAGAAATATTGGAAACTCAGACGATTCGTTCCACAACCATTTATTCATAGGTCCTTCAGCTTATAGTCCATTTGAAAAGATCCTAGCAATGTGATTGGTTGTGTAACCATAAAATGTCCATCCACAAATGGAAGCCTCCACAAGGGGATAGAAGCCAAATATGGCTACAATTAATGAAGGTCCAACATTGAGCAACTCACATGGTTGATGATTAAAACAGGGACATCTAAGTATGCCGGCATCCTGGGGGAAAGCTGTCCACAAAGACCGTCCTCCACACCGCCGGCTCTCACCGATATCAATCTGCGATCGTGACCGGCAAGACTACCTTGCAGTACAGCGATCCGAAAGACGAGGCTTGAAGAGCTTTTGGAGGGCAGTGTGGAAGGGATGATGTCAATAGCGATGTGGACAGCTTTACCGGAGATGCCTGCATACTAAGCCCTTGTACACACGGTCGGATAATCCATCGGAATGTGTCCTATCGGACCGTGTTGTCGGATAATCCGACTGTGTGTGGTATGCATCGGACTGATTCCGTCGGAATATCCGTCGGACCCAATTTTCCAACATGTTGGAAATATTTCCTGACCAACTGGTTCGATCGGACATACTCCGATCATGTGTAGAGAATTTTGATCGGACCAAGTGCCACGCATGCTCAGATCAAATTCCTACATCAAAGCTATTGGCTACTAGCCTGAACGTAGTCCCATCGTAACGAAATTACGTCATCACGTTCTGAATGATCGGATTTTTCGACAGCTTAGTCCAACCGTGTGTATACAACAGTTTCGGACAAGATCCGACAGGCAAAATCCGACGGACAAAATCCGACGGATTTGGTTGGCAGAATGTCCGACCGTGTGTACAGGGGCTTAGATGTGCCTGTTTTAATCGTCAACCATGTGAGTTTCTAAATGTTGTACCTTCATTAAATGCAACCATATTGCTACGCTTATGCCCTGTACACATGACCGGTTTTCCCGTCGGAATAAACTCTGAAGGTTTTTTCCGACGGAGTTCCAACGGAATCCCGCTGAAACTGTCTTGCGTACACACGGTCACACCAAAGTCCGATCGTTAAGAACGCGGTGACGTACAGCACGGGACTAGAAAGTGGAACGTTCAATAGCCAGTAGCCAATAGCTTCCGTCTCGTACTTGCTTCAGAGCATGCGCCGTTTTTGGTCCGTTGGAACATCATATAGACAAACGGTTTTCTCGATAGGATTTGGTTGCGTCGGAAATATTTAGAACTTGTTCTATTTGTAGGCCCGTCAGAATTTTTGAAAAAAAAAAAAAGTCAGATGGGGCTCACACACGATCGGAATATACGATGAAAAGCTTCCGTCTGACTTTTTTTGTCGGACATTCCGTGTACGCGGCATTAGAGGCACCTCACTTCTCTTTTATACACAGTTGTGACATATATATATCAAGACATCGCTTGTATATCAAGTCAACATTTTTTTTTTTATTTGATTGCCTTGCAAAACGCTCTTAAACCAAGTTACTCTCAAACCAAGGTTTTACTGTACACTTTAATAGGGTGATAGCTGCCCTATGAAAATGATTATATTATAACGTTCTAAATACAATGCCATCATTAAAGCGGGAGTCCACCGGGACTCCGCGTTTTTTTTTTTTTTTTTAAAAGCCAGCAGCTACAAATACTGCAGCTGCTGACTTTTAAATAGTGACACTTACCTGTCCAGCGCGCCCGCGATGTCGGCACCCGAAGCCGATCGCTCGCTTGGCTGCCGGGTCCCGCCGCCATCTTGGGTATGGGAATCATGAAATGGAGCCTTTCGGCTTCATTTCCCGGTTCCCTACTGCGCATGCGCGAGCCGCGCGGCGCAATCCGGACGGTCCCCGCTGCCTCTGGGAGCTGTGTGTTTCCCAGCAGGCAGCGGGGCACTTGCTGAAGGGGGCGGGCGCTTGCGGAACGGGGGAGTAACGTACGCCCGTTCCGCAGAGAGCTAGCCCGGAAGTGGGTGCAGTTACCTGGATTATCCAGGTAACTGCACCCCCCTCCCCCCTGAAAGGTGCCGATTGTGGCGCCGGAGGGGGGGGGGGATTCCGATGAGCGGAGGTCCATTTTAGGGTGGACCTCCGCTTTAAGGAGTGGTTTTCAAATGTGCAGTGCCAGCAAACGTATGTCCAGGTTCACACTGGGAATTTTTTTTTCGAAAACCATAATGCAGCGTACAAACGACCGGACTTTTCGACGGACTTGGTCCAGCGGACAATCTGACGGACTTTGCAGCTGAGGTCCGCCGGACTTTCAAACAAACAGACACGATCACTCCAAAAGTCAGACAGATTCGAACGTGATGACGTAGAATAAGGAAGTTCATAGCCAGTAGCCAATAACTACCCTAGCGTCAGTTTTAGTCCGTCGGACTAGCACACAGACGAACGGATTGTCCGCTAAAAGCCGAGTCTGGACCAGGTCCGCTGGAAAGTCCCATCATGTGTACGCGGCATAATGCATTGCAGGTCATTATTTTGAGAGTTTTTATTCATTTTGAGGGCATGTTTTTATAATGTTTATATATATGTTTTTCATGTTGAACTGATTTTATTTAAGCCGCAAAAAAAACAAAACAAATTAAAACAATAATTTGCCATTTGTTTGAGGGGGTGGTAGTTTGGGATTTTCATTTTTTATGTTTTTTTTATTTTTATTTTATACTGATAAAATAAAAATTTTGGGTCATTATTATTATTTTTATGGTAATTGGATACATACAACGGGGTCTCTAACGTAAAACTCCTGGCATTTTCCTGTGCCCAGGAGCCACAGGTGGCATGTACAACTGGCCATATAACTGCATCACTATACATGCATGTACTCATGTAGACGTCACTGCTCTTTTGCAGCAGCATTTACCCACATGTTTGTATATGACAAATATTCAGATGCAAGAGAGCATAGATGTTTACATAAGTACAAGCACCTATCGCCATGCTATAGCCTATGGCCAGCTGTACATGGCACCTGTGGTTTCTCAGGCATGGAAAAACACTTGGAGTTTTACACTAGAACCCCCTTGTGCCTACAAGCATTCCAGTGCATGCACCATATGGCTAGGGGTTAGGGATTATGGGTTAAGGTTAGGGGCTAGCAATTAGGGTTAGGGATTAGGGGTTGGGGTCAGGGGTTTTGGTTAGGGGTTGGGGTTAGATGTTGTGTGTTGGTTTTTATTTTTTTATTTTTTTGTGAATTAGTAACTTAGGGTACTATGTAACCCTTTCTCATTTATGTGGGGGGTACATATCTGGGGGCCCCCTTTGTTTTAAGGGGAACTTGCAGATTCTGATAAGTCCCTCCCTCTATAGACCCCTATATCCACAGGACCAGGGTTGTGGGGATGAGGCCCTTGTCCCCACCAACATGGGGACAAGGTGCTTTGCATGGGGAAACAGGTATGAGACCCACCTGAAAGTTTTGGATATAGGCGGTGGCCAGGGGACCGGTGAAGTGGTAGAGTTTCAAGATAAAGGACTACTTTTTCAGGTCATTACAGAGAACACGAAGGAACTCTTTACGTCTGGAGGGAAAAGTTTTACCTGTAAAATACGAAAGGCGTCTTCACAATTAAAGAGCTGTGAAAATGTGGAATAGACTCCCTCAAGAGTTGGTTCTGCCCAGCTCAGTAGATTGTCTAAAAAAAAGAGCAGGATGTATTCCTAAATGTACAAAATATAGCTGGATATTAATATTTAGAGGTGATAGCAACAGGAGTAGTTGATCCATGGAATATCCAGTTGCTTCCTGGGGATTATGGAACAATTTGTTTTTCCCCCCACTAGAGCAAATTGGATTATGATTTATTGGGGTATTTTTTTGTCTTTTTTGGATCAGCTGTGGGCATAGGGTTATGTGTATGGAGGTTTTTTGTTGGTTGAACTAGATGAACTAGTATTTTTCAACCTAACTAACTGTGACACAATCACTATAAGTAAAGTCATTAATTCATATTAAGTAGATTGTTAATTTACACAAAAGGATGCCAAATTTGAACTTTCTTTTTGTAAAAAGTTTCCTTTCAAAATTGTAATTGTAAAGTCAGGCCTACTTTTTTGTTCATTTCAGATCTGAATTCCAATGTAAACCCATGGCCGCTCTGAACCAGTCGGATGTCTTGGAGTTCATCCTCACTGGTTTCCCGGGTCTTCCAGAAAAATTTGACTCCTTTGTCTCCATATCGTTCTTTCTAATATATAACATTTCTCTTTATGCCAATTTAATTGTGGTGGTGTTACTTTTACTAAGGCGGCATCTCCACCAGCCCATGTATGTCATTATTGGAAACTTGTCAATTTCTGACCTACTTTTTGACACGTTGACCTTACCAAAAATCATCGCCAAGTATTGGTTTGGAGACGGCTCCTTGTCCTACACCGCATGTTTTATACAAATGTTTTTTGTCCATTTTTTGGGAACTCTTGATTCTTACATTGTCATGCTAATGGCCATTGACCGATATATTGCCATTTGTAAACCTCTCCGATACCATTCTCTTATCAACAACAGATTGGTGGCCATCATCTGCCTCGTCTTCTGGATCTTTGCAGCTGTCATTGGCTTGACTGTCATAGCATCAGGTCTGATGCTCCCTTTCCGTGGCACCAACAGAGTCAAGAACTGTTTTTGCTCTTTCAACCCAGTGGCTGTTTTATCATCCAAAGATTCGGCTTCATCTAGAAGTACAAGGTTTGTTATTGCCATGTCATCACATCTGTGTCCATTGTCCTTCATTATCTACTCCTACATCATAATAATCCAGAAGATCTGCTCATCAGGCCGGGCGGAGAACTGGCGGAAGGCCTTTTACACATGTACTACTCATTGGTTGGTTATTGGGTTGTATTTCCTCCCTCGACTGACAGTCCACACATATAACCAGCTACAACTAATCCCCAACGCCAATCTCGATGTCTTTCTGATTTGTCTGTACACTTTTGTTCCACATTTCACCAGCCCCATCATATTCTGTCTGAGGACCAAGGAAATAAAGAGAACTCTTGTTAAAGTATTTAAATGGAACATTAGTAATAACAAATATTAAAAGAAACGTGGAATGGTTTCTGGTCAGTTTTAGTATCTTAAAGTTTATACATTGAAATTAAATTTTTTATTATTATTTATTATTGTTTTATTACATTTTTTTTATTTAAAAATAGTTTTCAGTGGTTATAAAGCAATGAACAGGACATTTTACCTGTACATGCACAATGACTTGTTTTCCTGAATGCGAACTTTACAGCGTCGTTGCACTACACTGCAATGCATGTCCATTGTCAAGCTGCATTCTAACATTCCTCTCCAACATGTAATGATCAGCATTTTTTTTTTTTTTGCTAGAAAACTATTTAGAACATTATATTTTATTTTAAGCAGAGGCCCTTAAAGCGGGAGTCCGCCGGGACTCCGCGTTTTTTTTTTTTTTTAAAGTCAGCAGCTACAAATACTGCAGCTGCTGACTTTTAAAATGGTGACACTTACCTGTCCAGCGCGCCCGCGATGTCGGCACCCGAAGCGGATCTCTAGATCGACACTCGGGTGCTGCCGCCGCCATCTTGGGTATGGGAATCAGGAAATGGAGCCTTTCGGCTTCATTTCCCGGTTCCCTACTGCGCACGCGCGAGCCGCGCGGCGCAATCCGGACGGTCCCCGCTGCCTCTGGGAACTGTGTGTTTCCCAGCAGGCAGCGGGGCACTTGCGCAAAGGGGCGGACAGTTGCGGAAAGGGGCGTAATCTACGCCCCTTTCCGCAGACAGCTATCCCGGAAGTGGGTGCAGTTACCTGGATTATCCAGGTAACTGCACCCCCCTCCCCCCTGAAAGGTGCCATTCGTGGCGCCGGAGGGGGGGAGGATTCCGATGAGCGGAGGTCCATTTTAGGGTGGACCTCCGCTTTAAGAATAATATGGTGGGTTTTCAAACACATTTTGTTTTTTTAGAAAAGTATTTTAAAATTAATTTTAATGCACAGAAATAAGATCTAATCCCGATGTTTTGATAACATATACAAGAGGATGTTACACCGAGTAAATAGATACCAAACGCTGTCACGCTTTAAAATTGTGTACACCTGTGGAACAGCGCCAAATTAAGGTACCTTAAAAAAATCGCTTTAAGTGATGCTTTAAAAGTCATTACCAGTTTGGAGTTACACAGATTGTCTGGTGCTATAACTGTTGCTCTCACTCTGACGTTCGTGGCGATACCTCACATATGTTGTGTGATCAACGTTTACATATGCGTGCGATCAGGGCTGGTGCAAGGATCGTTGACACCCTAGGCGAAAACCTAATTTTGCCGCCCCCCCCCCCCCGGCTGCGCCCATGACTCCACCTTACCCTGCCCTTGCTACACATGACCTATCTGACCCCTACACTGACCCCCTGACACATAAACTAATCCACCTGACTCCTACTTCCTGCACTACTCACATCACACTGACCCCTACACTGACCCACCTGATAATTACACCGACCCACCTGGCACCTACACCAACCCACCTGGCACCTACACTGCCAATTACACTGACCATCACGCTGACACCTACACTGACCATCACGCTGACACCTACACTGACCATCACGCTGACACCTACACTGACCATCACGCTGACACCTACACTGACCATCACGCTGACACCTACACTGACACATCACACTGACACCTACACTAAAAACACATACCCTGAAAACACATACACTGACACATACAATGGCACTGACGCATACACTGACGCATACACTGACATGACACATACACTGACACATCACACTGACATGACACATACACTGACACATTACACTGACATGACACATACACACCACACTGACATGACACATACACACCACACTGACATGACACATACACAGACACACCACACTGACATGACACATACACAGACACACCACACTGACATGACACATACACAGACACATCACACTGACATGACACATACACAGACACATCACACTGACATGACACAGACACAGACACATTACACTGACATGACACGTACACTGACACATTACACTGACATGACACATACACTGACACATTACACTGACATGACACATACACTGACACGACACATACACTGACACATCACACTGACATGACACATACACAGACACATCACACTGACATGACACATACACAGACACATCACACTGACATGACACATACACAGACACACCACACTGACATGACACATACACAGACACATCACACTGACATGACACAGACACAGACACATTACACTGACATGACACGTACACTGACACATTACACTGACATGACACATACACTGACACATTACACTGACATGACACATACACTGACACGACACATACACTGACACATCACACTGACATGACACATACACAGACACATCACACTGGCATGACACATACACAGACACATTACACTGACATGACACATACACAGACACACCACACTGGCATGACACATACACTGACACATCACACTGGCATGACACATACACTGACACGACACATACACTGACACATTACTCTGACATGACACATACACTGACACGACACATACACTGACACATCACACTGACATGACACATACACAGACACATCACACTGACATGACACATACACAGACACATCACACTGACATGACACATACACAGACACATCACACTGACATGACACATACACAGACACATCACACTGACATGACACATACACTGACACATCACACTGGCATGACACATACACTGACACATTACACTGACATGACACATACACTGACACGACACATACACTGACACATTACTCTGACATGACACATACACTGACATGACACATACACAGACACATCACACTGACATGACACATACACAGACACATCACACTGACATGACACATACACAGACACATCACACTGACATGACACATACACAGACACATCACACTGACATGACACATACACAGACACATCACACTGACATGACACATACACAGACACACCACACTGGCATGACACATACACTGACACATCACACTGACATGACACATACACAGACACATCACACTGACATGACACATACACAGACACATCACACTGACATGACACATACACAGACACATCACACTGACATGACACATACACTGACACGACACATACACTGACACATTACTCTGACATGACACATACACAGACACATCACACTGACATGACACATACACAGACACATCACACTGACATGACACATACACTGACACATTACACTGACATGACACATACACTGACACATCACACTGGCATGACACTGACACACATCACACTGACCTACCTGACTCCTACTTCCTGCATTACTCACACACAAACCCCCTCCATACAGCTCAATGGATCCATCCTCCTCCTTAACTCTGCTCTTTGATGCTGCCTTCAGTGACCATCATCCGGGCCTCTCCGACTCCTCCGCACTGCCAGCGCCGTCCACCCGCTCCGCCGGGGCCACGCCAGCGCCATCCATCCGCTCCGCCGGGGCCACACCAGCGCCATCCATCCGCTCCGCCTCCATCATATTCCCGCCGGGACCAGGCCAGCGCCGTCAACCTCGCTCCATGATGTCCCCGCCGGGCAGGAGGTCAGCTGACCGACCTCTCGAAGCTCCCATCTCCGCCGAGCCCCGCCCCTCCGCTGCACTCACACAGACACACAGCGCCGCTCCAGAGGGACAGGCTGGAGCAAAGGAGTCCCGGAGCGGCGCTGTGAGATGAGTACGGTGGGGGCCCTCAGCGGGAAACATGGGGGATTGGTGGCGCCGGTGGAACACCACAGGGGGGGGCGAGAGAGCAGAAGAGGAGCTCACACTGGGCAGAGGCCGTAGTTGCGCCCTAGGTGGTAGTGCGCCCTAGGCGACTGCCTACTTCGCCTAGTGGTAGCGCCGGCCTTGCGTGCGATGCAGGACCAACACGCACCTTTGCTCGTGAGCATGGTGAGATGAAGGCACTTTAATTATTATTTTTTTTTAAATTTCATTATTTATTTTATTTAATTTTTTAACACTGGACCTTTACTTTTTTCTAGCAACTTCATTGCTCTCACAAGAAATTAACAAGATCCCTTGTAACAGCATGGGCAGTGACAGGTCCTCTTTATGGATAGATCTGGGGTCTATTAGACCCCAGTATTCTCCTCTGGCTGCCAATGCAGCCAATCAGACACAGATTGGTCTGATTGGTTGTTTCACTGGCTGGTAAGGGCCAGGTAACTAAAAATTTGAAACCGGAAGTGATACAATCCTTTGCAGCTTTTAGTTTCAAACATCACAGAAGAAGGGCAGGAACTTTTGGTCCTGCCACTCTTCTCAGTGAATGCGACCAAGGTTTTTGCATTAGTACGGGGCTCACCAATGGGATGGGAAAGCCCAGTAAAGGCAGCAGCAGCAGCAGCAGTGGGGGGGGGGGGGGGGGACCAATATTGCTGCCTATAAAAGTAATCCAGTGGCTGCATAACTATAAGCCCCTGTACACACGGTCGGACATTCCGACGGAAAATGTCCGATCAGACCGCGTTGTCGGATAATCCAACCGTGTGTGGGCTCCATCGGACTGTTTCCGTCGGAATATCCAACAGACAAAGTTTTAGAGCTGGGCTATAAAATTTTCCACCAACATGACTTTGTCCGATCGTTTGTAGAGATTTCTGATTGGACAAAGTGCCACGCATGCTCAGATCAAATTCCTAGACCAAAGCTATTGGCTACTAGCCTGAACATAGTCCCGTCGTGACTAAATTACGTGATCACGTTATGAACGATCAGATTTTCCGACAACTTTGTCCGACCGTGTGTATGCAACACCAGTTTCGGACAAAATCCGTCGGACAGAATCTGACGGATTTTGTTGTCGTAATGTCCGACCGTGTGTACAAGGGCTTAGAATTAATCAATGACTGAAAAAAACAATAGCAGGATCATGACTGTAGCCGCAGTCATGATCCTGGTATAACCACTTCAACCCGCCACCATTTATAAACGGCAAAGAAACAGGAAGGGCTTAAATGAAGGGCACCTTAATGGCATCAAAACATTGAACAAGTGTTGCAATAAAACCATAATGCGTGCATTACCATGACAAGACAGTGTAAACGGTCCCCTTAGGTTTCATCATTTTGGCAGGAAACGTGACTGGCCATCAGATGGAGTTTTGCCCCAGTTTTTTAGAAAATAAAAAAAGTCAATGAATTCGATTTTTTTTTTTTATACAAAAGTTATCATTTCAATAAGATATTTATCACACACATTTCTGCATAGAGAGGCCCAAAATCCAATGAGCACCTTCAGGATTTCTAAGAACCATAAATTACACATTTGATTTCCTGACTGCCTAAAGCATTTTTCTGAGGTCCTGAAGTGTCAGGACAGTACATACACCCCAAAAATTATGTATCAAGAACGCATAAATAGAAAAAAGAAAACTGCGCTGGAAACATACCTAACAATTATAGCAGCAACTCAAAGTGAAAGACACACAAATAGCAATAGATTAAAAAATGGGCTGCGCTTTTAAAGTGACATGTTAACCAAATATGCAAACATAAAACAAAATAAATTTATAAAAAGTGATTGAAAAATCATTTTAAAAAGTAAAGAAGTCCCAAAGAGTGAAGTATGTGACTTATGTAAAATCCTCCAATAGACACTCAAAACTTTAGGGGTTCCTCCAATGGAGAACAGACCAGCAGCCAAAAGTTCAGTAAAAATCTTGTGACTTTATGAAACGTACATAGTGAATCCACCACCACACAAAATGCACGCTTACCAGCTGCACAAGTTTAGACACTTGTGGCTTTTTTTTCACCGGAGTGAGTGATATATTACATAACGCTGCATTTGTTTATTTTTAATATTTAATACACAGATTATGGGGGGTGAGAATATGCTTAGCGGCTGCGGATTGGTTCTCTTACATTAAAAACATTCTTTGGGCACTCTTCATTGGTATCTTGCAAGACATCTATCTATATCACTGAGAAAAGGTGAAAGAAGAAGCTGGTACGCCCTTTACGAGGACTATCAGGATCAGTCGTTTTAATGTGTGGGAAGGTACAGTCTATGTTCTCCACTGCAGATGGCGCAAAGGGAGAGAAAGTCAAGGGGAACATGGTTCCTCTCTGGTTTCCTGGGTCACTGGGCAGCAAAGCTAACAGCCCATGCGACTCTGGATGCCATCCTCAGTCAGGCAGAGTCTATTTAAGACCTTGGTTCCTGAGTTTGGTGCCCATTTAGTGTGTAGGTAGTGTAGGGACAGGTCACCCATCTGTCAGGGGCAGTAATAGCAGCATGGAAAGATTTCAGATGAGCAGGGAAAGCCTAGGGATCCGCCACTCTTCCTGGAAACCTCCCCGCTTGGGCACAAACCGGCCAGACCGCATTTCATTCCTCAGGACAGGAGCTGTCAGTTCAGATGAGATCTGCTCTGTTGTTCATCCGTGAGTGTTGGAACTTGGAACTTGGAAGTTGGAACTTGGAAGTCACCAGTGTTGGACTTGGAAGTCACCAGATTAGACACAAGCCATACAGTGGTGGTGGCAACAAACAAAGCAACCTTTTGAGAACCTTTTGGTTGAAAGGAGAATATCCCTGATAGGTTCAATGGACAGTTTGTGAAGTGACAAGAGAGCCACATTTAATAACATTTAAGCCTTGGTGATACTCAGGGTCAAATACTGAGGCCTGGGGTTAAAAGCTTCAGAATTTGTCCCAGAGTATTTGTGACAGTGTCTTTTTGCTTGGAAACCTAGCGCTGTTACAGTGGATGTAGTGTGCCTCCTGCACAGTATACACCTGAAGCTACCCGTTATTGCTGGTGTTGTTCTGTTTCTGTAATACAGGCATCTGCAGCATTTACAGTGGGTGTTGTGTTTCTCCTGCACAGTATAAACCTGAAGATACCCCTTATTGCTGGTGTTCTGTTTCTGTAATACAGGCATCTGCAGCAGTTAGAGTGGGTGTTGTGTGCCTCCTGCACAGTATACACCTGAAGATACCCTTTATTGCTGGTGTTGTTCTGTTGCATATGTTGCATATTAGCCTTTAAAATTAGCACTTTTTATTTCGAACGTTCGAGTCCCATAGACTTTAATAGGGTTTTAAAGTTCGTACAAATTTTCGGTCCGTTCGAAGGTTCTGGCCCAAACAGAACCGGGGGGGGGGGGGTTCAGCTCATCTCTAATCACTATCACATACCCTCTCAAGTGTCTCTTCTCCAGGTAGAATACATTTAATGTGTGTAGTCATTCCTCATAACTGAGGTCCTCCAGCCCCCTTATCAGCTTTTTTGCCCTTCGATGGACTCTCTCCAGTTATAGCATATCCTTCTTAAAGGATTGGTGACCAGAACTAGTTGACACACTCAAAATGCAGCCAAACCAGAGTTCTGTAAAGGGGTAGAATTATAGATGTATTCTGGTAATCTCAATCCTTTGTAGCAGATGAGCAGAGCTTTTCAGAGAAAGAAAGTCATAAATTAGGCTTTAGTGATTCCACAGAGCAACCACAGCATCCACTGATTATGCCAGATGATCTTTGTACCTGGGGACAAACCTGTTAAATTTGTTGTGAAACTTGGAGGCCAAGAAGTCCACATCCAGTATTTCTCACCTGTGACACCCTAGAACATATACAGGTGCAGGGGCGGACTGACAACTCATGGGGCCCCCGGGCAATAGGACATTATGGGGCCCCCAGGCAATCAGAGATTATGGGGCCACACAGTATACACAAACACACACACACACAGTATACACAGACATGTTTCTATTGGCTGAGAAGGTACTGGAGAGGTGGGGCAGCTATAATCTCGGGATTTTTAGACCAAAAGGATGTCGGTAAGGGACATTTCAGAGACAGATGTAAAAAAAACACAATTTTTTACATACTGTCCCTGATTTTACTGAGGCTGGCAACCCTGATGGGGCCCCCTAGCTGCATGGGGCCCTCGGGCAGTGCCCGAGTGGCCCAATGGTCAGTCCGTCCCTGTACAGGTGTAGGATCCATTCCTTCAGAATTAGACTCTGAAAGCTGATGAAGGCTGACTGTCTGTTGTCCACTCCTGGGATGTAAGCAGCAAGCAAGGATGGAAAGTGAAGTTCTGGTTAAGACAGAATCCTTTTTACTTCCCTTGCCATGGCAGGACTTCTGGTCCCCCTTACTATTGTTGTGCTGTCTAACAGAATCCAGCCAGGATGGCCCTCCACTCAGAAGGTCCAGAATTGGAGGGACTACCAAATAACTCTGGAACGGAATATCTTCAATGGCCAAGTTCTCTACACCAACAAGGTGTTTAGGTCTCCTTCCAAGTCCATCAGGCTGCCATCTGTTATGAGGATCTCAAGAGATTGGGTGGAAGCTTCATTCCCCAATCACCAAGCCAGAGATGACCCGGTCCTTGGTGTCAGACGAAACAGTTCATCTAGAAACTGAACTGATTTGTCCCATGAAGACATGATGTTGCTTTGTAGTGGTATGAAGTAAAAAAGGACAACCATGACATGAAAAAAGAGGCTATCATCAGGCCAAGTACTCTCATGCAGATGTTAAATTTGGACTACAACTCGGAACTGCAGAGTCCAAGTGTATAAGCGGAAAGATAGAAGTTTATTTTAGGGAAGGAAACTCTCGCTTCCGCTATTTTTAGTAAAGAACCCAAACACTCTAAGCACTCTAAACTTTTTTAAGAACTGAACTGTTAACATCGTGTTGCTGGTCAGAACCTGAACTCAATGTTCGCTCAACAGGCAGTCATCCAGATGCCCTAGGATTGTAGTAAGAAAATACAGTGGCCAACACCTTTGTGAATATTCAGGATGCAAAAGACAGGTCAAATCATAAGGACATAAATTGAAAGTGCTGGGGGCCCACAGCAAAGGCAAGAAAGCATTGATGCACTGGAAACATGCTAGTATACATCTTTTATATCCACAGATGCCAGAAAGTCTCCCGGGTAGAGGGAGGCTATGACAGACCTAGTGGATTCCAGGAATTAAGAGATTTAGAGCCTTGAGATCCAAGATAGAAAGAAATGCCCCTTTTTTATCTGGGAGCTGTGAAAAAGTTTTTAGCAGAGCCCCTAAAACCTTTCCGCTATAGGAACTAGGGTGATAACCCCTTCATCCAGAAGGGCAGCATGGAGATCTGCTAGTCTGTATGGAGACATAGGCAGATAATTTGACAGACTAGCAGTATAGCTTGGCTAGTATAGATTTTAATGAGGGGACAGGTAGAGGAATGCTAGGAGTGATGTTGTCAGTACAGTACTGATTGTGTCTCTGTGGACATGTTTCTGGTGGTGTCAGTAAAGTACTGATTGTGTCGCTGTGGACATGTTTCTGGTGGTGTCAGTATGGTACTGATTGTGTCGCTGTGGACATGTTTCTGGTGGTGTCAGTATGGTACTGATTGTGCCTTTGTGGACGTGTTTCTGGTGGTGTCAGTAAAGTACTGATTGTGTCGCTGTGGACATGTTTCTGGTGGTGTCAGTACGGCACTGATTGTGTCTCTGTGGACGTGTTTCTGGTGGTGTCAGTAAAGTACTGATTGTGTCTCTGTGGACATGTTTCTGGTGGTGTCAGTACAGTACAGATTGTGTCTCTGTAGACATGCTTCTGGTGGTATCAGTACAGTACTGATTGTGCCTCTTTGGACATGTTCCTGGTGTCATACAGTACTGGTTGTGTCTCTGTGGACATGTTTCTGGTAGTGTCAGTAGGATGCTAATTGTGTCTCTGTGGACATTTTTCTGGTGGTGTCAGTATGGCACAGATGGTGGTATTAGTCCAGTACTGATTGTGTCTCTGTGGACATGTTTCTGGTGTTGTCAGTACAGTACTGATTGTGCCTCTGTGGATGTTTCTGGTGGTGTCAGTACGTTACTGATTGTGTCTCTGTAGACATATTTCTGGTGTTGTCAGTACAGTACTGATTGTGCCTCTTTGGACATGTTCCTGGTGTCATACAGTACTGGTTGTGTCACTTTGGACATGTGTCTGAAGGTGTCACTATGGCACTAATTGTGTCTTTGTGGACATGTTTCTGGTGGTGTCAGTACAGTACTGATTGTGTCTCTGTGGACATGTTTCTGGTGGTGTCAGTACAGTACTGATTGTGTCTCTGTGGACATGTTTCTGGTGGTGTCAGTAGGATACTAATTGTGTCTCTGTGGACATGTTTCTGGTGGTGTCAGTAGGATACTAATTGTGTCTCTGTGGACATGTTTCTGGTGGTGTCACTACGGTACTGATTGTGTCTCTGTGGACATGTTTCTGGTGGTGTCAGTACAGTACAGATTGTGTCTCTGTGGACATGTTTCTGGTGGTGTCAGTATGGCAAAGTTTCTTACTTTTTTTTTTTTAGGATGACTTGGTTGTTCTGGATCGGGTCTGGAGCGTGAACGTTCTAAAGAATATTCGTTAGAACAGAGCCTTCAGTCTGGTGTTCATGCTTTTCTAGTTGCCCACAGCCTGTATGAGTGCACAGGAGGTCAGGATCGTTATAAGCCAGGCTTGAGCACAGCTCAGGGCAGTTGCTGCCAGTTGAAGGGGGCTTCTCTGTGTGAAGATAGTGGTATGCTCCAGCCAGGAGACATGGCCCTATTGTCGGCCGATTCATATCACCTTGAATAACAGTAAGATCAAAAGTATTTGTTGGCAACCAATTGGGAACCCCCTCCCCGGTGTTAGACACTGGTATTTCAGGTGAAATTTTGAGCTGTTAGAGGCATTCACCTATGTTGGGGAGACTTCATGCCTACAGGACTGGGAAAGTCAGGACAGCTACGTGGGTCCGGAGACCGTGAACCTGAGGAGACCATGGTAATGGAGACCATTGCAAACAGTGGTGGAGTTGATGGACTTAGCCAAGTGGGCTACCATTTTTTGTGACCTGTTGTTGCCTTATGAAGCCAATGCCCCTGCGTGGGAAACCTTGTAAAGTCTTGTTTTATTTCTGTTTAAATAAAAGTGGGCTGGTAAGCCCCTAATTGCTTTCCGCCTGGCTTTTTTGTAAAATGATGGCCGGGTGGGAGCACTGTTATCCTGGGTGGACGTCATATGAAGTCCTCCCAGGATTGCACCTCGGGTGCACCCCACGGGCCATGTCACCCGCTGTGTCCACCACTGTCAGTAATATGTGATTGCTGTGACCAATCACAGCAGACCACATGACAACTGTACACAGTGAATGGCTTCTTTTCCTGCCATTCATTGTGTACTATTGTGTTGATCTCTGTGATTGGTCATAGTGATTACATGGTACAGACAGGGCCAATCACACCCCATCTGTACCATGTGATTAGCCGTGGCCAATCATGGCTAAGGACAATAGTAAACACTGAATGAATGGATTTCATTCAGAAAAAAAAGGGTTGCTTACAACAGTGAAATTCACTGTTATGAGCAATCATAGTGTGTAAAAAAAATCCTGATCACCACCTCACAGTGTAGCAGTCAAGTTGGGCCATTGCCAACATCCCCAAACTGTTCCCACAAAGTTGGGAGCATGAAATTGTCGAAAATGTCTTGGTATGCTGATGCCTTAAGAGTTCCATTCATTCCAGTTCGCTGGAACTAAAGGTACAAGCCCAACCCCTGAAAACCTCACCATAATCCCCCCTCCACCAAATGACTTGGACCAGTGCACAAAGCAAGGTCCATAAAGACATGGATGAGCGAGTTTGGGGTGGAGGAGCTTAAAGGGTCACTAAAGGAAATTTTAATTTTTTTTAAATAATAAACATTATATACTTACCTCCACTGTGCAGCTAGTTTTGCACAGTGTGGCCCCGAACCTGCTCTCCTGGGGTCCCTCTGCGGCTGTCTCGGCTCCCTCCCGCAAGGACTCCACAACTTCACACGAGCTCCCTCCCATGATGTGGAGTGCTTGCGGGCGTGCTGCCGTGATACAGCTGGCAGCCGTAGCCGCTCACTGTATCACTCGCCCCCGCCCCCGGCGCGCCGCATCATTGGATGTGGTTGACAGCAGCGCGAGCCAATGGCTGCGCTACTTTCAATCCATCCACTCTAAACAATCAATGGCCAGGGTGAGCGGGGAAGAGGACGTCGGGGGCGAGTGCGGGACTTTCGAGGGGTCAGGTAAGTAAAATGAGGGGTATGGGGGGGGGGGCGGCACTGTCGGATGTATTTTCACCTTAATGCATAGAATGCATTAAGGTGAAAAAACTTTTACCTTTACAACCCCTTTAACTGGCCTGTACAGAGTCCTGTCCTCAACCCGATAAAACCTTTGGGATAAATTAGAGTGGAAAGGCCTTCTCATCAAATATCAGTGACTGACCTCACAAATGCGCTTCTGGAAGAATGGTCAAACATTCCCATAGACACATCTCCTAAACCTTGTCATGGCCTTCCCAGAAGAGTTGAAGCTGTTATAGCTGCAATGGATGGGCCAACTCAATATTGAACCCTACGGACTAAGACTGGGATGCCATTAAAGTTCATGTGCGTCTGAAGGCATCCATATCCATAATCCAATATCCGCAGTGCCATCAAATGTAGGACAGGTGTTTGACTTCGGAGAACTATGGTTTCCTCACCAAATCCAGCTCTCCAGAATTCACCAGTAATCCCTATCTTCACCATTACAGAACAAGACCATGTGAATATTACTAACTACTATATACTATAAATGAGTACCTTCACTGACATAATACTCTATGACATCACTGTCCTCACTGCTACCTGTAATAAATATTTATCTTCCACATACAGATTTTATACAAAAAATAAATCAAATTAAATAAACACCCTTAATGAAAACACAAAATAAATGTCACCGAGATAAGAATAGTTCCTTAGACAGTGCGACAGAAATCTTTACCGGTGAACGTATTTCTCCCGGGATTACGTCTCTTGGGTATTTTAGAGTAACTAATGAGCAATTACATTGTTCCCACGTCTGACAGACGGAACCCACCAGGGAGGGTGTTCATTTTCTGCACTTGTATAAAAAGTCACCATGAAACAGTGAGAGATGAATACTGAGGACTGGAGCCTGGACACCATCCATTGCAGCTGGTCTTTTCAGGTTGGTACATGTAGGATCCCACAATTCAATGTACAATGAAGTATGGGTCCAACCCAAACACATCACTATGGTTTAGAAGACTGTGTTATATTTTTAACTCTAAGTGTATACTATTGGAGGGCTCTGATTCCTGTTGTTTGTGCATCATCAAACCCTAAAGCCCAAACTCTTTTTTTTTTTTTTTCCGTTTTGGATGGTGTTTAACCCCTGCTGGTCTTTTTGCCATCTGTGTACTTTTGGGAAGGAAGTGAGAGGAAATATCTACAGTAAGGTACTAGTGTCCCACATCGGAAGAATTTCCCCTCAGGTGACAACAGCGGCGTAGCGTGGGTTGTCAGCGACCAGGGCAAGGCAGGTCATTTTAGCATTCAATGAGTTCCTTCCCTACTACACTATACTGTCCACCATACTACACCGACTGACCACTACACTAACCACCATACTACACCGACTGACCACTACACTACACACCATACTACACCGACTGACCACTACACTACACACCATACTACACTGACTGACCACTACACTACACACCATACTACACTGACTGACCACTACACTAACCACCATACTACACCGACTGACCACTACACTAACCACCATACTACACCGACTGACCACTACACTAACCACCATACTACACCGACTGACCACTACACTAACCACCATACTACACCGACTGACCACTACACTACACACCATACTACACCGACTGACCACTACACTACACACCATACTACACCGACTGACCACTACACTACACACCATACTACACCGACTGACCACTACACTACACACCATACTACACTGACTGACCACTACACTACACACCATACTACACCGACTGACCACTACACTACACACCATACTACACCGACTGACCACTACACTACACACCATACTACACTGACTGACCACTACACTACACACCATACTACACCGACTGACCACTACACTACACACCATACTACACCGACTGACCACTACACTACACACCATACTACACCGACTGACCACTACACTACACACCATACTACACTATACTAACTGACCACCACACTATACTATTCTCCCTCCCTCTACGCTCTATACTCTTCTCTCTCTGTTCTCTCTCTCTCTCTCTTCTCTCTCTCTCTCTCTATTCCCTCACTCTCTCTATTCTCTGTCTCTTTTCTCTCTCCTGTTCTCTCTCTCTTGTTCGCTTTCTCTCTCTTCTGTTCTTTTTCTCTCTCCTGTTCTCTCTCTCTCTCTCTTTCCTCTCTGTTCTCTCTCTCTCTCTTCTGTTCTCTCTCTCTCTCTCTCTTCGGTTCTCTTTCTCTCTCTTCTGTTCTCTTTCTCTCTCTTCTGTTCTCTCTCTCTCTTGTTCGCTTTTTCTCTCTTCTGTTCTCTCTCTCCTGTTCTCTCTCTATCTTCTGTTCTCTCTCTCTCTCTCTCTCTCTCTCTCTCTCTCTCTCTCTCTCCTGTTCTCTCTCTCTCTCTCTCTTTCTCTCTCTCTTCGGTTCTCTTTTTCTCTCTTCTTTTCTTTCTCTCCTGTTCTCTTTCTCTCTCTTCTGTTCTCTATCGCTCTCTCCTCTTCTCTCTCTTCTCTCTCTCTTCTCTCTCTCTTGTGCGTTCTCTCTTTCTCTCTCTCCTGTTCTCTCTCTCAACTCTGTTCTCTCTCTCCTGTTCTCTCTCTCTTCGGTTCTCTTTCTCTCTCTTCTGCTCTCTCTCTGCTCTCTGTTCTCTCTCTCTCTCTCTCTCTTCTATTCTCTCTCTTTCTTCTGTTCTCTCTCTCTCTTCTATTCTCTCTCTCTCTCTCTCTCTCCTGTTCTCTCTCTCTCTCTCTTCTGTTCTCTCTCTCTCTCCTCTTCTCTCTCTTCTCTTTCTCTCTCTCCTGTTCTCTCTCTCTCTCTCTTCTGTTCTCTCTCTCTCCTCTTCTCTCTCTTCTGTTCTCTCTCTCTCTCCTCTTCTCTCTCTTCTGTTCTCTCTCTCTCCCCTCTTCTCTCTCTTCTGTTCTCTCTCTCTCCTCTTCTCTCTCTTCTGTTCTCTCTCTCCCCTCTTCTCTCTCTTCTGTTCTCTCTCTCTCCTCTTCTCTCTCTTCTGTTCTCTCTCTCTCCTCTTCTCTCTCTTCTGTTCTCTCTCTCTCCTCTTCTCTCTCTTCTGTTCTCTCTCTCTCCTCTTCTCTCTCTTCTGTTCTCTCTCTCTCCTCTTCTCTCTCTTCTGTTCTCTCTCTCTCTCCTCTTCTCGCTCTTCTGTTCTCTCTCTCTCTCCTCTTCTCTCTCTTCTGTTCTCTCTCTCTCTCCTCTTCTCTCTCTTCTGTTCTCTCTCTCTCCTCTTCTCTCTCTTCTGTTCTCTCTCTCTCCTCTTCTCTCTCTTCTGTTCTCTCTCTCTCCTCTTCTCTCTCTTCTGTTCTCTCTCTCCCCTCTTCTCTCTCTTCTGTTCTCTCTCTCTCCTCTTCTCTCTCTTCTGTTCTCTCTCTCTCCTCTTCTCTCTCTTCTGTTCTCTCTCTCTCCTCTTCTCTCTCTTCTGTTCTCTCTCCTCTTCTCTCTCTTCTGTTCTCTCTCTCTCCTCTGCTCTCTCTTCTGTTCTCTCTCTCTCCTCTGCTCTCTCTTCTGTTCTCTCTCTCTCCTCTGCTCTCTCTTCTGTTCTCTCTCCTCTTCTCTCTCTTCTGTTCTCTCTCTCTCCTCTGCTCTCTCTTCTGTTCTCTCTCTCTCCTCTGCTCTCTCTTCTGTTCTCTCTCTCTCCTCTTCTCTCTCTTCTGTTCTCTCTCTCTCCTCTTCTCTCTCTTCTGTTCTCTCTCTCTCCTCTTCTCTCTCTTTTGTTCTCTCTCTCTCCTCTTCTCTCTCTCTCTCTCTCTCTCTCTCTCTCTCTCTCTCCTGTTCTCTCTCTTTTTTACTGACAAAACATAGAAAATGTGCCGACGACGCACATTTTTTACTGACGACCTGAAAAATGACAGAACTCCAATAAAAAATGAAAAAGGAAAACAAAATCCCATATACATAAGTATTCACAGCCTTTTGCCATGACACTCAACAGTGCATCCTGTTTCAACTGATCATCCTTGAGATGTTTCTACAGCTGTGGTAAATTCAGTTGATTGGACAAGTTTTGTGCCCCATACACACGATGAGATTATCGGACGAATGATCGTCCGTTTTTTATTGCATGCTAATCTCAGATCGAATCTGATGAGTTTACTAAAGTCACGAAAATTCCCGCACGACAGAAAAAAAATTCGGAAGTGATGTCATGTGTTGTAATGCATTTGTATTGCATTTTCGAACGATAGCTGTACTGATTAAAGAAAATCGTACGATCTGGCATCGTACGGAAAAAATTTCCGTGCATGTCCGATAGAATAATATCGGATGAACTGTCCTAATCGGCTCTCGAAAGCTCTGCACTTATGATCCGATTATCGTACGATCGCTTCGAAAGCGGTATTTTCCGTACGATTTTCGGATCATGTGTACGGGGCATTGGAAGGGCACCCACCTGTCTATAGGTATAAGCAAGGCCAAGGATACATCCAAGGGTAAAAAAACAAGCTTAACTTACCGACCAAAGATATATATATATATGTATAAACCTTGTGAGCTGCCAAAACTAAAAACTCAAAAAACAAAAAAAAAAATCCAAAAACACCAAAAAATTCAACTAAATAAATACTATCAAATAGCTGCCGGCACTCACCACTTTCTTAAAATGTGACAATGTAAACATATATAACCAATGTGTGGTGCTAAGAATTATGCAATATACTAAAACGCTAAAAATGGTAATATACTATACTAACTATACTAAACTGTTTATTTATTTTATAGTTTTAATATATAGAGAGTCCCGGAGCAATAGGATGAAAGACTTCAGCATAGGGACGGTATGACGGTGCTGGATTGCACAGTCGCCGTTTTAAGCAGGGTTAAGTTGGAGCTTTAAGAGAAGGGGAGTGGTCATAGGGGCTGGGCGGAACCTAGGAGTAAGGGGAAGTGATGTCAGTCTCATGGGTGGAGGAATCGTTTCCCCACCCACCCGCCCAGGATTTATTAGGGTTGGTTTACAATGGGTTCCCAGGACGAGGCAGTCTTTTGAGTCACTGGAAGAGGAGAAGGAGAAGTACATGTATGGAACATGTAGTACCCATCCATTGGATGGGAGTGGTTTGTGTACTCCCGGGTTAAAAGGGGTTTAACCTGGAAGGGTAAAAAGGGTAGGTCACTGTTGACAGGTTGGGTACCGCCTCTGAGTCCGGGCGTTTTTCCGACTGGAGGCAAGAGTTCAAAGTTCAAGTTAGTTGTTACAGTGACCAGTGGTTTGTGGTTTCCCCTATTAATGACCCAGTTAAAAGGAGTTTGAAGTGACGGTTAAAAAAGTTATAAAGAGTTATTTATTAAAACTTTATATTTTATTAATAAAAGGCCGGCTGGCCATTTACTCCACACCTTGTCGAGTCTTTTGTTTATAGGGGCTGGGCCCGGGGTAGCAGGATAGGTTATCTGGGATCTGGGCTTAAGTCCTACATATGTCATGCATAATGCTTTGCGCCGCACATTGGCTCAGGGCCGTTTTTAAGGCAGGGCAAAAGGGGCAGCTGCCCTGGGCCCTGTCATTGTTGTGGGGTCCAAAGCAGGTGCCTCATACTTGTCAACTGTCCTGGTTTAAATTCCCTTGTCCCTTGAGGTTTTAGTCCTGTGCTGTGTCCCGATATCTCAGTGTGAAGTGCTGCTACTAATGCTGCCCAGCTCTGCCCTATTAGTACAGATGACTCACCTGCAGACCCTGTGTTTACATGTAAATAGCGACTGCATTCATATGTAAATATCAGCGGCCGGCGGCATTGATATGTACAGTGGTGTGAAAAAGTGTTTGCCCCCTTCCTCATTTCCTGTTCCTTTGCATGTTTGTCACACTTAAGTGTTTCGGAACATCAAACCAATTTAAACAATAGTCAAGGACAACACAAGTAAACACAAAATGCAATTTGTAAATGAAGGTGTTTATTATTAAAGGTGAAAAAAAATCCAAACCATCATGGCCCTGTGTGAAAAAGTGATTGCCCCCCTTGTTAAAACATACTATAACTGTGGTTGTCCACACCTGAGTTCAATTTCTCTAGCCACACCCAGGCCTGATTATTGCCACACCTGTTCACAATCAAGGCATCACTTAAATAGGAGCTGCTTGACACAGTAAGGTCCACCAGAAGATCCTTAAAAGCTACACATCATGCCGAGACCCAAAGAAATTCAGGAACAATTGAGAAAGAAAGTAATTGAGATCTATCAGTCTGGAAAGGGTTATAAAGCCATTTCCAAAGCTTTGGGAATCCAGCGAACCACAGTGAGAGCCATTATCCACAAATGGCGAAGACATGGAACAGTGGTGAACCTTCCCAGGAGTGGCCGGCCGCCCAAAATTACCCCAAGAGCGCAGCGACGACTCATCCAAGAGGTCACAAAAGACCCCACAACAACGTCCAGGGAACTGCAGGCCTCACTTGCCTCAGTTAAGGTCAGCGTTCATGCCTCCACCATCAGGAAAAGACTGGGCAAAAATGGCCTGCATGGCAGAGTTCCAAGGAGAAAACCACTGCTGAGCAAAAAGAACATCAAAGCTCGTCTCAATTTCTCCACAACACATCTTGATGATCCCCAAGACTTTTGGGACAACATTCTGTGGACCGATGAGACAAAAGTGGAACTCTTTGGAAGGTGTGTGTCCAAGTATATCTGGCGTAGAAGGAACACAACATTTCATAAAAAGAACATTATACCAACAGTAAAATATGGTGGTGGTAGTGTGATGGTCTGGGGCTGTTTTGCTGCTTCAGGACCTGGAAGACTTGCCGTGATAAAAGGAACTATGAATTCTGCTGTCTACCAAGAGATCCTGAAGGAGAATGTCCGACCATCTGTTCGTGTACTCAAGCTGAAACGAACTTGGGTTCTGCAGCAGGACAATGATCCTAAACACACCAGCAAGTCCACCACCGAATGGCTGAAGAAAAACAAAATGAAGACTTTGGAGTGGCCTAGCCAAAGTCCTGACCTGAATCCTATTGAGATGTTGTGGTATGACCTTAAAAAGGCCGTTCATGCTCGAAAACCCTCTAATGTAACTGAATTAGGACAATTCTGCAAAGATGAGTGGGCCAAAATTCCTCCAGGACGCTGTAAAAGCCTCATTGCACGTTATCGCAAATGCTTGGTTGCAGTTGTTGCTGCTAAGGGTGGCCCAACCAGTTATTAGGTTTAGGGGGCAATCACTTTTTCACACAGGGCCATGATGGTTTGGATTTTTTTTCACCTTTAATAATAAACACCTTCATTTACAAATTGCATTTTGTGTTTACTTGTGTTGTCCTTGACTATTGTTTAAATTGGTTTGATGTTCCGAAACACTTAAGTGTGACAAACATGCAAAGGAACAGGAAATGAGGAAGGGGGCAAACACTTTTTCACACCACTGTATATCATGCCCCCCTGAGGTTATATTCACAGTAATCTCTAGCAACCAATCAACAAGCAGAAATCATGTGCTGTAACCTCTAGTAACTAATCAGCGAGCCGTAATGTGTGCTGTAACCTCTAGCAACCAATCAGTGAGCGGTAATGATACACTGTAACCTCTGGCAACCAATCGCAATAGCTGCCTGATCTGATTCAGTAAACTGATTTTGAGTCTAGCTGCTATTTATTGTATGCCTCAGAGGAGGTGGAGAGCAAAACTGCATAAGGGGGGGGGCAAGAAAAGTTTTGCCCAGGGTCCAATCAATATTAAAGACGGCCCTGCATTGGCTATATATGTTAACTTACCGACCAACCCTTCCGTCCACCTGCTCTCACCTATCCATCAGAATGCATGTGCCTCCACTGTGGGGACACTTATAAGTTAGTGTTAGGTACCACATATCCCACAGATACCATGCCTTGACATGACTCTGTGGCTTACGCATGCATTTGCAAATATGTGCAGACAAAACCTCTACACATACTGTTAGCCCTCTCTCAAAGTGCCCACACGCCCTCTAAGCCCTTGTACACACGGTCGGAGATTCCGTCTGAATGTGTCCTATCGGACCGTTTTGTCGGATATTCCGACTGTGTGTGGTATGCATCGGACTGTTTCCGTCGGAATATCCGTCGGACCCAAATTTTCCAACTTGCTGGAAATATTTTCCGACAAACTGCTCCGATCGGACATACACCGATCATGTGTAGAGAATTCCGATCGGACAAAGTGCCACGCATGCTCAGATCAAATTCCTACACCAAAGCTATTGGCTACTAGCCTGAACATAGTCCTGTCGTAACGAAATTACGTCATCACGTTCTGAAAGATCGGATTTTCCGACAACTTTGTCCGACCGTGTGTATGCAACAGTTTCGGACAAAATCCGACGGACAAAATCCGATGGATTTGGTTGTCGGAATCTCCGACCGTGTGTACAAGGGCTTAGACAGGTTATTTGGTTGTCTGCGGCTGGTTGGTAAGTTAAGCTTGGTTTTTCCCTTGGATTTATCCTTGGCCTTGTTTATACCTGTTGTTAGCCTTCCAATGCTTCTTACTGTGATAACCAGCTATAGATGGGGGCAAGTGGCTCCTTTTTTGTAACACACCTGTCCAGGGCTGGACTGGGACAGAAATTTGGCCCTGGACTTCATCCAGACCGGCCCACTAACATTTTGAGTGTCCCATTAGCACCCCCTTACATCAGAGTGTCCCATCACCAGCCCCCTTACATCAGAGTGTCCCATCAGCACCCCCTTACATCAGAGTGTCCCATCAGCACCCCCTTACATCAGAGTATCCCATCACCAATCCCTTACATCAGAGTGTCCCATCAGCACCCCCTTACATCAGAGTGTCCCATCAGCAGCCCCCTTACATCAGAGTGTCCCATCACCAGCCCCCTTACATCAGAGTGTCCCATCAGCACCCCCTTACATCAGAGTGTCCCATCAGCACCCCCTTACATCAGAGTATCCCATCACCAATCCCTTACATCAGAGTGTCCCATCAGCACCCCCTTACATAAGAGTGTCCCATCAGCACCCCCTTACATAAGAGTGTCCCATCAGCACCCCCTTACATCAGAGTGTCCCATCAGCACCCCCTTACATCAGAGTGTCCCATCAGCACCCCCTTACATAAGAGTGTCCCATCAGCACCCCCTTACATAAGAGTGTCCCATCAGCACCCCCTTACATCAGAGTGTCCCATCACCAACCCCTTACATCAGAGTGTCCCATCAGCCCCCCCCTTACATCAGAGTGTCCCATCAGCCCCCCCCTTACATCAGAGTGTCCCATCAGCAGCCCCCTTACATCAGAGTGTCCCATCAGCAGCCCCCTTACATCAGAGTGTCCCATCAGCACCCCCTTACATCAGAGTGTCCCATCAGCACCCCCTTACATCAGAGTGTCTCATCACCAGCCCCCTTACATCAGAGGGTCCCATCACCAGCCCCCTTACATCAGAGTGGCCCACTGGGCCAGCGGCCCACCGGGAAATTCCCTGTATTTCCGATGGCCAGTACATGCCTGCACCTGTCTATATACGGTCCCACAGTTAACAGTGCATGTCAGAGCTCAAACCAAACCACGAAGTCCAAGGAATTGTCTGTAGACCTCCGAGACAGGATTGTATGGAGGCACAGATGTGGGGAAGGGTACAGAACTATTTTTGCAGCGTTGAAGGTCCCAAGGAGCACAGTGGCCTCCGTCATCCATACATAGAAGTTTGGAACCACCAGGAGTCTTCCTAGAGCGGGCCTGCCCAGACAGACTGAATGATCACGGAGAAGGTCCTTATTCAGGGAGATGACCAAGAACCCGTTGGTCATTCTGACGAAGCTCCAGCATTTCTCTGTGGCGAGAGAAGAACCTTCCAGAAGAACAACCATCTCTGCAGCACTCCACCAATCAGGCCTGTATGGTAGAGTGGCCAGACGGAAGACACGCCTCAGTAAAAAAAAACACTAATTCGGGGTACTTTGACGCAGTAAGTGGGCTTAGCACTAAAGCATTAGGGTGTGCCCCCCAAATATGTTTTTTTGTATATTGTAATAGACCCTGACGATGTTTTTTTTGGGCTAGAGCACCCCTCCCCCTCTTCATTACCTCTTATTTAGTGGCCACCAGTGCATAGGAGGAATCCCTTCAGTTCTCCCACATAGAGGAGTTTGGCTCCCATGGTTGAGACGCAGGATCTTTCATTCTATTACTAGGGTAGGACACACTAATTCGGGGGTACTTTGATGCACTAAGTGGGCTTAGCGCTATATAACCACATAGTGTGACCAAACCCCCATATTTTTTGAATATGTTGAATATGTTAACTAGCCTGCAGGAAATGTCATTCTTGAATGTGTGCGCTGTAATATGTTTTGTACTCCTCAGTAAAAGGCACATGACAGCCCGCCTTGAGTTTGCCAAAAGAAAGGACTCTCAGATCATGAGAAACAAAATTCTCTGGTCTGATGAAACAAAGATCTCTTTGGCCTAAATGGTAAGTATTGTGTGGAGGCAACCAGGCACCACTCATGACCTGGTCAATACCATCCCTACAGTGAAGCATGGTGGTGGCAGCATCATTCTGTGGGGATGTTTTTCAGCTGCAGGAACTGGGAGACTAGTCAGGATCGAGGGAAGGATGAATGCGGCAATGTACAGAGACATCCTTGATGAAAACCTGCTCCAGAACGTTCTGGACCCCAGACTGGGGTGAAGGTTCATCTTCCATCTGGACAACGACCCTAAGCAGTGGCCCAACCAGAGCCCAGACTTGAACCAGATGGAACACCTCTGGAGAGATCTCAAAGTGGCTGTGCACCAACGTTCCCCATCCAACCTGATGGAGCTTGAGAGGTCCTGCAAAGAAGAACGGGAGAAACTGCCCAAAAATAGGTGTGTCATGCTTGTAGGATCATACTCAACCAGACTTGAGGCTGTAATTGGTGTCAAAGGAGTTTCACCAAAGTATTGAGCAAAGGCTGTGAATACTTATGTACATGGGATTTTTTTTTTTTTCGTTTTTAATTTAATTTTTAATTAAAAATGAAGCACTGTGAATAGTTTCCGGATGCACTGTACCAAAGAAAAATCTGTATAATACAGCCCAGTAATCGTAATAATGTGGAAGGTTGTGACTGAGAGCAAAAGTCTATATAATGGAAAGTTTTTCCAATATACAGTTGACAGTAGTACTAGTAGTAGAAGTAGTAGTATCAGCTCACCAGAAGTAGTACTTAACGCATAGCATAACATCCATCCATAAGGTATGGCCAGTTGCATAAGGACATCCCCACATGTGAGCCAATTGAGGCATTTCAGCACATGGACAATTGGACATTCCCTCTACCTTATAAATAGACCTGATCTGGTGGCCATTTTACATTCTGTCTTATGTCAGTGTAGGGAGAAGTTGCTGTGTGGAGCAGGGAGAGACTGTAGTGACACAAATCACTAGCTATTAGGTCCACAAAAGTCCTTTTAAGGACTGGTATAGGTGTACAGTATATAGGGTTGTACACGCATAATATACTTTCTTTCAAATATAGAAAGAATATTATACTTGACTGCTGACCGATTCTGCAGCTGTCTTTTATCAGTGTAGGGACTGAGGGACAGTCTGCAAATCACTAGCTACTAGGTCCACAAAGGTCCTTTTAAGGACTGGTATAGGTGTACTATTTGGTGTGCAGTATATAGGGGTGTAATACACGTATAAAATACTTGCACATATAGAAAGCATAGTATAGCATAGCATTTCCACTGTGCAGCATTGTAACTGCTGAGCGGTTCTGCAGCGATACTACAAAGAGTGCTGGTGTGAGTGCTCTATATCACGGTGCTGGTGTCAGTGCTCTCTATCACTGTGCTGGTGTCAGTGCTCTCTCTCTATCTCGGTGCTGGTGTCAGTGCTCTCTATCTCGGTGCTGGTGTCAGTGCTCTCTATCACGGTGCTGGTGTCAGTGCTCTCTCTCTATCTCGGTGTGGTGTCAGTGCTCTCTATCTCGGTGCTGGTGTCAGTGCTCTTTATCTCGGTGCTGGTGTCAGTGCTCTCTATCTCGGTGCTGGTGTCAGTGCTCAGTCTCTATCGCGGTGCTGGTTTCAGACAGTGAGGGAGATAGCAGCGGAGAAGCCAATCAGCAGGCAGTGCCAGCACCATGGCTGTGGATCAGCACTGGACTGACACCTCCGGACCACCGCAGTGGAGCCCTGCATAGGTGGGGGTAAGGGCTGGGCACAGGGAGGGGCTCAAGCACAGGTTGGCACAGCACTGCGCTGCCCTGACTGTAGCACTGATCATCTCCTGCACCCCCTTCATAGCCTGCCCTGACCTTGCCTCTCCTCCATGGTCTTCATGCGCTCCTGAATTGTCAAAATTTCACAGATAAAAAAAGATTGCTTGTCGTTGTCAATCCCAGATTCACTTCATACTTTTGTTATGTCAGTGTCCATGTGGTGGGACTGTGTGCACAGCTAGTAAGTATTTTGTGGCTGTAAATATGACCTGTAGGTTTTTAAAGTTCACCTGCCATTGAAGTCAATGGGGCCCGCCGCGAACTTTGCTGTTCGCAAACTTTTGGCCACGTTCACGGTTCGCGTTCGCGAAACATCCCGTCGGAAGTTCGTCCATCACTGTTGACCATAAAGTGAATAACCCAACACCAAGTTCTAAACGTGAAAAAGTCCTGCGCAAATATGCCAAAAAATAGTCCTTGAAACGGCTAAGTGCAAAAAACATATAAATAAATGAATATATATAAATGAAAAGTCCATATAATCACAAGCACCAATAATAAAAATAAGTTGATGAAAACGGTGGTATAAAATCCCAGGAATAAGGGCTCTCAGAACTCTCACCTCAAAAAGAAGAAAACCAAGCACATCACAAAAGGGGTATCCCACTCTACTCCTCGTATCCAGCCACCAAGGGGGTCCTTTACTGTGCCAGTCCAAAGATGATGATTTCCATACTGGGCCACTAGAGGGCCATCAAGCACATACACTTATTGCGGTGACCTGGAGAGTATTCTCCGTGATAAACACCGTTCAGGATCAGGGACAGAGGGATGGTGGGATGGATCAGGGACAGGGGGATGGTGGGTGGGATGGATCATGGACAGAGGTATGGGTGGGTGGGATGGATCAGGGGCAGAGGGATGGGTGGATGGATCAGGGACAGAAGGATGGTGGGATGGATCAGGGACAGAGGGATGGGTGGGTGGGTGTTCTGGATCAGGGACAGAGGGATGGTGGGATGAATCAGGGACAGGGGGATGGTGGGTGGGATGGATCATGGACAGAGGTATGGGTGGGTGGGATGGATCAAGGACAGAGGGATGGGTGGATGGATCAGGGACAGAAGGATGGTGGGATGGATCAGGGACAGAGGGATGGGTGGGTGGGCTGGATTAGGGACAGAGGGATGGTGGGATGGATCAGGGACAGAGGGATGGGTGGGTGGGATGGATCAGGGACAGAGGGATGGATGGGTGGGATGGATCGGGGACAGAGGGATGGATGGGTGGGATGGATCAGGGACAGAAGGATGGTGGGATGGATCAGGGACAGAGAGATGTTGGGTGGGATGGATCAGGGACAGAGATATGGTTGGTGGGATGGATCAGGGACAGAGAGATGGTGGGTGGCATGGACCAGGGACAGAGAGATGGTAGGTGGGATGGATCAGGGACAGAAGGATGGTGGGATGGATCAGGGACAGAGAGATGGTGGGTGGGATGGATCAGGAACAGAAGGATGGTGGGATGGATCAGGGACAGAGAGATGGTGTGTGGGTGGGATGGATCAGGGATCAGGGACAGAGAGCTGGTGGGTGGGATGAATCAGGGACAGAAGGATGGTGGGATGGATCAGGGACAGAGAGATGGTGGGTGGGATGGATCAGGAACAGAAGGATGGTGGGATGGATCAGGGACAGAGAGATGGTGTGTGGGTGGGATGGATCAGGGACAGAGAGATGGTGTGTGGGTGGGATGGATCAGGGACAGAGAGCTGGTGGGTGGGATGAATCAGGGACAGAAGGATGGTGGGATGGATCAGGGACAGAGAGCTGGTGGGTGGGATGAATCAGGGACAGAGGGATGGTGGGTGGGATGAATCAGGGACAGAGGGATGGTGGGTGGGGTGAATCAGGGACAGAGGGATGGGTGGGTGGGGGGAGGATTCACATGGGCTGTGTGTTTAACAAGAGCCTCCACTGACACTGCCAAACCGAGACACAGCAACACCAGTGGAGATAATAGAAGCATCGTGACCATCAGCACTTGTTAAACACACAGCCCGTGTGAAGCCTCCCCCTCCATCCATCCTGTAGAAATAAGGAGACCAGCCTTGTGTGATCGTCAGTGATTCTAATATCTCCACTGGTGTTGCTGTGCCTCGTTTGGCTGTCAGTGGAATCATTGAGCTCTGCCCCCCTCCTGCGGATTTCCAGCATCTACCTTGTTGTTGAGTTTCATAGCGGCAAGTGCGGGAGTTCACTCCTCCGCTCGGCGCACTGTTCTGACACAGGGGAAAACCGGAAGTGACAGACTAACTAGTCTGTCACTCAAAGCACATAGCATAGTAAACCTATGGGCGCCGGGCGGATGCAGATCGTCACTTTTCATTGCGCCACAAGGCGGGTTAAAGCCCCGCAAATGAAGCGCCACGTCTCCAATCTTGTGATTGCGTTGACGTGGCGCTTCACATAGTGCACTGTGTCCGGCGCTGCACTGTGTCCGGCGCTCGTACACAGTGCACTTAAGGACTTTTTTTCATTTTTTTTTTTTTAAAGGGTCATTTGAAAAAAAAAAAAAATTTTTTATAATTTTTTTTTTGTGACTGCCTGGAGGGGGGGGGGGGGGGGGGGGCGGCGCCCGGGCGCCCCCTATGGGCGGGCCGCCACTGCATATACAGTATCTCACAAAAGTGAGTACACCCCTCACATTTTTGTAAATCTTTTCTTCTATCTTTTCATGTGACAACACTGAAGAAATGACACTTGTCTACAATGTAAAGTAGTGAGTGTACAGCTTGTATAACAGTGTACATTTTCTGTCCCCTCAAAATAACTCAACACACAGCCATTCATGTCCAAATTGGTACCCAATTAGCCATTTTCCCTCCCCGGTGTCATGGAACTCATTAGTGTTACAAGGTCTCAGGTGTGAACGGGGAGCAGGTGTGTTAAATTTGGTGTTATCGCTCTCACTCTCTCATACTGGCCACTGGAATTTAAACATGGCACCTAGAGGCAAAGAACTCTCTGAGGATCTGAAAAAAAGAATTGTTGCTCTACATAAAGATGGCCTAGACTATAAGAAGATTGCCAAGACCCTGAAACTGAGCAGCAGCACGGTGGTCAAGACCATACAGCGGTATAACAGGACAGGTTCCACTCAGAACAGGCCTCGCCATGGTCCACCAAAAAAGTTGAGGTCACGTGCTCAGCGTCATATCCAGAGGTTGTCTTTGGGAAATAGACGTATGAGTGCTGCCAGCATTGCTGCAGAGGTTGTAGGGGTGGGGGGTCAGCCTGTCAGTGCTCAGACCATACACCGCACACTGCATCAAATTGGTCTACATGTCTACATCCCAGAAGGAAGCCTCTTCTAAAGATGATGCACAAGAAAGCCCACAAACAGTTTGCTGAAGACAAGCAGACTAAGGACATGGATTACTGGAACCATGTCCTGTGGTCTGATGAGACCAAGATAAACGTATTTGGTGTCAGATGGTGTCAAGCGTGTGTGGGGGCAACCAGGTGGGGAGGACAAAGACAAGTGTGTCTTGTCTACAGTCAGGCATGGTGGTGGGAGTGTCATGGTCTGGGGCTGCATGAGTGCTTCCGGCACTGGGGGGCTACAGATCATTGAGGGGACCATGAATATGAATGCCAACGTGTACTGTGACATACTGAAGCAGAGCATGATCCCCTCCTTTCGGAGACTGGGCCGCAGGGCAGTATTCCAACATGATAACGACCCCAAACACACCTCCAGGATGACCACTGCCTTGCTAAAGAAGTTGAGGGCAAAGGTGATGGACTGGCCAAGCATGTCTCCAGACCTAAACCCTATTGATCATCTGTGGGGCATCCTCAAACGGAAGGTGGAGGAGCGCAAGGTCTCCAACATCCACCAGCTCCGTGATGTCATCATGGAGGAGGGGAAGAGGACTCCAGTGGTGACCTGTGAAGCTCTGGTGACCTCCATGCCCAAGAGGGTTAAGGCAGTGCTGGGAAATAATGGTGACCACACAAAATATTGACACTTTGGGCCCAATTTGGACATTTTTTTTACTTAGGGGTGTACTCACTTTTGTTGCCAGCGGTTTAGACATTCATGGCTGTGTGTTGAGTTATTTTGAGGGGATGGCAAATTTACACTGTTATACAAGCTGTACACTCACTACTTTACATTGTAGACAAGTGTCATTTCTTCAGTGTTGTCACATGAAAAGATAGAAGAAAATCTATACAAAAATTTTAGGGGTGTACTCACTTTTGTGAGATACTGTATATCTTTTGTGACCCCCAACGATCTCCCAGCGCCAGGGCCACAAAAGATATATATGCTGGCTGCCTTGGAGGGGTCAGGGAAGAGGCAGGATGAGTGCCATACACACAGGAGTATTTCCTGTTTACACGACGGCCTCTGTAATAGTCCCGTCTCCGGCATTGCCATTGGACAACTGTTCTGTCCATCAAAAGAGGCAGGACTTTCTATTAAAGAGTCCAATGAGAAAACAGGAGTTTTTCCTGTATGTAATCTTTTGGCGCTCGTCCCGCCCCCCTCCCTGTCCCCTCCAAGGCTGCAGATGGATGGGCATCAATCAGGCTGCACTGATGGTAATTGTGGGGCTTTATTCCTGGCAATGGTGGGTGCTGCATTCCTGGCAATGGTGGGGCTGCATTCCTGGCAATGGTGGGTGCTGCATTCATGGCAATGGTGGGGCTGCAATCATGGCAATGGGGGTGCTGCATTCTTGGCAATGGTGGGTCTGCATTCCTGGCAATGGTGGGGCTGCATTCCTGGCAATGGTGGGTGCTGCATTCCTGGCAATGGAGGGGCTGCATTCCTGGCAATGGTGGGTGCTGCATTCATGGCAATGGTGGGGCTGCAATCATGGCAATGGGGGTGCTGCATTCTTGGCAATGGTGGGTCTGCATTCCTGGCAATGGTGGGGCTGCATTCCTGGCAATGGTGGGGCTGCATTCCTGGCAATGGTGGGGCTGCATTCCTGGCAATGGGGGTGCTGCAATCATGGCAATGGGGGTGCTGCATTCTTGGCAATGGTGGGGCTGCATTCCTGGCAATGGTGGGGCTGCATTCCTGGCAATGGTGGGGCTGCATTCCTGGCAATGGTGGGGCTGCAATCATGGCAATGGTGGGGCTGCATTCCTGGCAATCGTGGGGCTGCATTCCTGGCAATGGTGGGGCTGCATTCCTGGCAATGGTGGGTGCTGCATTCCTGGCAATGGTGGGGCTGCAATCATGGCAATGGGGGTGCTGCATTCCTGGCAATGGGGGTGCTGCATTCCTGGCAATGGTGGGGCTGCATTCATGGCAATGGTGGTGCTGCATTCCTGGCAATGGTGGTTGCTGCATTCATGGCAATGGTGGGTACTGCATTCATGGCAATGGGGGTGCTGCATTCTTGGCAATGGTGGGTGCTGCACTGATGGAAATGGGGGTGCTGCACTGATGGCAATGGAGTGCTGCATTCATGGCAATGGTGGGGCTGCATTCATGGTACTTGTGAGGCTGCAGATGGGCACTGAACCTTATTTTGCTTCACAGTTCTATATTTACATTTTTTTTTTCCTTGAAACTTCCCTCTTAAAGTGAAGGTGTGTGTTATAGGGCAATAAATACGGTATATCCAAATAACACGCCCATGCTCATCTCTTAACTCACACACAGCCACAAAGGCAAGAGAATTCTTGTTGGGCAGTGTATTAGTATTCGGACGAACACGCTTAGACCGAATTGTAATGGTTTAAAGAATGTCAGGCAAAATGGCCGACCCTCAAACTTGTTCACTTCATCAAATCCGTCACTCTTTGAAAAAAGTTTGGACACCCCTGCCCTAGTATGTATGATGCATATTCTTAGCCTCCAAGTGCATACCTTTACATTTATCTACATTAAACCTCATCTGCCACATAGTCGCCCAATTAGACAGCGTATGGAGGTCGGCCTGTAAATTGGAGACATCTTGTAAGGACGTTATTCCACTGCATAGTTTGATGTCAACTGCAAAGACTGAAATGGTGCTTTCAATCCCAGACCCAATATCCCATTTATAAAGATATTAAAAATTAAGGGTAATTCTGATAAGTCTCTCCCTCTACAGACCCCCACATCCACCAGGCCAGGGTTGTGGGGATGACATCAACATGGGGACAAGGTGCTCTGCAGAAGGAAACAGGTATGAGATCCACCCGAAAGGGTTGGTTATAGGCAGTGGTGGTCAGGGGACCAGTGAAGTGGTAGGTTTTTAAGATAAAGGACTACTTTCAGGTCCTTACAGAAGACAAGGAGGAACGCTTCATGTCTGGAGAAGAATAGGTTTTACCTCCATATGCAGAAAGGTTTCTTCAAGAGTCCTGAAAACGTGACGTTATAGACTCCCTCAAGAGCTGGTTCTAGCCAGCTCAGTAGATTGTTTTAAAAGAGAGCTGGATGCATTCATAAATGTACAAAATATAACCGGATACTAATATTTAGAGGTAATAACAACAGGGGTAGTTGATCCATTGAATATCCAATTGTCACCTAGGGGGATCAAGAAGGAATTTTTTCCCCCACTGGAGCGAATCGGATCATGATTTATAGGGATTTTCTTTCCTTCCTTTGGATCATGTAGGCATATGGTTTTGTATATGGAGTTGTTATTATTGGTTAGAACTAGATGGACTAGTGTCTTTTTTCAACCTAAATACTGTATGTGACTATTATTAAATTATACAGTATTATTAAATTATACACTATTATTAAATTATACAGTATTATTAAATTATACAGTAGGCTTCCAAATGTGAACGTCTTTATGTATGAAGAAAAATGTTCCCCTTTCAAATTTGTAATTGTAATCTCTAAAGCCAGGTCTACTTTTTGTTCATTTCAGATCTGAACTCGGACGTAAACGCATGGCCTCAATGAACCGGTCGGAGGTTCTGGAGTTCATCCTCATTGGTTTCCCGGGTCTTCCAGAAAATTTCTACTCTTTAGTGTCCGTATCATTCTTTCTAATATATAACATCTCCCTCTATGCCAATTTAATCGTGGTGGTGCTACTTTTACTAAGTCGGCATCTCCACCAGCCCATGTATGTCATCATTGGAAACTTGTCCGTTTCTGACCTACTTTTTGACACGTTGACCTTGCCAAAAATCATCTCCAAGTATTGGTTTGGAGACGGCTCCTTGTCCTACACCGCATGTTTAATACAAATGTTTTTTGTCCATTATCTGGGAACTCTTGATGCCTACATTTTTATGGTGATGGCCATTGACCGATATATTGCCATCTGTAAACCTCTCCGATACCATTCTATTATCAGCAACAGATTGGTGGCCATCGTCTGCCTTGTCCTCTGGATCTTTGTAGCAGCCATGGTCTCGTCTATCATAGCGCCAGGTCTGATGCTCCCTTTCCGTGGCACCAACAGAGTCAAGAGCTGTTTTTGCTCTTTCAACACAGTGGCTGTTTTATCATATGTAGATACGGCTTCATCCAGAAGAACGAGGTATCTTATTGCCATGATGTCACATCTGTGTCCATTGTCCTTTATTGTCTACTCCTATATCATAATAATCCAGAAGATCTGCTCATCAAGCCGGAGAGAGAATTGGCGGAAGGCCTTTTATACATGTACCACTCATTGGTTGTTTATTGGGTTGTATTTCATCCCTCGACTGGCAATCTACGCATATAACCAGCTACAACCAAACCCCGACAACGATCTCAGTGTCTTTCTGATTTGTCTGTACACGTTTGCGCCCCATTTTACCAGCCCCATCATATTCTGTCTGAGGACAGAGCAAATAAGGAGAACTCTTAGCAAAGTATTCAAATGGAACGTTAGTAATCATAAATTTTGAAGGGAACATTTAATGGTGTCTGGTCGATTTTGTTTTCTGAAAGTTTACACGTTTATACAATAAAATTTGTTTTTTTATTCCATTTTTCTTTTCAAAAATAGTTTTCAGTGCCCATAGAGCAGCGAATGGCACATTTACATGCGCATGCACGTTGACGTGTTTTCCTGAATGTGAAAATTACAACGTTTTTGCGCTGCATTGCAATACACGTCCATTGTCCATTATCAAGCTGCATTGGCATTCCATTTAACCAGTTCCAGTCCTGGCCAATTCTGACATTCCTCTCCTACCCGTAACAATCAGCATTTTTTTTCTAGAAAAGACTTAGAACACCTATACATTATATACACTATATATACTATATTACCAAAAGTATTGGGGCTCCTGCCTTTACACACACATGAACTTCAATGGCATGCCAGTCTTAGCCCTTGTACACACGGTCGGACATTCCGACAACAAAATCCGTCGGATTTTGGCCGAAACTGGTGTTGCATACACACGGTCAGACAAAGTTGTCGGAAAATCCGATCGTTCAGAACGTGACAACGTTATTTCGTTACGACGGGACTACGTTCAGGCTAGTAGCCAATAGCTTTGGTCTAGGAATTTGATCTGAGCATGCGTGGCACTTTGTCCGATCGGAATTCTCTACAAACGATTGAACAAAGTCCGATCGGATCATGTTGTCGGAAAATGTTATAGCCCAGCTCTAAAACTTTGTCGGATGGATATTCCGACGGAAACAGTCCGATGGAGCCCACACACGGTCGGATTATCCGACAACACGGTCCGATCAGACATTTTCCATTGGAATGTCCGACCGTGTGTACAAGGGCTTAGTCTGTAGGGTTCAATATTGGCCCACCCTTTGCAGCTAGAACAGCTTCAACTCTTCTGGTAAGGCCGCCCACAAGGTGTAGGAGTGTGTCTATGGGAATGTTTGACCATTCTTCCAGAAGTCAAGTTCCTCCACCCCAAAGTCGCTCATCCATGTCTTTATGGACCTTGCTTTGTGCACTGGTGGGCAGTCACGTTGGAACAGGAAGGGACCATCCCCAAACTGTTCCCACAAAGTTGGGAGCATGAAATTGTCTAAAATGTGTTAGTATGCCGACGTCTTAAGAGTTCCCTTCACTGGAACTAAGGGGCCAAGCCCAACCCCTGAAAAGCAACCTCCACACCATAATCCCCCCTCCACCAAATTATTTGGATCAGTGCACAATGCAAGGTCCATAAAGACATGGATGAGCGACTTTGGGGTGGAGGAACTTGACTGGCCTGCGCAGAGCTCTGGCCTCAACCCGATAGAACACCTTTGGGATGTATTAGAGCAAAGACTGCGAGCCAGGCCAACATCAGTGCCTGACCTCACAGATGCACTTGTGGAAGAATATTCCCATAGACACACTCCTAAACCTTGTGGACAACCTTCCCAGAAGAGTTGAAGCTCGTATAGCTGCAAAGGGTGGGCTAACTCAATATTGAACCATACAGGCTAAGACTGGGAAGTTCACGTGCACGTAAAGGCAGGTGTCCCAATACTTTTGAAAATATAGTGTAAGTGAAATACACGTAGGCAGGTGCAGTCTACTTTCTCCACTGCAGGTGGCACTTTCCACAGCGGCACTGTTGCAGAGAAAGTCAAGAGGAACAGGGTTTCCCTATGGATTCCTGGGTCACTGGGAAAGCTATCCTATTTTGGTAATATAGTGTATTTTTTAAGCAGAGGCCCTAGAGAATAAAATGGTGGCTATTGCATATTTTTAAGTCACACGATATTTACACAGTGGGTATTTGTTTAGTGACAGATAGGGCTTTCTTTTGGTAGAATTTATTAACCACTGGGAGGAGAGGGTTATTTTTATTACATAAAGGGGAAAAGATTGAACATTTCTTTTAAACAAAGAAGGGGGAATCCTTTCTCCCGAAAACGCATTGGCTTGATGTTCTTGTTGTTATTCTCAATAAAAATGATTAAAACCGCGTCTTCCAAACTCGCAGTTCTTGTGGATACTGGGCGCTCCTCCTTTCCTCATTTCTTCTCAGTCTTACATGCAGAAACGACCTTAAAGAGGAAGTTAACCCTCCTGCAAAAAATAAAAATAAAAACACACCCTGCAAGATAAAGGCATAATGAGCTAGTATGCATAGCATACTAGCTCATTATGAATTACTTACCTGAGAACGAATGCCCCACAGCCATCCTCATCTCCCCTTCAGGCCGCCGACATGTCACCCGGGGCTTGCTTCCGGGTATCACGGCTCCGGCGCTGTGATTGGCCGGAGCCGTGATGACGTCACTCCAACACATGCGTGCGGGAGCCGCCGCGAATGGCACAGTACAACTGAAGCAATGGCACATACTGCCATTGCTTCAGTTGGCTTAAGTGCGCATGTGCCGCATGACGTCGGAACATGCAAATACAGGGATATCTCCTAAACGGTGCAGGTTTAGGAGATATCCAGTGCCTGTAGTTTAAAGTGGTTGTAAAGGGTTTACAACCACTCTAAGCCCTTGTACACACGGTCGGACATTCTGACAACCAAATCCGTTGGATTTTGTCCGACGGATTTTGTCCGAAACTGTTGCATACACACGGTCGGACAAAGTTGTCGGAAAATCCGATTGTACATAACGTGATGACGTTATTTCGTTACGACGGGACTACGTTCAGGCTAGTAGCCAATAGCTTTGGTCTAGGAATTTGATCTGAGCATGCGTGGCACTTTGTCCGTCGGAGTAGGCTACACATGATCGGAGTATGTCCGATCGGAGTATTTTGTCGGAAAATTTTACCGGCAAGTTGGAAAAGTTGGTCCATCGGATATTCTGATGGAAATAGTCTGATGGAGACCACACACAGTCGGAATATCCGACAAAACGGTCCGATAGGACACATTCCGTCGGAATCTCCGACCGTGTGTACAAGGGCTAAGGCAGCAGACAAAGACCCAAGAGGGTTCTACGAGCAGTCTCCACCATTGGGCCGGAATCCTTCCAAGCTGCCCACATAACCACCCACCCAGGACCATCGACCGATACAGTCAATCCAGCTTGGTCTCCAACACGTACGATCAAAAATTACGAGTTCAGTGTACTTGAAGATTTGATGCGATGAGCCCTGCTGACCTTTCATTTATGGAGATGCTTGAAAGGCACCTCGGAGGTTTGTAGGAAACAGAAAATATATATATTTTTATCAATCTATGATTTTTGTGATTGGACGATAATGTGAAATTATGGAAACAAAGTTATCTGGTACCACCTATGAGCACCAAACCAGCTGTATAAGTCTAGTCATAGACATTCTGCCGTGGCAGAGGTGATCTTTTTGACCTGTCATCCTGACCTCTTGCCTCACTGCCGTGTCAGATGTGGAGCAAAGGTGTAGATCGTTATCCCAACCATTGACCATCTGCATGTTTCCTCTGAACCTGTGCTGAGCTGAGAATTAGGCAGGTGTTTATAAAACTATTTGCATAGCTATTTGTCCAATAAAACTGCAGGTACATTTATTCTGTCCAAATATGGAAAATCTTAATGTTCTCCTGCTATTTCCTCTACAGGTCGAAAGTTATTAATTCATTAAAAATAGAGCTGTTTGGGACAATACCACAATATGACCACTAGATGGAGCTGAATAAATAAATACTTTTCACGATCCTCAGCTCCATCTAGGGCAGGGGTCTCAAACTGGCGGCCCTCCAGCTGTTGCAAAACTACAAGTCCCATCATGCCTCTGCCTGTGGGAGTCATGCTTGTAACTGTCAGCCTTGCAATGCCTCATGGGACTTGTAGTTTTGCAACAGCTGGAGGGCCACCAGTTTGAGACCCCTGATCTAGGGCATATAATGTGGTATTTTTCCAAGCCACTTTATTTTGTTATAAATAAGTAATGTTTGACCTGTAGTGGAAACAGAGGGTGAACATTTGATTTCACACAGAACGAATGGGCCAATAGTTTCACAGGATTAAAAGCTAGGTGAATCCTTTTAATGAATACACCCCATACATTTTGGAAGGAGGGAAAATGGATTAGAACACCTGTTTGGTTTTTCCTGCTATCCGGGACCGTATTAACCCCTTCCCGCCCACATATGGCATACCTTTAAGTGGACTATGATTAAGGCCTGTAGGCTGAAATGCGTTAATGTTGGTTTTTGTATTGGAACCTTTTACTCCTGAAGATGTAATAATGAAAGATTTTGCAAGATTGGTTGCTGACTTCTGGTTGCCGACTTCATTGTGGAATGTATGAGTCCTGTATCGGCATTTGGAGGTCGCAGTCGAGCTCGGTGATAGCCTTAGCCCCTTCTGATCTGTCTGATCAGGTTGCAGCACCGTAGGTTTTGAAGTTTGGTCCCAGGGTGCAGGATGGACCACTGTGATTGGGTCAGTGCCGTACTCTAATGACATCAACTATTCCGTTTTCGTTCATTGGCTTCTGTGTAGTCCTCGTCCTTGACGTGTTTCACCCGGATTGGGCTTAATCGTAGAAGTTAACATCATTAGATTGCAGCCCTGATCTTTGTAACTTAGTGTTTATGTGGAGAGGGGTGTGCTCCTTCTGGGATTAGTGCTGTCTTTTTGACACTCTAATTGGCTGTCACATTGATCACGTGATTGGGAGTCTGTCCTGCTGACAATCAGGACTATAGACTGAGCGCTGTCTATGACAGCTCAGACAGTTTGCTGGGAGCGGGTAATGATCAGAAACCTCAACCAGCTGTACATGCATATGTGTAGTGTTTGGGTGTTAATGTCTGCCCTCTTTGCCACCCCATATATGCGTTTCTTGGGCGGTAAGAGGTTAGGGAGATTTCCCTTCACTTCCTGTCCTTCTGAAAATGTTTTCGCCAGACAGGAACTATGGGGAAATCTGCAATAAGGACACAAAATCTGCGTGTAAAAAGTCTAATGAGAATGCCAGACCAAAGATCTAGGGCTCTTTTACCCATTCCTGCCACCTCCTCATGGGCCTTCAAGTGGATCTTAATGCTGGGAGGTGGAACCCCAATCATGTGATTACTGTGATTGGCTGTCACAGTGGTCACGTGATTGGTAGCCCATCCTACTGACTCCTGATCACAGGGACCAAGAGCTACGTCTCAGAACACAATCTCAGACCCTACAGACCCATATATGCAGAGTGTTTAGGCCCACCTGTCCTGCTGCCACATATTTGCATCATGGTGGCAGAAAGAGGTAATGTTGCCATTAGTTCATAACAAATAACCATAAACCAGCTGACACTTTGTAGGGGCTCGGAATTCTCCCTCTTCTTCGAGGCTCTGGTGTTGGATATTGTTAGGAGGACGCATGATGTCACCAAAGCTAATGGTAGTGGCAGAACTACCAGGGTCACAAAGGTGGAACTTGCAACCTTGCCGTTTCGTCACAGTGGTGGGTACCAAGATGGCAGGAAAGGGTTCCACTGTGGGACTGTAAAAAAATGGCCCAGCGAAAGGTGTATAGGGCTGCAGGATCAGTGGGAAGGGCCTCAGGCTCAGAGGGAAGGAACCCAAGACCAGAGGAAAGGTCCCTGGGACCAGTGGGTCAGGGGGGCCCTTCATTGTTTCATACACAATGGCTCTGAAGGTTCTAGTTAAGCCTTTGGTTAAAGGTAACCTTTACAATGAAAATATCCCATGTACTCCAGTGTCCCAGGACATTAAAAAACCTTGCTAGGTTTGATAAATGAAGCTTCTTTTCAATGGCATACTTGTGGGCTGTGCACGGCCCCTTCTTAGACTTCTTAGACTGTCCCCAAAAACTCCTGCACTGTCCTGTCTAGGCCACAGGACAGGTGGACCATTGCAAGGTATGAGGGCTTGGGAATGTTCAGGCCCTAAGCAAGTGGATTGCTCTCTCCATCCCGCTATGCCACAAGCTCAGCCACCTTTGAGCATGTGCTCATTGATCAGAATGATTATGGTGCTGGGATCGCACTTGCATTGATTGGGCCATCCTGTGATTTAGACCAATGGCTTTCAACCTTATTAGGTTCAGAGCCCATTAAATTCAACCAAAACTTTCCGTGCTTCAACAATAAAAAAACAAGTTTATACTAATAATTCAGAGAGCTCTGGATGGGGCTATGTGTCACTTTGGGGGATGGGGGATCTGGATGGGGTTAGGAGACTTGGTTGTCCTGTAAGGGATGAGGTTTCCGGAGGGAGCAAGAGGAATTGTGGATAATGGGGTATCTTGACTGGACAGGGGGCTTTGCATGGGTAATAAGGAAGACTGGAGAGCACTGCAGGGGCTGAGAGGCAATTGGAACACTGTTAAAGGCACTAAGAGGGCTGGAGGCTTTGCAACAAGCTGGAGGGAGGGGGTGTTAGGGTGGTTTTAGGCTCTGCAGCAAGCTGGGGGACCTTGTGGGGACTGAGGACTCCTAGGGGGCCTAATGGAAATTTAAGATGCTGAGGGCACTGTGGTTGAGTGGCACAAGGGGACCTGGGAGGCACAGTGGGAATTTAATGGATCTGCAGTTAGCTGAAAAGCACTGCCCTAAACTTTTGGGACAATAACAGCCTTACTTGAAGATCCCTTGAAAAAACAGGCTTGGTGGCCCTAAGGAGGATGAGGTTTTGGAGGGAGCTGGGAGCAATGGTTAGGGATGGGATGTCTGGAGGGAGCTGGGGGTCTCAGGCTGCAGGTTTTGCAGGAAAAATGGTTGGTGGGACTAGGGGAGCAGTTGACTCTGCAGCAAGCTAGGGGGCACTGTTGGGGGGGAGGTTATGTGGGGACTGAGGACTCTTAGGGGGTCTGGGGCTCTATGAGAGGTTATGGGGCACTAAAACCCACTATGTTCACTTGGCTGGTACTATAGGAGCTAGGAGGCATTGTGTCAGGTCAATGGGCACTGTGGGGAGGGGGGGGGCTCTTAAGGGGCCTGGATGGCACTATGAGAAGTTGAGGGGTGCTGTGGACCTCTATGACAGGTTCAATGGGACTATGGAAGCTAGGAGGCAGTGTAGGGAATGAGGGCTCCTATGGAATCTGGAGGCACTGTAAGATTTTGATGGGCACTGTGGACAACTATGGGAGGTTTGGTGGCACTGTAGGTGCTAGGAGGCATTGTGGCAGCTTGGTGGGCACTGTGGGAACTGGGGGGTCTTAGCCCTTGTACACACGGTTGGAAATTCCGACAACCAAATCCATCTGAGTAATTCCGACGGATTAATTCCGGAAGAGGTCCGGAAGTGATGTTGCATACACACAGTCGGACTAAGTTGTCGGAAAATCCGATTGTACATAACGTGATGACGTTATTTCATTACGACGGGACTACGTTCAGGCTAGTAGCCAATAGCTTTGGTCTAGGAATTTGATCTGAGCATGCGTGGCACTTTGTCCGTCGGAGTAGGCTACACATGATCGGAGTATGTCTGATAGGAGCATTTTGTCGGAAAATTTTACTGGCAAGTTGGAAAATTTAGTCCGTCGGATATGCCGACGGAAACAGTCCGATGCAGACCAAACACAGTAGGAATATCCGACAAAGCGGTCCGATAGGACACATTCCGTCGGAATCTCCGGCCGTGTGTACAAGGGCTTAGAGGGCGTGTGGGCACTTTGAGAGGCATTGTAGACCACTATGGAATGTTTGGTGGCACTATGGGAGCTGGGAGACACTGTGGAGACTAAGGACTCTTAAGAGCACTATGAGAGGTTAAGGGGCACTAAAGACCACTATGTGCACTTGGGTGGTACAATAGGAGCTAGGAGGAATTGTGTCAGGGCAATGGGCATTGTGGGGACTGGGGAGCTCTTAAGGGGCCTGGATGGCACTATGAAAAGTTGAGAGGTGCTGTGGACCTCTATGACAGGTTTAATGGCACTATGGGAACTAGGAGGAACTGTAGGGACTGAGGGCTTCTATGGGATCTGGAGGCACTGTGAGAGATTGATGGGCACTGTGGACAACTATGGGAGGTTTGGTGGCACTGTAGGTGCTGGGAGGCATTGTGGCAGCTTGGTGGGCATTGTGGGAACTGGAGGGGGGTCTTAGAGGGCCTGGTGGGCACTATGAGAGGTTGAGAGGCATTGCAGACCACTATGGGTTGTTTGGTGGCACTATGGGAGCTGGGAGACACTGTGGAGACTGAGAGCTCTTAAGGGCATGGGGCACTATGAGAGGATGAGGGGAACTGCAGATCACTATGGGTGCCAATGTAGGAGCTGGGAGGCGTTGTGGCAGGTTGATGGGCGCTGTGGAAACTGAGGGGTCTTAGGGGACCTGGGGGGCACTATGAGTGGTTGAGGGGCATTGCAGACCACTGTGGGAGGTTCGGTGGCACTATAGGAGCTGGGAGACACTGTGGGGGCTGAGGGCTCTTAGGGGCATGGGGGGCACTATTAGAGGTTGAGGGGAACTACGGACCACTATGGGTTCTCTATAGGAGTTGGGAGGTATTATGGCAAGTTGGTGGGAACTGTGGGAACTGGAGGGTCTTAGGGGGCCTGGTTGGCACTATGAGAGTTTGAGAGGCATTGCAGACCACTATGGAAGGTTCAGTGGCACTATAGAAGCTGGGAGGTACTGTTGGAGGTTAAGGGATCTGCAGCTAGGAGGAGGGATGCCCATGGCCCGGTGGTTGATAAACATTTGTCTAGACAGGACAGAGAGGGCGTTTTTGGAGACAGAACTGGGAAAAAAGCCGTGGATGACCCACTGGTGTGCTATTGAAAAAAAAAAACGTAATCTAAAATTGTACACTTTCCGGTAATATAAAGTACATAGAGGATGTTAGCTTAGCTAGAAATCTTTAACTCCTTCCAGCAAAGACCCACCGGCCCCTTAATAGGGTCTACATGCCCCAGGGGGGCAAGAAAGGCCACGTGAGCACTGTGATTAGCTGTTACAGTGGTCACATGATCAGGAGACGGCCCCTTTATATACACAAGTAGCGAAAAGAATAAAACAATATAAAAAAACTGCGCAGACAAAGTGGAACGTTTTCACAAGTTCTGGTCAGGTTTACTAAATATACATCTTTTACAGGTAACAACGTGAAGATTCCTTATACAAAGTGAAATATTTACAAGGAAAACGCCCGGCGCGGGGCGGAGGAATGTGATTGGAGGAGAAGGATGAGCGATACATGATGCTTCCAATGGACGCAACAAATCATCTTCAGGGATACAATGTATACAGTATATATACAAACACACACATGGGAAAGCAAACAAATGTCATTCATCATAGCAATATATCCTCATGTATTAAATCTGATATAAAAGACGCTAATCAATACAGCTCTGCACTCATTAATACATCATACAGTGTGACCTGATGTCAGCCTCCTGCAGTCCCTGTACAGAAGAGCTCACACTGAGGCATGGAGAAGCAGCACGAGGAGCCAATTAGGCATGCTGCAGTGCTTGTGCGCTAACAAGGGGCATGCTGATTGAAGGAGAGGGCAGAGTGATTTAGAGAGGAGTTCATCAATCTCCTGCTTCACGTTTCACGAGCTGGTGGGGGGAGGGACAAGACCTGTAAGTTATACTGAACTGCAGCAGAGAAAAAATACAGTCCCCAGACAGGGCTGAGCAGTGTAAATCTTAGGAGTGGATGGATAGAAATGAAAAACTCATTTGGTAGGTAACACAGTTCCCATTTATATAGCATGTGTTTGCCCGGAGTTCAGTCCCCGATCTTAAATCTATATGCGGGTGGACTATTTGCTCGATACATATACAGGTCTTATTTCCTGCTTAGAAGTGCTTAGACATGATTTTCATTTTAGTTTAATTCGTTTTTCTTTTGTTTGTTTTTTTCGGGTCATTTGTTATGATCGCAATTCCTAAATTCGAAAAACCAAAAATTAGAAAGAAAATCTGAAAATTCAAAAGAAAAACTAACTAATGATAACTAACCAGATTCGAAAAAAAACAAAAATAAGAAAGAAAATCCGAAAATTCAAAAGAAAAACTAACTAATAATAACAAAGTAAATTAGAAAAACCAAAAATAAGAAAGAAAATTTCGAAAATTCAAAAGAAAAACTAACTAATAATAACAAAGTAAATTCGAAAAACCAAAAATAAGAAAGAAGATTTCGAAAATTCAAAAGAAAAACTAACTAATAATAACTAAATAAATTAGAAAAACCAAAAATAAGAAAGAAAATGTGAAAATTCTAAAGGAAAACTAATTAATAATAACTAAATAAATTCGAAAAAAGAAAAATAAGAAAATGTGAAAATTCAAAAGGAAAACAAATGAATAATAACTAAGTAAATTAGAAAAAAACAAAAATAAGAAAGAAAATTCGAAAATTCAAAAGAAAAACTAACTAAGAATAACTAACTATTAAATTATAGCTATTGGAATTTCCTTTCAAATTTGGCTGTTTGTGAAGGAACCAAAGACGGATTTATCCAAAGTTACTAATTTTCCGAAATAATGAATGCCGCATCTAAACAAATGGAATGTAACAAATTAATAATAATAAATAATAATAATTAAAACTATTTATTATTATTATGTATTATCAATTATTAATTTGTTCGGTTCTATTTGTTTAGACGCGGCATTCATTAATTCGGAAACAAATACGGAACAAATTAATAATAAATAATAATAATAAAATGTTTTAAGTATTATTATTATTTATTATTATTAATTCATTACGTTCCATTTGTTTAGATAGGGCATTCGTTATTTTTGGATCATTTGGAATTTCGGATAAATTCGTATTCGTTACGTTCACTAACAGCCAAATTTGACAGGAAATTCCAATACCTATAATTTGAATAGTTAATAATAATTAAGTTATTATTAAAATTAATAAAAACAAATAATAGTGCGCTAGATTTCAAATATATTTTTTATTAATATGCGTATATTTGAAATCTAGAACACTATTATGTGTATTTATTCATTTGTATATGCGGTGTCAGAACCCATTTTATAAAAAGCTGCAGCTATTTTTCATTTATATATTTAGTCACTTTACATATATATATATATATATATATATATATATTTTTTTTTTTTTTTTTTAGGTTGTTAGTTACATGCCTATCAGCGCTTTAGTAACATATTTTAAATTAAGTTATTATTAGTTAGTTATTATTTAAGTTTTTTGAATTTTCGGGTTTTCTGAATTTTTTTTTAAATGGATATTTCCGAATTAACGAATCTATTGAAATTCGTAAAAAAAAAAAAAACAATTTGGAATAAAACGAATTGCACATGTCTAGTAGTGCTGCACAATGACCGTGCCTTGCCAATCCCCTTCCCCACTACTAAAAGACAACAGACTATCTGCAATTTCTAATTATGTAGAAACCCCACTAGGCCCCTGATAGCCTGCCTCTGAGCTCGGGTGGGAGGGTCTGGGAATGGGATGACAGCATTGTGGTCATTAGCATTATGGTAATAACTACAACTTACCCTATTGCATTATACAGTATAAGGCTTTCAACTGCAAAATGAAAAGTGTAGCTTTGTCTGCTGCCTGGGGTCTCATTCAACTTTAAACCTTAACCTCTTAACTCTTAACCTTAACTGGCTCAGGCCCATAAAGAAAGAGTGGGCCCCAAAAACACCAGTTTAATTTAAACCTTTTTTCCTATTAAAAGAGCCCCATCTAGTGTCTAAAAAAACAACTGTACTACTTACCTCGTCTCCATTGCAGTGCCTATGCTCCACCACAAGGTGTCCTTCACAGAAGACCGAGGACATACTGTGAGAACGGGGGCGTCATGGACCTGCCCTTGCAACCACATGCCAAGATGGAGGAAGCTGCACTGGCGTTATCACATCAGAGCTGCTCTCTGCATCACTGAGGAGCACCCACCACCCAGGAAAAGGAAAGGGCTCTGCATGTCATGGCAGCCTGAAGGTAAGTATACAAAAAATCAAGCCTACAGCATGGACGGATCCAAGGGGGGTGAGGCAGGGGGTGTGGTGGTGTCATTGGGGGCTGACACCACTCAGTGGTGCATTTGCGTAATTTTAATATTACCCTTTAAGACCCTCTCCCAGCTGTGCAGTATTTTTTTTGCATTGGTACATGTCCCCCATGGTGCTGCCCAACCCACAATGCCCTCTTTTTAATAGCATGCCTATTAGCCTTAAAAATGCTCAAAAAAAAAAAAAACTAGTTGGACTTCAATAGGGTTCAGCTCTAAGTTTCAAGAGTAGAAGACTTCACCAAACCCAACCAGGTTTTCTCATCTCTTGATCCATGAGAAGAAGCAAATACCACCACAACTAAATATCAACCAAACCGTCCTCTCCGCTCCTCTCAAGACCTCCTACTCTCAAGCTCCCGTGTCACCTACTCTAATGCTCATCTCTAGGATTTCTCCAGGGTTCCTCTGCAGCTCTCTACCTCAACCTGTCCGGCTAGCTCCTACACTAGCTGCCTTCAGACAATCCCTGAAAACTCATCTCTTCCGGGAAGCCTATCACACCTCCAACTAATCTTTTACCACTTCTATCAGTTGCAACGTTTTGTACCACCTGCCCCACCCTACTACGTTGTAAGCTCTTCTAAACAGGGCCCTCTTAATCCTCTTGTATTTTATTGTATTGTAACTGTATTGCCTCTCCCTTTTATATTGTAAACCGCAGTGTAAACTGTTGGCGCTATATAAATCCTGTATTATAAAAATAATATTAATAGCCGAACACAAGTCTTTTAGTCTATTTTAGGCCTATGTGTTCTTCTTGGTTGCCTTTTGCAGATACTAAGAATCCCCCACTCCACAACAGCCGAACTCCAAAGTGTAGAACAGCCAATGTTGACCTAAATATTCTAAAGGAGTCCTCATTCAACCCTTACTCTTTCCTCAGTACGATCTCCAACCCTTACGTCAGTGATTCTCAACCAGGGTTCCGTGGAACCCTAGGGTTCCTCCAGAGGTTGCTAGGGGTTCCTTTAGCACTGGGCCATTTCTGCCTCTCGGATAAGTTCCCACCGACGCCATTGATCTTTTTAGCTATCTGTAAGGAGGTAATTCTTCCCGATGACCACAAGTGTAAGGACCACTCTTCCCACTGACCATCACACTAATGTATCATGAGTTGTAGATTGCTAATTTTTAGCAGGGGTTCCCCTGAGACTGGAGACTCTTTTCAAGGGTTCCTCTGTGTTGAAAAGGTTGAGAAAGGCGGCCTTACGTTGTCTAGCCCAGCCATTAATGGAGGAGGTAGGTCTAGTCTGAACCAGATCAATGTATGTTCAACAGTAAGGAAAATTTCTAGATAAAAATATGGCATCCATTAAAGTGAACATTAGAGCAAAAACGAATTCCAAAATATTTTGATATTCTGTTCCACATTATACTTTAATAAAGCCCTGAAATCCAGTGAGCTCCTCACTTCCTGTTTGGGTTGACAACACAATGCCTCTGCTGCACCGAAGTCCCAATTGGTGTTGCCAGCCCTGCCAACCCCTCCTGGTCACCCCTCCACATAACTACATTGATTTCATTCAGAGAAAAACAATGCTTTTACCCCAAGTTCCACGCACTATTTGTAGGGAAAAAGCTTTTGGGAGATGTAGTTCTGGTGTCATACCTACATCAAAAGGACCTTAAGATTCATATCACGGATAATGCTTTCATACCCACTACAGGTTAGATGCACCAAATAAGTTATATATTGAAGTCCCAATTGGCATTGCCAGCCCTGCCAACCCCTCCTGGTCCCCCTCCACATAACAACATTGATTTCATTCGGAGAAAAACAATGCTTTTAGTTCCACACACTATTTGTAGGGAAAAGGCTTTTGGGAGATGTAGTTCTGGTGTCATACCTACATCAAAAGGACCTCAAGATTCATATCACGGATAATGTTTGCATACTCACTACAGGTTAGATGCACCAAATAAGTTATATATTGAAGTCCCAATTGGCATTGCCAGCCCTGCCAACCCCTCCTGGTCCCCCTCCACATAACTACATTGATTTCATTCAGAGAAAAACAATGCTTTTAGTTCCACACACTATTTGTAGGGAAAAAAAGCTTTTGGGAGATGTAGTTCTGGTGTCATACCTACATCAAAAGGACCTCAAGATTCATATCACGGATAAAACTTTTATACCCACTACAGGTTAGATGCACCAAATAAAATATATATTGAAGTCCCAATTGGCATTGCCAGCCCTGCCAACCCCTCCTGGTCACCCCTCCACATAACTACATTGATTTCATTCAGAGAAAAACAATGCTTTTAGTTCCACACACTATTTGTAGGGAAAAAGCTTTTGGGAGATGTAGTTCTGGTGTCATACCTACATCAAAAAAGACCTCAAGATTCATATCACGGATAATGCTTTCATACCCACTACAGGTTAGATGCATCAAATAAATTATATATTGAAGTCCCAATTGCATTGCCAGCCCTGCCAACCCCCCCCCCCCCCCCCCCCCGGTCGCCCCTCCACATAACTACATTGATTTCATTCAGAGAAAAACAATGCTTTTAGTTCCACACACTATTTGTAGGGAAAAAAAGCTTTTGGGAGATGTAGTTCTGGTGTCATACCTACATCAAAAAGACCTCAAGATTCATATCACGGATAATGTTTGCATACTCACTACAGGTTAGATGCACCAAATTAATTATGTATTGTGCAAAAGTAGTCCAGGATAATAAACATATACAAAGTATCATGTGTATACATAGTAGCAGTGAAGCGTGAGACACAAAACAGAAGCAAATAACGTATCAGATACAAAGGATAGTAATAAAGCACACCAAAAACGTTGGTCCAAAAGGTAAATCAGTTAGGCGTTGAGACAAAATTGAGACCCCAAAAAATCATAGATGTTTGGCCCTCGATTTTGTCCCACCATCTGCCTAACTTTTTGGGCCATCGTCTTTTTTTACGCTTCATTACTGTTCTTTGTATCTGAATCGTTCTTTGCTATTTTGTATCTTATACCTCATTGTTACTACTGTATGTATAAATATGGTATGTTATATCCCTGACTACTTTTGTACAATATATACCTTTTTGGTAAATCTAAACTGCACTGGGGCGTGATTATGTCATCTATCATATATACTGTGGATTCCCACCCCGGATGCAACCCCCCCTCCCTGATCTTTCTTATACTATACATTCACTTGTGAATAGGTGTGTGTGTAGGACCCCAGGCATAGGTCTTAAACAGCAGACATTGTATGTGTCCCCATTATTTGGGTTGTGGCCGCTTTAAGGGAGATGATAAGAGACATTTTTGAAGTGCGCAGGGATTCTCATCCTAAAGGGTTCTGGGGTGATCTGGATCCGATTAACAGTTTTCTCTGGATTGGAAAATCTTGAAATGGGACCCTTGAGTGAGAGAGAGCGAAGGAGCGCCCGGTGTCCAGAAAAATACAACTCTTGGTGTAGGGTTCACAAAATGGTTATTGAAAGGGTGAAACATGAACATCAAGCCAAGGCTTTCAATAAAAATTTAGTGAACCCAACACCAAGAATTGATTTTCTTTCTGGACGCCGGGTGCTCTTTCCTTCTCGCCCATGTTTTGTTGCTGAAACTAGCACGCGGTTGTATCAGAAAGGCAGCAGACTAAGCCCCCCAAGGGGGTCCACCACCATGATCCACCATTGGGATCAATCCACTAGAAGTGGTTTTGCTTCTCATTGCCCACGTAGCCACCTAACAATGACTTGATACTGATCCAGTCAGTCCAGCCCTAACCCGACATGGGCCCTGGAATTTCGAGACTCTGAGAGATTTTGGGGTGGGAAAAAGCCTCCAACCCTGAATATGTGGACTGAAAAGGGTAACCCACCTGCAAGCAAATGCTTAAAAGAGCTGTAAGCAGCCAGCAGGTGTCTGTGAGGTGTTGAGGAGAACAGGACACTGCCGTGAAAGGATTGTGGACTTGTTTGTTGCTGAGACCATGTTTCTGAGCTCATGTGGCCCCTGTCTGGACCCCAAGGCAGGCGGGGACTTTAAACACTGTTGTTGGACTTGTTTATACTGGAGGTGAGCCAATTATTATTTTTGTGCACCCAAGGTTTGGACTTGTTTTTGTTTGATACGCTGAGGGAAGCTATTTTGTTTTGCTGTTGGGAGTCGGGACAATATATATTTGTTTTTAAAAAGTCGGCTGGCTGGTGATCCACCCCCCCCCCCCCCCCCACCTCCTGCATATCACATGTGTGAGGAACTAACCTCCCAAGTCTGGTGATGATGTCACAGAGAGAGTAATAAAAGTTGTTTACTGCTACAGGAACAAAGGAACTGAAAAAATTTAAGCCGGTGTCCTATCATATAGAGTCCCCCATCGGATAGTGTCCGCTGTGTACTGCGAATGCGCAGTACACCGCAACACAGATTCCGAAAATAGCCGAGGATGAACGGCGCCTGCGCCGTGAGTCCAGGTTCTAGCCCCACCATCCAAGTGGACATAGAGTAGGAATATAAAAGAGCCGAGCGCAGCGAGGCCGAGCCCGAAGTGTGGCGAGCGAAGCTCGCCCGCGAGGGGCCCTCTCATTTTCCGAACCCTATGTCCGCTTGGATGGTGGGGCTACCACCTTCACTCACGGCGCAGGCGCCATTCATCTTCGGAGATTTTCCGAAGCTTCTGACACTATATGATGGCAGGACACTATCTGCCAGAACACCGGGACATGATGTAGAGGTCTAGGTGGAGGTTGAGATTGGGTGATGCCTAGAAATGCACTTTAAGCACGAAAAAGATCCAACGTTCCCAGCATGAATGAATGATTTCTAAAACAACAAACGCACATCTATTCATCGTATATCTGAGTATAGAGTAGGTAGGTTCTGTTAATCTCTAAAAGGCCATAGAATGAAGCAATTCTAGTACCCAATGACAACAAAAAAAAAAAAACATTCATGGATGACTTCCTGTTATGTCAAAAAGTTGCAGGATAATGTCCTACTAAGTTTCCTTCCATGAAGTCAATTTCAAACGTTTCCAGAACGATAAAAAACATAAAATTTTGTAATCTGCAGTCGCGATGAAAATGATTCGGAATCTATAAAATAAACATTTTCACAGTTTGCCCAAAACCAAAAAAAAAAAAAAGTTGACTCAAAAGTTGGAAATCTGTAATTTCCGTCCCCTCCCCCGGGCGTTTTCACGACCCGGTCAGATCTAAGTCAGTCTTTAAAGCGGAAAACACTTAAACGGTTACATGGAAATATTTTCTGACGCAGGACGGATACGTTCGTGTTCTACCCGCTGTAGACAGACCTCTTGTTCTGGCTCCTACATGAACCCCAGGATGTCCATCTAGTGCCCTCCCCATCTCTGAAGTTCTAGAAACATCCTACAGTAGTAAGAAGGAATTATTCTTTTTGTCTCTTTTTTTTTTTACAAAATACATGTTGCTTTTGTTTTCTGAAACCACGGAATTTATAGAATTCTTTTTTTTTTTTGTGTAACAAATACTTATATGATACTACCGGATTTATACAAAATGCATAAAAGACTTGATTAATACAAAAGTGCTACAAGAACTCCTTACGTACTGTAAGTTGATGCACAGACCATGATTGTACGATTTTAATTTTAGAATATTTTTTTTCTTTTTCGTTTGTGTGTGTGTGTGCGTGTAAGATAAGTGTAGCCGGAACTGGAGAAGGGGAGTACGATGCACGGTGACGGTTATGGCACAGCTGTAAGATTATAAGGGCTGCCGAATCAATGTTATGGTCGGGCTTCTTTGGAGTAGAACAAAAGAAGCCCCGATCCACGAGTTTTACACGGTGAGGAGGTCGCGGCGCGGGAGGCTTCTTATCTGTCATTCGTTGAAGGGGAGTTCGTCCCCTCGTCTTCCTCCTCTTTGTCGTCTTTCATCCCTTTCAGTCTTTGACGGGCAAAGTCTTCGAAAACAATATCGTCATCGCTGGGGGGGAAAAAAAAAAAGGGGGGGAAAGTCAGTTGGGGACTTAAATGCATAAGAGCATGCCAGAGCATTTTGTGAACGTACAATTTTTGCGTAACTTTTTTTTTTTTCTTTTGCATTTTTTTGTGCCACGCACATAAAGGCAGCTTAATAATTTCCCATGAAAAAAAAGCTGGCACCACAGCATATAAGGTCATCCTTTACTGTTTATAGTGGAATACAGGTGGATAAAAAAAAATAAAAAATCCAACGCGTTTCGTTCATTAGGCCATAATCATGGCTACCATAAAAGTATCACAATCACATGATCCAGGAAAAAGTCACCTGAACAGAAAACGGGGGAAGAGAAAAAAATTGACTTTGATCAAGGATGTCAAATTTTTTGCCTCCCCCGTTTTTTTGTTCAGGTGACTTTCTCTTGATCGTGTGATTTTTTTTTTTGATAATAATTAATAGTGATTTTGATACTTTTATGCTTGCAATGGTTAGGGCCTAATGGGCGAAACACGTCGGGGGTTTTTTTTTTCAGCTGTATTCCACTATAATTAATAAAGGATGACCAGGGGCGGACTGACAACTCATGGGGCCCCTGGGCAATAGTAGATTATGGGGCCCCCCAGGCAATCAGGAAATATGGGGCCACACAGGATACATAAACACACACACACACAGTATACAATCACACAGTATACACAGACATGTTTCTATTGGCTGAGAAGGTACTGGAGAGGTGGGGCAGCTATAATCTCTGGATGTTTAGACCAAAAGGATGTCGGAAAGGGAAATTTTAGAGACAGATGTAAAAAAAAAAACACAGATTTTTACATACTGTCCCTGGTTTTATTGAGGCTGGCAACCCTGATGGGGCCCCCTAGTGGCACGGGGGCCCTCGGGCAGTGCCCGAGTGGCCAAATGGTCAGTCCGCCCCTGAGGATGACTGTATATGCTGACTGTACGGTGGTGCCAGCTTTTTCATGGGAAATGAATAAGCGCCACACACATAGGGCAGTTTATTTATTTCCCACCGCCAGCATATATGGTCATTCTATATTAATTATAGTGGAATAGAGCCGAATAAAAATCCAACGTGTTTCGGCCGTTAGACCCTAATCAGGGCTACCATAAAAGTATCACAATCGCTATAAATAATGATCAAAAGAATTACATGATCCAGGAAAAGTCACCTGAACAAAAGAATGGGGAAGGGAAAAAAAAGTGGACTTTGATCCTGGATAAGTCAAAAATGTTCCCTTCCCCATTTTTTGTTCAGGTGACTTTTCCTGGATCGTGTGATTCTTTTGATCATTATTTATGATTTTATGGCATTTTTCGTGCCACACACATAGGGCAGCTGATTAATTTCCCATGAAAAAGGCTGGCACCACAGCATATACGGTCATTTAATTATAGTGAAATACAGCCAAATAAAACCCCAACGTGTTTCGGCCATTAGGCCCTAATCAGGGTTACCATAAAAGTATCACGATCACTATAAATAATGATCAAATAATCACACGATCCAAAAAAAGTCAAATTTTTTTCCCTTCCCCATTTTTTGTTCAGATTACTTTTCCTGGATCATGTGATTTATATATAATGATCAAATAATCACACGATCCAAGAAGAGTCACATTTTTTTTCCCTTCCCCATTTTTTTGTTCAGATGACTTTTCCTGGATCATGTGATTTATATATAATGATCAAATAATCACACGATCCAAGAAAAGTCACATTTTTTTCCCTTCCCCATTTTTTGTTCAGCTGACTTTTCCTGGATCATGTGATTTTTTTGATCATTATTTATAGTAATTGTGATACTTTTATGGTAACCATGATTAGGGCCTAATGGCCGAAACATGTTGGGGTTTTATTCGGCTGTATTTCACTATAATTAATAAAGGATGATCATATATGCTGTGGTGCCAGCTTTTTTCATTATTTATACTTTTATGGTAGCCACGATTGGGCCTAACGGTCAAAAACGCATTGGATTTTCATTTGTATTCTACTGTAATTAATAAAGGATGACCGTATATGCTGACCTTACTGTGGTGCCAGCTTTTTCTTGGGAAATGAATGAGCACCACACACATAAGGAAGCTCATTCATTTCTCGCCACAGTACAGTCAGCACCTAAGGTAATCCTTTATTAACTACAGTGGAATACAGCCACGAAATAAACCCCAACATGTTTCGTTCATTAGGCCCTAATCATGGCTACCATAACAGTATCACAATCAATTTAAATAATCACATCCAATAAAAGTAAAATCCATTTTTTTGTTCGGGTGACTTTCCCTGGATCATGTGATTTTATGATCATTATTTTTGATTGCGATACTTTTATGGTAGCCATGATTAGAGCCTAATGGACAAAAGGCATTCAATTTTTGGATTATAATTAATAAAGGATGACCGTATATGCTGACAGTACTGTGGTGCCGGCTTTTTTATGGGGAATGAATGACCGGCACACACATAGGGGAGCTCATTCATTTCCCACCACCAGCATATACGGTCATCCTTTATTAATTATAGTGGAATACATCCAAAGAAAAATACAACGCGTTTCGGCCGTTAGGCCGCAATCATGGCTACCATAAAAGTATCACAATCACTATAAATAATGATAAAAAAAATAAATAAATCACACGATCCAGTAAAAGTCACATTTTTCTTTCCCTTCCCCATTTTTGTTCGGTTCACTCTTCTGCAGCCATAAGTATCACAATCACCATAAATAATTATCAAAAAAATCACATGATTCAGTAAAAGTCAAAAATACATTTCCCCTTCCCCATTTTTGTTCAGTTGACTTTACCTGAATCATGTGATTTTTTTTTAGGAATTATTAGAAAAATTACGATTAAAATAAAAAAAAATGTAATTACATGATTACATAAAAAAAATCACATGATTAAATAAAATAAAAAAATCACATGATTAAATTAAATTTTTTTTTTTTAAAAAATCAAAAAAAAATCACGATTAAATAAAAAAAAATCTAAAAAAAATCTAAAAAAAATCACATGATCCAGTAAAAGTCCTGAATCATGTGATTTTTTGATCACTATTTATGGTGATTGTGATACTTTTATGAAGAGTGAACGGAACAAAAACGGGGGGGGGGGGGATGTGACTTTTTACTGGATCATGTGATTTTTTTTTGATCATTATTTAAAGGGATTGTGATACTTATACGGTAGCCATGATTGGGGCCTAACGAAACACATTGGATTTTTATTTGGCTGTATTCCACTATAATTAGAAAGGATGACCATATATGCTGACCGTACTGTGGTTCCATGGTTTTCTTGTAGACTGTTCTGCATTGAAGGTTATCGGAGACCTTTTAGCCTGAGCACCGGGCATTGGGAGCTATATATTGCAGCGGAGGTTGCAGCGCTGTCCCATCTGTTTCAGCTGATTCATTTCAATAGGTTACCCTACCCTCAGCAAACGAGCCAAAGTAGCTTTTTGGGCGTTGTTTCCTGACTTTTTCGAAGTACATGTTCCCGCTAGCAGAAAAACGCAGGTCTGCTTGCCGTATTTTGAATGCCAATAACAATGATTGGCACCGCAAGTGTGACATGCGTTTTCCCCATGTTTCATAAATACACGCAAAAATGGGTGATGTTGCGCAAATTCACAAAATGTTCAGGTGTGAATGGGGCCCTTAGGGTAATCTAGATGGAACAAAAAATGATAAATATCAGAGGTTAGAGTCTTATGGTGCCCTAGGTGGGCCCAGAATGCCTTTTTCAGTAGATCCCAGATGTGCTCACTAGGCCTTCAATTACAAAGCCTGGCACAGCCCACCCACCTCCCTGCCATCAATGAGATTCAGGCACTGGCCAATCTTCCAGTGCCAGCATCTCCTGTCAACAGGGTGACAACACCCAGGATGGGGGTTTAGGACTGAATTTCTAAATAATAAAAATTAAACATTAAACTGGGATGCTTGGCATTATTACCCTCTAAAATCAAGTGCAGAAATCGACTCTATGGGGCCTACTTATAAAAAAAAAAAAATTGCTCAACATTGGCACAGCCATCATGAATAACCAAATTATCCCCGTAATGTGTCTAATAAGTTTATTTCCTATGATTTTCAGCTCCATCTAGTGGTCATAATGCAGCATTTAACTGAAATACCTCAATCAGGAAAATACGGCATTATGGCCACTGGATGGGGCTGATGATCATAAACATATTAGACACGTTGCGTGGATCTATCGCGAATGTCTCAGCAAACGTTTTAGCCCTTGTACACACGGTCGGAGATTCCGATGGAATGTGTCCTATTGGACCGTGTTGTCGGATATTCCGACTGTGTGTGGTCTCCATCGGACTGTTTCCGTCGGAATATCCGACGGACCAACTTTTCCAACTTGCCGGTAAAATTTTCCGACAAAATGCTCCGATCGGACATACTCCGATTATGTGTAGCCTACTCCGATGGACAAAGTGCCACGCATGCTCAGATCAATAGACCAAAGCTATTGGCTACTAGCCTGAACGTAGTCCTGTCTTAACGAAAAAACGTCATCACGTTATGTACAATCGGATTTTCCGACAACTTTGTCCAATCGTGTGTATGCAACAGTTTCGGACAAAATCCGTCGGACAAAATCCGTCTGACAAAATCCAACGGATTTGGTTGTCAGAATGTCCGACCGTGTGTACAAGGGCTTATAAGTAGAACCCTATCAGTTGACATGCGAGTAACATTGTGAGTAGCTGGATCTTCGTTCCATGTTTGTATAATATTTTACAAAGAAGGACATCAAGGCTGACAAGGGCACTAGTTGTAGCTATAATTTGTATATTTTGTAATTTTCCATTTGTAACTTTCAATTTGAAAAGGAATAAATATGATATAATCCCGATGGTTTTCTTTCAGCTGTTCATTTACTAAATTTCCATATGGAATGGACATCTTTGAAGTCATTCTGGTACCTAATAGTCCTGGTAATGATTTGGACATTCCAGTGAAGGGGGTTATGGGTTATAGTGTACTCTAAAAAATTCAAAACTATTCAGTGGGCATCAGTTCTTTGAACTGACACTCCATATTGATGAGGGAGGTAGAGAACGGCCAGACAAATGAGAGTACACAGAAAGGCTGGAACTCAGATCAACTTTCTTTACAACTGTGATGAGCAGAAAACCATCTTAGGATGTCCAACCTTGTGGAAAATTTCAAGGGATATAAATGCTTTTTCAAGGCACTGTAGAAACCTGAGGAGGGTGACCTTCTCAGCACATGGAAACTTGACAAGGATGACCTTCTCAACACATGGAACCTTTAGAAGGAAGACCCCCTCAACACATGGAACCTTGAGAGAGAAGACCTCCTCAACACATGGAAACTTGAGGAGGATCACCACCTCAACACATGGAACCTTGAGAAGGAAGACCTCCTCAACACATGGAACCTTGAAGAGGAAGACCTCCTCAACACATGGAACCTTGAGGAGGAAGACCTCTTCAACACATGGAACATTGAGGAGGATGACCACCTCAATACATGGAACCTTTGGAAGAAAGACCTCCTCAACACATGGAACCTTGAAGAGGAAGACCTCCTCAACACATGGAACCTTGAGGAGGATGACCACCTCAACACATGGAACCTTGAGGAGAATGACTTTGTTAAATAATGGAACGATGAGGAGGACTTCCTCAACACATGGAACCTTGAGGAGGAAGACCTCTTCAACACATGGAACATTGAGGAGGATGACCGCCTCAATACATGGAACCTTCGGAAGGAAGACTTCCTCAACACATGGAACCTTGAAGAGGAAGACCTCCTCAACACATGGAACCTTGAGGAGGATGACCACCTCAACACATGGAACCTTGAGGAGAATGACTTCATTAAATAATGGAACCATGAGGAGGATAAACTACAACAGTAGAAGACCATGTTGGGTTCCTGTCCAACAAAAACAGAAAGCTGAGGCTGCAGTGGGCAGAGAATCACTAAAACTGGACAAACTGGAACAATGAAGCTTGAAGAATGATGGATCTCCATTTCTGCTGAGGAACACAGATGGTACACCATTCACAGAACCTGAATTCAGTAGAACACCATAGGATGTGGTAGAATGAGAGATGATATATTTTCAGAATTTGGATGCAACAATTTCAACATAGACCCAAAAAATGTTTGTGGAATATGGAATCCATGCCACAAAGATTTAAGGCAAGCCTGACCCAGTATTAGTATAGTGCTCCTAAGCCCTTGTACACACGGTCGGACATTCCGACGGAAAATGTCCGATTGGACTGTGTTGTCGGATAATCCAACTGTGTGTGGGCTCCATCGGACTGTTTCCGTCTGAATATCCGACGGACAAAGTTTTAGAGCTGGGCTATAAAACTTTCCGACAACATGATCCGATCGGACTTTGTCCGATTGTGTGTAGAGAATTCCAATCGGACAAAGTGCCACGCATGCTCAGATCAAATTCCTAGACCAAAGCTATTGGCTACTAGCCTGAACGTAGTCCCGTCGTAACGAAATAACGTCATCACGTTACGTACGATCGGATTTTCTGACAACTTTGTCCGACTTTGTCCGACTGTGTGTATGCAACACAAGACCGTGTGTACAAGGGCTAACAGACTGCTCAGTGAGTGTATATATAATAGGTATGGATTCTCCTTTAAGATAAAATAACACCAAATATTTAACACATAATAAATCCAGTGGTACATAATTTTTTTTTTAACATTGATAATGTTTCATTTTTTTCATTAGACATTTGGGATGTTGTAAAGAATAAAACAGCCTAGAATGCGAGGAAATAGCATTTTGCACATAAAAAAAAAAAAAAAACTCTTACTTTGTTTTTCCCTTCTCTATGTGCATGCAGAGAAGCGTGGAAGCCATGCAAAAATAAAAATTATCAGACAAGACATGCGTTAGTAAGACACAAGCAGCACCCGCATCGGGGAATGAAGTCAGTCAGTTAGTTAATAGAGATCACTCAGCATCGACAATCAGGCACGTCCCGCTTACTTTGTATCAAACTCTATCAGATTTGTATCTATAGGCGCTTCGTTCTCTGGAACTAAAAAAAAAAAAAGTTGTTAACGTTAAAGTCCCTGTGAAAACTCAAACATGGAATACCCCTGTAAAGGAAACAAAAGATTAATGTTTTGTTTTTTTAATAACATGGTGAAGGATTGGAACCCAATCAAGCATTTTGGTTACTCTCCACATCCTGGTCAATGGTTAAACTAAAGATTTATTGGTATTTTGGCCTTGTACTATGTCGCTATACCTTTACAGACACCATATCTAGAACATATATGATATCTGAGCCAGATCTTGGTGATGTTACCCCTCTAGCATTCATCCGTTTTAAGCTGGGGTTAGACATAGTTGGTAAATACTTATTTTTTAAAAAGTGGCATAGCAATGCATTTATTCTGATCTATGCATGACTAGCATTTAAAAGGGCAATATCACCCTAGTTTGTACAATGATAAGTAAATCTTTCTGCTGGAGTTGTAATGGGGTAAACACATACCCCAATAAAGCATCAACATCAGTGGTTTCACTTTAACCAATGAGAATCAGACTAGTGATGCTCATTTTGCCTCTGCAGAAAGTTTGGAGTTTAGGTATTCCCATTTTTAGGCTAACTTGATTTATTAAAGATGCAAACGCTGTGGGATAAATTAGATCGCTTTATCAGGTATACTCCGAGTTATCACAAAAACTTGCATCTTTAATAACTAAAGTTATCCAGTAAAGGGAATCACTTAAACTCCAAACATTCTGCAGTTGTCAGATGAGCAGCACTAGTCTGATTCTCGCAGATTCATTTGAAACCACTGAGGTCAACACTTAATAGGAGTGTGCATTGACCCCATTACAGCCCCATGGTACTATGCTTACATGATACAACACAGTACTAATATCATTTTTCATCCGTAAGTCTACATCTAGATGACAAGCTGTGATTGAGAGGAGTTTGTGGTGACTGGTGAACCCTCTAGAGAAGAAGGATATAGAAAGTCTCATTCATACAATTCCACGCCTGTATTCCAAAAGTGTATAGAAAAGACAAAACAGCATAATATTCACACACAACATTCACACACACAAGTCATAAAATTTTAAGTTACCATGAAGGCAACTGATCTCTAAAACAGGGTCAGATGAGCAGCAAAAATATGAATTTGGTGTATTATCTTTCCTTCCCTTTACTAGACGTTTGGAAAACACAGCTTAATATATTGCACAAACCACCATGGACTGAGGAGGAAAGGAAATACATTCAGAACAATATACACAATCTGTTAGTTAATATTTAAACATATTCTAAAATGTAAAAACTGCATTCATAAGGAGAACATTGGTTCATTTTAAATAATACTGCAAAGGGAAATATTTGGTGTTTGATTGCATGCATGTATATTGCTCCACAATCCAGCAACAGGTCTTCTCCCACTTTAGCATGTTGTCAATCAACGGCAACCGACGCTTCAGCTAATCCATGGTCAGGCTTTTTCCCAAAGGGTCGGATGAAGGGGCAATGTTAGATATACTGTGCCAGTTACACAGTACACGTGAGCATACCAATTAGCATGCACAATTAGCATGGTCTATTACTATGAGCAGTTGCTGAATGGTTTTCAGCTTGTTCCTGAGACCTAATCTGCTGTACCTAATTACCTGTGCATGACCTAGCTTGCCTCTGGACTTCGCTACTGCTTCAACTCTGTTTACTTGATTACTCTGACCCTGGCCTGTTTACTGGACTTAAACTGCCTGCTGATATTATACTGCTTTGCCTGGCTTTTACTGACCTTGGTCTGACTTCTGGACTTGCTTTGCCTGCTGATTTGGTCCCTTGCTACCCGGTTGTTTCTGACTACTGCCCGTCTCCTGGTCCTGCATTCATCTCTTGCTTTGGTGCCAAGCTTCTCCTTTCCTGCAGCCTGTTCTGTGGATTGAGACTATCAGCTCTACCCACCTACAGAGTATACATCACCAGCCAGCTACACTGGCACTCATGCCACTCCTTGTCCTCACAATATCTGCCTCCACCTTCATGAGTGTTGGGCAGGAGGTGCAAGAGAGGCCTCTACAACATAGCCGTCTTCACCAGGTACGCAATAGTCTCCTAGTAATTTCTTGAACATGTCTCCAGTGATCCTCTGTGTCCCCCGTGTTTCTCAATGTTCCCAGTGTTCCTGCTTCCTGTAATCCTCTTTGCCTCTATGTAGCCAGCAACCTGGAACCAGTACCTGCTGTGTGGTTCCCTGTGTTCCAGCCAGCAACTTGCATCACAGCACCTATGTGATCCTCTGAGCATTCCATTCTGCATCCAGTTTCCCTTTACTTGTGCGTCTCCTGTACTCTTCAGACTTCTCCTTCAAGTATCCCAGTGCTACAAGACTTGTTGCTATGATCCCTAGTGAGCCCAGAAAGAGACTTATCTACAGTGGCGTATCTAGAACCTTCAGGGCCCCGATGCAAGAAACCATAAAGGGCCCCCCTGAACCCCAGCCAGGGCCCTTCCCTACGAGGTGGAACTCCAGGGCATGGTCACAGGTATGACCTTTGTGAGCCCTTTAGTTCCACCACTGGCATCAGTGTTTTTTTTTTTTTTTTTTAGGTGCCCCATTGGGGGACTGTCCCTAGGCAGGATGCGGTCCCCGTCCCCAGAAGAGATGAGGTCCTTTTCTCCAGGGCAGATGAAGTTACTGCCCCCAGGTGAGAAGGGGTCCCTGTCCTCACGTGAGAAGGGGCCCCTGTCTCCAGGGGGAGATGGAAGGGGTATGTAATGGTGTGTGGGGGATAGGGTCCTTTCACTCACCATGACCAAGCTGTAGGCCGCGCACTCCATGTTGGCCTGGGCTCCATCCAGTATGCTGGACGGGTGATCAGCATATCTCCCAGAAAGACCTTTCATCATCTGTGTATGACGGGGGAGGAGGGGGGCTGGCAGACAAGCCTGCAGTGTCCTCCAGGGAGCTCTCATAGGGCTGCACTGCATATGTGTGCTTAAAGTTTGTTTACCCGGGAGAACTATGCAGTGCAGTGTGGGCCGGACACGAGGGGGGCAGGACTCTGGCTGGGGAGAACAGACATCGGACTGAGCGGCAATGCATGGAGCAGGAGAGGGGTACTCTGAGGAGCCGGCCGAGGACACAGGTCATGCGGGGAATGCACATGTAAAGAGCAGCCAATGCAATAGTCGATCTGCTAGTCACCCTCCACCTCCAGCCACCCATGTGCATGGTGCACTGGTACCCCTAGCTGCCTATGCTGCTGCCGGCTATATGTAGAGGGGGCAGCATGGGCCCCCTGCAGCACAGGGCCCAGTTGCGGTCGCAACTGCTGCACCCCCTATAGTTACGCCCCTGCTCATCTATACACTGTATATGGGAGTCATCAGCAGCACAACCCTTCACCTCTTGTTGGGTACTCTAGTGAAGACCAGGTGGCTCCTTAGCCTCAGCCCTTCTAAGGGCTCTTATCTTTGCAGCACCTATCCTTTAGTGAAATTGGGTAGAAAGTCTCTGCAGTGCCCTTTGCGTCTGTGTGTTACCTCTGTGGTCTACCAACCAGCCCAGCTGCTTTAGCCAAACCCTGGTCAAACAGTCTGCCCCTAGTCGGAACGGATTCGCCTTCCATGACATATATTCAGGAGAATATGAAACTTCACCAGAACAGAAACAGATTGAAAACCTTTTGATGTGGAAAGGAGTTCCACATCAAAATCCAAAAGACTTGCAGGTAGGTTAATTGGCTTCCGTCCAAAATTGGCCCTAGTATATGAATGGGGAACTTGGATTGTGGGCTCCTTGAGGGTAGGGACAGACATGAGCGTGCAATGTACAGGGATGGGGACAATTGTAGACACTCACTCAGGTTGAACTGGATGGACTGGTGTCTTTATTCAACCTTACTAACTATGAAACTACGAGTTTCAGGAAAAGAAGTGGGGATTCGTCTCACTTCTGGAGACTCACACTGACTTCCTGTTGTGTCCCTGAGACAGGAAATAAAGGAGATCTCCCAAGCAGACAGGAGCTCCAATCATTCCCTACTGTAGCCAAAACTAAAAAGAAACAGTTTGGGTTAGGGAATCACACGTTGTCTAAAGGTCCTTACCATCTCTATGCAGAGGTTCCTCCTTGGGTTTTGGATGCATCAAAGTGAAAGGGAGCTCTACAGCAACATCACTACATCAAAAACAAAGAAAATAGCATTAGAGACACAATGTTCTTGATCGTAATGTCTGAAGTGGTCGCCAACTAAATTACAAGAAGTCTCGGACTATGGATGGTGGTCAAACATGGCCATGTCAAATGCTTTTCAAAAACAAAAACAATGATTATTAACAAAATTACCAATCACACGGGACAATAAGCGTGTCCTTCCTCTAAACAATATTTCCAATGGCTTATCCAAACTCCTAGACAAATAGCAGCACGGCATAATGGAAGACTATGAGATGAACTAGCAGGCGGGGTGTAATATATCCAACATACCCACAATATGTGGATACATCAACAGAATGGACGATGACCTCCAGTCTTGCACAGTTGTACCAGCTCATCTCCTGGACTGAAATGGCTTCCTCTATTTCACTGCACACTGTGAGCTTCAGATAGAGCCCACCTTGTTTACCGGATGGAGGATGTCCAGTATGTTCCAGTACTTTCCACCCAAGTCTGCCTGTCCCTGGTCCACCCCTATCATTCATTAGATTTTTAGTTCTTCCGATTATAAAGGCTCAGCATCACAGGTGGAAGTTACCTAGGGAGGTCTGTATGCAAATACAGCCTGCCGAGGATCGCCCACTACTCCAGACTGATGCCCGCCCATAACTCTTTCCAAGAGCCAACGCACTGCTTGGATCAGGGCTGAGGGCTGTGGAGAGGAGTACTGAGGCAGGGGTGCTGTGATGGGTTTTTTTTCGGGAAGCTATGTACAAAATGTAATTAGCATGTTGATGAGGGGAGGAGGAGGGAACATAAAAAGAAAAAATATAAGCAGATTAAACTTCAGCTTTAATATTTTTTCTTTGAAATGCTACAATAATATGACTGAAACAGCTGCAAAAAAGTGTCAGTTGGTACTAAACCCCTAAATAGTTAAGGGGGGGGGGGGATAGAGCCACCATAGCTAGCTCTGATAGTTGATGTGCACCTGAAGAAATACAGCTGTTACCTATCAGAAATCAGAGACGCAGCGGCCGTTCAATGCGAGGGAGAATGTCCTGCTCGGCTCCAATCACACGACACAGCAAAGGGAGGACTTACCATGAAATGCCTGGTCTGGTGAGTGGATTTCGTGGACAGGGGAGAGCTATTCTGGGGGAAAGAGATCTGTACTGGAAGGTGGATCCATACTGAGAGGGGGGTCTTTACTAGGAGGGGGGTCGGTGCTGGGAGGGGACTCTGTAATGGGAGAGGGTTCTGTACTGGGAGGGGGATCTATACTGAGAGGGGGATCTATACTGAGAGGAGGATCTATACTAAGAGGGGGATTTGAACTGAGAAGGGGGTCTATACTGAGAGAGGGATTTGTACTGGGAGCAGGATCTGTGCTGGGAGGGAATTGGTACTGGGAAGAGGATCTATACTGGGAGAGGGATGCATGTTGGGTGGGCGATCTGTACTTGGAGGGGGATCGCTACAGGGGAAGTGGGATTTTATTAGAGCGAAGGGGGGAAATCTTTGCTGGAAAAATTTTGGCTCAGGAGAGGTAGGTAATTTTTATTATACTGGAATCTGTAATGGGAGGGGAATCTGTACTGGGATGTGGATCAATACTGGGAGGGGATCTATACTGGGAGGGGATCTGTACTCAGAGGGGAATTTGTGCTGAGAGGGGCATCTTTACTGGGAAGGGGATCTATATTTGGAGAGGGATCTGTACTGGGAGGGCGAGCAATACTTGGAGGGGCAGCTCTACAGGGGAAGTGGAACTTTTCTAGTGGGAAGGGGGAAGTCTATTTGGAAAATTTTTGCTCAAGGGAGGTAGGTAATTCTTTGTTGTACTGGAATCTCTACTGAGGATCTGTACTGGGAAGTGAATCAATACTGAGAGGGGGGTCTATACTGGGAAGGGGATCTGTACTGGGAAATGGATCTATACTGGGAGCGGGATGTGTACTGGGAGCGGGATGTGTCCTGGGAGCGGGATCTGTACTGGGAGGATGATCTGTACTGGGAGGGGATCTGTACTGGGAGGGGATCTGTACTGGGAGGGGATCTGTACTGGGAAAGGGATCTGTACTGGGAGGGGGTTCTGTACTGGGAGGGGGAGCAGTACTGAGAGGGGGAGCTGTACTGGGAGGGGGGTCTATACTGAGAAGGGGATTGGTACTGGGAGAAGGATCTATACTGGTAGAAGGATCTGTACTGGGAGCGGGGTCTATACTGGGAAGAGGATTAGTACTGGGAGAGGGATCTATACTGGAAGAAGGATCAGTACTGGGAGAGGGATCTATACTGGTAGAATGATCTGTAATGGGAGGGGGGTCTATACTGAGAAGGGGATAAGTGCTGGGAGAGGGATCTATACTGGAAGAAGGATCAGTACTGGGAGATGGATCTATACTGGAAGAAGGATCAGTACTGGGAGAGGGATCTATACTGGAAGAAGGATCTGTACTGGAAGCTATACTGGGAGGGGGAGCTGTACTTGGAGGGCAAGTTGTGCTAGATAGGGATCTATGCTGGAAGGGGGAGCTGTACTAGGTGGGGGATCTATACTGGGAGGCACCTTTACAGGGAACGTGGAACTTTACTAGAGGGAAGGGGGATATCTGTATTGGAGATATTTTAGCTCAGGGAGGTAAGTAATTCTTTGTGTTACTCTTTCTACTGACCTTTGGGTTACACACCCCAGACCCCTGTGCTCTGCGTGTTATACACTCCTGACTCCTGCGCTCTGTGCTTTACATACTCCTGACTCCTGCGCTCTGTGCTTTACATACTCCTGACTCCTGCGCTCTGTGGTTTACACACTCCTGACCACTGTCAGACTTGTGGCTTGGAAAATAATGATTTTTTATGGTACAGGGATTATGTAGTGAGTAGGCTCAAGTTGTAAGCCTCTTGCCACATCCACAATTCACTGTGCTGCAAGCGCCACCTAATTAAGTTCCTCTAGGTGCCTGAGATTGAACCCCCCCTTCAGGAAAAAAATATCTGCAGTTCTGGAATGGTTCGGCATATTGTGTCAGTGCTACTTCCCAACATGGGGAATAAAATTAACTCAGATTAGTTAACCTGCTGAGGATCGAGGCTGATCTGAAGTATAGACGGAGGTGGCAAGCCAGAACATAATAACAGACATAAATGATGATGACGTGTCACACTTGCAAACCTAAAGTGGACACACAGTGGATGATTCAGGTGACTTATATGAAGAAATGCCGTAAAAGTGGGTACCAAAAACGTCAAACAGACAGAGTAAGTCACACATGACACGTGGCCCAGAGCATGCAATGCACCATGCAAGGACAGGCGGACATATTTAATATATTTATATAGATATATATGGCATTACCTTTATACTGAAAGGAACAAACAAGTAGATGACTATGTAGGCTGCCATTGCTTTGGTTTCAGCACAAGTAGTCATGCAGTTAGTGAGCCCAAAGTGCATTTTGCACACTTACTTTATATACTGGAGCCATTGGATTGGCCTGAAAGCCAAGCAGCCAACATATCCATAAGTAGAAAATGCAGCCTATATAGTTAAGACAGTATTCTTTTAAATCTTAAGTCTAAAATTAGGTGTAGCACCCTCTAGTGTGCTATTAGTGTCCCTTCTTCCCCCACTTTCTATTTATTTTACCCTGTGTTCGTCACTTTTTTGTATTTTTTTATTTTGTTTGGTGTATACACGTTTGTCACAGTGTGGCGAGTAGGGTGTTGGTCCTTGGGCCAACCCTTAAAGTCTTATGGGACATAGGCCTTCTGGCTTGGTTAGCCCTCTCTCTCTCTTGGGGTCTCCCTTCGGGGGGAGCCCCACCTAATACTTGGGTGGGTCTGTTTCGGCAGACCTTCCAGAGAACGGGGGTCCGTTTGTTTGTTTTTCGGCCAGACGGACCCATGTGATGTACCTCAGTCCCCGTCTGGAGCCTAACGCCCCGGGGGATCAGGGTAAGGTCCTTCCTAGTGGAGGACAGCGTGACACCCGTTGCACGTTTTTGTGCATCACTCTTTATGTGTGTGCGCTTTTTTTGGCATGTGGTGGAAGTTTTTCGATGTGTTTTGCACGCCACTGGCTTTTTCAATAAAAAAAAAAAAGTAGGGTCATAGCAGGCAAACCATAGTTTGGCTCATGGTTAATGGAGAAGTCCAGTCAAAGCTCATTTGGCTGGTCTTCTTCTGTGGATACCAAGTGAGAAAAATTTGCTGCACACCAACATCGGCCCAACAGGTTTATTGAAATCCACTCCCCTGATCCCATCCTGGCTCCATCCATCCCCCCCAATCCTAGTCCTGCTCCATCCAATCCCTGATCACATCCCGGCTACATCCACAACCCCATCCCAGCTCCATCCATTCAATCCTGTGATCCATAGGAAAAGCAGACAGGAGAAATGAGACAGATCGCTGCTCTGGGTAAGTAATATAATCCACCAAAAAGGAAGGGCTGGGTGCTAGCTCCGGCTCCCGACCGTGAACATGTATACTAAGTGAGAAAATTAGCTGCACACCAACATCCGTCCAACAGGTTTATTGAAAGACTGCCACCAGGACTAAAACAACGGACCAAGGGGTGACGATGTTTCACACATACATTGTGCTTCTTCAAAGCCCAAGGGAAGACTGACCTACCCAACCTCTAAGTAGAGGGCACTCCATACCCCACACAGGCGTAGGGTGGTGTGATCAGCTCTCCCCTTATCTTGATAAGCAAAACTAAAAACATTCTGAACGACAATACAAATAAATGTATGTAAAGCAAAAAAAGTAACCCCATTTAGAAAAATGACACCATAGAAAAAGTACATACAAAAGTGAATAAAAATATTTGTATGGAGGACACCAAAATACACACGTCTCCTAAAACGATAACAACAAATCGCAAAGTGACGCATGTGATATATAGCGTCCACCAAACGTCAGCACAATATAAAAAGGAAACTATTTGTATTGTCGTTCAGAATGTTTTTAGTTTTGCTTATCAAGATAAGGGGAGAGCTGATCACACCACCCTACGCCTGTGTGGGGGATGGAGTGTCCTCTACTTAGATGTTCAGTAGGTCAGTCTTCCCTTGGGCTTTGAAGAAGCACAATGTATGTGTGAAACGTCGTCACCCCTTGGTCCGTTGTTTTAGTCCTGGTGGCAGTCTTTCAATAAACCTGTTGGACAGATGTTGGTGTGCAGCTAATTTTCTCACGTGGTATACATGTTCACGGTTGCGAGCCAGAGCTAGCACCCAGACCTTCCTTTTTGGTGGATTATATTACTTACCCGGAGCAGCGATCTGTCTCATTTCTCCTGTCTGCTTTTCCTATGCATCACAGGATTGAATGGATGGAGCTGGGATGGGATTGTGGATGTAGCCGGGATGTGATCAGGGGTTGGATGGAGCAGGAATAGGATCGGGGGGATGGATGGAGCCAGGATGGTATCAGGGGAGTGGATGGAGCTGGGAGGGAATTAGGGAAATGGATGGAGCCAGGATGGAATCAGCGGAATGGATGGAGCTGGGATGGAATTAGGGAAATGGATGGAGCCGGGATGTGATGGGAGGTGGATAGGGCTGGAATAGGATCGGAGGGGATGGATGGAGCCAGGATGGTATCAGGGAAATGGATAGAGCCAGGATGGGATCGGGTTGTGGATGGAGCTGGGATGGGATCAGGCTGATGGATAGGGATAGGATTGGGTGGATGGATGGAGCTGGGATGGGATGGGGTGGATAGATGGAGCTGGGATGGGATTGGGGGATGGATGGAGCTGGGATGGGATCGGTGGTGGTAGATGGAGTGCGGATGAGATCAGTGGCGGTGGATGGAGCTGGGATGGGATGAGGGTGGATGGAGCTGAATGGGATGTGGGGGTGGATGGAGCAGGGATGGGATTGGTGGGATGAATGGAGCTGGGATGGGATTGGAGGGGTTGATGGAGTTGGGATGGGATGTGGGGGTGGATAAAGCAGGGGTGAAATTGGGTGGGTGGATGGAGCAAGGATGGGATCTTTGATTTTGGGGGAGGATTAGAGGACATGTGCTAGGGGGTGCTTTGGAAGGGGAAAGGAATTTTGCTGGGGGGGGGGTTAAACTTCAAATCTGCTCCCCTCCTTATAGCACAAGTCATTTCTAATCCAAAATAAAGCACCCCCTAGCACATATCCTCAAGCCCCCCTCGCTAAAATGACTCTCCTGGCAGCATAGATGTCCCATTCCTCTGCATTACCTCGACCCCGGGCAGGTGTTGTAGCGAGCTGTCCCTCTTCCTCAGCTCCTCAGCTGAGGAGGAGGTGGCTATAGTCTGGTCTGCAGTGAGTGCAGCCGGTGGGGAGAGAGATGATTGTGACGTGTGGGACAGTGTCAGACTCCGGGCACCCTGTCTTTGCCTCACTCCCTCCTAACCCAAACTCCCTGCACATCACAAGCAGCTCAGGAGATCTGGAAAGGAAGGAGGGAGCCTCAACGCCGGTGCCAGAATGCCAGTTTCAGCCTGGTGTCACCCTCTGGTGAGTGTCACCGCCCCCCCCCAGCAACGCCACTGCCTGTGACCTATTTTCAGCAGAGACCAGACTGAAGTCTACTCTCTGTTGGCGTCACAGAAATCAGTCCAGGCACCGCGTCCTCCCGACCATGGGAGTCTGGATCCGCCAGGTGCCTGGACTGACCCCCTGTCTCAGCCTTTCATCGAGCCACGCCTCCACAGCTCAGCGCTCCAATGAGCGAGGAGGGAGCAGAGTGGAGAGCTGCTGATTGACAGTCAGCAGCTCTCTGCTTAGGGAACTGTGAGAACCGAGCCCTCAGCAATGTTTGGTGGCTCGATTCTCAGTGCAGAGGCGACGGGGGACAGATGCAGCATCGGCATCCACCTGGGTAAGTATGATACTGAAAAAAAAATCCCTGGGTTCAGGGCTGGATGACTCATGCAGGCAAGTCTCTGGTGCCCCCCTTGGTTCTAGAAAGTTGGAGAACATTCTGGAAACTGGAGGGCGGAGGCCAGGAGTGTTGCTCAGCATATGGGAGCTTGGAAGATCCCCAATCAGCGTGATTAAGCCTGTCCTTAAGTGTGGAAGAGTCATGCTGGCAGGGGGAGTCGGCTGGAAGATGGGAATGGAGTGCTCAGGAGTCTGTCAGTGGTCTTAAGGGGCCAAACTAGGTCTAGGGGGAGCCCACAGGCTAGAGGTTCAGGCTGGCTCAGGAAGGATCACATCTGCAGTGCGGTGTAATTGGGACCACCAACTGGGAGCAGTGGGAGCAAGGAGAGGACAGTGAGTACATCAGCACAGTCAGGGATACTACAAGAGGAAAGTCTGCCATATGTAGTCCGCTTTTTGGAGGGACAGAGGTGTGTTTCATTCCTTCATCCTTACCCTGAGAGATCTCTGGAGCAGCTAGGAGGGCTGGAAGAACCTGCTATGTAGTGGAGATGAGTCCAGATCCATAGGGGGAGGGCATACACTCCTGCAAGCAGTTACCTCAAATTTGTGCCACTTTCCAGAAGGGCCCCGGGCCCTTAGTCTGTAATGGACTTTCGCTATTAACCTACAAAGGACTGTGAGTATGTACAGAAGAAATAGTTCAGGATTTTTGTACAGAGAGAGGGAGATTCTCTTTTTAACTAAAGATGAGCAAACCTACCAAGATCTGACCCACACTGGCGTAACTCACAGACAGTAGATATCCGAGTAGAAAAAAAACATGTACGCATTCCCCAGAGATACAAGCCAAGCAAACAAGTCATACAGGCTTGAAAAGTTTGTAGGCAGGTGCAGTCTACTTTCTCCACTGCATCTAGCGCTCTTCTGCTGCAGGAGAAGGATGTCAAGAGGAACATGGTTCCTCTGTAGTTTCCTGGGTCACTGGGGAAGCTATCTGATTGGATGCTGCCACCCCATGTGACTATCAGCCATCTTGGGTCAGGCAGAGCCTATTTAAGGCCCCGGCTCGCAGGTGTGGTGCACTTTATGCGAGTTGGTAAAGTAGGGACAGGCATCCCGCCTGTTAGGGACAGTACTAGAAGTAAGGAAAAGGTTCCTGATGAGGAGGGAAAGCATAGGGATGCATCTCCTTTGGACTTCTCCCTGCTTTAGCTCGAGACTGCCAGGCCGCATTCTACATTCTTAACAGATGCTGTCAGCCCGGCTGATACCTGCTTCCTTCACATTTCCGTAAACAATGAGTGTAGCGGTTGGGCAGTCTTCCTACTGGATTTGTTGTGAACTGTTGCTATATCATTTCAAGTTCTTTGCTACACCCGTGTGAATTATGATTGAAGCCGCATGCTGCACTCCACCTACAAGTTCATAGCCAAAAGTTTGTGGAGCTACTGGAGCTCAGGTGTCTCCAGTAAAGAATGCTGTTAATGCTACACCATAAAAAGACATTGTGCACAATTGTGCTCCTCCGACCTTGTGGTAACAGGTCAGTGAAGACCCTTGTGTGTTCCAGCACAACTGTGCCCCTGTGTAGAAAAGCCAGCTCCATAAAGTCATGGTTTGTCCAGTTTAATGTGGAGTAAATCGAGTGTCCTGCACACAGGCCTGACCTCAACCCTGCTGAACACCTTTGGGATGAATCAAAACATTGAATGCAAGCCAGGTCTTTTTTTTTTTTGCCTCTCAAATGTGGGGCAATGCCATGCAAACCAAGTCTTCTAATCCAACCTCTGTACATGACCTCACAAATGGGCACATATTTCCGCAGACACTCCAAAATCTTGTGTAAAGCCTTCTCAGAATGGTGGAGAATATTATAGTCACAAAGAAGTATAGGAAGTAGAAGGATTTGGAGTTGGTTTGTCCAACAAGCCCATATAGATCGATTGTCTACAAAGTTTTGGTGATATAGTGTATCTCGGTAGGTGTCCTTTTTTGTTAGAGGATCAACAAGTTTGTAGCCTCGTATACAGACACCAGCCAGTGCCCATCAACTTTGGGTTGTAATCTCAAGATCCAGGGACAAAAGAAGTTGGCTCTTCTACATTTCTGTTGTCTTTACATTATTTTAGGGAACACCCTGGATCTCACCACCCTTTAACCACCCTGGATCTCACCATCCTGGATTTGGAGTTGGTTTGTCCAACAAGCTCATATAGATCGAGTGTCTACAAACCTTTGGTGATATAGTGTATCTCGGTAGGTGTCCTTTTTTGTTAGAGGGTCAGCAAGTTTGTAGCCTCGTATACAGAGACCAGCCAGTGCCCATCAACTTTGGGTTGTAATCTCAAGATCCAGGGACAAAAGAAGTTGGCTCTTCTACATTTCTGTTGTCTTTAGATTATTTTAGGGAACACCCTGGATCTCACCACCCTTTAACCACCCCGGATCTTACCACCCTGGATTTAGAGTTGGTTTGTCCAACAAGCTCATATAGATCGAGTGTCTACAAACCTTTGGTGATATAGTGTATCTCGGTAGGTGTCCTTTTTTGTTAGAGGGTCAGCAAGTTTGTAGCCTCGTATACAGAGACCAGCCAGTGCCCATCAACTTTGGGTTGTAATCTCAAGATCCAGGGACAAAAGAAGTTGGCTCTTCTACATTTCTGTTGTCTTTACATTATTTTAGGGAACACCCTGGATCTCACCACCCTTTAACCACCCTGGATCTCACCACCCTGGATTTGGAGTTGGTTTGTCCAACAAGCTCATATAGATTGAGTGTCTACAAACCTTTGGTGATATAGTGTATCTCAGTAGGTGTCCTTTTGTGTTAGAGGATCAGCAAGTACCTAGCCTCGTACACAGAGACCAGCCAGTGCCCATCAACTTTGGGTTGTAATCTCAAAATCCAGGGACAAAATAAGTTGGCTCTTCTACATTTCTGTTGTCTTTACATTATTTTAGGGAACACCCTGGATCTCACCACCCTTTAACCACCCTGGATCTCACCACCCTGGATTTGGAGTTGGTTTGTCCAACAAGCTCATATAGATCGAGTGTCTACAAACCTTTGGTGATATAGTGTATCTCAGTAGGTGTCCTTTTGTGTTAGAGGATCAGCAAATATGTAGCCTCATATACAGACACCAGACAGTGCCCATCAACTTTGGGTTGTAATCTCAAGATCCAGGGACAAAAGAAGTTGGCTCTTCTACATTTCTGTTGTCTTTACATTATTTTAGGGAACACCCTGGATTTCACCACCCTTTAACATTTAAACAGTGATTTGAAGAGGACCACATTGTTTTCATGGGCCTCATCAACTTTAAACACCAGCCATTGCCAAGCTGTTTGCGGTATAGCAGGAGGCTGAAGGCCTTCTTGTGACTGAGATAACCCCGGTATGATTAATGAGCAGGGCTGGTATCCCTTGAAGAGGCCACACATATTTCTTAAAAATGATTTATCCATTAAGAAAAATGTTAACTGACCACGTTGATTGGCATCACTGGGATTGGAGCGCTCAAAAAGCAAGGGAGGAGCTGTTGTAAAAATATCATAAAACTTCAGATGACTAAACCCACAAACTGTCATCCAAAAAAGGAGCTAATTCATCTTTTGGCTGGCCTTAGTCCTAAAACTGCTTCTACACCAATATTCTGGGTGGATGCAACTTAGCATGGCTGCATTTCTGCATACGACTCTATTGCACCCAGAGAGCAGTTTTATGGTATTTGCAGGGAAGCAAAAGTACACCTGGACAGAGGGAAGCTAGAGGGAAGCACATTGTAACAGACGCAGTTCTTGTAACAGACGCATGCATACTTGTACATGCCAATCGATCTATCATCTGGAGAAGTAGAACTCCTTTAATATACATGCAAATTAGATGAGGCCAAAACATGTAAAATTTGCAAATGCACAAAGCTCATTAGCAGGATATTAATATATACAGTGGAGCTCCTTTTATATTATAACATAGGGAATAGTTATCTCTTGTGGGATTTACAGTATTTCCTTCAATGGGACAAGAATTGACTGTCAAATTATCTTTGAACATGAACATGCTCTAATCCAGTCCATACTTTCTAAGCAAATGGCTAGTGTACTGTCCTTCTGACTCTGGGGCGGCTGGACTGTGGTCCCCCATGGGGATAAAAAGTCCCAGCCTCAGTGGGAGTAAACAATTCCTCCGGCTTGGTGTCAATGGGCAAGCAAAGGGCTTCATCCAGCCAGATTTTGGAGACCACTGCTCAAGTCCTTTGGTAACTCATGGTGACCTTTTATTAGAATAAATACTTTAGGACAGCCATTCTCAACCTTTTCAACACAGAGGAAATAGTTCTCCGGTCTCTGGGAACCCCTGCTAAAAATTTGAGATCTACAACTTATGATACATTAGTGTAATGGTCAGTGAGAGGAATGCTCCTTACACTTGTGGTCATTGGGAAGAATTACCTCCTTACAGATAGCTAAAAAGATCAATGGTGTCAGTGGGAAGAATGCTCCTTACACTTGCGGTCATTGGGAAGAATTACCTCCTTACAGATAGCTAAAAAGATCAATGGTGTCGGTGGGAACTTATCTGAGAGGCAGAAATTGCCCAATGCTGAAGGAACCCCTAGCAACCTTTGGAGGAACCCTAGGGTTCCACGGAACCCTGGTTGAGAATCACTGCTTTAGAACTTCTACATTTGGGTGTGGTGCTCTTGACCTTACCTCCTACTCCACACCCACAATCTGCTAATTTCCCTCCACCCAAAATGAAATAAGGACTTTAGATGAGCGTTCTCATTTCAATTATACCTAAAGGCAATTTGTGTAAAATTTTCACTGAGATCCAGTAACGGCAAACACAGAAGTTGTGTCTGTTTGTTATTCGGCAAGGTAAAATCACAGTTAAAAACGGTGATGATGTGTGAAATGGAGAGACACGGAATTATCAGAAGATGGAATGGAAGTTTTGTGCATGCAGCAAGCCCTTCAAGACGTTGGGGTGAGCATGGAATGGGTGACATCAGACATTGCTCCGTGATGACAGATGGAATAAAACAAGACAGATGCACGGGGCAGTTGATGCATGGTCTTGGAGCGAGCAAATTGTTGTCATTACCTTGACGCAAGGTCTCCCAAAAGGCTGGCAGTGTTCAAATTAGATTAGAGAATTAGTCAAGTGGAAAGCGCGTGCATTCAATAAATGGCTCATTACGCCACTTCCCGGAACAAATCACATTAAAACGGCAAGAGACAGAGGTACGTTATACAGTCTTCACAGCACACGATATGCACTTACAGTATAGAACAGTATTCACATTATAAAGCAGAGACACCAAAGTTCAGCCAAAACATTTTTGAAGGATGAATCAAAGAAGGGTTGGGGACCTCTATCAAGTTTTTATCTCAGGCTTTGTCCTTGGATGGGGAGACTCACCACCACTTCATATTGGGATTGGAAATAATGGTAAATCTCTCTATTGGGACACATTTTCAGTACAGTGAGGAAGACTTAGAACTTCTGATGTTTTATTGCAGTCCATACCTTCCTTTTGCACTGAAAATTGAATGGACGTCACAGGGACAGGACATGGTAAATAGCTGTCAATGACCTGGTTTCATAATAACTTTTTAATATGTACAACAAAAGAAGAGTATCCCCTCAGAAGTGCCTTGCCCTGCCCGATAATACATATTTCCATTGACTACAACAGTGCAGACTTTTTCTTCTGCACTTGGTTTGGTCACTTCTAAAACCTGAATTTGGGTATTCATTTTCTTAGTTTTGGACCAAACCACACGGGCCAACCAAGCCTGTACAATATTGCTACATGTTTCTGCAGATTCAATGGAATTAGATTTGCGTAAGTCTACTAGCAGTTGTTTACATTCAACTGGACTTGTTCTGTAATGTTGAAGATCTTTCATAAGTTCTCCAAGCCACTTCGTCGGTTCTAATGAGTTCCAGGAAAATCACCCAACACTGAAATCCTAAGAAAAAGGGAAATTTCTTTGAGGACATTGAGGTGCACAATTTGGACAACTGGTTTGCAAGAGGTGTGAAAGAGGCCATCTACGTCCAACTGGAACAACAATCATTGAAGATGAGTGGAGGCCTCCAACACCTTCTGTCTTCTACTTATAATGCTGTTTTACCATGTCTACCCTGGGGTTTGACAACATTTCACACATTCAGCCATGTACTGTAAATCAAAGGAATAACATTTTATGAAGCCTTACTAACATGAAGGATGGGATGATGTAACTACAATGGGGGGCGGAAGGGGGGATGTCCCACGATTTTCACACCTCCCATTCTGTTCTTGGGACAATTAACGTCTACACATTCCATGGTGATTAGATGAAGGTGTGTAGGCAGGTGCAGTTTACCCACCCCTTTGTAGGTGGCTCTGAGTTGCTGACTGTTTTACAGAAGGAATAGAGGAAGACAGCAACTCCTCCGTAGGTGTCATCAGGGGAGCAGTAGTCCAATTCGAAGCTGTAACATTGGATAAATAGCATTGCCATTGGTGTGCATTTGTAAAAGTGGATAGGCAAGGTATGGGATCTATGCTGGCTAGGGGCAGAGCACCTAGTAATGGGGAAAAGGAAAGGTTCCTGAGGAGACAAGGGACAAAATAGGGATACTTTCACTGGCTTCACTACCTCTGGACTTTAGAGCTGGTAATAAGGATTGTCCATCAGTCCGCTCATTCCTCTTATACCACGACCCTATGCAACACAGGGAAACACTGCTCTGAGCAGATAGTAAATGGCACACCCGGTACAGGTGCTCTGGCTCAGAACATCCTTTGAGCATCCCAGATGGAAACAATGAAATCAAAGCATAAAGGAGCCGGCACTTCTGGAAATTAAGTCTTGGTCGTCTTTATTCCAATATGAACATGTATAATAAGCGAACAAGGCTTATGTCAAAACCCGTTAGCCTTCACCACTGTTATACATGGTCATTTTGGAATAAAGACTATCAAGACTTAATTTCCAGAAGTGCCGGCTCCTTTATTCATTAATTTCATTATACCACCGCCCTGCCAAATAGCCGTCTCCTTCAACCAGAGGCTGTTCTGATAACTTAAGCTCCATCAAGGTGACACTATACAGTAAGCCCTTGTACACACGGTCGGACATTCCGACAACAAAATCCGTCGGATTTTGTCCGAAACTGGTGTTGCATACACACGGTCGGACAAAGTTGGCGGAAAATCCGATCGTTCAGAACGTGATGACGTTATTTCCTTACGACGGGACTACGTCCAGGCTAGTAGCCAATAGCTTCGGTCTTGTAATTTGATCTGAGCCTGCGTGGAACTTTGTCCGATCGGAATTCTCTACTAACGATCGGACCATGTTGCCCAGCTCTAAAACTTTGTCGGTCGGATATTCTGACGGAAACAGTCCGATGGAGCCCACACACAGTCGGATTATCCGACAACGCGGTCCGATCGGACATTATCCGTCGGCATGTCCGACCGTGTGTACAAGGGCTAAGTGCTAGGACTAATCCCCTGTGCCAATAACATTGTTGAGAGTTTCAGTGACTCCTGTGTCAGTGAGATGGTGTTACCTCCTTGCTTGCAACTGTTTACCTCTTCCTGCCCATGCTATAGCCAATAGAAGGCTACAGCATGGCTCTCCAGTTCGGGAACGATGTCCCTGAATTTCCTCCCACATGTGCACCTCCCACATGCCCCCTGGGGTACACATCGGGTGCACTCTTTGATCAGTATACTTTACCATGTGATGAGCTGTGTCCAATCATGATGTGAGTAATTGTCATTCAAAATGTAACATTCAATTGAAAGCTGAAAATTGACCTGGGCTGGAAGGGGGTGAAAGTGCCCGGTATTGAAGTGGCTAAGCAAATACCTTGCTGTTGTTCTCCACCTGTCATTTGTTTCTTCCATTTAGCCAAATAATAACTGTGCTACTCTATTTGCCTTTGTAGAAAAGGGGTGCCTTTTCTCCAACTCGGGTACCAATGACATGGTCCCGTCCGTAGATGTCCATGCTGTGTGGTATATATAAATGCTGAAGTATTTTCCTGATACTCATTAGAACTGAAGAAGCGTCTTGGATAATCTACGAAATGATTTTGACATAGAACAAGTCCAGTTGAATGTGACCAACCACAACCAGATATACCATGACCCGGATAAGTGAGAACCTTCATAAAACATCTAAAAATATCCTGCACGTTCTCACATCTAATAGTCCAAAACTGCACAAAAAAAAAGGAAATTTGGACTTGCTTGTCTGCCATCCATTAAAGGCTGCTGTGTTGGCGTTCAATGACCCGGGATGTTTTGGATGAACCTATCAAGTGTTTCTATAAAAAAGATATGAGGGTAGAGCGGAGTGAACAGGCGAATGTTTAGCTCAGCTTGTTCCGATCTGACTCATCATCTATTATGTGTCTGTGATTCTCGTGTTTCCAACATCCATTATCCACCTGAGTAAAAGAAGTTGAGCGACGGGGGTTTTGTAAAGTATTGAGAGGACTTAAGGTGGCCCTTCAGTTCTGGAGCCATGGCAAACTTTCAACTGAAAGACCTTCTCCATCTTAGGCGAAAATGGACTCAGTTTCCCCATCCCCTCACAGGAATGAAGAGGGCAACATAAAGAAGAATGTCAACTGAAAGACCTTCTCCATCTTAGGTGAAAATGGCCTCAGTTTCCCCATCACAGGAATGAAGAGGGCAACATAAAGAACAATGTCAACTGAAAGACCTTCTCCATCTTAGGTGAAAATGGCCTCAGTTTCCCCATCCCATCACAGGAATGAAGAGGCCAACATAAAGAACAATGTCAACTGAAAGACCTTCTCCATCTTAGGTGAAAATGGCCTCAGTTTCCCCATCCCTCACAGGAATGAAGAGGCCAACATGAAGAACAATGTCAACTGAAAGACCTTCTCCATCTTAGGTGAAAATGGACTCAGTTTCCCCATCCCCTCACAGGAATGAAGAGGGCAACATAAAGAAGAATGTCAACTGAAAGACCTTCTCCATCTTAGGTGAAAATGGCCTCAGTTTCCCCATCACAGGAATGAAGAGGGCAACATAAAGAACAATGTCAACTGAAAGACCTTCTCCATCTTAGGTGAAAATGGCCTCAGTTTCCCCATCCCATCACAGGAATGAAGAGGCCAACATAAAGAACAATGTCAACTGAAAGACCTTCTCCATCTTAGGTGAAAATGGCCTCAGTTTCCCCATCCCTCACAGGAATGAAGAGGCCAACATGAAGAACAATGTCAACTGAAAGACCTTCTCCATCTTAGGTGAAAATGGACTCAGTTTCCCCATCCCTCACAGGAATGAAGAGGCCAACATGAAGAACAATGTCAACTGAAAGACCTTCTCCATCTTAGGTGAAAATGGCCTCAGTTTCCCCATCCCTCACAGGAATGAAGAGGCCAACATAAAGAACAATGTCAACTGAAAGACCTTCTCCATCTTAGGTGAAAATGGCCCCAGTTTCCCCATCCCTCAGAGGAATGAAGAGGCCAACATAAATAACAATGTCAACTGAAAGACCTTCTCCATCTTAGGTGAAAATGGACTCAGTTTCCCCATCCCTCACAGGAATGAAGAGGGCAACATAAAGAACAATGTCAACTGAAAGACCTTCTCCATCTTAGGTGAAAATGGACTCAGTTTCCCCATCCCTCACAGGAATGAAGAGGGCAACATAAAGAACAATGTCCTCCGGATGTTTATTTTTATTTTTTTTGGCTTTGGCAAGCAATCCAGGCCAAGGGGAGTTATAGGGAAGGTGGATGCCATCAATAGAAGGGGGAAGACTATTACTTTTACTTTGATCTGGTGTACACAATGAGAAAACGTTGAGTACTCACCCTCCTCGAGAGACGACCAGCTTCACTTTGACTTTATAGGAGACAATGATTCCCAGGATCTCCTTGTTGGCACCATCTCTCAGCCTGCATGCAAGAAGAAATAAACCCCTTAATAACACTCCAGGCCGCGTTACTAGAAATAGAAGGATGGGCAGAAGGACTTTAACCGGAAACACCATAACCAGTGGCAATTGAAAACGCCAACCTCGGATTACGTGAGATGAAAAAAGTGCATCAACAGGTCTACTGTGATGGGTCTACTGACCTCTCTATGAACATGCTAGCTGCCTAGGCTTCAATACTTTCCTATTCTGACCCAGAATGAGCATGTACAGAAGGAGATCAGGATTCCTACTCAGTAGACCTCGTCTTGGGTCAGTAACAGAAAGTACTGAAGTCTGTGAAAGCCAGAGGCCTGGTATGAGGCCTGGTATTTTCAAGAGGAGAAGTCAACCATGCATGCTTCCTAAGAGTCCATTCACACGGGGGCAGCTTTGGATCCGACTTGAAGTCCTCCCAAGTTGCCTCAAGTCGCGCAACATGGTAAAATCAATGTAAGTGAATGAGAACCGTCTTAATGTACACTACTGACGTCCCTCCGACTTCAGAAAGGTTTCCTGTACTACTTCAATCCGAATTCTAGGCAACTTGTACCCATTGATTTCAATGGAAGTTGCCTCCAAGTCTGATCCCCTGTCTTAACTGAAGCAACTTTCCAGGAAGTAAAAATAGTTTTCTAGGCAAATCCCTCCCCCCCCTCCCACAGAGCTGATTATTATGCGATTGGCCACTGGCAAAGTCCCCTGTCCTGGAGGCAACTTCAAGTTGCCACCTCAAGTCGTGGCCTTGATTCATACTCAAGTCGTGTCCAAGTTGCCTCCTAAAGTCTCACTGGAAGTCGTGTTGCCCCTGTGTGAATGGACTCTGATGTAGCAAATTCATGAACAAAGGGGAAATAAATACAAAGAAAAGGTAAAATTGTCTTGGTTATAAGATTTCTCTTTTTTTTTATAGAACATTCATTCAACAAATGTCACACACGTTCCAGCAGGCTCCATCTAGTGGTCAAAATGTGATACTGTGTTCCGAACTACCTCATGGAGAAAAGATACCGCATTTTGGCCAATAGATGGAGCTGACGATCATAGGAATTAACCTAGCACAGAAATGACAGCCAAAACTGATACAGCCTGCACAAAGGTGTGTGCAGTGCCAGGTAAAAGTCATCTAGAGCCCAGGGCAAACATGCCCAAACTACACCCCACCCCACCCCCGATGTATGAGCATTGTGTGTCAACAAAAATCCCCCCCCCAAAAAATAATTCAGCACTAATCTGCATTATTTTTCACCTATGCATAATTCCCCCCCCCCTTCCCAGTACAAATCGCCCACCATGTTTAAATCTCCCATCATAGTAAAAAATCTTTACCCCCTCCATCCCCCAAATCCCCTCAGCACAAATGCCCCCCCCCCCCCAAAAAAAAAATATCACCCCTCCTAGCATGAATACCCCCATCCCACCTCCCAGCACAAACACCTCTCAATCATCCCTACTTACACCCCCCCCCCTCCAAAAAAAAGAAAAAACTTCTCTTCCTAGCACAAATCCCTTCCCCCCCCTACCATATCATCTCTTCTAGCACAAACCCCCCCCTCCCCAAATCCCCCCTTCTAGCACAAATCCTCTTCTTCCACCCCCCTCGCAACACAAGTGCACTCCTAGCACCCTGCCCCCCCCCCCCAAAATTACCCCTCCCAGAACACTTCCTTTCCCCTGCTGCCCCCCCCCAATAAAATCCTCCTCACAACACAAATCCAACCCCCCCAATCTCCTCACGGTGCCCTCCCCCACTTCACATGATACCACAGTTCCCAATGCAGCAGCCCCTCCTCCCCACACCTTGTCCGGGCCCTGGGTGGGTGACATTCGTTCAATGAATGTTTTATATATAGCTTACCTTAGTGTGGCCATAATCAGTCCTAATTAACTCCTTCTTCCCCTTCTCCCCTTAACTAAAGGTTAGCAAGGTATTAACTAGGAACAAGTTTTAGTTAAAAGAACATTTTCTGTGTAAATAGCAGCAGCTTCGGTATTTACACAACAACTCCTGGCTGTCATTTTTAGACATGTGCACTGACAAAAAATGAGTTCATTTTCATTTTCGTTTTATTCGCTTTTTTGCTTTTTTCAGAAATTCGGGAATTCGGAAAATGGAAAATTCGGAAATTTCGGGAGCTTTCACATTTCGATTTTTCGGATTTCTGAATTTCCAAATTTCGCATTTTCAGATTTACTAATTTCCGAATTTTAGATTTTCCGAATTTCCCAATTTCAGATTTTCGCAATTCCGAATTTTTGGATTTTCCGAACTCCGAATTTTAGAATTTTTGGAATTCGGGAATTCAAAAATTTGAAAGTCCAAAAATTAGAAAATCTGTAAAAAAAAGAAAGAAAATCAGTTTAATTAATAACTATTAAATTAACGAGTACAAATTTTTCCGAAGTTACGAATTATCTGAAATAACGAATGGCGCATCTAAACAAATGGAACAGAACAAATTAATAATAAATAATTAATAATAAGAAAAAGGTTTTATTATTATTAGATTGTTACATTCCATTTGGTTAGATGCGGCATTCGTTATTTCAGATAATTGGTAACTTCAGATAAATTTGTACTCGTTACGTTCACTAACAGACAAATTTGAAAGGGAATTCCAATACCTATAATTTAATAGTTAGTTATTATTTAGAATTAAACTGATTTTCTTTCTTGTTTTCTGATTTTCAAATTTTCTAATTTCTGAAAATTCGGAATTCAGAAATCCAAAATTAGAAAATCCGAAATTCGGAAATTTCCGAATGATCTGAAATAACGAATGCCGCACGAATGCCGCATCTAAACAAATGGAACAGAACAAATTAATAATAAATAATGAATAATAAATAATAATAAAAAGGTTTTATTATTATTAAATCGTTACGTTCCATTTGGTTAGATGCGGCACTCATTATTTCAGATAATTGGTAACTTCAGATAAATTCGTACTCGTTACGTTCACTAACAGACAAATTTGAAAGGGAATTCCAATACCTATAATTTAATAGTTAGTTATTATTTAGAATTAAACAGATTTTCTTTCTTGTTTTCTGATTTTCAAATTTTCTAATTTCCGAAAATTCGGAATTCCGAAAATCTGAAAATCCAAAATTCGGAAATCCAAAATTAGAAAATTAGAAAATCTGAAATTCAGAAATTTCCAAATTATCTGAAATAATGAATGCCGCATCTAAACAAATGGAACAGAACAAATTAATAATAAATAATTAATAATAATAAAAAGGTTTTATTATTATTAGATCGTTACGTTCCATTTGGTTAGATGCGGCATTCGTTATTTCACATAATTCGTAACTTCAGATAAATTCGTACTCGTTACGTTCACTAACAGACAAATTTGAAAGGGAATTCCAATACCTATAAATTAATAGTTAGTTATTATTTAGAATTAAACAGATTTTCTTTTTTTTCTGATTTTTGAATTTCCGAATTTCCGAAAATTCGGAATTCCGAAAATCCGAAAATCAGAAATTCACGAAATTCGAAAATACCAAAATCGGAAATTCGAAAATTCTGAAATCCGAAAATTGGAAATTCGTAAATTCGAAAATCTGACAGTCGGGAACTACTGGAAAATGCAAGGAAGGAGAGGATGTACTACACACACCCGGCGTACCTCAATGAAGCTTTTTTTTTTTTTTTAGGTGTTTGTAGTACGTCCAGCATCCAGCATTCACAACTGGTTCCAAATGTTTAAACTTTAACAAGAATTTTCAATAAAAAGGGACCCAAAACCAATACAACTTCCACCAGACGTAGCAGATATGGGGGGTATGGTATCACCAGGGGGTGTCATGGCGGGCAGGTCTTACAGCGTGCTGGAGGCCAGGTTGGTGTCTTCATGCTTGAGTTTGCCGTCCAGGGCCAGTCCCCGCTTCTCCCGGTTGTTGGCCAGGAATGGAGTCAGTGTGTAGACCTTGCAGAAGGTGGAGCTGGGGGCAACAACGTCACTGCTGGAGTAACACAGACAGAACGGGAGGAGATGACTTTAATATCAGAGAGTGTAAAGAAGCAACATTGTATCGCATCGTATCACATCGAGAGTTTCAACTCTGTATCCTGATCCCCAAACTATATCATACCTGCAGTGAATGTTGGGTGAACATCACATTCATTGCTTTAGAAATACACCTGGGTATTCTTGAAGTCCACCAAAAATCATATTCACATTGGGATAGGTAAATAACTGACCTTTCAGCCCCCCCCCCCCCCCCCCACCGACAGGAGTAATAGCCCAGCTAAAGGGATGCAGGGCAGTGGCGGCTGGTGCTCCGTCAGTCGGGGGGTGGTGACAAAAGAACCTGAGACATCTACCCACCCCCCCGGTCGCTTCAGCCCACCACTTCCCCCCCTTCATCTCCTCCATGTCCCGGCGGTCGCTATTTCTCTCCTGGCCAATCGGGTCTTTGGACTCCCGCCCAATGGGGTCTTAGGACTTAATTAATTAATATTCGATATTGTCTTCCTGCTTCTCTTCCCAGGCCAATCAGGAAGCGGGTCCTGAGACCCAATTGGCCGGGAGGAGAAGCAAGAAGACAATAGCGAATATTAATTTGCTAATGTCACACAACTGGGTGGGCTCAGGGCGCAGGGCTCAGGGCGCAGGGCTCAGTGCTCAGCGCCCAAGCCCACCCTTTTTTACAGCCAATTAGAGCCTCAGGCTCTAATCACGTGCTTAAAAAAATAAAATAAACACTGAAATCCATGCGTCCAAGGCCCTGCATTTAGATTAGGGGCTGGGAGCATGGATTAGACCTGCGCCCCTTATGGACAGGCCACCAAATGATGCAGGGGGTGGGTGAGAAAGGGTTTACAGACCAAAAATGAGCCAATAAGAGAAGTTTATTGTTAGGGAATACATAGGCATTGGAATCTATTTATAAAACATTTTTAGGATGTGGATGTAAATTTTGGAGCGTAATATCTGTAACAGATTAACCCCTCTGATCTTCAGCTCCATCTAGTGGCCAAAATGTGCTATCTTTTCTCATTGAGGTAGTTCATAAAACAATACTGCGTTTTGGCCACTAGATGGGGCTGACGATCATAGGAATGAATCTACCTCCTTCCTACCTAGGAATCACTCTATTACAGAAATTGTTCCCAAAATGTGTGCAGCCTGCAAAAGTATGTGTGACATTTGTCCAAGCAACGTTTTACAAATAGAGCGCTTGCAAGTCTATGCCCTCCAAATGGAGATATTTTTCTTGTGCTTCTCTATAGGGACACACAGACCCGACAGGGGTTCTTTCCCATTTTCACGCTAAAAACTAAAACAAAGTTTTGTCTGGAGCTGGACTTTAAGGCAGCGAGTGAACTGTTGTCTCTCCCAAAGTGAAGCTGTTTGCACAAGAGCAAAAAGCGAAGGAAAGGGATAACGGGATTATAGCGGTGCCAAAAAAGCAGAGATAAAATGTCACAAATTTAAATTATTAGACATAAAAACACAGTGAATAAAATTTGCATACAATCATGCTATGGTCAGTATTGTACATTGTAGGAAGAAACTGATACTCTGATGTCTCCTCCCAACACGTTTCGACAATACTGGCTTCTTCAGGTGCATTTTGTATGACACGTAGCTACCCTGACAGATTATAGAATACAAACAGAAGACATTTTGTTTATTTTTTTTGCATAATAGTGTCAAAAAGGAAAAAATATAGTAATAATAATAATAATAATAATAATAATAATGTATAAATCATCAGTACATTGAATTTATTGATATCATGGATTCATCCCATCAAACCCAGTACTTACTTACCCAAGTAACCACTATAGATATCCAACCTGAGGGCCAGCAACAAAGGGTGGAGAAGGGCTGCCGCATGGCCACAGAGGATACAGAAAGTTAATGAAATGAACAAAGTGCGCGATTTTAATTAAGCTGGGTTTGATGGGATGAATCTACGATATCAATAAATTTGCTGCGATATAAACTTCACTCTACAATATAAATAAATGTACTGATAAAATATACATTGTTATTATATATTTTTTCTTTTTGTCACTATTAAGTAAAAAAAAAAAAATGTTCTTCTGTTTCTATTCTATAGTCTGTCAAGGTAGCTGTGTTGTACAAAAACCCCTGAAGAAGTCAGTATTGGCGAAACATGTTGGGAGGAGAGATGTCACAGTATCAATTTCTACCTACAGTGTACAATCCTGACCATAGCAGGATTATATGCAAATTTTATTTTCACTGTGTTTTTATGTCTAATAATTAAAATGTGTTACATTTTACTATCTCTGTTAAGGGCCGGTTCACACTGCGAGGCGATGCGAGGCGACACGGCTCGCCTCGCCTCGCTCCCGCAAGTCGCCCCCGTTCAGTACAATGGAACCGTTCTGAGAGGAGCGACTCGAGTCGCTCCGACTCAGAAAAAAGGTTCCTGTACTACTTCTGGGCGACTTCGGGGGCGACTTGCATTGACTTCTATACAGAAGTCCTCTGCAAGTCGCCGCCGAGATCCCCGCAGGTCGCGGCGAGGCAAGTCGGAGACGCCTCGCCGCGCCTCGCTGTGTGAACCGGCCCTAAACCTCTGCTTTTTTGGCACCGCTATAATCCCATCATCCCATTCTTTTTTTTGTTTTTTTTGCTAATGTAGGGATGAGGTGCATGTGTATGTTCTAGCTCTACACTTTCTTTGCACAATACTTACTCAGCTTCCTCCACAGCTACGGGGCACTTGTACTGCGCAGTGTTGAAGAGGCAGATATCGGCGTATTGTCGCACTGCAACAAAACCAAACATGCCGACATAATGATTAACATCAAAATACGACTCAAATTCAAACTAGCCCCTCCCCTCCCGGTGTTTAACATCCTTGCGTTTTTTAGGAGCCAATAAAATGCCCCCTCGTCACCCTCATTATTATTTTTAAATATTTTTCAAATGAAGAAACATTATTACATTTTTTATAAAATTTACAAATGAAGAAAAGACAAAAGAAAGAAGAAAAAAAACAAGCGGAAATATACAATAACAAAAAACAATGTAACTATTTCTATTGACTTGTAACTCGCGTCTTTCATCAACCTCTCTAATGATGTATCTCAATACAAAAATAATAATCAAACATAGAAGAAAAAAAAAATACAAAGAAAACATAAAAAAATAAATAAACAAATCTAATACTAACGTCATCTAACTAGAATATAAATATTTTCCCAAGTAGTTCAGTGACTGCAAATGTGACCTGAAATGTGTATTTTGGAGGAAAGTAGTTCTGGTTTCTCCTCCTAATTTATATTTTAGGACTTCCAACCCCCCCACCCAAAAAAAAAAAAACAGAAATCTGAGAGATTGGGACAGGGAGTACCTGAAATCTTCACTTTCTTCACAGTCTTGTTTGTGTTGTTGGTCACATGTACATTGACGTTAATGGGCTCTCCGTGATAATAGATCTGCAGAAGAAATAACAGATTACTGCCGAGACCCCCAACAGTCCATACAGAGTGTCTTGACCACAGTGTTAATATATATGTGTATATATATATATATATATATACACACACATACATATATATATATATATATATATATATACAAAAATATTTTTTTCAAATATATATATATATATATATATATATGTATATATATATATATATATTTTTTTTTTATATATATATTTTTTTTTTAATATATATATATATATATATATGTATATATATATATATATACATATATACATACATACATATATATATATATATATATATATATATATATATATATATATATATATATATATATATATATATATATATACATATATATATTTATATAAAAATATATATGTATGTATGTGTGTGTATATATATATATATATATATATATATATATATATACACACATACTTACATATATATATATTTATATAAATATATATATATACATATATATTAACACTATGGTCAAAATATATATATATATACACACACAGTGCCTTGAAAAACTATTCATACAGCTTGAAATTTTCCATATTTTCTCATGTTACAACCATAAACGTAAATGTCTTTTATTGGGATTTTATGTGACAGACCAACACAAAGTGGCACATAATTGTGAAGTGGAAGGAAAATGATAAATGGTTTTCAAACGTTTTTTTTTACAAATAAATATGTGAAAAGTGTGGGGGGGGGGCATTTGTATTCAGCCCCCTTTACTCTGATACCCCTAACTAAAATCTAGTGGAACCAATTGCCTTCAGAATTCACATAGTTAGTAAATAGAGTCCACCTGTGTGTCATTTAATCTCAGTATAAATACAGCTGTTCTGTGAAGCCCTCGGAGGTTTGTTGGAGAACCTTAGTGAACAATCAGCATCATGAAGGCCAAGGAACACACCAGACAGGTCAGGGATAAAGTTGTGGAGAAGTATAAAGCAGGGTGAGGTTATAAAAAGAATCCCCCAAGCTTTGAACATCTCACGGAGCTCTGTTCAATCCATCATCTGAAAATGGAAAGAGTATGGCACAACCGCAAACCTACCAAGACATGGCCGTCCACCTAAACTGACCGGGCCGGGCAAGGAGAGCATTCATCAGAGAAGAGCCAAGAGGCCCATGGTAACTCTGGAGGAGCTGCAGAGATCCACAGCTCAGGGGGGAGAATCTGTCCACAGGACAACTATTAGTCGTCTCTCCACAAATCTGCCCTTTATGGAAGAGTGACAAGAAGAAAGACATTGGAGAAAGAAAGTTATAAGAAGTCCTGTTTGTAGTTTGTGAGAAGCCATGTGGGGGAGGGGGCAGCAAACATGTGGAAGAAGGTGATCTGGTCAGAGGAGACCAAAATTCAACTTTTTGGCCTAAAAGAAAAAAAGCTATGTGTGGGGGAAACTAACACTGCCCATCCCCCTGAACACACCATCCCCACCGTGAAACATGGTGGTGGCAGAATCATGTGGTGGGGATGGTTTTCTTCAGCAGGGACAGGGAAGCTGGTCAGAGTTGATGGGAAGATGGATGGAGACAAATACAGGGCAATCTTAGAAGAAAACCTGTTAGAGTCTGCAAAAGACTTGAGACCGGGGCGGAGGTTCACCTTCCAGCAGGACAACGACCCGAAACATCCAGCCAGAGCTACACTGGAATGGTTTACATCAAAGCATATTCATGTGTTAGAATGGTCCAGTCACAGTCCAGACCTAAATCCCATTGAGAATCTGTGGTGAGACTTGAAAATCGCTGTTCACAGACGCTCTCCATCCAATCTGACAGAGCTTGAGATATTCTGCGGAGAAGAAGAATGGGCAGAAATGTCCTCTCTAGATGTGCAAAGCTGGTAGAGACACCCCCAAAAAGACTTGCAGCTGTAATTGCGGAGAAAGGAGGTTCTACAAAGTATTGACTCCGGGGGGCGCCATACAAATGTTCACAGCTTTATTTGTAAAAAATGTTCAAAACCATTTATCGTTTTCCTTCCACTTCACAATTGTGTCACTTTGTGTTGATCTGTAGCATAAAATCCCAATAAAATACATTTACATTTTTGGTTGTAACATGAGAAAATGTGGAAAATGTCATGGGGTATAAATACTTTTTCAAGGCACTGTATCTTCCTGTTTAAAGAAGAACAAGGAGTCCAGGAGGTGATGGTTTGGCCCCCACAGAGCCCTGATCTCACCATCATGAAGCCTGTCTGGGATGACATGAAGAGACTGAAGGATCTGAGGCAGCCGACCTCCACAGAAGATCTGTGCCCAAGAAAATGTCCATAGAACAACCTACCCGCCGAGTTCCTTCAAAAACTGGGTGCAAGTCTACCTAGAAGCACTGATGCTGTTTTGAAGGCACCAAATATTGAGTGGATTTGGATTTCTCTTCCATTTTGTTAATTGATAAAAAAAAATAAACTATTAACACTTCTATTTCTGGAAACGTTCCTCATTTACAAAAAATTTTCACACCTGCCTAAAACTTTTGCACAGTACGGTATATATTACAGCTTACAGAGTCCCCCATCTCTCCAGTCCGTACAGAAGGTTCTGACCACATAATCGATCAATCAATATATATATATATTAAAGCTGAGTCCCTATACCAACCATGGAGCTGATCAGTAAAAGTATATAAATTACTTTAAGGGTCAGGTATTGATCCATGTATTGATGGTGTGTGCAATATTACATATGACCACTAGATGGCGATATGAGCGCCCTAGAAAATAATATAGAAATCTTCAATAACTCTAAAAGCTACCAATAAAAATGAACAAAAAATAGAATCCTCCCTTCACTTGTTGCATTTTTTTTATTTGTTTTTTTGTTTTTTGTTTTATCCTTCTAGTTTGCAGACTTATCATTCTACGGTGACAACACCCCTTGAGCAGCTATCGAAGGAGGGGTAGTGTTGTCACCCATATTCTCCCTGTGAACCCCATGGTGATGTAGGGATGGCAGCACTCACAGCACAGAGTCATTGTGGGACTTAGCATCATTGGGGACAGAGACATGCAGAACCTGGGAGCAGACAAGGGGCGTGGGGGGGGGGGGGGGACAGACATGGCAATATAGTTCTTGGTTCCACCCAGAGCACTGGCACAGTGGCCAATCAGGAGACAGTTCTTCTGACTGGTGCCACCGACAGCTTTAGATGGTGAAGTATGTATTGGCGCTTGAGCAACACGCCGCTATACCTTCCCTGCTGCAGCATTGCTTGTCCGCTCCTGTGACCCCTGTGCACTCCTTGACCCCTGTGACGTTGGAGCACCCCGTGTCCCCTCTTGACCCTCTAGAGCAGTGATGGTACCCCAGATGTTTTGGAACCACATCTCCCATGATGCTCAACTACACTGCAGAGTGAATGAGAATCATGGTAAATGTAGTTCCAAAACATCTGGGGTGCCAAGGTTCGCCATCACTGCTCTAGAGCATCCTCATCATTTTTTGTCACCCTATGACACCATGTTACCCAGTCACCCCAGAGCACCCTATGTCCCCCTGTGATCCTCAAAGCTCCAGAGCACCCTGAGAAATGTGTGTTCCCCCATGACCCCTGTCACTCCAGAGCACCCTATGTCCTGCCGTGATCCTCAAAGTTCCAGAGCACCCTGAGAAATGTGTGTTCCACCATGACCCCTATCACTCCAGAGCACCCGGAGAAATGTGTGTTCCACCATGACCCCTGTGACTCCAGAGCACCCTGAAAAATGTGTGCTCCACCATGACCCCCTGTTACTCCAGAGCACCCAGAGAAATGTGTGTTCCACCATGACCCCCTGAGACTCCAGAGCCCCCTATGTCCACCCGTGATCCTCAAAGCTCCAGAGCACCCTGAGAAATGTGTGTTCCACCATGACCCCCTGAGACTCCAGAGCCCCCTATGTCCACCCGTGATCCTCAAAGCTCCAGAGCACCCTGAGAAATGTGTGTTCCACCATGAACCCTGTGACCCCAGAGCACACTATGTCTCCCTATGATCCTCAAAGCTCCAGAGCACCCTGAGAAATGTGTGTTCTACCATGACCCCCTGAGACTCCAGAGCCCCCTATGTCCACCCGTGATCCTCAATGCTCCAGAGCACCCTGAGAAATGTGTGTTCTACCATGACCCCCTGAGACTCCAGAGCCCCCTATGTCCACCCGTGATCCTCAATGCTCCAGAGCACCCTGAGAAATGTGTGTTCCACCATGAACCCTGTGACCCCAGAGCACACTATGTCTCCCTATGATCCTCAAAGCTCCAGAGCACCCTGGGAAATGTGTGCTCCACCATGACCCCCTGTGACTCCAGAGCACCCTAAGAAATGTGTGTTCCACCATGACCTCCTGAGACTCCAGAGCACCCTATGTCCACCCGTGATCCTCAAAGCTCCAGAGCACCCTGAGAAATGTGTGTTCCACCATGACCCCCTGTGACTGAAGAGCACCCTAAGAAATGTGTGTTCCACCATGACCCATGTGACTCCAGAGCACCCGGAGAAATGTGTGTTCCACCATGACCCCCTGAGACTCCAGAGCACCCTATGTCCACCCGTGATCCTCAAAGCTCCAGAGCACCCTGAGAAATGTGTGTTCTACCATGAACCCTGTGACCCCAGAGCACACTATGTCTCCCTATGATCCTCAAAGCTCCAGAGCGCCCTGAGAAATGTGTGTTCTACCATGACCCTTGTGACTCCAGAGCACCCGGAGAAATGTGTGTTCCACCATGACCCCCTGTGACTCCAGAGCACCCTGAGAAATGTGTGTTCCACCATGACCCCCTGTGACTCCACAGCAACCTGAGAAATGTGTGTTTCCCCATGACCCCTGTGACTCCAGAGCACTCTGATCATTGTGCATCAATCACTGACCCCTATGACACCCCATGATCCCTGTGACTTTATAGCTGAGCATCCTGTGTCACTCTGTGACCCCAGAGCACCCTCAGCATCCTGTGTCACCCAGTGGCCCCTGTTACTCCGTGGCACCCTGAGCATCATGTGTCAGCCTGTGGCCCCAGAGCACCCTGAGCATCCTGTGACTCTGAAGCACCCTAAGCTTGGTGTGTCACCCTGTGACTCCAGAGCACCCGGATTATCCTGCGTAACTCACCGACGACCCTATGACTTGTCTCAATAGCACCTGATCACCAGGGCTGGACTGGGACAAAAATTTGTCCCTGAACTTCATTCACTTTAATTTTGCAAACACGATCAAAAACAGTATCCTGTGCCCTTGTGGGAGAGTGACGTCATCACGGCCCGGCCAAACCCAGAAGGAGGACAGGGGGGAGGGGGAAGCCCCGGGCAGCAGTGACAGCACACTGATGGAGGGCTTTGCTTCCCTGGGTGGTGTGATTCCCACTTGCTTCCACCTTTCACAAGTGGGATCCCACTAACCAGAGTTTATTTCTTGCACTGGGACACTTTACTCTTATGCCTTGTACACACGGGTCGGACATTCCGACGACAAAATCCGTCTGATTTTTTCCGACGGATTTTGGCCCAAACTTGTCTTGCATACACACGGTCGCACAAAGTTGTCCGAAAATCCGATCGTTCAGATCGCGGTGACATACAACACGTACGACGGGACTATAAAGAGGGCAGTAGCCAACAGCTTTTGTCTAGTAATCTATTCTGAGCATGCGTGGCACTTTGTCCATCAGAATTATCTACACACGATCGGAAATTTAAACAATCAGATTTTTTTGTCTGACAATTTTAGATCCTACTCTCAAACTTTGTGTGTCGGAGATTCAGATGGAAAAAGTCAGATGGAGCCCGCGCACGGTCCGATCGTACATTTTCCGTCAGAAAGTCCGACCGTGTGTACAGGGCATTATGCCGCGTACACACTACCGGACTTTCCGGCAGAAAAAGTCAGGCGGTCTTCCCAACGGAGTTACGACGGTCTCCCGAATGAACGGACTTACCCGCACACGAACGGAATAATGTCAGTTCGAAATTCCGTTCATGTTGAACGTGATGACGTACGACGGGACTATAAAAGGAAGTTCAATAGCCGGTAGCCAATAGCTGCCCTTGCGTCGTAATTTGGTCCGTCGGAACCAGCACACAGACAAACGGTTTTCCCGATAGGAATTGAGTCCGTCGGATAGATTTGAAACATGTTATATTTCTAGGTCCGTCTGATTTTTTAAATGAATGAAACGATCGGATTAGCACACACATGATCGGAATATATGATTCCGTCGGACCTATTCTGCCGGAAAGTCCGGTCGTGTGTACGTGGCATAACTGCTTTGATTGCATATTTTGCACAGCTTTTTTTTTTCTCTGCACATTCAAAGAGACTAATTTGCCAATTTTTTTTGCACTCTTTTTGCACTTTAACCAGTTCCCGACCAGCGCACGGCGATGTACGTCGGCAGAATGGCAAGGGTAGGCATATCGGCGTACAGGTACATCCAGTTTTAAATGCCGCCCTGCCGTCGCGAGCACGCCGCCGGCGGCACGCTCGTGTGCCAGTCGGGACCCCCGTGAGTCCGTTCACGGGGGCCCGCAGACTCGATCGCCGCTGGGCATGCCCGCGATCGTCTCACGGGGTGGCTGAACGAGGAGATGTCATTGTAAACAGCATCTCCCCGCTCTGCCTAGCAACAAGTGATGCTGATCTCTGCTTCATGTGATTGGAGCAGAGATCAGTGTTCACTAACACAAAGCCCAGCCCCCAACAGTTAGTAACACGCCCCTAGGAACACTTAACCCCTACACTGCCACCCCCTGGTTAACCCCTTCACTGACAGTGTCATTTACATAGGAATCACTGCATTTATATAGCACTGATTGCTGTATAAATGACAATGGTCCCAAAAATGTGTCAGAAATGTCCGATGTGTCCGCCATAATGTCGCAGTCACAATAAAAATTGCTGATCGCTGCCTTTACTAGTAAAAAAAATATGTTAATAAAAATGCCCCCTAGTGGTTAACCCCTTCACTGCTTTTGTCATTTACACAGGAATCAGTGCATTTGTATAGCACTGATTGCTGTATAAATGACAATGGTCCCAAAAATGTGTCAAAAGTGTCCGATGTGTCCGCCATAATGTCACAGTCATGATAAAAATCGCTGATCGCCGCCATTACTAGTAAAAAAATGCCATAAAACTATCCCCTATTTTGTAGACGCTATAACTTTTGCGCAAACCAATCAATAATTTTGCGATTTTTTTTTTTACCAAAAATATGTAGAAGAATACGTATCGGCCTAAACTGAGGGAAAACAAGGTTTTTTTTATATATTTTTGGGGGATATTTATTATAACAAAAAGTAAAAAATAATGCGTTTTTTTGTCACTTTATCTTTGTTTATAGCGCAAAAAAATTAAAAACGCAGAGATGATAAAATACCACCAAAAGAAAGCTCTATTTGTGGGGAAAAAAAGGACGTCAATTTTGTTTGAGAGCCACGTCGCACGACCGCGCAATTGTCAGTTAAAGCGACGCAGTGCCAAATCGCAAAAAGTGGTCTGGTCTTAAGCCAGCAAAATAGTCCGGTCTGTAAGTGGTTAATACCATGGACATAGTATGCATATAATGGTTTTAATTATAAGCATGGTTTATATATGATTTTTTTTGCTGAAAATGTTTTTATGCACTTTTTTTTTTTTTTTTTGCACATTTCAATATTAATTGACACTTTTGATGAACTTTTAGCTACGTTGGATTTTGCATATTGTTGGAATCATTATTTGCACCAAATGGATTTTCGGTGCTATTTTGATGTTGTTTTAGTTGGCGCCACATCTTTGCTATATATTCAATGGCTCCGCATTATGTGGCTGTGCCATACCTAGCCGCCATGCTACAGCTACAGCGGTGCTCACATTAACCGCTTCAGCCCGGAAGATTTTACCCCCATTCGTGACCAGAGCACTTTTTGCGATTCGGCACTGCGTCACTTTAACTGACGATTGCGCGGTCATTCGACGTTGCACCCAAACAAAATTGACATCCTTTATTTTTCCCCACAAATAGAGCTTTCTTTTGGTGGTATTTGATCCCCTCTACGGTTTTTATTTTTTGCGCTATAAACAAAAAAAAGCGTAAATTTAGAAAAAAAAAATATTTCTTTTTACTTTTTGCTATAATAAATATTCCCCCAAAAATATATAAAAAAACAATTTTTTTCCTCAGTTTAGGCCGATATGTATTCTTCTACGTATTTTTGGTAAAACAAATCGCAAAAATCGTATATTGATTGGTTTGCGCAAAACTTATAGTGTCTATAAAATAGGGGATCGTTTATGGCATTTTTATTATTTTTCTTTACTAGTAATATCGGCGATATGCATTTTTTTTCATGACTGCTAAATTATGGCGGACACATCGGACACTTTTGACACTATTTTGGGACCATTGTCATTTATACAGCGATCAGTGCTATAAAAATACACTGATTACTGTGTAAATAAAACTGGAAGGGAAGGGGTTAAACACTAGGGGGCAATCAAGGGATTAAGTGTGTCCTAGGGAGTGATTCTAACTGTGGGGGGGATGGGCTACCTAGGACATGACAGCGATCACTGCTTCCGATGACGGGGAGCAGTGATCTCTGTCATGTCACAAGGCAGAACAGGGAAATGCCTTGTTTACATAGGCACTTCCCCGTTCTACGGCTCCTTGACACGATCGCCGGGAGACCAGCGCACGTTGAGTCTGCCGATTCTGTGGTCACGGTCACGCTGTACTGCTAGCCCCACCAATTAAAGGGGATGCACGGATATGCCCATTTGCCCACTGTTGCCATTGTGCCGACGTATATCGGCATGCGGCGGTCGGCAAGTGGTTAATTGCTGCCGAAGTCACGCAGCCATTCATTTGACAGGCTGTCTGTCACTGAAATCGGCCCACCGGAAAACTCCCGGTAGTCCCGATGGCCAGTACATACCTGCCCTGTATTAACCTGTGACCCTTGTGACTCCAAAGAACCCTGAGAAATGTGTGTTCCACCATGGCCCCCTGTGACTCCAGACAACTCTGATAGTTCTGTGATCCCCGTGACCCTGGAGAACCCTGAGGATCCTGTGCTCCCTACATGACCCCCATGACTCCAGAGCACTCTGATCATCCTGTGTCACTCACTGACCCATATGACCCTATAGCACCTGAGCACCCTGTGTCACCCTGTCACCCCTGTGATTCCGGTGCACGTTGAACATCCCATTTTACCGCATGACCCCTGTGACTCCATAGCACCATTTTGTCAACCAGTGACTCCTGTGAGCCTGGAACACCTCTAAGACAGCGGCTCTCGACTTCAGTGCTCAAGTACTCCCAAATGGGCCATGTTTTCAGGTTTTCCTTTACTTTGCTTAGCTGCTTTAAATCAATATCAATGACATAGTATTGATAAGAGCTATTTTATCTAAGGGAAGTTCCCAAAATATGGCCCGTTGAGGGTACTTAAGGACTGAGGTTGAGAACCAATATGTATCCCCCTGTGACTCTGGAGCCATTCCAACATCGGATGATCCTTTTTGAATCTCATTTTGTGTTCTGTCGATTCCAAAAAGGATCATTGGAAGTTGGACTGTCAAGTCCTTCGAGGGCTCCATACAGGATTTGGGGTATAGGGAGAGGTCCATGTTTCAGTGTGAAGTTGAGGAATCACATGGAGTTTTTAACGTTGTTTTTTTTACTTTTATCGTTATTTATTTGGATTGTTCTGACACACAGCGTTTTATAACCACTTATACTAAGCCACGAAAAATGTTTATTCAGGTCATGGACAGGGGTCTGTGTCCTCAGGAAGAGAACCTGTCTGAGATATCACAGAAGTGTACAGTGTCCAGATGTCACCCATCCCTAAGACATACCAAGAGTCCTTGGTAATAGACACAAGTTCTTGGTGAGGACAAGTTACTAAGAAAGCCCACAGTAACCCAATCCCTTCATTGGATTATCCTTTTTTGGACCTGTGCTGGCCACCATACTCTTGGCTATTTGTTCAAACATGGTCCTTACCCTCATTGTAGATGCCTTTGATGCAGGGTTAATGATGTCTCCAGATGTCACCTATCTGAATGTACCAAGGGTGAGGTCTCATCACAGGAACCCTTGGTGAGGACAAAGTGCTGCCTAAACTCATCCCTGGACTGGAGCGACCCACTGATTAGAAGATTACCTCTTTATCCAAAGACGCTTCCAAATGTAGAGGTTTATCAGACATCAGGAACTGTCTTGTGGTTTCGGCCATGGGCTGCGGTCCTGGCCTCTCCGGGGCATACTGGACCTTGCGGATCACTAAACGCACAGAATTCCTGTAAAGACACAAAGAGGTGGAATAAAAAGAAGTGACCCCCCCCATTGTTTTCATTGGCTGTGACCCTACGGGGCCCAACATTTACCTCCAGGGGGTGTTGCTACACATGTAGGATAAGATGTTTTGGAGGTCTGGTTGGTTTGAGAAGATATCCGAGAAGGCCTTATATGGTTTCCTTGAGGGCAAATCAGTTGGGAGAAGTTTGTGTGATACGCAACAGACTTATAGAATCAAATGGTCACCATGTGATATTCAAGTAACAAATATTCCCTTCAGGTGAACCATATACTGTGGAGTCTTACCTGTCTCTTCGGTTCTAAAGAAACCAGGTTTGCCTTACTACATGCCTTTTCCAAATGACTGCTAAATGGAAGGGTCTGCCTTCATTATCACCACCCAAGCAATGAATCTCAGCGTTGTAAAAAAAAAAAAAAAAAAAAGAATTATCTACACACCATTAAGAGTCCAACAGAGTATTGTAGCAAAATGACTCCATTGACTTCAAGGTATGAGTCTATTATAGGAAGTGAGAACCCAGGGGGACTTTTATAAATATCTACCACTAAAATATGCTCATTCCAAGGATGGGCAAGGTTGGAGTGGTAAGAGTATGGGAGGGGGGGGGGCAATGTCTGGGGGTGGTGTAGTCTGGGCAGGTCTGGACCCAGGTGGATTGCCTGAGGGTGGAGTGGTCCAGGCAGTGGAGGGGACGGTGATGGGCGAGCAGGCGTTTGGGTAGGGGAGTGATCCGGTCTGTCATTTTATGGTGGCCAGGGACAGGGGAAGGAGATCAGGCACATGAGACTGGAAGTGATTTAGAGGGGGGAGTGACTAAGCAGGGGGTTGCACACAAATTTATTTGCAGTCTAACAGGCCTGGACAGAGGTGCATTGCCTGAGAGTTGCGTGGTCTACGCAGGGGTGAAGAAAAGGATAGGAAAGCAGGCACTGGGTTAGGGAGAGTGATTCGAACCAGGGGGGGTTGCACCTTTTTTTTTAAGTCTAAATTTTCTGACCAGGGGCGCATTGCCTGGGAGTGAAGTGGTCTAGGCAGGGGTTGGGAAAGGGATAGGAGGCCAAGCACTTGGGTAGGGGGGAGATTGGGGTGTCTCATGTGGTGGTGGCCAGTAACAGGGGAAGGAGATTGGGCACTTGGGCCCATAGTGTCTAAGAAGGGGTGACTGAACAGGGGGTTGCACAGTATTTTTTAATTGGGCTGGACAGCGGTGCATTGTCTAGGACTGGAGTGGATTAGGCAGTGAGGGGACAGGGATAAGAGGACACACACTTAGGTAGGATGAATGATCGGGGTCTGTCCTGTTGTGGTGGCCAGGGATAAGGGAAGGAGATCAGGCACTTGCCACTGTAGTGGTTTGGATAGGGTGTCTGAGCAGGGGGTTGTTTAGTAATGTTTTTGAAGTTTAAGGTTTGGACAGAGGTGCATTGCCTGGAAGGTAAGTGGTTGAGGTGGAGGTGGGGACAGAGCCCCCAGCCCACAGATCCCCACAACCACCGAGCAAGGGTTGTGGGGATGAGGCTCTTGTCCCCATCAACACCGGGACAAGGTGCATTGGGGGGGGGACCCCAAAGCACCATCCCCATGTTGAGGGCATGTGGCCTGGTACGGTTCAGGGGGGGAGTGCACTTGCTGGCCCCCTTCTTCCTGTCCTTCAGGCTGCATTCTCGGATAAGGGTCTGGTATGGACTTTGGGGGGGGCCCTCGCCATTTTTTTTTAAAATTTTGGCATGGAGTTCCCCTCAAAATCCCTACTGGACCCAAAGGGCCTGGCATGGATCCTGGGGGGGGGGGGTGCCACGCTGATTTTTTCCTTGATTTTTTATCCATATTTCCGGCAATACATTACAGCCGCAAGCAACTTTAATTTACACTTTTTCCTTAAGAAATATTTTGCTGTGTCACTGTTCTACACATCACACAGATGTGCCACTTTACAGGCAGACTAAGGGGACCCCCCAGGCACGATATTTAAAGGAATATTTAATTTTAATTTTTTCATTTTAGGCATTATTAAAATCACTGCTCCTGAAAAAAAACGTTTGTTTTAAAAACTTCTTTTTGCATTCATACATGTCCCCCCCGGGGCAAGACCGGGTCCCCATACACTTTTTATGGCACTAACTTGCATATAAGCCTTTAAAATTAGCACTTTTGATTTTTCATGTTCGTGTCCCATAGACTTTAAAAGGGTTTGCATGTTCCGGTGGGAACCGAGGGGGGGGGGGTTTGTGGGCGGTGTTCGGCCCATCCCTATTTAAGTAATTGTGACATTCATTAAACATTTAACTGCAGGTGACTCTTCCTGGTACATATGCATCATATCAGTGACTGATTCACCTGGAGTGAATGTCACATTCTCCACTATGTCATCATTCCCTATATTAAAAGAAGACGTTGGTGTTTTCTAATTTCTGTTTGCTCTCAGGGGTGGCACAGCGCCTTTGTCGATGTAAACACATTACACATAATCATTTGTTATATGAATAATGGCAGCACCGCAAATCGCTCTCTCCGGAACGCAGTCAGCATGTTATGGAGACGCCGGGGGGGAGGAGGGGAGGATGAAGTCATGTGGAGGGAGATGAAGCTTCACAATCAGCGGCAGCAGAAAATGCGCCTCCGCCCAGCCAGGAGAACAGACACACGAGAGCCATGGATGAGGTCAGCGGTGGAGTGTCCTGTGTCTTTTCTATGGATATGAAGTCATATAGATCGTAAGGTGCATGCTGGATACAAAGAAGACCTGTTAAATAAATAGTCTGGAGGAAACAAAGACTCAAGTCCATCCAGTTCAACCAATAAAAAAAAATAATAAAAAAATGTAAATAAAAATTGAAAACCTGCATATACAGAACCCTCTACCCACAGCTGATCCAGAGGGGGTAATTCCCCTGGGAAGACTGGAGGGACCCAGTGACCCGGATGTGAATGGGTCTACCATGTCTGGCTCTGGGCTGGGTGGTGCCCCCTTGGAGTTGATCACCCCAGGGGTGCTCGTAATATCACTTGGGTGTGGGGACCCCACTGTGAGAAAGAGCACATGGCCGCGTCACCTACGCTTTTTTTGTGCACAACGTCTCTATGGGCTAGGCCTTTTGGCCAAGTCTGGGGCAATTTTTGCTTGCGAGCCTAGCCAATGCACCTGCACTATTTATTAAATGTATTTTTTTTCACATGCACTATCTTTTGCACATCTAGGTGTTTGGTTTTTGCACATCACCACAGATTTAAAAAAAAAAAGACTAGTGGAATATTCCTGGGAAGGGACAGGGGCTCGGCCTCTAGTGATAATTTAAGAACAGATGTGTTATCCAAATGGTCAAGATACTTGGTAAGAGTGGGGTTTGGCCTTTAGTGATAGTATAAGTACAGAAGTGTAATCCAGGCCATAGACTAAGGCAGGATACTTGAGAAGAGTGGGGTTTGGCCTCTACTGATAATATACAGTAAGTACAGAAGTATTATCCAGGCCATAGACTGGGGAAGAATACTTGGGAAGAATGGGGTTTGGTCTCCAGTGATAGATTGGTAGAGTATTCCTTGGCTAGAGTGGGCCTCAGCCTCCAGTCATAGTATAAGTACAGAAGTGTTATCCAGGCCATAGACTAAGGCAGGATACTTGAGAAGAGTGGGGTTTGGCCTCTACTGATAATATACAGTAAGTACAGAAGTATTATCCAGGCCATAGACTGGGGAAGAATACTTGGGAAGAATGGGGTTTGGTCTCCAGTGATAGTATAAGTACAGAAGTTTTATCGGAGCCATAGACCGATGCAGGATACTTGGGAAGAATGGGGTTTGGTCTTCAGGGATAGTATAAGTACAGAAGTGTTATTGAGCCATAAACCGAGGCAGGATACTTGGAAAGAGTGAGGTTTGGCCTTTACTGATAATATACGTACAGAAGTGTTATCCAAGCCATAGACTGAAGCAGAATACTTGGGAAGAGTGGGGTTTGGCCTCTACTGATAATATACAGTAAGTACAGAAGTATTATCCAGGCCATAGACTGGGGAAGGATACTTGGGAAGAATGGGGTTTGGTCTCCAGTGATAGTATAAGTAGAGAAGTTTTATCGGAGCCATAGACCGAAGGCAGGATACTTGGAAAGAGTGGGGTTTGGCCTTTACTGATAATATACGTACAGAAGTGTTATCCAAGCCATAGACTGGAGCAGGATACTTTGGAAGAGTGTGGTTTGCCTCTACTGATAATATAAGTACAGAAGTATTATCCGAGCCATAGACTGGGGAAGGATACTTGGAAATAATTGGGTTTGGTCTCCAGTAATAGTATAAGTACAAAAGTGTTATCCTGGACATAGACTTAGGCAGGATACTTGAGAAGAGTGGAGTTTGACCTCTACTCATAACATACGGTAAGTAAAGAAGTGTAATCCAAGCCATAGACTGGTAGAGTACTCCTGGGAAGGGCGGGTGTCAGCCTCCAGTGATAGTATACATACAGAAGTATTAACCGAGCCATAGACCGGGGAAGGATACTTAGAAAGAATTGGGTTTGGCCTCCAGTGATAATATAAGGACAGAAGTGTTATCTTGGCCATAGACTAAGGCAGGATACTTGAGAAGAGTGGGGTTTGACCTCTACTCATAACATAAGTAAAGAAGTATAATCCAAGCCATAGACTGGTAGTGTATTCCTGGGAAGGATGGGCCTCAGCCTCCAGTCATAGTATAAGTACAGAAGTGTTATCCAGGCTATAGACTGGAGAAGGACACTTGGCAAGAGTGGGGTTTGGCCTCCAGTGACAGTATAAGTACAGAAGTGTTATCTTTGCCATAGACTGAGCAGGATACTTAGGAGGAAGAGTGGGGTTTGGCCTCCAGTGATAGTATACGTACAGAACTGTTTTTTTCTACCATGTGCTGGTACAGGATACTTGGGAAGGGTAAGGTTCAACCTCTACTGATAGTAAAAGTACAGAAACTCTAACCTAGCTATAGACTGGAAGAGCATTCCTGGGAAGAGAGGGGCTCAATCTCCAGTAATAGCATAAGTACAGAAGTGCTGGTAGAGCCATAAACTGGGAGAGTATTTCTGGGAAATGCAGGGTTTGGCCTACATTGATAGTATAAGTACAGAAGTGCTGTAAAAGCCATAAACTGAAAAAAATATTGCTGAGAATGGAGAGGGGGGCTCCAATGATAGTATTAGTACAAAAGTGACTGTCTGCCCCGTAGACTGAAAGGTGGAAGAGGTGTGAGGTTCAGACTTCAGTGGTAGTATAAGTACACATGTGCCGTTGTGCCATAGACTAGGTGAATACCATATACCTGAGATGAATTGATGAGTACCGGGTAATATATTATGAATATTACATTTAAACCTAGAAATATATTTTTACCTTTTATGGATTTTTTCCTCCAAGGTCTCGGCACAGAAAGCCTTCACTTCATAGTCCACACCGCAGGCCTGGGGGACCGAGAAACAAATGTCATCCACAATCTCCTTATAATGAAAATGTATCACCCTGAAAGTCCCCACTGTCTTACAATAACAATGTACTATCACCCCTGAGGGTCCCCATTGTCTTATAAAAATGTATCACCCTGAGAGTCCCCACAGTAGCTGTAGCCAAGCATTGTAGGTTTTTTAATTCAATTTAGTATCAGCAAATGTTTTCTCCCTCACTATACAATGATGTATCTCCCCTCCCCCCACTGCATACCAATGCCCCTGCCCGACCCCTCCCCCACCGAGAAACAATGTCCTTCTCCCACTAAGCAACAATGCCTCTTCCCTCTGAGCAACAATGTTTCCTCCCCTACTGTATAATAATATCTCCTCCCCCCACTGAACACCAATGCCCCTCCCTCCCCCCCAACTGTACAATAATGTCCCTCCCCAACCCAGCACCAGTATCCTTCCCCCACTGTACAATATTGTCCCTTCCCCTATTGAACACCATTATCACTCCCCCACTGAACAACAATGTCCCTCTTCCATTGAGCACCATTGTCCCTCTTCCACTGAGCACCAATGTCCCTCCCCCCACTGGGAAACAATGTCCTTCTCCCACTGAACAACAAAGATTCCTCCCCCCACTGTACAATATTATATCTTCCCCCAATGAACACCCTTGCCCCACCATTGGTTTCTTCAGGGAGGAATGCTAATCCCAACAATCCCCCTTGGTAACGGGAACACCGACCTCGGTATGGCACTGGAAGTCCAGATTCCCGTAGCGGCTGTGAGCAGGTCCTTGACAAGCGAGTGAGGTCCAGTCTCTACGCTTAGCGAGCACCCTTTAATAAGCCTCGGGATCCAGGCCTCCGCCGTCCCTTTTATTGCCCATAGGACCAGGGGGTCAAACACCAGAGAACCCACCAAGAAAAACCCAGGAAACACAATAAACCCCAATCTTCCCAACCGGGGTAGCATTAACTACTACTGTACCTGCTTACACGCTTCTTTACGTATGAGCACAGGTCTACTTAGCCTAATGGTTAGTCTGGTCCTGCATAACTGTAACCCCCCCCATGTCCTATCAACACTTCCTGGTGGAGAGTCCACATCTGTTACCTTATACCCTGCCACCAGGGGGCAGATCAACACGTCTATTTGATTAAATATATATTATACCTTTCCAGTGTCCTCTGGACCTGGCTGAAGTGTCACTGAACAGGGGAGGTTTGGTGGGATCTGTAGATGGGAGAGAAAACAAAATGAATATAGACATGACATCATCCTTTAATAATAATAATTATACATGATGGGATATGTGGAGAACAATTTTACTAAATATCTGTTGTTTCAGGCCATTGACTTTTGTAATGAATACAGCAAGTAAGGGCAGAATAATTAGGTATGAGTGGATGTATTTACCAAGGCGGCCAGAGTAACTCTTCCAATACCGAGGGTATAACTACACCAAGGTAACTATTGAAAGCCCAGGTATCTCGTGGATTTGCATGACCTCATTATATCTCTCTTTGAAATAGCTCCTTCTTTTCTTCACGTAATACACCTCATATAAACCAAAACTTTATGTTTTTTTCATGGTAATGGAAAGGGTTTGAGCAGCCTTTCTCAACCTTTTCACCACAAAAAAACCCTTGAAGTAACTTTTAGGTCTCAGGGAACCCTCTGCTAAAAATGACTTTATCTACAACTCATGATACTTAGTGTGATGGTCAGTAGGAAGAAAGCTCCTTTCACTTGTGGTCATTGGGAATAATCCCTGAAATGGCTCTTTGCCCAAGGAACTCCTAGCAATCTCTGGAGGAACCCTGGTTGAGATACCCTAGGTTAAGCCCTCTCTCAATTTTCAATTGCCACCTGGAGAAGCTCACCTTCTCTACCATTGCCAGATGTACCAAGATGTCACCACAATCCCCAGGTCAAGTAGGTACAGGTTGAGTCACCAGAGCTGACTGCTGGAATGCTTGTTCCAGCACCTGACTCTAGATCTTTTCAGGTACTGTTGGGTAGATTCACCATCTGCCCAATGGTACCTACATAATTCTGGCAGACAAGCACAGGGAGCAAGCATTGGTGTGGGACACAGTTTCAGATGAGTGGTCAATGACACCAATGTATCACCCCCCCCCCCCTCCTATTCCCCAATGTATGAATCATTAATTTCTCTGAATATGACCTATAAACCATTTTTCTATCCAATTATATGTTGCATTTTCTATTCCTATAGACTTCTTTAACATTAGCCGTATGTGGAGAACACTTTGGTGAAGTCCAAGTATACCATATCCACAGCCACTGCTTTGGCCAAGTTTTTGCTTATTGTCTCATAAAAAGAAATCAGATTTGTTTGATAACATTCACAAATCTCTGCTGGTGATCACTCATTTTCATTTCTCTCTAAAACCATTCAATCGAACCCTGAAATATCTTACTTACTATAAAACTTAAACTCACAGGTCTGTAGTTGTAGGATGAAGACCTACTGTAGGCCCATTTCTAAATTTAAGCACCTCGTTGAGCTTGCACCAATCCATTGATACCAAGCCAGTCATTAAAGAGCTCAACTCTTTTAGGACACATGAATGGAGGGGCCTCCTAGCATCTGGACTGTTAAGCCAGTTCCTGGACTAAGAGGCAGGACCTCCCATCCATCAACAGCTTTCCTAGGACGGTGTCCCCAATACCCCCATGTCCCAAATGTTATCAGTACATCCCTCATTGGTGCCCTTTGCAGGCCATAGGCCTAATTTGGAGTTCTTCACTCTTTAACTTGGAGACCTGGTTTTGCCCAGGTCTTTCAGCCAGTACTTCCAGGGGAACCTGCTTCTAAATGGTCCATTGTTCACCACCACTCCTATCTCCAAACTGGCTGCTTTGAGGATTCCCTAGGTATAGATCAGGCCTGAGTGTCAGAAAATCAATATGGGGCCTTGCCATTGCCGACTGCCTGTAGGGCGTAAACAATTGTATCCGCTCTGTTGCAGTTAGTCACACTCACTATTACATGGAGACTAATTGGTTTCCCTTAACTCATTTACTTGAGCAGAACTCTTCATAACAATAAGAACTGGGTAAATAAGTTCAGTACTCTTTTCGACTAATATAACCTCCTCCCAAATATCTGTTGGAATTGTTCTCAACAGTATGAATTTTCCCCCAAAAAAACAGTCCATAATGGATCCCGTCCAAAGCTAAGGCCAGAGAGGGGGCCTGTAGGCCTCGCTATGTGATCTGCTCTGAAGAAGTCCAAACCCTTTGTGGCCCATGAACGGTCTTCTTTTCTCAACTTTTGACTTGTCTCATCCCAACTCCTCCCCATCTATATATATATATATATATATATATATATATATACCTGCTTCCAAATATCACCCAGAGATCAAAGTAAAAACAAAAGGCAGTAACCTTCTCTTTGACACTGGGGTAACTTATCTGGTCCACATGCCTTCTTCACATTTATTTTGACTGTTTCTGGACTATATCAGTTTTGATCCATTGTGATTTATCTCAGGTTGTGTTAATACCATCCTCATTTTGTAGATCAGCTCTACCTTATTATTTTTTTATATACAGGGTGTACGGTTTCAGTGTCACAAGGGGTACAGAGTCAAGATCACAGGGGGTAAAGGTTCAGGGTCACAGGGAGTACAAAGTCAGTGTCATGGGAGTAGAGGGTCAAGGTCACAGGAGGAACAGGGTAAGGATCACAGGGGTATAGGATCAGGGTCACTGGGGTACAGGGTCACAGGTGGTACAGGGTCAAAGGGGGTACAGAGTCACTATCACAGGGGTACCGGGCCAGGGTCACAGTTGGTACAGGGTCAGGATCACAAATGTACAGGGTCAGGGTCACAGAGGGTACAGGGTCAGTGTCACAAGGGTACAGGATCAGTGTCTTATGGGTACAGGGTTACAGGGTATACAGGCTCAATGTCTCAGGAGTACAGGGCCAGAAGGGGTATAGGGTCACTCTCACAGGAGGTACAGGTTCATTGTCACAGGGGATACAGGGTCACAAGGAGTACAGGGTCATGGCCACAGGGGGTACAGGGTCACAAGGGGAACAGTGTCAGGGTCACAGGGGGTACAGGGTCAGTGTCACAGGGGTACCTTATTATATTTTTATATACATGGTGTACAGGGTCAGTGTCACAAGGGATACAGAGTCAAGATCAAAAGGGTCAGGGTCACAGGGGGTACAGAATCGGTGTCACGGGAGTAGAGGGTCAGGGTCACAAGGGGGTACAGGGTAAGGATCACAGGGGTATAGGGTCGGGGTCACTGGGGTACATGGTCACCGGTGGTACAGGGTCACAGGGGGTACAGGGTCACAGGGGGTACAGAGTCACTATCACAGGGGTACTGGGCCAGGGTCACAGTTGGTACAGGGTCAGGATCACAAATGTACAGGGTCAGGGTCACAGAGGGTACAGGGTCAGGGTCACATAGGGTACAGGGTCAGTGTCACAGAGGGTACAGAATCGGTGTCACAGGAGTAGAGGGTCAGGGTCACAAGGGGGTACAGGGTAAGGATCACAGGGGTATAGGGTCAGGATTACTGGGGTACAGGGTCACAGGTGGTACAGGGTCACAGGGGGTACAGGGTCACAGGGGGTACAGAGTCACTATCACAGGGGTACTGGGCCAGGGTCACAGTTGGTACAGGGTCAGGATCACAAATGTACAGGGTCAGGATCACAGATGGTACAGGGTCAGGGTCACATAGGGTACAGGGTCAGTGTCACAGGGTGTATAGGTTCAGTGTCTCAGGGGTACAGGATCAGTGTCACAGGGGGTACAGGGTTACATGGTGTACAGGGTCAGTGTCTCAGGAGTACAGGGTCAGGGTCACAAGGGGTATAGGGTCACAGGGGATACAGGGTCACAAGGAGTATAGGGTCAGGTTCACAGGGAGTACAGGATCACAGGGGGAACAGGGTTAGGGCCACAGGGGGTACAGGGTTAGGGTTACAGGAAGTACAGAGTCACAGGGGAACATGGTCAGGGTCACAGGGGGTATGGGGTATGGGGGAACAGGGTTAGGGTCACAGGGTGTATGTGATCAGTGTCAAAGGGGGAACAGGGTCAGGGGTACAGAGTTAGTGTCAACAAACTGCAATCCTTAATGATACAGTGATGTACAGTATAGGCGCCACCTTCACGACACACATTTTTTTTATTTAGAATTTGCCCCAACAAGCGGGGCCCCCTTCCACCCCCTGGCCCCGTAGCATCCATGTGGACAACTATGGCTATTGTTACACCACTGCTAAAGATTCAGAAGTCACAATGATCCTCCTCCCTACCTCAAAGGTGAACGGGTATGCATGCTCGCCCAACTTCTTGATCAAACGTTCCTGCAGTCGAGTCAGCGGCTTCTTCTCCTCCGGGACTGGTGGGAAGGCCTGAATGTTGGCAACAAAAAGGTCTTTGCGGAACGTCAAGCCCAAAACATCGAGATCCTCCCGGCCATAACGGAATGCGCAGGTTAGAGTCACAAATACTGGAGGAAACAAACACATAAAAAAAACGAATTATCTTCACACTCAGCACACACCAAGCTTTAATTACAAAGCTCTGACTCGTCTTTGGTTTTATAAAGACATAAAACCGTTCATTTTCCCCTCTGAAGCTTAGGGGGTTGTGTTTTGGAGGAGATCTTGTGATCGGGACACCAGGGGTACGTTCTAATTAGAGGTTCTGGTGTGTAATTCCATTTCAGACTCATCACGTGGAATTCATGGGAACTCACATGTCTAGTAAGCGGACGATCAAGTTATATATTTAAAGTTAAATATTTAGGGGTATGAGTGCAACTCTCCAATTTCTGCTGCAAAACTCCCTTTATATGTTTAAAGTGGACCGGTCATCTGATGTATTAAGCAGCATGCACAGTAATGTGCCGGATTAGCTCTCACAAAGATCACAGCCCCCCCCCCCCCCCCCCCTGACAATGCCTTCATTTAATTTTCACTCCAGAAGGCCAGTGCCATCTTTGTTCAAGCATCAACCAGAAATCACCATTTACTTTCTGAAATTAGAGGCTGGCTCAGAGGTGACCCCATCATGTAAATCCTGGTGTCTGTGCAGTTCTTGTATAAAACATTTATTGTGCGGATGTGACAAGCATTTTTTTGGGCCTTTGCCATAGATCAGCCTAGACTCTTAGGCACTGCTGCCACTTGGGATCCGACTTGTGAGAGCCCAAGGCGCTTGACATGTGAAATCCCATTTCAGCCAATGAAAGCTGTCTTAATTAGCACTAATGAAGTCGCTCCGACTATAGAAAAGGTTCCTGTACTACTTCATGGTGACTTATATCCGACTTGTACCCATAGACTTTAATGGAAGTCGCCTCCAAGTCAGATCCTCATCTTAATTGATGTGATTTGTATCCGACATTACAGAATGATTACCCAGGCCTTTCCTGAAATTTCTTTAAAATTGCTTCAAAGTCACTTCAAAGTTAGGTTCTTTTGGCCTCTGCCATAGACCAGACTAGACTCTTTAGGTTCTTTGGGCCTACGCCATAAACCAGACTAGACTCTTTAGGTTCTTTGGGCCTATGCCATAGACCAGACTAGACTCTTTAGGTTCTTTGGGCCTATGCCATAGACCAGACTAGACTCTTTAGGTTCTTTGGGCCTATGCCATAGACCAGACTAGACTCTTTAGGTTCTTTGGGCCTATGCCATAGACCAGACTAGACTCTTTAGGTTCTTTGGGCCTATGCCATAGACCAGACTAGACTCTTTAGGTTCTTTGGGCCTATGCCATAGACCAGACTAGACTCTTTAGGTTCTGTGGGCCTATGCCATCAACCAGGCTAGACACTTTAGGTTCTTTTGACCTCCGCCATAGATCAGCTTAGATTTTTTGGGTTCTGTGGACCTCCGCTATAGATCAGCTTAGACCAAGGGTCTCAAACTGGCGGCCCTCCAGCTGTTGCAAAACTACAAGTCCCATCATGCCTCTGCCTGTAGGACTCATGCTTGTAACTGTCAGCCTTGCAAAGCCTCATGGGACTTGTAGTTTTACAACAGCTGGAGGGCCACTAGTTTGAGACCCCTGGCTTAGACTGTTTAGGTTCTTTGGGCCTCTGACATAGACCAGCTTAGATTTTTAAGGTTCTTTGGGTCTCTGCCATAGACCAGCTTAGACTTTTTTAGGTTCTTTGGGTCTCTGCCATAGACCAGCTTAGATTTTTAAGGTTCTTTGGGTCTCTGCCATAGACCAGCTTAGACTTTTTTAGGTTCTTTGGGTCTCTGCCATAGACCTGCTTAGACTTTTTAGGTTCTTTGGGTCTCTGCCATAGACTAGCTTAGACTTTTTAGGTTCTTTGGGTCTCTGCCATAGACCAGCTTAGACTTTTTCGGGTTCTTTGGGTCTCTGCCATAGACCAGCTTAGACTTTTCAGGTTCTTTGGGCTTCTGCTATAGACCAGCTTAGACTTTTCAGGTTCTTTGGGCTTCTGCTATAGACCAGCTTAGACTTTTTAGGATCTGCTACCGGCCAACTTAGGAATTTTTTGGTTTCTACCATAGGCCAGCTTGGATTTCTTGGGGCCAAATAGGCAGCCAGGAGAACAACCCTTCTCCTTTCTGGCTTACCCCACCAGGCAAAGGTCTGGGAGGCATGAAGGAACCTTCTACAGAAACCTCCTCACAAGGCAAAACCTGGGACACAAGGACCATTCTAGAAGGTCACTCCAAATACTTATCATCTTCCTCAGCCCACATCACTGGCATGAACCCCTCAGTGATTGGCCAACACAGAATAAATATTCATAACCCCATACATTGTAGCTTCTTACTCTACCTACTGGAGAACACTCAACAGGCAGAAGCAATCAATGTCCCAGGCCTAGGATAAACGCATAACAAACGTAATATTATTATGATGATGACCCTAGAAGAGGATTCATAGAGAACATAGATTACCTTTCCGCTCCTTCAGATATTCGGGATCAACCAAAACAACACCATCTAGAGGAAGGAAAAAAAGAAAATTCTCTTGAGCTCCAAAGAGAGGAAGAGAGAGCAAAACGAGATCAGGAACAAGAGAGAGGGGAGAAATAAAAAGGAAGGGAAAAGGCTGAGAATGGGGGAGGGGGATAGAGAGGGATTGAAAAGAGAGAGAGAGAGAGAGAGAGAGAGAAAGAGAGAAAGAGAGAGAGAGAGAAAAGAGGGATAGAGACAGAAAAGGGGAGAGAGAGAAACGGGAGAAGGAGAAAGAGAGGTCAGGTGGGAGAGAAAGAAAGAAGAGAGAGATGGGAGAGGGAGAAAAATAGAGAGAGATGAGAGAGGAAATTAGAAGGACATGAAAGGGAGAGAGGGAAAAAGATATGGTAGAGGAAGAGAAAGATGGGAGAAGAGAGAAAATAGGATACGGAAGGGGGGAGAGGGAAAGAAATGGGAGGAGAGAGAAATGGGAGCGGCATAAGAATAAAACGGGAGAGGGAAGAGGAAGAGAAAAAGAGAAATGGGAGGAGAAAGAGATGGGAGAGAGAGGTGGGAGGGAGAAAGAAAGAGAGAAACAGGAGAGATAGAGAGGGAAAGAGAGCGAGAGAGATGGGAGAGAGAAAAAGCGATGGGAACAGGAGAAAGAGAAAGGAAAAACTAGAGAGTGGGGATGGGCCGAACACCTCCCGGTTCGTTTCGCACCAGAACATCTCGAACGGGCAAATAGTTCTAGCGAACATGCAAACCCTATTAAAGTCTATGGGACACGAACATAAAAAAATCTAAAGTCCTAACTTTAAAGGCTTATATGCAAGTTATTGCCATAAAAAGTGTATGGGGACCTGGGTACTGCCCTAGGGGACATGTATCAATGCATTTTTTTTAAAAACAATTATTTTTAAAGGAGCAGTGATTTTAATAATGCCTACAGCTAAATAATAAACATTTTAATATAGTGCCTTAGTCTGCCTGTAAAGTGTTGCATCTGTGCAATGTATAGAACCTGCTGCAGCAATAATGACATTTCTAAAGGAAAAAATGTAATTTAAACTTGCTCGCGGCTGTAATCTATTGCCGGCTCCTGGCAATATAGATGAAAAGAAAAAAAAAAAAAAAAAAACAGCGTCGGGTCTGGTATGGATTTAACGCCAAAATGTAAAAAAAATTGACGTGGAGTTCCCCCCCCCCCCCCCCCCCCAAATCCTTACCAGACTCTGATCCAAGCAAGCAGCTTGAACCATACAAGAGACAGTTTTTGGCACATCCTTTATTTAAAAAAAAAAGTATCCGACCATCAATCACGCCGCCTGACAGACCCGAAAAATAGAAAAAAACTGAAAATGCTCTGCTTTGTTAGGAGGAATCCTGGCAACTGCTGTCTCTTTGCTTTGACAGCTGTTATATAGGCAAGGACGGGGCCACCCGGCGACGTAACTGAGTGACCTCGCCCCCTTCTGACATCACATGTTCGTGACGGGCGAACTTCCCGCGAGTGCCCCATATGTTTGTTTGTTCTACGAAACATCAGGACCATCCCTACTCGAGAGAAAAAAGAGAGAGATCTGAGAGGAAAGGAGTATGAGAGTAAAAGACAAGGGAGAGGGAGAGAGAAGGGAGAGGGAAAGAGGGCTTTATAAATCTTAAGTACGTTAAAAAAATGCTTTTTGAAAGTGGAGATGTCAATAGATGTCACATAGATACCATACTCAAGTTATTGTCTTCAATTGAGGACATAGTTAATGAAATACTCACCAACGGGATCAACAACATCAATATGATCCACAAAGTCCCTCTTCCCCAGGTATACTGTGAGCTGAAGGGACACAAAGCCACCATAATATTACAGATTGTTAATGTAGAATATACAGAGTGTGAATGGAGCAAAACAAACAAAAATATCATACAGTACTATCATCTGGTCGGGGAGAATGTTTGTCATTGATTTGTAACTGAAAATAAAAAACTTGGCCACTAGATGGCGCTAAGTGTCATTCCTATGATACTTAGCGCCTTCTAGTGGCCAAATGTGTTATTTTTGTTTTATTCAACCACAGGAGATAGCCTGATAAAAAAAAAAAATGTTTTTTTTTTTTTTTGCCCAATTTGCACAGAATAAATGTATATGGCAGGGCATGTTTTTTTTTTTTTAAATACCCCCCAAGCTGTGTTACAGTTACATCTTTTGATATTGAAGCTAGGGCAATCGATTTGTTTTTAAAACCTTTTATACAGAGTATAATTAAAGCACCATATTTTAGCTTAAGTTCCATTATATATTTATATGTTTTCTGCTGAAGTCCATCACAAGGAACCTTTAGGATACCAGTTTCATAATATTACACAGACAATTCATTTACATCATTTACTGGGCAGGACTGGAGTATTTCCTTAGCACAGCCTTTCTCAACCTTTTCAACACAGAGGAACCCTTGAAATAGTTCTCCGGTCTCGAGGAACCCTCTGCTAAAAATTAGAGATCTACAACTCATGATACATTAGTGTGATGGTCATTGGGAAGAATGGTCCTTACACTTGTGGTCATTGGGAAGAATGGTCCTTACACTTGTGGTCATTGGGAAGAATGGTCCTTACACTTGTGGTCAGTGGGAAGAATTACCTCCTTACAGATAGCTAAAAAGATCAATGGTGTCGGTGGGAACTTATCTGAGAGGCAGAAATTGCCCAATGCTGAAGGAACCCCTAGCAACCTCTGGAGGAACCCTGGTTGAGAACCGCTGCCTTAGCAGGTCGTTCACCAAAAAGAGAACCAAAAATGTGTATGTGAACACCCACAAAAAATATGGTCCCCTCCGGAGGAGGAAAGACCCTTCCCTGACCCCCCAAGGCTCAAGACTCTGCTCCTCACGATCAGCCAAAACCAACGAAGGAGTACTAGGCAAGGGGCCCTTCCAAAGAGAGATCTCCCAGCAAGGCAGGGGGAGGAGGACCGTAAGGGTCACACATCCTTCCCCTAGACTTTAGGATAGGCACAAAGACCCACGCCCTACCATCCAACTTAAAAAGACACATTTATAAGTGCAGGTGGTGCACACGTGGAGAAAAAAGTACATAGAAGAAAATTAAAAAGGTGCAGTGGCTCGGCCTTGTGGCCTGGTAACATAAGTTGCCAAGTTGGTGTTGTGGCCTAGTACCCTTGCCCACAGCGGGGGTCCCAAACCCATGGTGATACTAGGTATTCCCCAAGGACACAACTCCAAAGGGACGCTTAACACAGCAGGCTCTCTGCCTCCCCGAACCCTTGAATCAGGAGGCACTAGTCCCCCTTCGCAGTGGGGGAGTGCTACCAACCCCCACCTTACATAGTGGACGCTCAAATCAGATTCCTTTCCCCAGGGATGATCCCTCAGGACCCACTTCATACCAGCGGGAGGGCCAGAATGATGGTGGAGCTCCAGAACCGGATGTTAATAACAACAGATAGTACACTTGGTCTTAGCCAAAAGGTCAATAGTGTTCCACTTGGAAAAGTGGCCCTCTCCCTGGACTTCAGGGTAGGCCCAAAGACCCACACCAAGTGAAAAAGACACATAGACTGTATACAGTAAGTGCAGGTGACACACACGTAGAGAGAAAATATAAAAGAAAATTTAAAAAGTTCTGTGGCTAGCATGGGCGTCCGCAGGTAGGGGTAAGGGGGGGCAAGGCACCCCCCCTGGAATCGGCAAGGGTCCGCCGCAGCCGCTGCGGACTTTTCCGAGTCTGCTGAGTGACTGTTGGGCTGGCTGCTGCTCTCTGATCGTCCATCTTTCCTTACCCCCGATCAGCCGATGCTATGGCTCAGCCACCCGGCTCCAGCCTCCAGTCCCTTGCGCAGACTGTCAGATATACATCTGGCTGGCATTTCGCCAGGGCACCCGCCGCAAATTCGCACGGGACCCTTTTTTTGGTCCGCAGCAGAATCGGATCGCATGGGTGTTCACACCATGCGATCCGAGTTTGCAGATCGCACTGCGATATGCGAACTGATCTGGGGGTGTCATTAACATTTCACTGACACTCCCAGCAGTTCGCATAGGGCAGTGTGAACTGCCGCCGGGAGGCATGCGATGCGGGAACCCGCCGCGGATTCGTGGCGTTCCCGCATTGCTCTAGTGTGAACCCAGCCTAATAAGCGATCGTTTTTCTGATCGCTGTATTAGTGTCACAGGTGACGCTAGTTAGGCAGGTAGGTATTTAGGTTCGCCGCAGCTTTTTATAGCACCAGGAACCCCCATACACTACCGCATAAAGCCCCCTGATTGCCCCCTAGTTAACCCTTTCACCAGTGATCACCATATAACTGTTACAGGTGACGCTGGTTGGTTAGTTATTTTTTTATAGTTTCAGGGCACCCGCCATTTATTACCTAATAAAGGTTTAACCCCCTGATCACCCGGCGGGTGTCATTTGTGACTGTAATAACTGTTAGGGCAGTTAGGGTTAGCCCCCTTTAGTTCTAAGGTACCCCCCTAACCCCCCCAATAAAGGTTTAACCCCGTGATCACCCCCCGTCGCCAGTGTCACTAAGGCTGGGTTCACATTGCAGCGGTTTATGAGAACGGATGTGATTCGCACCGCACTGCAGTGCAAATCACATCCGATCTCTGTGCGATTCGAGTTCAGCCATACAGATAGTATGGCTGAATTCGCGTCGCACCCGCCGCACCCGCCGCAAACTCGCACGGGACCCTTTTTTTGGTCCGCAGCAGAATCGGATCGCATGGGTGTTCACACCATGCGATCCGAGTTTGCAGATCGCACTGCGATATGCGAACTGATCTGGGGGTGTCATTAACATTTCACTGACACTCCCAGCAGTTCGCATAGGGCAGTGTGAACTGCCGCCGGGAGGCATGCGATGCGGGAACCCGCCGCGCATTCGTGGCGTTCCCGCATCGCTCCAGTGTGAACCCAGCCTAATAAGCGATCGTTTTTCTGATCGCTGTATTAGTGTCACAGGTGACGCTAGTTAGGCAGGTAGGTATTTAGGTTCACCGCAGCTTTTTATAGCGCCAGGGACCCCCATATACTACCGCATAAAGCCCCCTGATTGCCCCCTAGTTAACCCTTTCACCTGTGATCACCATATAACTGTTACAGGTGACGCTGGTTGGTTAGTTATTTTTTTATAGTTTCAGGGCACCCGCCATTTATTACCTAGTCTCACTAGTGTACCCCTAAATTTAGGGGTGTCTACTTTCCAAAATGGGGTCATTTGGGGGGGTTTGTGCCATCTTGGCATTTTATGGCCTTCAAAACTGTAACGCCCTTAGAAAGCCTGAAGGCGGTGCTTGGTTTTCGGGGCCCCGTACGCGGCTAGGCTCCCAAAAAGTCCCACATATGTGGTATCCCCGTACTCAGGAGAAGCAGCAGAATTTATTTTGGGGTGTCATTTCACATATGCCCATAGCATGTGTGAGCAATATATCATTTAGTGACAACTTTGTGAAAAAAAAAAAAATTTAAGTTTGTAATTTTCCCGCAACTTGTGGCAAAATATAAAATATTCCATGGACTCAACATGCCTCTCAGCAAATAGCTTGGGGTGTCTACTTTCTAAAATGGGGTCATTTGTGGGGGTTTTGTGCCATCTTGGCATTTTATGGCCTTCAAAACTGTAATAGGTAGTGAGGAGTGAACTCAAAAATTTACGCCCTTAGAAAACCTGAAGGCGGTTCTTGGCTTTCGGGGCCCCGTACGCGGCTAGGTTCCCAAAAAATCCCACACATGTGGTATCCCCGTACTCAGGAGAAGCAGCAGAATTTATTTTGGGGTGTCATTTCACATATGCCCATAGCATGTGTGAGCAATATATCATTTAGTGACAACTTTGTGTAAAAAAAATAAATAAATTTTTTTTTGTCATTATTCAATCGCTTGAGGCAAAAAAATAAAATATTCAATGGGCTCAACATGCCTCTTATCAATTTCCTTAGGGGGTCTACTTTCCAAAATGGGGTCATTTGGGGGGGTTTTGTACTGCCCTGCCATTTTAGCACCTCAAGAAATGAGATAGGCAGTCGTAAACTAAAAGCTGCGTAAATTCCAGAAAATGTACCTTAGTTTGTAGATGTGACAACTTTTGCGCAAACCAATAAATATACAGTTATTGACTTTTTTTTTTACCAAAGACATGTGGCTGAATACATTTTGGCCTAAATGTATGACTAAAATTGAGTTTATTGGATTTTTCTAATAACAAAAAGTAGAAAATATCATTTTTTTTCAAAATTTGCGGTCTTTTTCCATTTATATCGCAAAAAATAAAAATCGCAGAGGCAATCAAATACCATCAAAAGAAAGCTCTATTTGTGGGAAGAAAAGGACGCAAATTTTTGTTTGGGTACAACATTGCATGACCGCGCAATTACCAGTTAAAGCAGCGCAGTGCCAAATTGTAAAAAGACCTCTGGTCATTTACCAGCAAAATGGTCCGGTCTGAAAGTGGTTAAACAATAAAAAAAATGCCATAAATCAAAGACTAATCAAAACAAAGAACACAGTATGGGGGAGGCAGAAGGGCGCAATACAGGTTCTGGGACACTGTCCGGGACACAGCCATCCCGGGACAGCTTGGCAATTATGATATAATGCAAGATTATCATGGGGCCCCCATGCACCTGGGGCTCCTGGGCAGTGCCCAGGGATGCCCATGCATTAAGACAGCCCCTGGGCGTCGCCCACTCAAGTGGACTGGAGTGGTGTAGAAACGTTTACAGAGGACTGGAGGAGGAAGCTGCCTAGGCCTCATCACAGGAAATCCTGAAGTCAAGTGGCATACCTTTCAGCAGTAGAAGTACCACAGGTAACATCAGTGATGATGGAGGAAGGTATCTATATACAGGAAGGAAGGTGGGTGTATATAAAGCTGTATACAGGACAGATGATGTATATCTGCAATCAGTGACGATGAAGGGAAATTTCTATATACAGGAAGGAGGAGGGCTGTATATATAGCTGTATATATCCACCTTCCTGTATATAGAGACCTTCCTCCATCATCACTGACTGCAAATATACATCATCTGTCCTGTATACAGCTATATATACACCCACTTTCCTTCCTGTATATACTAATACCATCAACCCTCTCCGTACTGTACAGGCCGCATTTGACAGGCACAGTGAGGCTGCATATGATGGACACAGAGAGGCTGCATATGATGGGCACAGTGAGGCTGCATATGATGGGCACAGTGAGGCTGCATATGATGGACACAGAGAGGCTGCATATGATGGGCACAGTGAGGCTGCATATGATGGGCACAGTGAGGCTGTATATGATGGGCACAGTGAGGTTGCATACAATGGACACAGATAGGCTGCATATGATGGGCACAGAGAAGCTGCATGTGATGGGCACAGTGAGGCTGCATATGATGGGCACAGTGAGGCTGCATATGATGGGCACAGAGAAGCTGCACATGATGGGCACAGTGAGGCTGCATATGATGGGCACAGTGAGGCTGAATCGGCTGGATTCACCATTAGGCATGGTAGGTTTGTGCCTACAGGTGGTAGAGTAGAAAAGGCAGCTTACTCCAATATAGTTATTGGCTGCAACTTTTAGTCTCAGATAATCACTAGTGATGGCCTGGTAGGTAGGGGACAAAGAGGACCAGTAGCAACACAAAAATAATGAGAGCACCAAATCAAAGGTCCAAAATCCTTTCATATTAGTATTAGTTCATTATTAGTTAAGCCAGGGGTTTGCACAGGCTGGGATTGCATTGGCAGCTATCATCTTGGATAAAGTATTCATATTGACTTAAGTATTACACTTCGGTTCAGCACAATCTAAAACAACTCTTCTCTACCCCCCCACAGGTATGTGTCAGCTCAACCACATCGTCTACCTTCAATTGAAACTGGGATCTGCTTGCTATTTCTGTGTATGCGCTTTTGGTGATCTATATACTGCCTTCAAATTCTTTACCTCTGTCCATATCACTGTGATGTTTATTTTGCTTTCTTATTGTCTATACCAGTGACGGTGAACCTTGGCACCCCAGATGTTTTGGAACTACATTTCCCATGATGCCTATGTACTCTGCAGCATAGTCGAGCATCATGGGAAATGTAGTTCCAAAACATCTGGGGTGCCAAGGTTCGCCATCACTGGTCTATACCTAAATTACTCTAGGGTTTGCACAGGCAGAGATTGCATTGGCAACCATCATCTTGGATAAAGTATTCATATTGGATTAAGTATCGCACTTCGGCTCAGAACTTCAGCGAACGCACAAAGCGAAAATCCACAACAGACTACTGCAGAACACTAAACGGACTACAGGTGACCTGATTCTCCATCGAACTTTTTCATCTCTCATCTCCCAGGCCTCCTCTCAAATCGCACCACTCCATATTGTGCCCCCTCTACTTTTCCTTCTCACAGTTGCATCCTCTCTCCTTAAACTCTCTCTTCTTCATCCCTCTTCTCCGCCCCAGAGCTTATATATATCACCCTCCCTCCTGTCTTCACCTTATTACCGCACGAATCAACTCCTGCTAATTCTCAACCCATATACCAATAAAACCTGCAGGACACTGGGACATGTCCCCACCACATAAGTCACACTCCCATATCACCTCTCTCACCCTTCTGCTTCTCCTAACTTCTGGAGATATTTCCCAAAATCCTGGACCCAAGGGTGTAACTATAGGGGGTGCAGCAGTCGCGACCGCAACTGGGCCCTGTGCTGCAGGGGGCCCATGCTGCCCCCTCTACATATGGCCAACAGCAGCATAGGCAGCTAGGGGTACCAGTGCACCATGCACACGGGTGGCTGGAGGTGGAGGGTGACTAGCAGATCGACTATCGCACTGGCTGCTCTTTAGTTGTGCATTCCCCGCATGACCTGTGTCCTCGGCCGGCTCCTCAGAGTACCCCTCTCCTGCTCCATGCATTGCCGCTCAGTCCTATGTCTGTTCTCCCCAGCCAGAGTCCTGCCCCCCTCGTGTCCGGCCCACACTGCACTGCATACTTCTCCCGGGTAAACAAACTTTAAGCACACATATGCAGTGCAGCCCTATGAGAGCTCCCTGGAGGACACTGCAGGCTTGTCTGCCAGCCCCCCTCCTCCCCCGTCATACACAGATGATGAGAGGTCTTTCTGGGAGATATGCTGATCACCCGTCCAGCACACTGGATGGAGCCCAGGCCAACATGGATGAGTGCGCGGTCTGCAGCTTGGTCATGGTGAGTGAGAGGACCCCATCCCCCACACACCATTACATACCCCTTCCATCTCCCCCTGGAGACAGGGGCCCCTTCTCACCTGAGGACAGGGACCCCTTCTCACCTGGGGGCAGTAACTTCATCTGCCCTGTAGAAAAGGACCTCATCTCTTCTGGGGACGGGGACCGCATCCTGCCTAGGGACAGTCCCCCAATGGGGCACCTAAAAAAAAAAAAAATACTGATGCCAGTGGTTGAACTACAGGGCTCACAAAGGTCATACCTGTAACCACGCCCTGGAGTTCCACCGCCGGACTCGGAGGGAAGGGCCCTGGCTGGGGTTCAGGGGGGCCCTTTATGGTTTCTTGCATCGGGGCCCTGAAGGTTCTAGTTACGCCACTGCCTGGACCATAATCATTTACCATCGGCCAACATACCCAGCATCCTCTGATAGCAGCTGCAATCCACACAATCTCATTTCTATTCCTCTTCTGCCTAGAAACAGCCTCCCCTTCTCCTGTGCCCATTGGAATGCCCGCTTGGTAACAAACTCACCACTGTCCATGACCTATTTATCACAAACTCCATGAACCTACTTGCAATTAATGAGACCTGGATTCAAGAATCTGACTTTCCTTCTCCTGCTGCTCTCTCCTATGGTGGCCTCCTGTGGTCACACTCTCCCAGTAAAAGTAGACGGAAAGGAGGTGGTGTTGGAATCCTCCTGTCCCCTCAAAGCACTTTTCTGGTTCTTCATCTACCCCCCTCTCTGTCCCTCTCCTCGTTTGAAGCTCTTTGTATTCGTCTATTTTCTCCAGTTTCATTGAGAATTGCTGTGATCTATCGTCCCCCCTGGACCGGTATCAAGCTTCCTTGACAACTTCTCTGCCTGGCTAACCTACTTTCTCTCTTCTGAAATTCCAATAATCATTTTTGGTGACTTCAACATCCCTTTTAATCTTAACACTCCCGCTACTTCTAAGCTGCTGAGCCTAACATCCTCTTTTGACCTAAGACAATGGACACACTCGGTTGGCAATTGCCTTGACCTCATATTCTCCTACCTGTGCACTCCGCACCAGGGGCGGACTGACAACTCATGGGGCCCCCGGGCAATAGGAGATTATGGGGCCCCCAGGCATTAGGAGATTATGGGGCCCCCAGGCAATAGATTATGGGGCCACACAGTATACACACACACATACACACATACACACATACAGTATACACACACAGACACACAATATACACACACAGTAAACACCCACAGAATACACATACACACACTGAAAAGGTACTGGAGAGGCGGGGCAGCTATAATCTTGTGATTTAAAAAAAAAAAGATTTTTACATACTGTCCCTGGTTTTATTGAGGCTGGTAACCCCTTATGGGGCCCCTTAGTGGCCTGGGGCCCTCGGGCAGTGCCCGAGTGCCCGAATGGTCAGTCCGCCCTTGCTCCACACAACCTCTCCAATACTCCTTTTCCTCTCTCTGATCACCACCTTATTAGTTTTACTCTCTCCTTATCTTCCTTCTCCTTGCCTTCCAACTACCAAACTATTACCTGTAGAAACCTTCGCCATCGTAACCCTTCTCTTTTTTTTTTTTTTGCTACAGATTGTCTCTACGACAAAATCTCATCCTTGTCCTGCCCCAACTTGGCCACTTCTGGTTACAACAGTTCACTGTCATCCACCCTGGATACCTTCGCCCCCCCTCACTACACACAGAATCTGGCCCCCCGACCGCTACAATCCTGGCAGACAGACAATACCAGAAGCCTGAAAAAACTTAGACGCGCTCTTGAGTGTCTGTGGCGTAAGACTTATGCCATGTACACACGAGCGCTTTTTTTTCCGTCGGAATAAACTCTGAGGGTTTCCGCTCAAGCTGTCTTGCATACACAGGGTCACACCAAAGTCCGACCCTCAAGAACGCGGTGACGTGCAACACGTGCGACGGGACTAGAAAAAGGAAGTTCAATAGCCAGTAGCCAATAGCTTCCGCCTCCTACTTGCTTCAGAGCATGCGCCGTTTTTGGTACGTCGGAACAGCATACAAGCGAGTGGTTTTCCTGATAGGAATTTTTTCCATCTGAAAAATTTAGAACATGTTCTCTTTCTAGGTCTGTCAGAATTTGCCACGTAAAAAGTCAGATGGGGCATACACACAATCGGAATATATGATGAAAAGCTCCCGTAGGCCCCCGACCTCTACAATCCTGGCAGACAGACAATACCAGAAGCCTCAAAAAATGTAGCCGCGCTCTTGAGCGTCTGTGGCGTAAGACTTATGCCATGTACACACTAGCGTTTTTTCCGTCTGAATAAATTCTGAGGGTTTCCGCTGCAGCTGTCTTGTACGTCGGAACAGCATACAGACGTTTTCCCAATAGGAATTTGTTCCGTCTGGAAAAATTTAGAACATGTTCTCTTTCTAGGTCTGTCAGAATTTTCAACGTAAAAAGTCAGATGGGGCATACACACGATCGGAACATACGATGAAAAGCTCCCGTCTGACTTTTTCTGTCAGAAATTCCGCTTGTGTGTACATAAGTCACAGCAAGATTTCAGTCAATATAAATCTGCCCTCCAAAAATACCATTCCTGCCTCCCCACTGCCAAACAGACCTACTTCATCACTCTCATTAACACCCTCTCACGCAGTCCCCATAAACTCTTTTCTACCTTTACCACTCTACTTCGTCCTTGTGACAGACCTAGCCGGGACAGAGGCTGTTGGAGGGGACAGAATGCGAGCCTCTTGCCTTGTGATTATGGGCCCTGGCATTTGGGGGAAACTGTGTTTTTTGTGAGCTGTATGCCTGAGGTGGTGTTACTTGGATTCAGATCCATGTCCTCCCCCCCCCCCCTCCAAGACACACAGACTCTAGATATGTATTTGCCATATTAGCAATAGACTGAATCACACTGTTGGGACACAAACTGTTAGATGCGAATTTCATCAACTCCAGCCACCTGTCTGTTGTGTAAATGAGTCTAGTCTGGCTTGTAAGAGTATTCCACACATTGTTGTTGTGCTAATTAACCCTGTGTTTATGTTTATGGTAATGTGTATTGAATAGCCAATCAGTGAGCTAGGAGACAAAGTCTTACCCTGAAAAGTCCTATCTCTCAGACAACTAGTCTGGGTCAATGATTAGATAATTAGCTCATGCTAATTAGGTTAGGTTTTAGTCTTCTACTGTATTATAAATACTTGTCATTTTGGTTCTAATAAATCAGTTCATTTTGAGCAGCTAAGCAAGTGTCATCTTGTTTTGTGCTTGTGAGCGGTTGGAATATCTGATATCTATATTCAGACTTAGGGCCGGTTCACACTGCGGGCGATGCGAGGCGACACGACTTGCCTCACCGCGATCTGACAAGTCGCCCCCGTTCTGTACAATGGAACCGTTCTGAGAGGAGCGACTCGAGTCGCTCCGACTCAGAAAAAAGGTTCCTGTACTACTTTTGGGCGACCTCGGGGCGACTTGCATTGACTTCTATACAGAAGTCATTTGCAAGTCGCCGCTGAGGTCGCGGCAGGTCGCGGCGAGGCAAGTCGGTGTCGCCTCGCATCGCCCGCAGTGTGAACCGGCCCTTAGGAATCGGTATACTGACGGAAGCACTCAATCGGAGTGTGGGATTGGTTCCGTCACAGTCCTCCATTACCTCCACCCACTAATTTACTCACTGCCCAGGAGATTGCTAATCACTTCAAAAATCAGATTGAGACAATTTGTCTCAATCTCCACTCAACAGATATCTCCCTCACTTTACACTCCTTGTCCTCCTGCACAATCAATACTTCCCTCTTGTAGCCCGGCTACTATAGAGGAAGTCACTAAACTTTTGTCTAAAGACCACCTAACCTCCTGCTCCCCTGGACCCTGTTCCTTCTCAAATACTACGGTCACCATCTGGCTCTATCCTACACTCTTTAACTCATATCTTCAATCTCTCACTCTCTACTGGCATCCTTCCCAACCCTCTAAAACATGCACTAGTCACTCCCATACCAAAAAAGGGCTCACTAGACCCACTACCAATCTTAACAACCCAAGAGCCATCTCTTTACTCCCTTTTGCCTCCAAACTCCTTGAACGTTTAGTCTACAACCGACTGAGCGGCCACCTTATTGACAATAACCTTCTTGATCCCCTTCAGTCTGGATTTCACTCACAGCACTCCACAGAAACTGCCCTCCTAAAACTCACAAACGACTTACTAACAGCCAAAACCAACGGTCATTATTCTTAGGCCGCGTACACACGGGCGGACTGTCTGACGGACTTGGTCCGCTGAAACGTGTTTCAGCGGACAGTCCGCTCGTGTGTGGGCTTCAGCGGACTTTTTCAGCAGATAGTGTGGCGGACTAAGTCTTTCGGAATTTCCGTAATATTGTCCGTCCAAACTTGGTTTCAGCGGACAGTCCGCTCGTGAGTAGGCAAGTTGGATGGACTAAGTATGGCGCATGCTCAGAAAGGATTAACACGGCCGAAGGTTGCATTGCAGTGTATTGGACGTCGTATTTCTAGTCCCGTCGTACGTGCTGTACACGTCATCGCGCAAGCTTTCAGCAGACTGTCTGTTCATCGTGTGTGGTCAAGTCCGTTCATTCAAAAGTAGGACGGACTGTCTGTCGGATTGTCTGACGGACTTAGTTGGACGCTGCCTTTGATACAGTTGACCACCCCCTCCTTCTCAAAAAACTCAATTTGTTTGGTCTCCATGGCTGCTCTCTCCGTTGGTTCAATTCTTACCTATCTCATCGCACCTTCAGTGCAGTGGCGGCCTGTGCACTGTGGGTGCACGAGCACTGCCCCCCATCCATGCGCCCAGCCCCTTTCAGGATCCCAGACCCATGGATTCCTATGGCAGGGGGGTACTTTTTGAAGCACCTGATTAGAGCCAGAGGCTATAATAGGGTTCAAAATAGGGTGGGCTCAGGGCGCAGAAAGTGCGCCCTGATCCCACACGATTGTGTGACGTTAGCAAATCAATTTTAACTAATTTCACACTAACCTTCCTCCCCGCCAATCACGAGGCAGGACGTCAGACCTGCTTCCTGATTGGCCAAAGGCGCCAGGCCACCCTATTGGATGCCTTGCTCTTAGGAAGAGGAACAAGGTGACACACGCTGGAGCGTAGGTCGCCGCCACTCTGAGAGGAGCTGCTGCAGTGCTGTGATAGGTCCCCTTGGCTGTCATAGCCTAGCAAGGGGGGAGGGGGGTGCCAGAGTCATGAGCCACAATTCACGATCCGTGCGCGGGGGGTGTGGGGGGATGCTGCCAGAGCCGCAAACCCAATGAGTGGGGGGTCGGTGGGCACAGTGGCTGCATTTGTTGGGCTCAGTGGCTGCATATACTGGGCTGCATTTGATGGAGAAGTGGCTGCATTTGGTGGGCACAAGTGGCTGCATTTGATGGTCACAAGTGGCTGCATATGATGGGCACAAGTGGCTGCATATGATGGGCACAAGTGTCTGCATTTGATGGGCACAGTGGCTGCGTTTGATGGGCAGAAATGGCTGCATATGATGGGCACACATGGCTGCATAAGATGGGCACAATGGCTGCGTTTGATGGGCACAGTGGCTTCAATTGATGGGCACAGTGGCTGCATTTGATGAGCACAGTGAGGCTGCAATTGATGGGGGTGTTTCAGTTTGCTTGCGCCCCCCCCCAAAAATTTTGAGCACCAGCCGCCACTGCTTCAGTGTCACTTACAATGCCACTTCCTCCTCTTCAACTCCTCTTACCATTGGGGTCCTCCAAGGTTCTGTCCTTGGACCTCAACTATTCTCGATCTACATGTCCTCCCTGGGTCAGCTGATAGCCTCCCATGGCTTCCACTACCATTTATATGCTGACGACACCCAAATCTATCTCTCTGCTCAGCTCACCCCATCAGTCTCCATCACTGATTTACTAACAGACATATCAGCCTGGATGTCAAACCACTTCCTCAAACTGAATCTAAAAACCAAGCTCTTAATATTTCCTCCACCCCTTCCCCTGACTTCTCTGTAAAGATTAATGGCACATCTATCAGTCCGCCCCCACATGCCAGGGTGCTAGGGGTAATGTTAGACTCTGAACTGTCCTTTCAGGCCCACATCCAATTCCTGTCCAAATTATGTTGCCTCAACCACCGCAACATCTCTAGAATACGCCCCTTTTTAACTTATGACATCACCAAGCTTCTAATTCACTCCCTGGTTATCTCTCGTCTCGACTACTGCAACTCCCTCCTCATTGGATTACCTTTACATAGACTATCCCCCCTTCAGGCTAGAATGCTGCTGCAAGACTCATCCACCTTACCAACCAATCAGTGTCTTCCACCCCTCTCTGCTAATCCTTCCACTGGCTTCCAGTCACCCAACAAATAAAATTCAAAGTACTAACAATAATTTAGAAAGCCATCCATAACTCTGCCCCCAGCTACATCACCAACCTAGTCACAAAATACCAACCAAGCTGCTCTCTTTGGTCCTCCCAAGACCTCCTGCTCTCTAGCTCCCTTGTCACCTCCTCCCATGCTCGTCTTCATGATTTCTCCATGAATTCCCTACCCCAATCTGTCCGACTGTCCTCTAATCTATCCATCTTTAGACGATCCCTGAAAACCCTTCTCTTTAACCTCCTTGGCGCTATTCCCGAGTGTGGCTCGGGGGTGAGATTTCAGTACCATTAGTGGGAACCCCCAGCCACACTTGGGATTGCTTCGCTGGATCCTGGAAGAGGTGATTTACCTTGTTCCCGGGATCCCGCGATGTACTCCTGCTGTGTACGGCGGCCGGATCCTCCGCCCGATCCTCTGTGTGTTCCAGCTTCCCTTCCCTGCGAGCGTTGCAACGCAGGGGGGTGGAACCGGCAGCAGATTCAAAAAGCATAAAACACAACACACTCAATACATTGTCATTTTATTGGATTGCATTACTGTTTAAATAAATTGACCTCAATTTGCCCCCCAGTGCCTTGTCCAGTGCCCTTGCCTGCAGTTTTACTGAACTTTCTGCTGGGAAACTGGAGAACGACCATGGCATCAAAAAAAGCACGCCTCTACCTCAAAATTGGTTTATGACATGCTGGAAAACAGTGATAGCGATACAGAATCACTTGCAGAATTGAGTGATAGCGATTCTTGGGGAAGTTCGTCATCAGACACAGAAAATGATTTCTGCGATGATCCTGCGACTGACCTCAGGGATGTGCGGACTTGGTGCTCTATTGACTGTTGTTACGGATCACGCAGCGCCCCCGAGATTCCCATTTACTGGAGCACCTGGTATCAAAGTGGATGTTGTATATGACAACCCCTTAGCATATCTCCAACTATTTTTGACCGATGAGGTTATTGAAAAAAGAGTTACGGAGACAAACCGGTACCAGGAGCAACAAGCTGCTATGCGCCAGAGGTTTTCAAGGAGCAGAAAGTGGGAACCAGTGACCAAAGAGTACCTTTGGAAATTTCTGGGCCTAATAGTTCTTCAAGGAGTGGTGGGGAAACCCCTGCAGAAGTGGTATTGGACATCCAATAAATTTCTAGCCACTCCATTTTTTGGCACAGTCATGTCGGAGTACAAATTTTCTCTGATAATGAAGTATTTGCACTTTGAAAATAATGAAGCATTTGACTAAACTACCCATCCAGCACCCAAACTCAAGAAGATTTGGGAGGTATATCAGATGATTATAAAAAATTTCCAACAGAGCTATGTGCCAGATAGAGACATCAGCACAGACGAAAGTCTAATGGCCTACAAGGGAAGACTCCGCTGGATACAATATATAGCGTCAAAGAGATTTGGTGTAAAATCATTCCTGCTATGTGAATCGAGCACTGGTTACATTTGGAATTCTGTCCTATATACCGGGAAATAAACCAAATTCAACCAAAAATACAGTCATTATGGAATGGCACCATCTTCAGTTCTTTCATTGATTGAGCCATTGCTAAATCAGGGTTATTGTGTAACTACAGACAATTTTTACACATCTCCTGAACTCTATGAGTTCCTTCAACAGAACAAAACAGATGCCTATGGAACCTTTAGGGCTAACCGGCGTGACATGCCGCCAACCTTTGGCAATAGGAAGCTCAAGACGAGAGGAATGGTTGCCTGGCAGAAAGGCAAAATGATGGCACTGCGATGGCGTGACAAAAAAGATGTGTGCCTAATGAGTACAATCCATAACACCTCCACTGTCATGGTACACACAAAAGGTGGGAAAGATCATCAGGAAACCACAAGTGGCCATAGACTACAACAACGCCATGGGAGGTGAATGAATGCCATTTTTGTATAGCGCACAACGCGAACTGTATCGCCTCAAGGCGCTGTGAGGAGCTAGGTTGTCCATCCTCTAGAAGAGGAAGGTCTTGAGTTTTTTCCTAAAGGCCAGGTGGTCTTCTTCCAGGCGGATGTTGGTTGGTAGAGCGTTCCATAGCCGAGGTCCTTGGACAGCGAATCTCCGATCCCCCTTCGATTTCTACCAGGATTTGGGAACGAGGAGGAGATTTTGACAGAGCCGACCAGGCAATGACATTTTATGCAGCCATGAGAAAACAACAAAATAAGTATTACAAGAAGATCTTTCAGGCATATTCTTGAACAATGCCTATGGAATGCCTTCATTCTACTAAAAAAGAGTGGCAAGCCTGTGGTTCATGCTGACTTTGTTTGGAAAGTTGCAGAATGTATTTTTCTGAACCACCAAACACCAATGGCTGTAAACAGAGCTGCATGTCGAGCTGCTGGTGTTGTCAACCCGGAAAGGATTGACTGGTCGTCACTTCATGGACCACATCCCACCAACTGAAAAAAGTAATCGCCCACAAGGATGTGCGTAGTTTGTTGCTCAAAGCGCGATGACACTGGAAGAAACATCCAAAAGAAAACCAGGTTCTATTGTCCTGATTGTGACGTCGGACTTTGTGCAGTCCCATGTTTCAAAATTGACCATGTTTCCTGAAGTAATATGACTATTGCACCATTGTTTGGCCCAACAAAATATCAGTGTTTTTGATTTGATTATATTATTGACTAAAACATATTGAATAAAATGTATTATTATATATTATTTGTTATTATTTATAGTTATTTATTATATTATAATTTTTTGATTTTGTGTTTCAGACTTTATCATACCCGGGATGTCTACTAGACTCTGGTTTGGACAGATTTAAGTGAGTTATTCCTGAAGAATTACAGGCCTACAATATAAAATGTCAAATTCCAATGCAAAATAATTGTACGGCTTTCAGCAGCAAAAATAATATTGAATAAACATTCAAATAAACATAATCATACCGCCAGGGAGGTTAAAGAAGCCTATCCTGCTTCTAACTAATACACTGTTTTACTTCCATAAGCTCTTCCCCCACAGCTATTACCTTTTGTATCAATTGACACTCCCTTTTTAGATTGTGAACTCTAATGAGCAGGGCCCTCTGATTCCTCTTGTACCAAATTGTAATGTAACTGTAATATCTGCCAAACTTTTGGCACTATATAAATCTTGTATTATAATAATAATAATAATAATAATAATAATAATTACAGGGAAAACATAAAACAGCCAACGTGTTTCAACGGCTCAAAGGTCAGCCAATTCTAAGGCCGCGTACACATGGGCGGACTGTTCGCCCAACTTTGTTCGCTGAACAGTGTTTCAGCGGACAGTCCGCTCATGTGTGGGCTTCAGCGGACAGTTTCAGCGGACAGTCTGACGAACAAAGTTTTTCGGAATTCCCGTAAGACAGTCCGCTGAAACTTGGTTTCAGCGGACAGTCCGCTCGTGTGTAGGCTTGTTCGACAAACTAAGTTCCGCGCATGCTCAGAAAGGATTTACACGGCGAAGGTTGCATTGCAGTGTATAGGACGTCGAATTTCTCGTCCCGTCGTATGTGCCGTTCACGCCATCGCGCATGCTTTCAGCGGACTGTTCGTTCATCGTGTGTGGTCAAGTCCGTTCATGCAAATTTTGAGCGGACTGTTTGTCGGATTGTTTGACGAACAAAGTTGGGCAAACAGTCCGCCCGTGTGTACGCGGCCTAAGGGACTCATGTAGGTCTCAGAAATGGCGGTCACCAGTATTAGGTATTTATGGGGTGATCCTAGGATGCCCAGGATGGGTGCATCAGCAAAATACTCTAAGCCCTTGTACACACGGTCGGAGATTTCGACAACCAAATCCGTCGGATTTTGTCCGTCGGATCTAGTCCGAAACTGTTGCATACACACGGTCGGACAAAATTGTCGAAAAATCCGATCATTCAGAACGTGATGACGTAATTTCGTTACGATGGGACTACGTTCAGGCTAGTAGCCAATAGCTTTGCTGTAGGAATTTGATCTGAGCATGCGTGGCACTTTGTCCCATCGGAATTCTCTACACATGATCGGAGTATGTCCTATCGGACCAGTTTGTAGGAAAATATTTCCAGCAAGTTGGAAAATTTGGTCCGACGGATATTCCGACGGAAACAGTCCGATGGAGACCACACACAGTCGGATTATCCGACAACGCGGTCCGATAAGACACATTCCGACGGATTCTCCGACCGTGTGTACAAGGGCTAAGAGGTAAGTGTGACATAATATGTAAATCGACTGTGTAAACTTACAAATTTGGATGAAGACCCACCCATGGGACTTTAGTTCTGCTTTAAAAACCTCCTTAATATTGCCTTCCCCATTGACCCCAATGTATTTTGCCAAACTGAGACACATACTGTCAACTTTGTTCATCCCTACTGGTGATCCTAGCAGTGGGGTGTTTGCTTTTGGTGCCAAACTTTGTGCACCTTCAGGCACTTGAATAAGACAGGGAGACATTTGCCCCTCCTAGGCTAGTACTGGTAAGATATGTTGGGTTGGTAGCCTTGTCAGGATGGCATCAGAAGATGATGTGCAAGTGCACCAGTGCACAAAACATACCATAGGTCACTTGGTTGTGTTAGCTAGCATGTTTGCATGAACATGCTAAATCACTCGGCACATTGAAAGGATGTATGCATATACAGGTGCACTGGCCAGCATGCATAGTCTTGGTGCAAAAATGGCCTATCAAAGCATCAGAGCTGAGCAAGACATTTTCTGAATAGTTTTCACCTTGTGACTTGAACCTGTTCCTGACATCTGCTTTCCCTTTGCTGACCCAACCTACCCTTGAACTTGTATCTCTCTTCCTGTCTTCCTGCTATTGACCTCAGCTTCTCCCTGAACATGGCTTGTATTTGTAGATTCCCAGTTTTACCTTGGCTAACTCCTGATTTTGACTTAACCTGGCTGAACTTCTGGTGCGACCTTGGCTTACCTCTTAACCATGACTCTGCCTGCTACCTTGAATGTGTACTCCATGACCACCAACCACCACCTGTCTAGACCTTGCTTCCAGCCTGTTTTGTTCCAATGTCTTGGCAAGCTGTCTTCCCATCTGTTTCTCTACAGGGACCTTCCTGTTGGCCTGCACAAGCACCTCACAGCCAAGCCTACCTCCGGAAGGGAACATTCATGGGCTGGACTTTCATTCCTTCTGCTCCACTCCATGGGTGTCTGTACCAAAGGTGTAAGGGAAGCCATTTCATCATCTCGACTGCCAACCAGGTATGTGAAAGGCCTTGCGTGAAGATCCTTCACTATTCAGCCATTGATCAGAGCGAAACCCGCAGTCAGAACATGCCGAGCATTATATAGCTCCCTGCTTCCTGTTCAGACCTGTGATGACAGCCTCTGGCAGAGGGAATTCCTACAGCAGTATCATCCTTTGTGACTCTAAGATATCATATAGTGGAGTGCCAATAGCTGCAGAAGAAGCTGTTGATGGAAGATGTGAAAATCTGTACAATATTTGCTCAAAATAAACCATGTCCTTTAGTGAAACCTACCTGGCCACCATTCACCATGCCCACCAATCACCATGGTAGACCATGGTTGCATGCTAGACTTTCTTTGGCTCACAGATAACTGTCCCATTTAAATGGCCAGTTGGTTGTGTCTCTCTTCCCCCAAGCTGAGGTTCCCGATTCCTCCATGGGCTCCAATGATGGCAATTTGACCCTCATTGTAACGTCCCAAAAGTCTGCAACAAATCTAATGCTTCCATGGGGGCCTTCAGCTATGTTAGAACTGTAAGTCCTACCATGAAATAGCAGAACAAAAGGTTCCTTCCTAATCCTTCCCTGGCTCCAATGATGGCAATCTCTCCCTGCCCTCACCCTAAGGTGCAAGAAATCCTGCGTCGGTTCTAACCCCTCCATGGGAGCTCTTAGCTATGCTGGTACTGGAAGTCCTACCATAAAATATCAGGGCAATCTGGCCCTGCCCCTGACCCTAAAGTGCCATCTCTAACCCTTCCATTGAATCCTTCCGCTATACAAGAACTTGAAGTCCTACCAGGAAATATCAGGCCAAAAGTTCCCAGTTCTCCCCTGGACTTCTGTGATGGCAATCTGGCCATGCCCCAACGTTAAAGTGTCAAAAACCCTTCACTAACACTAACCCTTTCATGGGGGTATTCAGAAATGCTGAACTGGAAGTACTACCATGAAATAGTATGCCAAGGTTTTCAATGCTTATATGGGGGTATTCAGAAATGCTGAACTGGAAGTCCTACCATGAAATAGTATGCCAAGTTTTTCAATGCTCCCCTGGACTCCAATTATGCCATACTGACCCTGCCTTCACCTTAAAGTACCAAAAAGCCCTGTGCCAACTCTATCTCTCCCACTGGGGCTTTATTTGCCCCCGGAACTGGAAGTCCTACCATGAAATGTCAGGCCATAGATTCCCAGTTCTCCCCTGGGCTCCAATGATGTCAATCTGAACCAGCCTTCACGCTAAAGTGCAAAAAGCCCTGTGCCAACTCTAACCCTTCTATAGGGGCCTTAGCTGTCTTGGAACTAGAAGTCCTACCATGAAATATCAGGCCAAAGGCGAAACCATTTTCTGAGGAATCTGCGGTGAGCGATGTGTCCTAATCACATTGTCAGGGGTTTAGTTTTGATAGCAAGGGACGGCACTTAAATCTGAAGCCATCTGCAACCAGTCCATTGATTTTTATGTCCCATGAAAGCAGTTGGCCTAATTAGTTCAGATAAAAGGACTACAAATTAGAGAGCGGTTGTTACTATTATTGATCTGTTCCGTCTCTGAAAACTCCAGGAAGTCAGTGGCCGGCCCGGGAGAGGGGGGGGACGAAAAGCAAAATAGCAAGAATGGCGACAACCAGGATCCTACACGTTCTCTGCTATGAAACAGCTTTCCTATCTGTAGTATTGTTTTCGTGCTTATATTTTATTCTAATTTTACACTTCATGAGAAATAGAACAAAACTTTCTACCTTGTGGCAGCCCCGGTGCTGGAGCTGAACTCGGGGAGATCTAAAAGGCACAAATTAGTGCAACTCTGTATTCATTAGCATTATATCATTTTTTTTACTAAAAGCAGTATAAGCATCTGAATATGGCCTGGTATCAGCTTATTTCGGTCTCTCTATGGCAGAGTTTGGACTGGGTGAGGAAGAAGCAGAACAAGGACCCAGTCGTTTTGTATGGAGAGAAGAAGCATGTTAAGAGGAGGAGAGAGCAGGGTGACGGAGAGATGAGCTATTTACTGTGCTGCTTCTCCTTTCACTGTGCAGTCACAGGATGGGGGCTGGTCCGGGATTACTTGGATTTACAGGAGGTTCGGTTATGATGCTGGCCAAGAGGCTGACGACATCTAGTGACTGAAAAAAGTACTGTGGGGAAAATCTCTGGATTGAAGGTGAAAATTGTTGCAAAAGCAATTTTTTTATTTATTTTTTTATCTTTTATTGGGTTGTTCATTTAGTGTTTTTTTTTTTTTTTTTTTTAGTTCTGCTTTCAATTAACATACGTTTACAGAAATAACTAGCCTGGATGGGCCTGTGTCCTTATTCAACCATACGAAATACTTAGCGCTTGAGGACCACCTACAATCAGCTTTTCTTTGGCAATAACTCTGACGGATCTCAGGGGGCCCCTGAAGTTATTAGTGCGCCTCCTGAACTCTACCCACCAAAAACAATGCCCACCTTGTGTGGCTGATAGCTCAGCAGATGCCTGATATTCTATATATACATGAAAATGTTGGATTTAAACTGGTTCAGCACAAACAACCTGCCCACCATATGCCTCTTATGCCGTGTGCACACGAGCGGACTTTCCGGCAGACTAGGTCAGACGGAATCAGTCCGTCCGACAATCCGATCATGTGTGGGCTAATTTGATCATTTTCCGTTAAAAAAAATCGGACGGACCTAGAAATATAACATGTTTCAAATCTGTCCGACGGACTCAATTCCTATCGGGAAAACCGTTTGTCTGTGTACTGGTCCAACGGACCAAATACGACACAAGGGAAGCTATTGGCTACTGGCTATTGAACTTCCTTTTTTTAGTCCCGTCTTACATCATCACATGCAAAACGAACGGACTTTCGAACTGACTTAGTCTGTTCGTGTGTGGCCAAGTCCATTCATCTGGAAAGTCCCTCATAACTCCGCCAAAAGTCCATCGGGAAGACCGGCGGGCCTAGTCTGCCGGAAACTCTGGTGGTGTGTACGCGGCATTTACTTTCATCCCGCCTTCGTCTTGTGCCAGCTAAGGTCCTGTGGCTGCCGGTGTCCATGTTTCTCAGAATGACCCTAAATGTGAACCTGAAAATATGTTGCAAGTGTCCTTATTGTGCAAAGTTTCAACCTTTCTCTGTGAGCCCATTAAAGCCTCCATTGTATATGTCACACAGTGCTGAGTCATAAGACAAGAGGCTGCAGTCCTGCTCAGAAGCACCAAGAAAAGTCTGCTGAATGTGGCTGAGGTGGATTATATGATATTGTATTACATTATTGTGTGTTAAACTGTACACCAATATATTTAGCTGCTTCTTATGTTGACCCATTTAGGGCACAACAAGTTTTGAAGTTCCTTAATTAAGTTTTTAATTTTATTTAGAAGTGAGAGAAAAGAGAAACGTAATTAATGCGCTGTAATTAGGACACATAGAGGCGGGGGCGACTAATGATGAACGATAATCAGCAGACCCAGATAAAATGATCCAGATTAAGATTAGCCAGATGATATACAATATACAGTATAAATATATATATATAATGCTGTATGCACAGTATATCAAGTGGTGGGTGGAGCCCCTCCATTGTCCAATAACCAATCATCTGGGAGTATAATGACCCGGCCATAATTTGTTAAGAGGCTCTGGATTGAATAAGGATGATTTTGGTGAAACTGGTTTTGCTGAGAGGACCCTGCTTGTAATGTGATTGGCCCAATCCAACGGGAGAGGACATTGCATGTAATATGACCGACTTGACCCAGTGTGAGAGGACCAGGCATGTAACGTGACCGGCTTGACTCAGCGTGGGAGGACACTGTGTGTAACATGACTGGCTTGACTCAGCGGGGGAGGGCCCTGTGTGTAACATGACTGGCTTGATTCAGCGTTGAAGGGCGCTGCATGTAACATGACCAGCTTGACTCAGCATGGAAGGGAGTTGCATGTAAAGTGATTGGCTTGACTCAGCGTGGGAGGGCACTGTATGTACCATGACCAACTTGACTCAGCATGGGAGGGCCCTGCGTGTAATGTGACCAGATTGACTCAGCATGGGAGGGCTCTGTGTGTAATGTGACCATATTGACTCAGCATGGGAGGGCCCTGCGTGTAATGTGTCCAGCTTGACTCAGCGTGGGAGGGCCCTGCGTGTAATGTGACTGGCTTGACCAAGCGTGGCTTGATCCACTGTGGGAGGGCCCTGTGTGTAACATGACCGATTTGATTCAGCGTCGGAGGGCGCTGCATGTAACGTTGACCAGCTTGGCTCAGTATGGGAGGGCGCTGCATGTAACGTGACCAGTTTGACTCACTATGGGAGGGCGCTGCATGTAATGTGACTGGCTTGACTCAGCACGGGAGGTCCCTGCGTGTAATGTGACCAGCTTGACTTAGAGTGGGAGGGCGCTGCATGTAACGTGACCGGCTTGACTCACATTACACGCAGGACCATCCCACTCTGGGTCAAGCCAGCCACATTAGACACAGGGCCCTCCCATGATGCTGAGTCAAGCTGGTCACGTTACACACAGGGCCCTCCCATGATGCTGAGTCAAGCTGGTCCCGTTACACACAGGGCCCTCCCATGCTGAGTCAAGCCAGACACGTTACATGCTGCGCCCTCCCATGTGTGTAATGTGACTGGCTTTACTCAGCAGGGGAGGGACCTGTGTGTAACATGACGGATTTGATTCATTGTGGGAGTGCGCTGCAAGTAACATGTACAGCTTGACTCAGCATGGGAGGGCACTGCGTGTACCATAAGCAGCTTGACATGGGAGGGCATGGGAGGGCGCGGCATGTAAAGTGACCGGTTTGCCTTAGAGTGGGAGGGTGCTGCATGTAACGGGACCAGCTTGAGTCAGCAGGGGAGGGCCCTGTGTGTAATGTGACTGGCTTGACTCAGCATGGGAGGGCCCTGTGTGTAATGTGAGTGACTGGCTTTACCAAGTAGGGGAGGGCCCTGTGTGTAACATGACCAATTTGATTAATCATGGGAGGGCGCAGCATGTAATGTGTCTGGCTTGACTCAGCATGGGAGGGCCCTGCGTATAATGTGACCAGCTTGACTCAGCATCATGGGAGGGCCCTGTGTTTAATGTGACTGGCTTGACCCAGAGTGGGAGGGTCCTGTGTGTAATGTGACTGGCTTGACCCAGAGTGGGTTGGGCCTGCATATAACGTGACTGGCTTGACTCAGCGCAGGAGGGCACTGCATGTACCATGAGCAGCTTGACTCAGCGTGGGAGGGCCCTTTGTGTAATGTGACTGGCCTGACCCAGTGTGGGAGGACCCTGCGTGCAATGTGACTGGCCTGACCCAGTGTGGGAGGACTCTGCTTGTATCGTGGCCAGCCTGACCCAGCGTGGGAGGGCCCTTCATGTATGATGGCTGGCCTGACCCAGCAAAGGGGGGTCCCTGCATGTATCATGCCCAGCCTGACCCAGCATGGGAGTACCTGGCATGTATCATGGTCAGACTGACCCAGCTTGGGAGGGACCTGCATGTATCATGGCCAGCCTGAACAAATGTTGGGGGACCCTGCATCTATCATGGCCAGCCTGACCCAGTGTGTGAGGACCCTGCGTGCAATGTGACTAGCCTGACTGAGTATGGGAGGACTCTGCATGTATCATGGTCAGCATGAACCAGCGTGGGAGGGCCTTCTGTGTATTATGGCCAGCTGACCCAGCGTAGGAGAGTCCTGCATGTATCATAGCCACCCTGAACCAGCATAGGAGGACCTTGCATGTATCATAGCCAGCCTGACCCAGCCTAAGAGGGCCCTGCATATATTATGGCCAGCCTGACCCAGCATGGGAGGATCCTGCGTGTATCATTGTCAGCCCGACCCAGCGTGTTTCATGTCAAGCCTGACCAAACGTTGGAGGACCCTGTGTGTATCATGGCCAGCTTGACCCAGTGTGGGAGGACCATGCGTGTATCTTGACCAGCCTGACCCAATGTGGGAGGACCCTGCGTTCAATGTGATTGGCCTGACCCAGTATAGGAGGGCACTATGTGTATCATGGCCAGCCTGACCCAGCATCAGAGGATTCTGTGTGTATCATGACCAACCTGACCCAGCATAGGACCACCATGCGTGTATCATGGCCAGGGCCCTCCATGTAAGCCAAAGCAGAAAGTCTTATGGGTGTATTTATGAAAAATGTGCAGAGCTGTGAAATTGTCCATCCATTCTGTGTGAAGGGAGGGGGGTGAAGTTGAATGTTACTAAGCTATTTTATCTCCAAGTTAAATATTATTTGTTTATAAAAAAAATAACGGAATCTGGAAAATACTGTATCATGGCCACTAGATGGAGCTGAAAAGCATAGTATATCAGTATTGATTTGTTATGATCTTCGCCTCCATCTAGTGGTCATAATGTGGTATTTCCTTAACCCAAGCCTAGCAATATTTGGCTTTGCCCCCCATTGGCAAGAACAAATGCCAATTCAGAAGAAGAATCTCTCTGCAACTGTTTTTTATAAATACACCCCTTCATTTCACTCATCCCTAATCTCAAAAAAAAAGAGAAAAAAATCTCTACCAATCAAATGTGAACTGAAGATATGAAGTGACTGGAAGGCGCGGGGTTCCTCTCTGAGAACAGATCTGCTCGTGATCGGTGGCCCCTCTCGTCTCCACGTATTACTCGCCATCCTCAGCTCACAGCGGGAGAGCGTCTTACTTTGCATTTCACTGCCTTTGAAAAGCACTTCTGCGCTCAAACTTGGCCGGAAATTTGCATACGTTTCATGTCGCCCCACTTGTAAGTTTAGAGCCCAGGAGAGCCGAGTCCTCTGAAGAGTTCTCTGATAAATTCTTCATCTTCTGGATGTTATCAACTGATTTTCTTAGATTGTAAGCTCTTGGGAGCAGTGCTCTCCAGACCTCCCTGTATTTAAAAGTATTGTACTCTACTGACTTCCTTGGGACTTCCTTGGGGGGGCATTAGAGTGTAAGCTCCTCTGGTATAGAGACTGAGGTGACTGGCTCAGTGATCTCTGTACAGCACTGCGGTATATGTCAGAGCTACAGTGCCTTGCGAAAGTATTCGGCCCCCTTGAACTTTTCAACCTTTTTCCACATTTCAGGCTTCAAACATAAAGATATAAAATTTTTATTTTTTGTGAAGAATCACCAACAAGTGGGACACAATTGTGAAGTGGAACGAAATCTATTGGATAATTTAAACTTTTTTAACTAATAAAAAAATGAAAAGTGGGGTGTGCAAAATGATTCGGCCCCCTTGCGTTAATACTTTGTAGAGCCACCTTTTTCTGCGATTACAGCTGCAAGTCGCTTGGGGTATGTCTCTATCAGTTTTGCACATCGAGAGACTGAAATTCTTGCCCATTCTTCCTTGCAAAACAGCTGGAGCTCAGTGAGGTTGGATGGAGAGCGTTTGTGAACAGCAGTTTTCAGCTCTTTCCACAGATTCTCGATTGGATTCAGGTCTGGACTTTGACTTGGCCATTCTAACACCTGGATACGTTTATTTGTGAACCATTCCTTTGTAGATTTTGCTGTATGTTTGGGATCATTGTCTTGTTGGAAGATAAATCTCCGTCCCAGTTTCAGGTCTTTTGCAGACTCCAACAGGTTTTCATCCAGAATGGTCCTGTATTTGGCTGCATCCATCTTCCCCTCAATTTTAACCATCTTCCCTGTCCCTGCTGAAGAAAAGCAGGCCCAAACCATGATGCTGCCACCACCATGTTTGACAGTGGGGATGGTGTGTTGAGGGTGATGAGCTGTGTTGCTTTTACGCCAAACATATCGTTTTGCATTGTGGGCAAAAAGTTGGATTTTGGTTTCATCTGACCAGAGCACCTTCTTCCACATGTTTGGTGCGTCTCCCAGGTGGCTTGTGGCAAACTTTAGACAAGACTTTTTATGGATATCTTTGAGAAATGGCTTTCTTCTTGCCACTCTTCCATAAAGGCCAGATTTGTGCAGTGTACGACTGATTGTTGTCCTATGGACAGACTCTCCCACCTCAGCTGTAGTTCTCTGCAGTTCATCCAGAGTGATCATGGGCCTCTTGGCTGCATCTCTGATCAGTCTTCTCCTTGTCTGAGCTGAAAGTTTAGAAGGACGGCCAGGTCTTGGTAGATTTGCAGTGGTCTGATACTCCTTCCATTTCAAAATGATTGCACAGTGCTCCTTGGGATGTTTAAAGCTTGGGAAATCTTTTTGTATCCAAATCCGGCTTTAAACTTCTCCACAACAGTATTACGGACCTGCCTTGTGTGTTCCTTGGTCTTCATGATGCTCTCTGCGCTTTCAACAGAACCCTGAGACTATCACAGAGCAGGTGCATTTATACAGAGACTTCATTACACACAGGTGGATTCTATTTATCACCATCAGTCATTTAGGACAACATTGGATCATTCAGAGATCCTCGCTGAACTTCTGGAGTGAGTTTGCTGCACTGAAAGTAAAGGGGCCGAATAATTTTGCACGCCCCACTTTTCATTTTTTTATTTGCTAAAAAAGTTTAAATTATCCAATAGATTTCGTTCCACTTCACAATTGTGTCCCACTTGTTGGTGATTCTTCACAAAAAATTTAAATTTTATATCTTTATGTTTGAAGCCTGAAATGTGGCAAAAGGTTGAAAAGTTCAAGGGGGCCGAATACTTCCGCAAGGCACTGTATGTAAATGTATTATAATAATATGTGACTGAGGGGGGGACATTAGAGTGTAAATTTTGTTTATTAAAAAAAATCATGCAAACATTCAGCTTATTAATAAAAACATATTTACATAAAAATAAATAACAACTAAACAAAAACAAGTGTGCTTACATCAGCAGCTTTCTGCCAAAATAACAGAAAAAAAACATATTTTAATGACAACAAAAAAGGTACTATAAACCTCGAACCTCGACTCAAACACAATCCAGGCTAATTCCGCGTACACACGATTGTAATTCTTGTCGGAAATTCAAGGAATTCAAGCTGTCTTGCCTACACACGGTCACACCAAATTCTGATCGTTTATAACGCGGTGTCGTACAACACGTACGACGCGACTAGAAAAAGGAAGTTCAATAGCCAGTAGCCAATAGCTTCTGTCTCGTAGTTGAATCTGAGCATGCGTGATTTTTGGCGTGTCGGAATTGCATACACACGATCGGAATTACCGATAGAAAGTTTTTCCGTCTGGAAAATTGAGAACATGCTCTCAATTTTTGGCTGGAGGGAATTCGGACAGCTAAATTCCGATGGAGCGTACACACGGTCGCATTTTCCGATGAAAAGCTCTCATCGGCCTTTTTCTGGCCGGAATTCCGATCGTGTGTACGCGGCATAAGAAACATTTTAAGATTTAATCGCCATCAGGATGCATTAGATGCACGCTTCTTAGCTTGCTCACCCCCCTCCCTACTCGGAGACCCTACACTTCTTATTATTGTCTGCGATTCCTCCTCCATAGAAGTCACCGACTTCCCAACAGATGGACCCTCACCCTCCACCTCAAACGTATTTGATACCTCCACCCTCACCGATTCCAAAGCCCCGCCCTCCCCGTTAACCCCTCTCCCTACATCATTCACCCCAACTTCCACATCTTTCACCCCGACTTCCACATCATTCACCTTGGATTCTGCAACAGCCACTCTCATTCCCTTCCCACCTTGCCCTCCCCACAATCATCCAATCCATCCCTCACTCGGTGTCTGCCGACCTCCAGCCACACTTCTGCCATGCTGAGGAGGAGGGGTTGGCACCACCATACACGCTGGTCCAGCACCCTCCACTGCACTAGGAGAAACAATAGGTGCAGACACAGACTTGACAACCACACTTTCTGACACTGACTGGGAGACCACAGACTGGGGGGACACTGACACCACAGAGGGCCCCACAGACACAGATTCTGATGGGACAGAGACGCTAGGATCCCCTGGTACAACCTCCGCCAACCCAGACTCTTCTCTATCCGGATAGAAGAATTCATCCTCTAGCTCTGGCTTATTGTGCAAAGCCTCAGGGCACCGGCTATAAGGGTGACCAACCTTATCACACAGCTTACATTTAACCAGTTCCCGACCGCCGCACGACGATGTACGTCGACAGCATGGCACGGGCAGGCATATTGGCGTACATGTACGTCCCTGCCTTGCCCCGGGTCGGGGGCCCGATCGGGCCCCCGCCCGGTGCCTGCGGCGGTCGGTATTCGTTCGGGACCGATCCGGGATGAGGGGGCGGCCATTCATTCATGGCCACCCCCTCGCGATCGCTCCCGACGAATAGAAAGTCTTCGTGACATCACTTCCTCTCCTGTAATGTAAACACAGGAGAGGAAATGATGTAATCTCTCCTCGTGTCGGTCTTTTTCGTTCCGGCACGGAGGAGAGAGGATCGGTGAGTTGCACCAACACACTACACTAACAGTAGAACACGCCAGGCACACTTTTCACCCCCCTGATCACCCCCCAATCACCCCCCAATCACCCCCCAATCACCCCTGCCCCCCCCAGTCACAGTGACACCAAGTGCATTTTTTTTTTTTTTTTTTGCATTGGTGTCATTTGTGACTGTAATAACTGTTAGGGCAGTTAGGGTTAGCCCCCTTTAGCTCTAGGGTGCCCCCCTAACCCCCCCAATAAAGGTTTAACCCCGTGATCACCCCCCGTCGCCAGTGTCACTAATAAGCGATTTTTTTCTGATCGCTGTATTAGTGTCACAGGTGACGCTAGTTAGGCAGGTAAGTATTTGGGTTCGCCGCAGCTTTTTATAGCGTCAGGGACCCCCATATACTACCGCATAAAGCCCCCTGATTGCCCCCTAGTTAACCCTTTCACCAGTGATCACCATATAACTGTTACAGGTGACGCTGGTTGGTTAGTTATTTTTTTTTTTGTTTCAGGGCACCCGCCATTTATTACCTAATAAAGGTTTAACCCCCTGATCACCCGGCGGGTGATATAAGTTTGAGGGTCAGATAAGGCCTGCGTCGCCCCAGCGTCAGGTTAGTGCCAGTACCGCTAACACCCACGCGCAAAGCATACACCTCCCTTAGTAATATAGTATCTGATCAGATCTATATTAGCATTGCCTGCATTTTAGGTTTCCCAAAACGCATTGTTAGCGGGATCAGCCCAGATACCCGCTAGCACCTGCGTTTAGCCCCTCCGCCAAGCCCAGCCCAGCCCACCCAAGTGCAGTATCGATCGATCACTGTCACTTACAAAACACAACACACATAACTGCAGCGTTCGCAGAGTCAGGTTTGATCCCTGCGATCGCTAACAGTTTTTTTTGTAGCGTTTTGAAACAGTCGCTGACAGGCTAGGTGCTTTTTTACCTGTGAGTCTCACTAGTGTACCCCTAAATTTAGAGCCCAAAATGGCAAAGCGAAGGTACACTAGTGAAGAGGCCTACACGTTTCTGAGCATGACAGATAGTGAAGAGGACGTCACTCATCTGTCAGATTCAGGCTCAGAATACGATCCTGTAGAGGACAGCGGCTCCATGACAGATAGCTCTGACGACGGAGATGAGGCCTCTGTTAGGGACAGGTGTGCCCGATCCCGAATGTATTCTGTTGTTGAGGTGCATAAACCGCAGGCCACTCGTATGGAGCAGAGACGTACTAGAGCCGCTCATCCTTCTGGTGAACTGGCAAGCACCAGCGGCCTAGTACACCCTGGACCTACATCCAGCACTGCAGTAACACGTGGTGACGTGGCGAGTCCCATAAGTGCAGTTCAAGCTGGCGAGGTGGCAAGCACAAGTAGTGTCCCGCTGCCACCAAGAAGACAAAGACAGGCCCGTCGTACCCATAGTGCCCTTCCTGCAGAATTCGCCAATCCTATTTGGGTGCCCACCACTTCTGCAGAACCGGTACTTCCCCCATTCACTGGCCAACCTGGCATTAACGTGGAAACAGTTGATTTTACGACACTTGACTTTTACTCACTGTTTTTCACCGAAGATCTCTTTAGATCTATTGTGGACCAAACCAATTTGTACGCTGCTCAACACATCGCCACTATTCCCCAGTCCGCCCTTGCCAGACAATGGAAACCAGTTACGGTTTCCGAATTTAAAATCTTTCTGGGCCTCTCCCTCAACATTGGCATAACCAAAAAGAGTGAGTTGCGGTCATATTGGTCCATTGACCCAATTCACCATATGCGCATGTTCTCTGCTTCCATGTCCAGGGCACGATACGAGCAGATTTTGCGGTTCATGCACTTCAGCGACAATGAACTCTGTCGTCCTCGTGGAGACCCTGAATACGATCGGCTCTACAAAATTCGGCCCCTCATAAACCACTTCAACCAACGTTTTGCAGACTTGTTTACTCCCGATCAAGTTGTCTGCGTTGATGAGTCCCTGATTAAGTTTTCTGGTCGCTTGTCATTCAAACAATACGTCCCCAACAAGCGTTCCAGATACGGGGTCAAGATGTATAAGCTCTGTGACAGGGCCACAGGCTATACACGTAGTTTCATGGTTTATGAGGGTAAAGATAGTCACGTAGAGCCGGAGAACTGCCCTGACTACATAGGAAGCGCTGGCAAGATAGTGTGGGACATGGTGTCACCCTTATTCGGAAAGGGGTACCACTTGTACGTGGACAATTATTACACAAGCGTGCCACTGTTTAGTCACTTGTTTGATCAGCAGATTGGAGCATGTGGCACCGTGCGACCTAATCGCCGGGGCTTTCCCCAGCGGCTTGTAGAGTCCCGTCTTAGGCTGGGGGAGAGAGCCTGCTTGCGCAGTAATAATTTGCTCGCTATGAAGTGGAGGGATAATAAGAATGTTTTCGTTCTTACCTCCCTTCATGCAGACACGACGGTCCAAATTTCTACGGCGACTGGTATTGTGGAGAAACCCCTCTGTGTCCACAAATATAACCTTAACATGGGAGGGGTGGACCTCAATGACCAGTTGTTGGCGCCGTATCTAGTTGCCCGTAAGTCCAGACGCTGGTACAAAAAAGTGTCTGTTTATTTATTCCAATTGGCTATACTGAATGCTTATGTACTACACAAAGCTTCAGGACGGACTGGATCCTTCCTCAAATTCCAGGAGGATATCGTCAGAGCCCTTCTGTATCCAGGCGGTGCTCCACCTCACCTTCCCCTACCAGATGCAGTAAGCCGGCTGCATGAGAGGCATTATTCTTATGTCATCCCGAGTACCCCTACCCAACGAGCCCCCCAAAGAAAATGTCGTGTCTGCAGAAAGCGCGGATTTAGGCGTGACACCCGTTCTTATTGTCCCCGCTGTCCTGACCAGCCTGGTCTTTGTCAGGGTGAGTGTTTTGAACGCTACCATTCACTAGTTGAGTATTAGCGTAGGGTACAGCATTGCACAGGCTAGGCACACGTTCACAGGGTCTCCCAAGATGCCATCGCATTTTGAGAGACCCAAACCGCTGGAACCGTTACAACAGAAAAAGTGTTAAAAAAAAAAAAAAAAAGTAAAAAAAAAAAAAAAAAAAATATAAAATAAAAAAACCAAAAATAGTTGTTGTTTTATTGTTCTCTCTCTCTCTATTCTCTCTCTATTGTTCTGCTCCTTTGTACTGTATTCTATTCTGCAATGTTTTATTGTTAACCATTTTTTGTTTTCAGGTACGCCATTCAGCTGTAGCGTGGATTTATTTATCTTGACAGCAACAGCGTTTGCTCCCACGATATGTAAAGCCACGACTCCAGCGCTGTCGGTGGTGATTTCACCACCACAGTTAAAAAAGAGCATATATGCCGAAGCATGGGGGCATAAGGGGTGGAGGAGCGATTTTGCTCCTAATGCCGCGTACATACAGTCAAAATTCCGACGGAGGGCTTGCCCGTGGAAAAGTTTGAATGTATGTACGCGGCATAACTTTTTTGCGGGAGGATGCCCCCATGCTTCGGCATATATATATTTTAGGCACAGATTGTGTTAAATGTGTTATTTTTTGCGATTTTTTTTGTATTTGCTTTGCAGGTATGGTAAGTCCTACTGTTATACTGTAATGTTACTTTGTTTTATTGTTAACCATCATTTGCTTAGCAGGTACGCCATTCTGCTGCAGAGCGGATTTATTTATCTTGACAGCAACAGCGTTTGCTCCCATGATACATAAAGCCGCGACTCCAGCACTGTCGGGGGTGATTTCACCACCACAGTTAAAAAAGAGCATATATGCCGAAGCATGGGGGCATACGGGGTGGAGGAGCGATCTGCTCCTACCTTTTGCGGGAGGATGCCCCCATGCTTCGGCATATATAAATGGTGCATGTATGCCCACCATTAGAAAGTGGGTGGATGAAGGGTGGTATCTAATGGTGGGCATACCCACCGATCAATATTTTTTTTTCATTCAGCCCACAGGCTGCATGAAAAAAAAATTACAATATATGCCCAACCAGTTCCAGCAACATACTGGTATGTTGCGGGACTTTGAGTGCTTATACCAGAATGATGCCTGCAGGTTTAGGTATCATCTTGGTATCATTCTTTTCAGCCAGCGGTCGGCTTTTATGTAAAAGCAATCCTAGCGGCTAATTAGCCTCTAGACTACTTTTACAAGCAGTGGGAGGGAATGTCCCCCCCCCCCGCACCATCTTCCATGGTTTTCTCAGGCTCTCCTGTCCCAACAGGAAACCTGAGAATGCAGCCGGTGGTTCCGCCAGCTGACCATAGAGCTGATCAGAGATCAGAATGGCTCCAATCATCTCTATGGCCTAAGACACCGGAAGCTACGAACATTTCATGACTTAGATTTTGCGGGATGTAAACAGCGCCATTGGGAAATTGGGAAAGCATTTTATCACACCGATCTTGGTGTGGTCAGATGCTTTGAGGACAGAGGAGAGATCTAGGGTCTGATAGACCCTAATTTTTTTAAAAAAGAGTACCTGTTACTACCTATTGCAATCATAGGGGATATTTACATTCCCTGAGATAACAATAAAAATCATAAAAAAATATATATAAATGAAAGGAACAGTTTAAAAAAAAATAAAAAAAGCAAAATAAATAATAAAAAATAAAAAAATAAAAAAAAACACCCCTGTCCCCCCCTGCTAAGGCGCAACACGGAACGCAAGCGTTGGTCTGGTGGCATATGTAAACAGCAATTGCACCATGCATGTGAGGTATCACCACGAAGGTCAGATCGAGGGTACTAATTTTAGCAGTAGACCTCCTCCGTAAATCTAAAGTGGTCACCTGTAAAGGCATTTAAAGGCTTTTAAAAATGTACGTAGTTTGTCGCTGCTGCACGTTTCTGCGCAATTTTAAAGCATGTCATGTTTGGTATCCATGTACTCGGCCTAAGATCATATTTTTTATTTCATCAAACATTTGGGCAATATAGTGATTTTTAGTGCATTAAAATAAAAAAAAGTGTGTTTTTTCCCCAAAAAATGCGTTTGAAAAATCGCTGCGCAAATACCGTGTGAAAAAAAAAAATGAAACACCCACCATTTTAATCGGTAGGGCTTTTGCTTTAAAAAAACACTTCATGTTTGGGGGTTCAAAGTAATTTTCTTGCAAAAAAAAATATTTTTTCATGTAAACAAAAAGTGTCAGAAAGGGCTTTTTCTTCAAGTGGTTAGAAGAGTGGGTGATGTGTGACATAAGCTTCTAAATGTTGTGCATAAAATGCCAGGACAGTTCAAAACCTCCCCAAATGACCCCATTTTGGAAAGTAGACACCCCAAGCTATTTGCTGAGAGGCAGGTCGAGTCCATGGAATATTTTATATTTTGACAAAAGTTGTGGAAAAAATACATTATTATTTATTTATTTATTTTTTTTTGCACAAAGTTGTCATTAAATGATATATTGCTCAAACATGCCATGGTTATATGTAAAATTACACCCCAAAATACATTCTGTTGCTTCTCCTGAGTACGGGGATACCACAAGTGTGAGACCTTTTGGGAGCCTAGCCGCGTACGGTACCCCAAAATCCAAGCACCACCTTCAGGATTTCTAAGGGTGTAAATTTTAGATTTCATTCCTCACTGCCTATCACAGTTTCGGAGGCCATGGAATGCCCAGATAGCACAAAATCCCCCCAAGTGACCCCATTTTGGAAAGGAGACACCCCAAGCTATTTGCCGAGAGGTATGGTTAGTATTTTGCAGACCTTTATTTTTGTCACAAAGTTTTGAAAATTGAAAAAAAGAAAAAAAATATACATTATTTTTTTTTTTCTTCATTTTCAAAAACAAATGAGAGCTGCAAAATACCCACCATGCCTCTCGGCAAATTGCTTGGGGTGTCTACTTTCCAAAATGGGGTCATTTTGGGGGGTTTTGTGCTATTTTGGCATTTTATGGCCTTCAAAACTGTGATAGGTAGTGAGGTGTAAAATCAAAAATTTACACCCTTAGAAATCCTGAAGGCGGTTCTTGGTTTTCGGGGCCCCGTACGCGACTAGGCTCCCAAAAAGTCCCACACATGTGGTATCCCCGTACTCAGGAGAAGCAGCAGAATTTATTTTGGGGTGTCATTTCACATATGTCCCTGGCATGTGTGAGCAATATATCATTTAGTGACAACTTTGTGAAAAAAAAATAAAAAAAAATAAAAGTTTGTAATATTCCCGCAACTTGTGGCAAAATATAAAATATTCCATGGACTCAACATGCCTCTCAGCAAATAGCTTGGGGTGTCTACTTTCTAAAATGGGGTCATTTGTGGGGGTTTTGTGCCATTTTGGCATTTTATGGCCTTCAAAACTGTAATAGGTAGTGAGGCGTGAAATCAAAAATGTACGCCCTTAGAAAGCCTGAAGGCGGTTCTTGGCTTTCGGGGCCCCGTACGCAGCTAGGCTCCCAAAAAATCCCACACATGTAGTATCCCCGTACTCAGGAGAAGCAGCAGAATTTATTTTGGGGTGTCATTTTACATATGCCCATGGCATGCGTGAGCAATATATCATTTAGTGACAACTTTGTGAAAAAAAAAATAAGAAAAAAAAAGTTTGTAATTTTCCCGCAACTTGCGGCAAAATATAAAATATTCCATGGACTCAACATGCCTCTCAGCAAATAGCTTGGGGTGTCTACTTTCTAAAATGGGGTCATTTGTGGGGGTTTTGTGCCATCTTGGCATTTTATGGCCTTCAAAACTGTAATAGGTAGTGAGGCGTGAAATCAAAGATTTACGCCCTTAGAAAGCCTGAAGGCGGTTCTTGGCTTTTGGGGCCCCGTACGCAGCTAGGCTCCCAAAAAGTCCCACATATGTGGTATCCCCGTACTCAGGAGAAGCAGCAGAATTTATTTTGGGGTGTCATTTCACATATGCCCATGGCATGCGTGAGCAATATATCATTTAGTGATAACTTTGTGAAAAAAAAATAAAAAATAAAAAAAGTTTGTAATTTTCCTGCAACTTGCGGCAAAATATAAAATATTCCATGGACTCAACATGCCTCTCACCAAATAGCTTGGGGTGTCTACTTTCTAAAATGGGGTCATTTGTGGGGGTTTTGTGCCATCTTGGCATTTTATGGCCTTCAAAACTGTAATAGGTAGTGAGGCGTGAAATCAAAGATTTACGCCCTTAGAAAGCCTGAAGGCGGTTCTTGGCTTTTGGGGCCCCGTACGCAGCTAGGCTCCCAAAAAGTCCCACATATGTGGTATAGGAATTTATTTTGGGGTGTCATTTCACATATGCCCATAGCATGTGTGAGCAATATATCATTTAGTGACAACTTTGTGAAAAATTTATAAAGTTTGTCATTTTCCCGCAACTTGTGGCAAAATATAAATTATTCCATGGACTCAACATGCCTCTTAGCAAATAGCTTGGGGTGTCTACTTTCTAAAATGGGGTCATTTGTGGGGGTTTTGTGCCATCTTGGCATTTTATGGCCTTCAAAACTGTGATAGGTAGTGAGGAGTAAAATGACATATGTATGCCCTTAGAAATCCTGAAGGCGGTGCTTGGCTTTCGGGGCCCCGTACGCGGCTAGGCTTCCAAAAAGTCGACCACATGTGGTATCCCCGTACTCAGGAGAAGCAGCAGAATGTATTTTGGGGTAAAATTCCACATATAACCATGGCATGTGTGAGCAATATATCATTTAGTGACAACTTTGTGTAAAAAAAAAAAAAAATTTTTTTTTTTGTCATTATTCAATCGCTTGCGGCAAAAAAATAAAATATTCAATGGGCTCAACATGCCTCTTATCAATTTCCTTAGGGTGTCTACTTTCCAAAATGGGGTCATTTGGGGGGGTTTTGTACTGCCCTGCCATTTTAGCACCTCAAGAAATGAGATAGGCAGTCATAAACTAAAAGCTGCGTAAATTCCAGAAAATGTACCTTAGTTTGTAGATGTGACAACTTTTGCGCAAACCAATAAATATACAGTTATTGACTTTTTTTTTACCAAAGACATGTGGCTGAATACATTTTGGCCTAAATGTATGACTAAAATTGAGTTTATTGGATTTTTCTAATAACAAAAAGTAGAAAATATCATTTTTTTTCAAAATTTGCGGTCTTTTTACGTTTATATCGCAAAAAATAAAAATCGCAGAGTCAGTCAAATACCTTTAAAAGAAAGCTCTATTTGTGGGAAGAAAAGGACGCAAATTTTGTTTGGGTACAACATTGCATGACCGCGCAATTACCAGTTAAAGCAGCGCAGTGCCAAAGTATAAAAAGACCTCTGGTCATTTACCAGCAAAATGGTCCGGTCTGAAAGTGGTTAATGATGTTACAGTCACTTGCCAGATGCCCCAGTTCCTGACACAAAGAGCACTTCTGTTCTGGACAGGAAGATGAGAGATGTCCCTTGACACCACATTTATGGCACAGCTTAGGTTGACCAGGATAGAAGACGGTAATTCTATCCCTACCAATAAAGGCAGAGGAGGGCAAATGCTTGACCACATTCCCACACACACTCAACCTCATTGACACCGACCACCCACCCAGTCCAGATTCCTCTATCATCCACAATCTTTTTTAGGGGACACAACGTTTCACCCATCCTCCTCAACCAGAACCCATAAATCCTCGGGGGTATAGACTCATTCCTTGTCAGGATAGTCACATTCTTTATCAAGGGCTGTCATGAGATTACCATGGGGACAAGCCCCTTCCAGTCCGGCTGGCCCCTATACGCATGCTCAAACCATTCCCACAACAGTTCCAGTGACTATGGATGCAAAAATATACTCTGCCTTAAATCCCATAGCTAGGATCCTATCCACAACCACCCTCCTGATAGGTGTAATACCTCCTCCTTCCCACCTGAGCTGTACCACATTCCTGTGTTTAATGAAGGAAGGTGTGTTAGGTGAATGTTGCACAATTCGCTCCCTTCCACCACCAGCAGCATGACTTTGTCCCAACATAGCCCTAGCTTAACTTGGACAGATGACACATTAACTGGCTGCACAAGAATATTAACTGGCTGCATTGGAACCTCTGAAATCGGGTTTGGTAAATTGCCCACCACTTGATCCTCCCTCCTTCCCTTCAGCACAACCGTCCCGCTCACCATCATCCCAGAAGTACCACAGTTACCAGCAGTCCCATCATCAAGTAAAGACTTCAGTTTAGAAAAAAACACCAGCTGTTTCAGCGTTCATGCGGATCTCCTGCTCTGCAGTTTCAATGTTCATGCGACATTCCTGCTCTGCACTGTTAGTGTCCACGTGGGACTCCTTCTCACAGCCAGCAGAAACTTCTCTGTCTGGATACATGCCAGCTCCTCCTGCAAGGATCTGTTGCCAGGTGCAATCTCAGGAAAGTCTTCCACACATTGAGAGAGATTTTCAGCAAGCACTCCATTACCAAGATCTTCATCTGATGAGTCAGTGCCACTCAAGGGAGATTCCATTTCTGTTATGGCCTGCAGCAATCCGCCATTTTCCTCAACCTCCTCCTGAGATGACCCAGGCTGCTGGGGCGGAAGGGGGCAGATACTAACTCAGGTTCGACTGATCCTGAGACAGGGGTAGTACTGGGCCACCAGGTGAAGCCTCTTCCTTACCCCCCCCCCCCCATCCATACTGTCCCCATTGCTGTGGCATCCACCCTCTGGCAGGTACTGGCACAGGCACTCTCCTTCTGTTGGAATCTGTCCTCATTCTCATACTTCTCCCTGAACACACCACTGCTTTGCTGCAGAGAGGCGACCAACTTCTGCTGCTTTTTCAATGCCTTTTCCAGAGACTTCAGCTTGGATACTTCCCTTTTACTGCTTCCAGACTTACTATGCAGGGATTTATTTTTCCTGAAATCTTCTTTCATGACAGCAAGTTTCTGTTCCTCCTTAGTAAGTCTGTTCACCACTTTATCCTGAAAGACAGGCCCAGTATCCACTGCAGCTTGAGCACATGGTGTAGGCCTCAGTGCCTCTAGGGAGCTTCCACCTTCGCCCCCGTTCACTGCATGGTGGTTGGGGGAGAAGCCTGCAGGAGAGGCCCAGGCTTGATGTTTCCTCCAGCTGAGACCAAAGCAGAGTGAGCCAACAGCACCTTGCAAAACAGCACCACCTGGTGGAGAAGCTCCTCTGGTACAGAGACTGATGTGACTGGCTCAGTGTTCTCTGTACAGCACTGCGGTACAGGTCAGAGCTATATAAATGTATAATAATAGTGTGTGACTGTGGGAGAGATAACATTAGAGTGTAAGCTTCTCTGGTACAGAGACTGATGTGACTGGCTCAGTGTTCTCTGTACAGCACTGTGGTAGATGTCAGAGACATATAAATGATACATTGGAAATAATTTGGGGTGCACGGCGTTGGATGGGGGTGTCCTGTATGTGTATATAAATCTCCCCATACCATTCAGTACATAATCATTTTTTTCTTTACTGCTTCCAGACTTACTATGCAGGGATTTACTTTTCCTGAAATCTTCTTTCATGACAGCAAGTTTCTGTTCCTCCGTAATGTGGCGAAGTCTGTTCGCCACTTTATCCTGAAAGACTGGTAAGGACTCCTCTTGCATAGGGACAGGCCCAGTACCCACTTCAGCTTGAGCACATGGTGTAGGCCTCAGTGCCTCTGGGGAGCCTCCCCCTTGGTCCCCCCCCCCTCCACTGCATGGTGGTTGGGGGAGAAGCCTGCAGGAGAGGCCCAGGCTTGATGTTTCCTCCAGCTGAGACCAAAGCAGAGTGAGCCAACAGCACCTTGCAAAACAGCACCACCTGGTGGAGAAGCTCCTCTGGTACAGAGACTGATGTGACTGGCTCAGTGTTCTCTGTACAGCACTGCGGTACAGGTCAGAGCTATATAAATGTATAATAATAGTGTGTGACTGTGGGGGAGGGGACATTAGAGTGTAAACTTCTCTGGTACAGAGACTGATGTGACTGGCTCAGTGTTCTCTGTACAGCACTGTGGTAGATGTCAGAGACATATAAATGATACATTGGAAATAATTTGGGGTGCACGGCGTTGGATGGGGGTGTCCTGTATGTGTATATAAATCTCCCCATACCATTCAGTACATAATCATTTTTTTTTTTTCTAGAACCTTCCTATGGGCTCGGGTCCCCCATTAGTTATGTATGAAAGCCGCAGTGATGGTAGCTGGAACATTTTCCTCGGCCTCCCATTGGTGATCAGGATGCGGGCGGCGTGATTAAAGACATAAATAAAAGGAAACACGCAGAGGCAGAACACGCCGAGGTATTGTGACGACAAATCAGCGATTCTGATCGCCGGTCTGTGCCTGCGGGAAGCACACGTCTCTCCTCGAAGGGGAAGAATGGAAAGAACGGAGGAGATGGGGGCGGGGCGGGGGGGGGGGGTGATCTATGGAAATAATATTTGTATCAGAGAGACGATGGTGCCAAAAAACTGGGAAGACCCGGTAACATTTTTAACCATATAGCGACCGGCCCTATATTTTTAGCACCGATCACTGCATTGGTGTCACTGGTTCCCCCCCAAAAAAAAAAAAAAAAAATGTCAAAAGTGTTAGTTAGTGTCCGATGCGTCCGCCGAAAATATCGCAGTCCCGCTATAAGTTGCTGATCACCGCCACTACTTATAAAATAAATAAATAAATAATAATTCCATAAATCCATCCCATAGTTTGTAGACGCGATAACTTTTGCGCAAACCAATCAATATATACGCTTATTGCGTTTTTTTTTTTTTTTTTTTTTACCAAAAATATGAAGAAGAATACAAATTGATGAAAATTTTCGATTTATTAAACATTTTCATTGGATTTTTTTTTATAGACGAAAGTAAAAAATATAGTTTTTTTTTTTTTCAAAATGAACGCTCTTTTTTTGTTTATAGCGCATAAAATAAAAAAATGCAGAGGTGATCAAATACCATCAAAGGAAAGCTCTATTTATGGGAAAAATTTTACTTGGCTACAGCGTCGCACGACACCCTTCTTTTTTTTTTTTTGCCCTCTCTTGTTGAAAAGCAGCAGGCGACCTCCCCTCCTGCCCACCCCTGCAATGAACAATCCATCACTATGAAGGGAAAAAAAAGACACAGTTGCAGAATAAATCCTTATTAAATCAAATGAGTTGTGTGATCAAATGTCGTAATTAAAGTGCATCTGTCTTTTCCCCTCCCCCCCAGTGATCAGACTGTACATTGTAACTTTGTAGGAGTAGGAGGAGTCATTTCTCATTCCTCCCTCCCGTGATCAGACTGTACATAGTAACTTTGTAGAAGGAGGAGGAGTCATTTTCTCAGTCTCCCCTCCCCCCCAGTGATCAGACTGTACATTGTAACATTGTAGAATGAGGAGGAGTTATTTTCTCAGTCTCCCCTCCCCCCCCCCCCCCAGTGATCAGACTGTACATTGTAACTTTGTAGTAGGAGGAGGAGTCATTTCTCATCCCCCCCCCCCCAGTGATCAGACTGTACATTGTAACATTGTAGAATGAGGAGGAGTTATTTTCTTAGTCAGACTGTACATTGTAACTTTGTAGAAGGCGAGAGGAAGCATTTTAACAATGTCGGTGTCTATCTCTTCGGTCACACGGCTCCGGTCTCTGTGGATTTGCCATTCCAGTAAATCACGGTGCTAAGAAAAAAAAATGATAGTCCGTCTATATTTAAAGTTGCCGTGGTAACCGGCAGTGAGGGAACGGCTCTGCCGTCTGAGAGCTCGCCCCGTCTCACGCCTGCCTGGTAGATGACATTTAAATCCCCTTAACCACTTGCTGACCAGACCTTTTCTGACACTTTTTGTTTACAAGTTTAAATCAGTATTTTTTGGTAGAAAATTACTTCTTATAACCCCCAGACATGTATGTATGTATGTATGTATGTATGTATGTATGTATGTATGTATGTATTTTTTTTTAGCAGAGACCCTAGGGAATAAAATGGTGATCATTGCAAATTTTAACGTCATAAAAATATATACATACACACTCCAACTTTTTTTTTTTAGAACGTGAAAGATGATGTTACGCTGAGTAAATAGATACACTTTAATTATTCTTAAAAAATATATATATATATATATATATATATATATATATATATATATATATATATATATATATATATATATATATATATGTGTGTGTGTATTTTTTTTATATATTGTTATATATATTGTTTGTTTATTTGTATTTTTTACACTGCCCCTTTATTTTTTATTTATATGTTCCTTATTTATTTTATGTTTTAGTATTACACTGTCCCTTTAATAGTTTTTTTATTATTATTATTATTATTATTTATTTATTTATTTTTTATACTGTCCCTTTCTTTTTTTTTATTTCTTTTTTATTATTTATTTTATGTTTTAGTAATACACTGTCCCTTTCATTTTGTTTTTCTTATTTGTTTATTTTTATTTTTTTTACACTGTCCCTTTATTTTTAGTTGTTTTCATTATTTATTTTATGTTTTAGTATTACACTGTCCCTTTAATTCTTATCTGTTTCTTATTTTTTTTTTTTTTTTTAATTTACATTGTCCCTTTCATTTTTTGTTTTGATCACTTTTATTCCTATAAAAAGCAATGCAAACATCCCTTGTAATAGAAATAATGGAGACATCTGGGAGTCAAAATGCCTCTTTATGGAGACATCTGGGGGGTCAAAAAGGCCCTCAAATCTCTTCTTTACCTTTTTAAAGCAAAAGATAAAAAAAAAATGTTGATTTTTGGCTTTAAAAAAAAAAAAAAAATGTTTACTTCCACCCTTGCCCGGAAGTGACATCATGAAGTCACTCTGGTCCTCCAAGGCCATAGAGGTGATCAAAGACGATCTGGTCTCTGGAAGCCTCTGTGAGGAGTTGGCCGCCACACCATCGAATTGTTTTCCCGGGCTTGGCAACCAACAATAATTCCAGCTCCCACAAATTGGCTACAGTAGGTGCTCAAGTGGTACCCAGATTAGTCCTGTCAATGTAAGAAGGTTCTCCTAACGACAACTCGTTATGTGTATAAAAGACACCTGTCCATAGAATCTCTCTCTTCCATTTAAACCTCACCACCATGGGTAAGACCAAAGAGCTGCCAAAGGAGGTCGGGGACAAGACTGTAGACCTGCACAAGGCTGGAATGGGCTACAAGACCATCAGCAAGAAGCTTGGTGAGAGGCTTGGTGAGAGGCTTGGTGAGAGGCTTGGTGAGAGGCTTGGTGAGAAGCTTGGTGAGAGGCTTGGTGAGAGGCTTGGTGAGAGGCTTGGTGAGAGGCTTGGTGAGAGGCTTGGTGAGAGGCTTGGTGAGAGGCTTGGTGAGAAGCTTGGTGAGAGGCTTGGTGAGAGGCTTGGTAAGAAGCTTGGTGAGAGGCTTGGTGAGAGGCTTGGTGAGAGGCTTGGTGAGAGGCTTGGTGAGAGGCTTGGTGAGAAGCTTGGTGAGAAGAAGACAACTGTTGGAGCGATTATTCTCAAATGGAAGAAATACAGAATAACCATCAATAGCCCTCGGTCTGGAGCTCCATGCAAGATTTGACCTCGTGGGGTGAGGATGGTCATGAGAAAAGTGAGGGATCAGCCAAGAACTACACGGGAGGAGCTTGTGAATGATCTCAAGGCATTTGGGACCAGTCACCAAACAAACCATTGGTAACACAATACACCACCATGGATTGAAATACTGCAGTACCCGCAAGGTCCCCCTCCTCAAGAAGGTACATGTACAGGCCCATCTGGAGTTGGCCACTGAACATCTAAATGATTCAGAGAAGGGTTGAGAGACGTTGCTGTGGTCAGATGAGACCAAAATGTAACTCTTATGCCGCGTACACGCGATCAGACTATCCGGCGGACCAGAGTCCGCCCGACAATCAGCCCGTGTGGGCTCCGGTGGACTTTTTTCCCCCAAAAGTCCGGCGGACTTAGAAAGTAGTTTTGACTCAAAAATTGTCTGCCGGACTACAATCCGGCTGTCTGTGTGCTAGACCGCCGGACTTTTGAAATGAACTGACTTTCCCGCACACGGAGAAAAGTCCGTTCATTTTGAACGCGGCTCCAGGTAGCAGGGACTAGCGAAGGAAGTCAATGTCGCCGCCTTCGGCGATGAGATTGACACGTCGCTGGCCTCGTCACCTGGTATGGACTTAAAGGGGAAGCCCTATGCCGAAAAAAACGGCGTAGGGGTCCCCCCCAAGGTCCATATAAGACCCTTATCCGAGCACACAACCCAGCCGGTCAGGAAAGGGGGTGGGGACGAGCGAGCGCCACCTCCTGAGCCGTACCAGGCCGCGTGCCCTCAACATGGGGGGTGCTTTGGGGAAGGGCGGGCCCTGCGGCCCCCCCACCCCAAAGCACCTTGTCCCCATGTTGATGAGGACAAGGGCCTCTTCCCAACAACCCTGGCTGTTGGTTGTCAGGGTCTGCGGGCGTGGGGCTTATCGGAATCCGGGAGCCCCCTTTAATAAGGGGGCCCCAGATACCGGCCCCCCACCCTATGTGAATGAGTATGGGGTACAATGTATCCCTACCCATTCACCTGGTGAAAAAAATTTAAATAAAACACAACACAAGGTTTTAAAATAATTTATTGCACAGCTCCGGGGGTCTTCTTCCGTCTTAGGGGGTCTTCTCGCCGGACTCCTCCGCTATCTTCTGCTCTTTTGCTAGCTCTTTTACTAGCGGCGGAGCCGGCTTTCTTCTTTGTCGCTGTCCGGGGGTCTTCTTCCGACTTCGGGTGTCTTGTCCCCCTCTTCAGTTCTTCTTGCCGAGCCCCCGCTCCTTCTTCCAGATCTTTTATTAGTGGTGGCCCGGTCTTCTGTCGTCGTCGCTGCTGCCGCCACCTTCTATTTTCTTCTTCTCTTCTTCTTCCTCTTCTTCCTTGAGATGTCGACCCAACGCTGTCTCTAGCCGTAATGGCAGGGATGCGTTGTGCGGCGACTTATATAGGGACAATGGGCGGGGTCACCGGGTGATGTCCCCGCCCCTTATGATGTCACAGTCCCAGAGGATGCTGGCGGTGACGACGACAGAAGATCGGGTCACCGCTAGTAAAAGAGCTGGAAGAAGGAGCGGAGGCCCGGCAAGAAGAACCAAAGAGGGGGACAAGACCCCCGAAGAGGGGGACAAGACCCCCAAAGTCGGAAGAAGACCCCTGGACGGCGACGAAGAAGAAAGCCGGGCTGCTCCGCTAGTAAAAGAGCAGAAGATAGCGGAGGAGTCCAGCGAGAAGACCCCCCAAGACGGAAGAAGACCCCCGGAGCTGTGCAATAAATTATTTTAAAACCTTGTGTTGTGTTTTATTTACATTTTTTTCACCAGGTGAATGGGTAGGGGTACATTGTACCCCATACTCATTCACATAGGGTGGGGGGCCGGTATCTGGGGGCCCCCTTATTAAAGGGGGCTCCCGGATTCCGATAAGCCCCCTGCCCGCAGACCCAGACAACCAACGGCCAGGGTTGTCGGGAAGAGGCCCTTGTCCTCATCAACATGGGGACAGGGTGCTTTGGGGTGGGGGGGGCCGCAGGGCCCACCCTTCCCCAAAGCACCCCCCATGTTGAGGGCACGCGGCCTGGTACGGCTCAGGAGGTGGCGCTCGCTCGTCCCCACCCCCTTTCCCCGACCAGCCAGGTTGCGTGCTCGGATAAGGGTCTTATATAGACCTTGGGGAGGACCGCCACGCTGTTTTTTCAGCATAGGGCTTCCCCTTTAACTCCATACCAGGTGATGGGCCAGCGACATTTCAAGCTCGCCTGGAGCTGCGTTCAAAATGAACGGACTTTCCTCCGTGTGTGGGCAAGTCCGTTCATTTCAAAAGTACGGCGGACTCCCGCCATAGTCCGGCGGCCGGTTGTGTGTGGGCAGGTCCGCTCGTTCGGAAAGTCCTGCGGACTTTCCAGCGGTTTGTCCGCCAGACTAAGTCTGCCGGATAGTCTGATCGTGCGTACGTGGCATTAGGCATTAACTCGACTTGCCATGTTTAGAGGAAGAAAAGTTCTGACTATGACCCACACAACACCACCCCTACAGTCAAGGACTGAGGTGGAAACACAATGCTTTGGGGCTGTTTCTCTGATAAAGGTACAGGCCGACTTTGTCGCATTGAGGGGCCAATGGCCATGAATTGTAAAATCTTGGATGAGAACATTCAAACCTGGTCACCAGCTACAAGAAACGTCTGACCTCTGTGCAAACCTGGTCACCAACTAGAAGAAACGTCTGACCTCTGAGCAAATCTAGTACCAACTACAAGAAACGTCTGACCTCTGTGCAAACCTGGTCACCAACTACAAGAAACGTCTGACCTCTGAGCAAATCTGGTCACCAACTAGAAGAAACGTCTGACCTCTGAGCAAATCTAGTACCAACTACAAGAAACGTCTGACCTCTGTGCAAACCTGGTCACCAACTACAAGAAACGTCTGACCTCTGTGCAAACCTGGTCACCACCTACAAGGAATGTCTGACCTCTGTGCAAACCTGGTCACCAACTACAAGAAACGTCTGACCTCTGTGCAAACCTGGTCACCACCTACAAGGAACGTCTGACCTCTGTGCAAACCTGGTCACCACCTACAAGAAACGTCTGACCTCTGTGCAAATCTGGTACCAACTACAAGAAACGTCTGACCTCTGTGCAAATCTGGTCACCACCTACAAGAAACATCTGACCTCTGTGCAAACCTGGTCACCACCTACAAGAAACGTCTGACCTCTGTGCAAACCTGGTCACCACCTACAAGGAACGTCTGACCTCTGTGCAAACCTGGTCACCACCTACAAGAAACGTCTGACCTCTGTGCAAATCTGGTACCAACTACAAGAAACGTCTGACCTCTGTGCAAATCTGGTCACCACCTACAAGAAACATCTGACCTCTGTGCAAACCTGGTCACCACCTACAAGAAACGTCTGACCGCTGTGCAAACCTGGTCACCACCTACAAGGAACGTCTGACCTCTGTGCAAACCTGGTCACCACCTACAAGAAACTTCTGACCTCTGTGCAAACCTGGTCACCACCTACAAGGAACGTCTGACCTCTGTTCAAACCTGGTCACCACCTACAAGGAACGTCTGATCTCTGTGCAAACCTGGTCACCACCTACAAGAAACGTCTGACCTCTGTGCAAACCTGGTCACCCGCTACAAGAAACGTCTGACCTCTGTGCAAATCTGGTCACCAGCTACAAGGAACGTCTGACCTCTGTGCAAACCTGGTCACCACCTACAAGGAACGTCTGACCTCTGTGCAAACCTGGTCACCACCTACAAGAAACGTCTGACCTCTGTGCAAATCTGGTACCAACTACAAGAAACGTCTGACCTCTGTGCAAATCTAGTCACCACCTACAAGAAACATCTGACCTCTGTGCAAACCTGGTCACCACCTACAAGAAACGTCTGACCTCTGTGCAAACCTGGTCACCACCTACAAGGAACGTCTGACCTCTGTGCAAACCTGGTTACCACCTACAAGAAACTTCTGACCTCTGTGCAAACCTGGTCACCACCTACAAGAAACTTCTGACCTCTGTGCAAACCTGGTCACCACCTACAAGGAACGTCTGACCTCTGTGCAAACCTGGTCACCACCTACAAGAAACTTCTGACCTCTGTGCAAACCTGGTCACCACCTACAAGAAACTTCTGACCTCTGTGCAAACCTGGTCACCACCTACAAGGAACGTCTGATCTCTGTGCAAACCTGGTCACCACCTACAAGAAACGCCTGACCTCTGTGCAAACCTGGTCATCACCTACAAGAAACGTCTGACCTCTGTGCAAACCTGGTCACCACCTACAAGGAACATCTGACCTCTGTGCAAACCTGGTCATCAACTACAAGGAACGTCTGACCTCTGTGCAAACCTGGTCACCACCTACAAGAAACGTCTGACCTCTGTGCAAACCTCGTCACCACCTACAAGGAACGTCTTACCTCTGTGCAAACCTGGTCACCAACTACAAGGAACGTCTGACCTCTGTGCAAACCTGGTCACCACCTACAAGAAACGTCTTACCTCTGTGCAAACCTGGTCACCACCTACAAGAAACGTCTGACCTCTGTGCAAACCTGGTCACCACCTACAAGGAACGTCTGACCTCTGTGCAAACCTGGTCACCAACTACAAGGAACGTCTGACCTCTGTGCAAACCTGGTCACCACCTACAAGAAACGTCTGACCTCTGTGCAAACCTGGTCACCACCTACAAGGAACGTCTAACCTCTGTGCAAACCTGGTCACCACCTACAAGAAACGTCTGACCTCTGTGAAAACCTGGTCACCACCTACAAGAAACGTCTGACCTCTGTGCAAACCTGGTCACCACCTACAAGGAACGTCTGACCTCTGTGCAAACCTGGTCACCACCTACAAGGAACGTCTGACCTCTGTGCAAACCTGGTCACCACCTACAAGGATTGTCTGACCTCTGTGCAAACCTGGTCACCACCTACAAGGAACGTCTGACCTCTGTGCAAACCTGGTCACCACCTACAAGGATTATCTGATCTCTGTGCAAACCTGGTCACCAACTACAAGAAACGTCTGACCTCTATACAAACCTGGTCACCACCTACAAGGATTGTCTGACCTCTGTGCAAACCTGGTCACCAACTACAAGAAACGTCTGACCTCTGTGCAAACCTGGTCACCAGCTACAAGGAACGTCTGACCTCTGTGCAAACCTGGTCACCACCTACAAGAAACGTCTGACCTCTGTGCAAACCTGGTCACCACCTACAAGGATTGTCTGACCTCTGTGCAAACCTGGTCACCACCTACAAGAAACGTCTGACCTCTGTGAAAACCTGGTCACCACCTACAAGAAACGTCTGACCTCTGTGCAAACCTGGTCACCACCTACAAGGAACGTCTGACCTCTGTGCAAACCTGGTCACCACCTACAAGGAACGTCTGACCTCTGTCCAAACCTGGTCACCACCTACAAGGAACGTCTGACCTCTGTGCAAACCTGGTCACCACCTACAAGGATTGTCTGACCTCTGTGCAAACCTGGTCATCAACTACAAGGAACGTCTGACCTCTGTGCAAACCTGGTCACCACCTACAAGGAACGTCTGACCTCTGTGCAAACCTGGTCACCACCTACAAGGATTGTCTGATCTCTGTGCAAACCTGGTCACCAACTACAAGAAACGTCTGACCTCTATACAAACCTGGTCACCACCTACAAGGATTGTCTGACCTCTGTGCAAACCTGGTCACCAACTACAAGAAACGTCTGACCTCTGTGCAAACCTGGTACCAACTACAAGGAATGTCTGACCTCTGTGCAAACCTGGTCACCACCTACAAGAAACGTCTGACCTCTGTGCAAACCTGGTCACCAACTACAAGAAACGTCTGACCTCTGTGCAAACCTGGTACCAACTACAAGGAATGTCTGACCTCTGTGCAAACCTGGTCACCACCTACAAGGATTGTCTGACCTCTGTGCAAACCTGGTCACCACCTACAAGAAACGTCTGACCTCTGTGCAAACCTGGTCATCAACTACAAGAAACGTCCGACCTCTGTGCAAACCTGGTCATCAACTACAAGGAACGTCTGACCTCTGTGCAAACCTGGTCATCAACTACAAGGAACGTCTGACCTCTGTGCAAACCTGGTCATCAACTACAAGGAACGTCTGACCTCTGTGCAAACCTGGTCATCAACTACAAGGAACGTCTGACCTCTGTGCAAACCTGATCACCACCTACAAGGAACGTCTGACCTCTGTGCAAACCTGATCACCACCTACAAGGAACGTCTGACCTCTGTGCAAACCTGGTCACCAACTACAAGGAACGTCTGACCTCTGTGCAAACCTGATCACCACCTACAAGGAACGTCTGACCTCTGTGAAAACCTGATCACCACCTACAAGGAACGTCTGACCTCTGTGCAAACCTGATCACCACCTACAAGGAACGTCTGACCTCTGTGCAAACCTGATCACCACCTACAAGGAACGTCTGACCTCTGTGCAAACCTGATCACCACCTACAAGGAACGTCTGACCTCTGTGCAAACCTGGTCATCAACTACAAGGAACGTCTGATCTCTGTGCTTGCCAACAATGGTTTCTCCACCAAGTACAAAGTCATGTTTTGCTTGGGGATCAAATTCTTATTTTACTCACTTAACTGCAACTCAGTTTACAGTACTTATTGCGGACGTCACCCTCCAGGAATACAGTCGCTCCTTATGTCAAGGGCAGCTCCACCCAAAAAAACAGCATTACAGAGTTTGGTGGATGCTGGCATGGTAAACTCCCCGGCGGGCTCTTTTAGGGAGAGCCTTGCAGGAATCTGGCTGCTTGCAGTACCGTCACAGTCCACCTGCCTTCATAACAGCCAGAATGGGCAAGCAGTTATCCAAATACACCTGGGGGAGGACTAGCTAATGAAGTAGCTCTCCTCCATGACAAATAATCTCCCTCGCATGTCTAATATGTGTATGGTCAGCCTACGTTATCATATCTAGCCTATGATCATCAGCTCCATCTAGTGGCCACGATGCAGTATTTTCCTGAAACACTTCAATTAGGCAAAGTACAACATTATGGCCACTAGATGGTGCTAAGGAGATAAAGATATTAGGCAACATACAGGGATTATTTGCTTCCCTTGAAGGGGGACCAAGCCTTCCTGCAATGATCATCACTGTCTATCCCAGATAAAGGAATCCGGTGGATGATGCTCAATGCCTCAGCTGACTGGCCGGTTAGCATACCGCACAGGTAGGTGGTGCAGGCCTCTGCCTATAGTCACCCTTACAGATATATTTGGGGCGTGGTTCACACTACTAGTAGGCACAGGTGCATTTTACATACGTTCCTGATCTAGAGGAAGGTTGAATGATCGAATTTGGAATCTAGAAAAAAATATTGCCCAACATTGGGTCAACATCCTACCACCAGTGTTTAGGGATACCCATCGCTGGGTCCCTGTGCTTCTCTATGCAATGCAAGCAGATCATGGCTGGTGGGGGAGGAGCCTGAGTGCAAGAGCACTCAGTCCTGATGCAAGCAGTGGGAGGGGCTATGCAAATATCAAGCTGCCCTAATAGGTGGAAGTCAGTGTGGAGAAAGGGGCGTTCCTAGGCAGGCTGGATTTGCATAGGTAATGCCCACAGGTGATGCTGAGCCTCCATGAATAAAATAACTGAAACCCAATGAATGAAAGGGACGGGGCAAGAGACTGGGGAATTTTGTGAAGTCATCGGGTATACATGATATCACTCACCTTTCCATTCGGACTCGCTTTTTTAAAAACTCTGTAACAAAAAAAAAAGATAGAAAACAATTAGAATATTATAACAGAAACATACTAACAAATTCTGTGCATAGTTATTACTCCTCAGGACTATGTGACCCCTCCCCCCATATCTCCCCAAGCCCTTTCCCCCCCCACTGACACATGGTGGCCTGTGAGAGGTGGAGGGGTGTCCCTCCCCTGTAGGGTGTGGCCAGAGGACTTGTTCCTTGCCCTGTAGGGGGCGCCCAGCGGTGCCCAGATGACCTTTTCCCTGCCCTCTAGAGGGTGCCCAGCGGTGCCCGGAGGGCCTGTTCCCTGCTCTGTAGGGGGCGCACAGTGGTGTCCAGAGGACCTGATCTCTTCTCTGTAGGGAGTACCCAGCGGTGGTCAGAGGACCTGTTCCCTCTCCTGTAGGGGGCACCCAGCGGTGCCCAGAGGACCTGTTTCCTCCCCTGTAGGCAGTGCCCAGAGGACCTGTTCCCTCTCCTGTAGGGGGCGCCCAGCGGTGCCCAGAAAACCTGTTCCCTGTCCTGTAGGGGGTGCCCAGCGGTGCCCACAGGACCTGTTCTCTCCCCTGTAAGGGGCACCCAGCGGTGCCCGGAGGACCTGTTTCCTCCCCTGTAGGCAGTGCCCAGAGGACCTGTTCCCTCCCCTGTAGGGGGCGCCCAGCGGTGCCCAGAAGACCTGTTCCCTGTCCTGTAGGGGGTGCCCAGCGGTGCCCACAGGACCTGTTCCCTCCCCTGTAGGCGGTGCCCAGATCACCTGTTCCCTGTCCTGTAGGGGGCACTCAGCGGTGCCAAGATGACCTGTTCCCTGTCCTGTAGGGGACATCCATCAGTGCCCAAATGACCTGTTCCCTGCCCTGTAGGGGGCACCTATTGGTGCCCACAGGACCTGTTCCCTGTCCTGTAGGGGGTGCCCATTGATGCCCAGAGTACCTGTTCTCTCCCCTGTAGGCGGTGCCCAGATGACCTGTTCTCTGTCCTGTAGGGTGCACTCAGTGGTGCCCAGATGACCTGTTCCCTGTCCTGTAGGGGACACCCAGTGGTGCCCAGATGACCTGTTCCCTGTCCTGTAGGGGACGCCCAGTGGTGCCCAGATGACCTGTTCCCTGCCCTGTAGAGAGCACTCAGCGGTGCCCAGACGACCTGTTCCCTGCCCTGTAGGGGGCACCCAGTGGTGCCCAGACGACCTGTTCCCTCCCCTGTAGGAGGCACCCAGCGGTGCCCAGAGGACCTGTTCCCTGCCCTGTAGGGGGCGCTCAGCGGTGCGCAGAGGACCTGTTCCCTCCCCTGTAGGGGGTACCAAGCAGTGCCCAGATGACCTGTTCCCTCCCCTGTAGGCAGTGCCCAGAGGACCTGTTACCTCCTCTGTAGGAGGCACCCAGTGGTGCCCAGAGGACCTGTTCCCTCCCCTATAGGGGGCACCAAGCAGTGCCCAGAGGACCTGCTCCCTCCCCAGTAGGGGGCACCCAGCAGTGCCCAGAGGACCTGTTCCCTCCCCTGTAGGAGGCACCCAGTGGTGCCCAGAGGACCTGTTCCCTCCCCTGTAGGGGACGCCCAGCAGTGCCCAAAAGACATGTTCGCTGCCCTATAGGGGGCACCCAGCGGTCGCACCCAGCGGTGCCCAGTGGACCTTTTCCCTGTTCTGTAGGCGGCACCCAGCAGAGCCCAGAGGACCTGTTCCCTCCCCTGACAATGGTGAGCAGTGAATGAGCTCTTTGTTCTGCAGGAAATCAATATGCTTTCCATTCAGCAGTCCGTCTGCCTTCCCCCCACAACGGCGCTTCCGATCGATACAACCATCGCATGCGCTGCAAACGCTGTGCTCTTATGACTTTTCTCCTTTGTGGAGAGCCAGTAATGAAAACACCTGCAGGGAGTATTTTATACACAGACCACCAGGGATCCCCTGCATGGAAGGACCCCAGTGCACCATGGGAAGGGAGCCATTGATATCCTTGCTGCAGGTATATATCAGCTATACATGGATTACACCGGGATCCGGAGTCTGCCGGAATGTTCGGGAGCAACGAATAGAACCAGGCGGACCGCAGACCAGAGGGGGGTAAACAACGCACAATGTATAACAAAGGATATCTACACAACCTATTTATATAAAGTAGAAGTTACATACAGTATATATATATATATACATCACAGTGCCTTGAAAAAGTATTCATACCCCTTGACATTTCCCACATTTTCTCATGTTATAACCAAAAACGTAAATGTATTTTATTGGGATTTTATGTGATAGAACAACACAAAGTGTCACATAATTGTGAGATGGAAGGAAAATTATAAATGGTTTTCAAATTTTTTTTACAAATAAATATGTGAAAAGTGGGGGGGGGGGGGCATTTGTATGGCGCCCCCTTTACTCCGATACCCCTAACTAAATTCTAGTGGAACCAATTGCCTTCAGAAGTCACCTAATTAGTAAATAGAGTCCACCTGTGTGTAATTTAATCTCATTATAAATACAACTGTTCTGTAAATCCCTCAGAGGTTTGTTAGAGAACCTTAGTGAACAAACAGCATCATGAAGGCCAAGGAACACACCAGACAGGTCAGGGATAAAGTTGTGGAGAAGTATAAAGCAGGGTTAGGTTATAATAATATCCCCCAAGCTTTGAACATCTCACGGAGCTCTGTTCAATCCATCATTGGAAAATGGAAAGAGTATGGCACAACTGCAAACCTACCAAGACATGGCCGTCCACCTAAACTGACCGGGCCGGGCAAGGAGAGCATTCATCAGAGAAGCAACCAAGAGGTCCATGGTAACTCTGGACGAGCTGCAGAGATCCACAGCTCAGGGGGGAGAATCTGTCCACAGGACAACTATTAGTCGTCTCTCCACAAATCTGCCCTTTATGGAAGAGTGACAAGAAGAAAGACATTGGAGAAAGAAAGTCATAAGAAGTCCTGTTTGTAGTTTGTGAGAAGCCATGTGGAGGACACAGAAAACATGGGGAAGAAGGTGATCTGCTCAGATGAGACCAAAATTCTACTTTTAGCCTAAAAGCAAATCGCTATGTCTGGTGGAAAACTAACACTGCCCATCCCCCTGAACACACCATCCCCACTGTGAAACATGGTGGTGGCAGCATCATGTGGTGGGGATGGTTTTCTTCAGCAGGGACAGGGAAGCTGGTCAGAGTTGATGGGAAGATGGATGGAGACAAATACAGGACAATCTTAGAAGAAAACCTGTTAGAGTCTACAAAAGACTTGAGACCGGGGCGGAGGTTCACCTTCCAGCAGGACAACGACCCGAAACATCCAGCCAGAGCTACAATGGAATGGTTTACATCAAAGCATATTCATGTGTTAGAATGACCCAGTCACAGTCCAGACCTAAATCCCATTGAGAATCTGTGGCAAGACATGAAAATTGCTGTTCACAGACGCTCTCCATCCAATCTGACAGAGCTTGAGATATTCTGCAAAGAAGAAAAAGAATGGGGAGAAATGTCCTCTCTAGATGTGCAAAGCTGGTAGAGACTCCACAAAAGGACTTGCAGCTGTAATTGCAGAGAAAGGC